>NC_141697.1:350582311-351182311 GCF_964263255.1 Lissotriton vulgaris | reverse complement strand
AAACTTCATATAATGCATGACCAGCGTGGCCAATTTGATAAAAGAAAGCTGAATCAAGCTGAACACTGACAAAAATGAAGTGTTGATCTTCGGGAATAAGAGCTCAGCTTGGGACTCCACCTGGTAGCCCACCAAAACGGTACCCACACCTACCCCAACCAACCAAGCTAGGAACCTAGTCCTGATCCTGAACACCAACTTCTCCTTGAATCCCTTGCCAACACTGTGATGTCCTCCTGCTTCCACATCCTCTGCATGTTATGTGAAATCTTCAAGTGGCTCCCACTAGCCACTAGACGTACCATCATGCAGGCCCTATTCACAAGCAGTAAATCCTAAGTGACCATCCTAACCAATCTTCCACACAGACTTCAATCCAGCCTAAATTCCACTGCCAGACTCGTCCTTGACCTCCTGTGTCGAACCCACACCAAACCACTCCTCAAAGATCTCCACTGGCTGCCCATTCAGAAGTGCTGCCATTTCAAACTTCTTACACATGCATTCAAGTGACTACACCACACGGGACCCAAATACCTCAATCACCAGCTTCCCTTCCATCAACCCATCAGACAATTTCTCGCAGCATCACTCTCACTTGCATACTCATCCTGCATTCACCGAAGGATGATGGCATTGGTAGGTCGATCATGCTCCTACCAAGCCACTAATTTCGGGAATGACCTCCCCCCCAACACATCAGGGCATTCTCCTTATTTCTTGAATTCCAAAAGAAGTTCAAGTCTTGACTTTTCAAATAGTCTTCTTGTGGGACCATCGAAACTGCCTGTACTCTGGACCTGCCTCACCACACGCTTTCACTCGCCTACTCAGCGGCTGGATACCCTCACTGGTGACAAGCAGCACTCTACAAATCTACCTTACATTACATTACATGAATGAATGAAATGGCGTCACAGTGATAAAAGCAGTGATCAAGGTTAATTCAATGTTCTAAAGCCACTTCAAAATAAAAAGCCAAGATTTTAACTTAAATTCACCATTGATAATGCGTACCAATAGGGAATAAATCATTTCATGATTTAGCTGCTTGGAACTAAATAGATTTGCCTCTCACTTTTTTAAATATAATGGCAGGCAGCTTATAACGCCTGGTCTTACTTGATTTTAGGGCCAGATGTATCAACATTACATTTTACGAGTCCATAATAGCAAATTTCACCGATTCGCTATTATAGACTCGTAAAATGCAATGTATGTAGGAATCTGCTAATATTTTACGATTCCTACGCATTCCTTGTTCGCGACTTGCAAATTGCGAGTCGCAAATAAGGAATGGCTTCCCATTCATTTCTATGGGCCAAGACGCCCATAGGAATAAATGGGAATTATATGTACAATACGGGTACTCTCAAATTTCGCATGCAATTTCTAGGCTGCAAGGGTTCCAAAAGGACACCCTGTTGCACCCCTGAAATGTGCATATGTGCACATCAGGCGCACATATATGCTTGAAGTTGGTGGTAATTTGCGATTCCTTAAAGCAATATCGGAGTTTGCAAGTGCTTCTAGAATAGCATTTGGGGAATCGCAAATTGCGATCCCCTAAATGCGTGTGCAAAATAGGGAATCACAAATTTTGTGATTCCTTATTTTGCAAGTTAATTTTTCCCTCCCTACATTGCACACTAAGATTTTGCGATCGCAAACGGTGAAATTCTTTCAATTTCACTGTTTGTGATCGTGATTTTGCTTGATACATCTAGCCCTATGATTGCTAGTCAGAATGTAATGCTGGACTCTTTCTCTTGGAGATTTTGACCCAGTATCATAATAAATTCTGTGTGCCAAGACCAGAGTTTTAAACTGCATTTATGTTTATGCATAGGCAGCCAACGCACATGTCTGAGATGTTGAGAAATGGAAGACCAACTAGAATGTTTTAAAATTAATCATGCAGCATAGTTTCCCCCACCTGGAGCCTTTAAATCAAGGCTTTGGATAGACCAATATAAAGGCTGTTTGTGTAATGAAATCTGGAAAGAATTAAAGCATCCGCCACAATTTTTTGTGCATCAAAAAGTAAAAGGTAAAAAAATTCTTTAAGGTGCCTAGGTAGGAGAAACACAGTCCTGTATTACTGACGATTTACTGACAAAAATAGAAAGCTTATTATCAAATTTTATCCCCAGATTTCTAACTACTAGAGATGGAGTTGGAGGTGTAGTCAGGCCGTTGGATCACCAATCTTCATTTTTTTAAAAATTATTTTGTATTTGATTTCTACCAAAATTCAGAGCAGTCAATACAGTCACTTACAAAAACAGAATATAACAAAACAAAACGCAAAGATGAAATAAATAAGGAGGAGAAAGGGGACTGTAAACAGACTGGGATATCCAAAAATTCTGACAATAATCATGCAGAAAAGGAGATAACCAGTTAAGACCAATGCCAGTATGACCATATTTTTCCCCCTTTTCTAACTGCTAGAGGACTCCTAGCTTTAGCAAATGCAGTTTCACTGTCATAAATTTGGCGGTCCACGACCACCAGACTTTAATGGAAACAGTCGCTAACATCGCTATCTCCTATTACCAACTTTTGGAGATATTCGCGCTAACCGCGAATATCTCCAAAAGCTAACACCTGCCCTGAGCAGTTCTTAGCCATGTTATCCAATGGGAGGTGGATATTATGGCTAAGAGCATTATCTCGGTGTAATGCATGAATATCGCTGACTTTTCAGCGATATTCATGCATTGCAGCCGATTTTTATCGCATTTGCCATAAACCTTGGTAATACCACAGTTTATTTGCAATAAAAATCGCCGCAGCTCAGCGGTAAATATTTGTCTCTAACCAAGCAACAGCGATAATTATCGCTATTGCTTGATAATATTCCCATCTGTTTCTTAAATGGGACTTAAATTATGGAACTCTCTGCCTGACTCTCTGAAAGCATAAAAATCTTTCTGGGATTTTTGCAAACTTCTATAAACCTGACTCTCAAATCTGGTTCTTGACCTATTGTTTGCCGGGTGCTGGGCAACCCCGCTGGGGTAGCTATGTGCTCTACAAAACCAATATTAATAATAATTCTAACCAGCTCCTTTCATCTACTTTTCCCATAGAAGAAGCTAAGTTATCTCTCCTGGTTTTGCCAGCCATTCTCGTCTCCTGCTGCACCCATCAGTATTCCGTTCCTTGGCACTTTTACTTGATGACGTATCACCTATCACGTTTTGGAGTACTCTTGCCTATCTTTTTCGTCTATCGTAGACTCATACAACTTATTCCTAGCGTTCTAATTAGCTCAGAAGTCACAGTTGCTTGATTTCAAAACCCCCTCCAGATGGGTGTTAAGGGTAAAACAATAGCTTTTGGTTTACACTCTTTCTGAGTAAATGGCAAGGCCGTTAAAATAATCACGTCACTAGTTGGAAGGCGCTTTTATAGATGAATCAATCATTTTCAGCGATAATCTTGGGGGGGCTCGAAGAGAGCCATTCTTTTTTCAATCACCCATTGGACGTGTGCAGCCCTCTATCCTTGTTGCTGTGACTATCATTTTAGAAGAAATGTCGTTTGTGCATTTTTTTGTTTAATGGAGAAAACTACTGCCTGACACTACTATTGAATTGCTAGGACATAAATATTTTAAAATTGAGCTCTTGTGGATAAATGTAAAAGCTACAAAGCTGATAAAGTTGCCAAATCTAGGTAATATTTGTATCAATTGAGACAGGTGGTTTAAAGTGTGTTTGCCTTTCTTCTGTAAAAGAGCAGCTTTGTGATTAATGGTGCTGGCTCATCAGTTGTTTATTGCCATATGTATTTTGGTCCTACATCCAAACAGCAATCTAGCCTTTCTTTCCTTGAGACTGGACCCACTATTAAGTGATTACTACTTCTCTCCAAAGCCTTGAAAATGTGCAAATATCAGGAAGATCTTCTGGTGAAAATGTCCAGTGCTCATTGCTTGACAAACAAAAGTTGACATGTTTCTCCTTTTTTAGGTCTCGCTAGACCTATTGTGACCGAGATCCTTGTCAAGCGACCTAGATCTGGCCACGAGCGCCGATTACACCTCGTGGACGCGCCCCCTGGCCCCGCCCCCCCAGCCGTGCACATCTCTTGCTCCAACTGTGCAAGGCAGCCTCTCGCCTCTCAATCACGCGCACACACACACACACACACACACACACACACACACAGGAGTGCACAGAACCCCCACCCCACACAACTAAGCGGCACACTCAGACACATGCACACACACATTCCCCCACCAATACCACACACCCCCACTCACCTGGCTCTTTCCGCGTGTCACTCTCCCTCCGCAGCAGGTCAGTTCTCTGCATCGGCATCAGGCTCCATGTCTTCTCCGGCGATCCTCCCCTGCTTACGTGCACGCTCACGGCGGCGTCTCGAGCTCCTTAACCTCGTGCACTACTCACGCCTGAACCCAGCCGCGTAGCTAGGGTGGGGGCGGGGGGGGGCGGTCCGCCCCAGGCGGCACTGATTTGGGGGTGGCCAGTGTGCTGGAAGGATCGTGCTGCTGCCTGGCCGGAAGGGTTCTGCTGCTTGGATCAACTATGAGCGAGCTGTCAAGTCGCCAGACTGCAGGTGAGGAGAGCACAGCCTTGGGCTCGGGGCTGTATCCGCGCTATGTGCCCCTCCTTGGCCCCTGTCATCCTGGTGCCTGCGTGAGCGGCAAAGCCCACAGCATCGTGTTGGTTTCTTCAGCCCCGGCTGTAATCACATGACTAGGATGACTAAAGACAGTGCACGCGACCTGCTCACGGCCTGCCCTGAGGAAGCACGCACGTTCCTGATTACTGAGAGGTGTCGGGGGTAAAGAATGGTGTTTGCCTACACCGATGACGTTTATTGGGTGGCAATTAAGAGAGGAGCCTGTGGAAAAAAGATAGCACGAAAAAGGAAGAAACAGAAGTATTGTATATGAAAGCCGCGGCCGCGTGACACTGGTGGCCGTACTGTAGTGGTGGTAATTGTTTGATTATTGGATGGCGGCCGCGGGAGTTAAAGGAAGTGCGTCCTGACGTTGCGCGCGCGAGACGTGTGTTGATAGGCTGCGGCCTCACACTCCTCGCGCACGCAACGCCAGGGTGCACTTCCTTTTACTCCCGCGGCCGCCATCCAATAGCCCTTAAAGGGTGATAGGCCCGTAACCGGGGCCTGCGCTGCACACAAAGGAAGCAAGTCTCCGGGGAGAGCCAGCGCCGCCACCTCCTTTCGGCTAAGTGGGGACGAGGTGCGCGATGTGTCCCTGCCTGGGGCCCCTTCAAGACGCTTTACATTCACTCTCCCAATTCCCGGCGCCCCCTCTCACCATGGTGCAGAAGGAGAAGCTGCAGTCTGCTGGAGAGGAAGCAGAGCTACCACCCAGCCCGTGCACTGCTGCCCCACACCGGCAATGGTTCATCCCCCAGAGACTGTCGGGGAGGAGACCGAGACAGAAGCTGCAGGCTCCCGCAAGTTCCTGTGCGGCCTAGTCGAAGGTGAGCCAGTGGTGGGTAGGAGGGAAAAGAATTGACTATGATGTCCCTTGCTATCTCCACTCTGCGCACGCAGCACACTCAGCTGGGCATTTTTTTACAAGTCCTTCCAGGTCCTAGGATGTCGTTGCTGCTTTTAGGTAGGGCATAGGCAAAATAAACTTTTTAAAGTTTTACTGCTGCTAGCATTTGCCCTTTGTGACCCAGTCATGGTCTAGCAATTTTTCACTGTCAATGCAATTTCTTGGTGGTTCTGAAAGCAGCAGTGGTGATCATAAGTGTAAAATAATCTAGGATTAGATTGTGGGTATATATACAATCGTTTGTCAGTAGGATCAGGTGATTTACATCAGTTTCATTTTCTTTTCATAGCTTGTCCTTGCTTAAATGAGTGTAATTTCTTATGTTTATCTGTGTACATAAACTTAATTTCTTCATTTTGCTCGCAAAAAAGTGTCACTCTTAGTGTCCTACATTTAACAGTTGAATGTCAATCATAAGTACTCTGAAACCTTGAAAATGTCACACACAAGCACTCTTAAAACGTGGCAACTATGCCGTCTATTTTCATGTTTAACTGTGCCCTTCCATTTCTGGTGCTTCGCAATAGTTTTAAGATCTTCATAGAGTTTCTCGTTCTGAAATGGCTGTCATTTGTTATACATGTTTCCCTCAACTTTGTTGCTTGATTTTTGCTCGCGAGAAAGTGTCGCTCCTAGTCGTTGAATGTCACTCATAATTACCCTGAAATTATGAAAATGTCACACATTAGCAATCTGAAACCTTGGCAGCTATGCACTGTGTCACTTTTCTCTTGAGTCTCAGGCTGTCAGACCCGGCCTGGTGGTGCAGCCCTGTGCTGCTGTGGCCATCGACTTGTGGGGCCGGCCGCAGCATGTAGAAGCAAGCACAAATTGAAGTGCGTTCATTTATAGTAAGAGTAGGATGGAGTGCTATATGATAAGTAAAGCACTCTTAATCAGATGTTCTGTATAGACTTGTTATCTTTCATGTGAACATTTGCTGTTGTAAAGTTTTCTGATAACTTTGGATCTAGCTATTGCTACATAATCATCTCAAATAAATGAAGGTTGCTGTGCTACTGTCTGTGTGTTACCTGTTCTGTGTGAGGGAAGCGCACACTGCTGTTGCCTCCAACACATGGCTGTGTTGATTGATGGCTCTCTGATGGATGTCACATGTGGTTTTTCTGAGTCCCCAGATAGATTATGCAGTCAGTGTCTTCTCCTTTGTACTGCCGGTCACTGGTGTATTCAACTGTGTAGCCTTGGACCGTGTCATGTATGTGCATGTAACTTGCAAGATTGATCGAGGTAACTATTAGTGGTGATACTACGTGTCTCTCTGACCTCTTTCAAGTGCTCGCTGTACTTTTCCCCAGCGCCCCTTCCCCCACACCCCCAGGGGCCGCAACCTGTGGGATAGCCCCGGGCGCCACAAGCTCTAGCTACGCCCCTGCCTGAACCTGGGGAACGGGATCGTTTTTGAGGTGTCTCGCGCTGGTGCGCGTGCAGCAGTTCGTTTCATTCTTGTTACATCATGTGATGCTAATCTGAGTCTGTTTCGGCGTGCTGCGACGCAGTCCATCCTGTCCAAGTGACAATTGTAACAGCGGATTTACTGGCACTCAACTTTGTTTTATTCTGGAAACATTCATTCGTTTTTTGTATTCTTCCTTACGTTGTTAAACTTTTGTCAGTTTTTGCAAGTGAATGCACCAGCGTGGCAAGATGAATGAGGATTCGGAATTCCCGATGTACAGTTAAAACAAGGCGTTGCAAGCGCGCGAGCCATGCCGGGCCTGGAGAAACCTCTTTTCCCGCCTGGCTCCTTGTAGGCTCCATATGCTCTTGAGTTCCCGCCAAGCAGAAGACCAGCATTTCCCACATCTGATCCGATGCCAACTCTCGTCATCCCAGCGACATCCCGGCTCATCTGCTCGCTTCCAGCTCCGCCACCTGCAGCAGGCTCTCATCACAATCAGCCCCACTTCATTTTATTGTGAAATATCTATCTCCACGCTGAAGCGAGCTCGACGCATGTAGCAAGAAGTTAGACTGTTACTCCATGCTGTAGTTTCCTACATCTACCACAGGCTTCTTTTATCGATTTTTTTTTTTTTTTTTTTTTTTTTTTCCTCAACTACTTTAACTCGGAGGCTCGGCCAATCCTTTACGTTTCCTTTCATAAATTGAATGAATTTTTATATACCAATACACATTTTTGGCGACCAAGATACTCCAAGTTTTTTACTAGGCAAACAAAACCCAAGCAGTATACTTCTAACCATGACCTTGGTAAGTAGATAACAAGCAATTGGTAATAGGATATACTTCTAACTTGTACAGTTACTCTCGAAAATATCTAAAATTTATTATAGTTGCATACAAGATTTAAGGGGAAAAATTTAGAAATGGTGTATTTCTATTGTGGCATATTGCAAGTAGCCCGAGCCAAGAGCATTTGATGAGAATTGTGATCAACCAATTTAAGGCGAGCTGTCAATTCATGTTCCTCTAGCAGCTTGCAAAAATTAATGTTTTCAAAAGTTGTCTCTAAACCTCCACTTCCTGCCTCCTTTCTCAGGTATGATCCCCTGGTTGTGGCTTTTCTATGCTTTGAAAGATGCAACTTCCTGTACTGTGTATATTTCCTTTAAGAATTTGAAATTCTCTATAATGTCCAACTATGGATCAATTGCACCGCTGGGTGTATGTTTAAGATTTTTAGGGCTTTGTGCTTGTGGCTTAAAATCAGGCACTATTTTTGTTGGCAGTCGCTGAATTGCCTCCAATCTGTTTCCATTATTTTAAAAGTATGCAATAAATTACAGTCGTAAAATTAGGCATTCGTCAAAAGAACAAGTTGAGTCAGAATCTTACATTGGGTATATGAAGACTTGGGGTATATATGAGGTCAATATCAATCAATAATAATAATTAATTCGGTCGGAAATACGACCATAAAAGCTTATTAAAAAAAATTGATATGGTGAGTATAAAAACATAAGACATATTATTAACTAGCAGGTAAAATAATAAAATTTCACATATACATACATGTTTCTCCGACTCAGCAATATATAATAAAACAACAGAAAAAGTACAAATAAATATCAGGTCAAAGCAAATTCTGTGACCTCACATCACCAATATATGAGTTATATCTAGTGCCCGGTATTAGATCTTAAGACCACCATGCAAGCTTTTGCCAAGCTTCCACAGACTGCTCTTTGATACGGCAATTTAAGCTATGACTGGAATTTCACTTGGAGTCCACCATGATGAAGCAAAAAGCTTCCCTTGCGGCACACAACCCGCGTGCTTTTCTGCGCACACGTGTGGAACCTTAATAAGAAGGAACTGCTGGCGTGCCAGAGCATGTGTCGCGCACCAGATGAGAGACGAGGACTTGGCAATGGGCCCTAACTCTCAAGGCTGGGTTCTGTTTTAGAACACAAGGCACGTTGGGCGCATCTGCCTACTTTGGAAGCAGCTGCGGTAGGGTTTTTTTTCTCCCCGCTTCTGCATCCCTGCCAGTTGGGATGCCAAGCATTGCTACTTTATCAACTACCTGTGGCTATAGACGTCTTTTCTCGCAGCTGGAAATTTGATTTGTTTCCAAATATTGCAGTCGCTTCAGTCTGCCTTTTTATGTGTGTGTCTTTTGATTCTAATCTCTGTAGACATAATGTGCCTCTCTTAATAATTCAGTGCCTACTTGCATCAACCATCTGCGACATAGCGCTCCGACAGATCCATATATTTGATACCCAGCTAACCTGGCTGGATCGCATAGACAGCTCTAGTTTCTCATATGCTAAGAACGAGCAAGCGAGTACTGGTGGCCAACTGCCATCCTCTTAGACTATGAATGGTCCTTTTTGGCCAGATAGAAGACAGAGGCAGCCATGGAAAATAGGGTTGGATTTAGATCTAGGCGTACGGATTAAGCCGTCATATCAATAACAGATATCCCGTCCACCGAAATATTTATCCCATAGGATATAATTGTATTTATATTTCAGTGGACGCGATTCTGTCTCCGTTGTGACAGAGTAACCTGTCCGCTAAGACCTAAAACTGTTTTTTCTTCACCTTAGATTGTCCATACAGATTGGACCATACTTTGCAAACATTTAGCACAATATGATATAGGTAGAAAAGTTCCAATGTCTCTTTGATATTTTCTTAACTGACTTAGGAGTTGATAAAAAAGGTGTTACGCATGTAAGAGCAGGCACGCTAGACCCCCAGGGAAAACAGGAGTTCTCCAGACAAGACAGTGTCTCTGAACCACTGGTAGGTTTGGAGCAGAGTGAAATGTGTGGAATATGGTTGGCTGCAACACACCTTCTAGGATTGATATGATTTGTATTTCCATCTAGGGCAATCTACTTTCATGTTTGTGATAGAGTTGAATCTGGGACCACGCCTCTTGATTCGTCCTTTAGGAATGGGGAGGGGATGTGGCCTTACGGCTAGAGTGGTCAACCTTGAAGCTGGGAAACTGGGTTTGAGTCTTCACAGGGACGCTCAACAACCTGTGATTCTGGGCAAATCACTTAATCTCCCCGTGCCTAACAAAAAATGTATGTGTCCTTCTGTAACGCAACTGGTGCTCATGTAAAGCGCTCAGATACGTTCGGCTCAAGTTTGCGCTATATAATACAGAACAAAAAAAACAAAAAATGGTTCAAAATCAGTTTGTTAATTGTATTTTTCCCTTTTTCAAATTGAATAGCTTGAGAGCCTGTGTTTATCTAAGCAGCAAAAAGAAGCTAGTGTCTTGCAGCTGCAAATGTTATCATTTCATCAAGCCATTCTGCCATTGGATTTGGTGCCTGGGCAGTTCCTTACTGTTGCAGGTGTGTAAATATTACCTAAGCATAGGCGTATTTCACGGAGTTGTGCTATGCGGAACTCCACAACGTGACAAAAAACCTCCACCAAGCTATGCAGAGTTCCACGAGTGGCGGAGTGGGTTACCTTGCACAATTTGCACTGATTTTTAGTGCCGGGTGTTTGTCCCACACTGTAAAATCATTACGAACAGCATCTCACACACAGGGCCGGACTGGGAACCAAAACTGGCCCTGGCAAGCTGCTCGGCCAGCCCCGTGAAGGGGGGAGAGGGGTGTGGCCAAGCTGTTTGCTACGGCCGGTTTCGGCCGATTTTGTTACAGGGGGCCGATATTGCCAGCCCCCGGTAACAAAAACGGCCCCCAAGGGGCCCAAAACCGGCCCCCACCCTAGCATCCCACCGGAGAAATGCCAGGTGCCTGCTACGGCCAGTCCGGCTCTGCTCACACAGTACAAGAGGGTGCTGCTTCTTTGTGCTGCTAGAGCAGAAGTTCTACTCGAGGGGCAGCTTCCTCAACGCGAATGGGTTTGTCAACACGAGCGATAGCGACCACCCACTTTGAGAAATCTCACAGGGAAGTGTCTAGCGTTGGATTTTTCGTACTCACCAACTTACTGTTGGCGAGTGAGGAAACCACTCCCCTCCCTGGAGCGGTGAGTGCAAAAAACTCTGCAAACCCCACAAACGGAGCAGAGTTCATCGCCCAGGCTTCATATTATCTTGTTTAGTGCAAGTTCATGCTCTCTTCCCTGCTGCCAGAAGGCAGTCCAGACTATCATTAATGTTTTCAACACCCAGACATCCTTATTAGGTCTCGCCCTGGAATTCGCATCCGAAGGATGCGTCCAGGGTCGGAGACTTATAGCTATCGGACACGGGGGAATGGAGGACAAGAAACTGTCACAAGCTTTAGAAGGCAGATTTGGGTGCGCGAACGCGCACGTTCCGTCCTGCGCCGCGCACATGCGTGCGCATATACACAAAC
This sequence comes from Lissotriton vulgaris, assembly GCF_964263255.1. NCBI lineage: Eukaryota > Metazoa > Chordata > Amphibia > Caudata > Salamandridae > Lissotriton > Lissotriton vulgaris. The sequence continues at coordinate 351,170,959 of NC_141697.1, read as the reverse complement.
AGCAGACAGACACTCGCTCGCTCACACACACACACTCCCACCTCCCCCCCCCGTCATCGGGCTCTTGTAAACACACACGCATACACACAGACTCCAAGACACATACACACACGCAAGCTCACACACATACAGACCCCCCCCCGCCGCCCCACGCATGCACACACACATGCCCCCCGCCCTCGCAGCTCAGCAGAGGCCCCCACTCACCCCCCCACTCACCGGTACTCGTCTCCATGCAAGGGCTCGTTGCAGGCGGCGGCGGTCTCTAACTTCTGTGCGTGCGAGGCTCTCTCACCTCACGGGAGCCCGCCCGAGCTTCCGGTGTGTCTTGACGTCCCGCCCCCGGCCTGTCTGACTTCTGCCCGGGATTGTAAACCTTTTTTTTTCTCGCCGTCTGTCTCGCTGTGTCAGTCTCCGTGTCCGGATGCCTCGTATGTCGCTTTCTCTTTCTGCCTGTCTGCTTGTTTATTTAATTATGTAGCTGCGCGATATTTTTTCACTGCGCGTCTTTATTTCACCACTCTGCCAGCTATTCTCTTGTGCCTATAATGGTATTTATTTTTACACCACTCTGCCAGCTACTCTTGGGTGCCTATAATTGTATTTATTTTATGTGCGCAAATCTGTTAGCAATGTTTCTCAGCATTGCACACCGTTCCTCCCGACTTTGCAAACATAAAACCCATGCGCAAAGCCCTCCCCTTTCTTTACATTTCCTCTGAGTTGACAGCCACAGTGCTTTATTGGAGTGGTGGTTCTGCAGTGATACAAGTATGTACCCGGTGACTGTGATTCATGACGAAATTGCACAAATATTATCTTGAATGTAACCCCGAAGAAGGAACACAATCACCATGCCCTTCTACGGCTTAAAATACTGACACTTGCACATTTATTTGGGCATAGGCCAACAATGTATTTTCTGTTTTAATGCATTTCTAGCATACGAGGGATCCGTTTTTTTTTTAGTTTCTATAAATGTATTCTGGTACAGCATCCCCAGTCAAGAAAAACGCTCACCGGCTGCATATCTTCTAATTCCTACCCTTTTGAAACATTGCTTTTAGCTGAACTTTGTCTCGCTGGAATAAGCTGCCAATCTTTCACAGCACGGTTTTATCAAGTCATATCATCTTTTTAACAACGTGTGTGTGAGCGATTAAATTTCAGCAATTGGTGCTGCTATGTAAAGGCTCAGAGTTACCATTTAGGTAGATAAAATTGTATATTAGGTATGTGTGCACGGTCCCGGCTGCTACCACAGCAGGTGAGCAGGCAGTCTTCCTCTCGCCACCTCCAACCGTTAGCAATAGGGTGCTTCTCGCTGGTCTCACAATAGACGTCGGCTGTTAAATCCCAGAAAGTATGGGGTCTCTAGTAGGTCCTAAGGCAGGGCAGTAGGCAGTCCCCGGCAGATTGGTTAGTGCAGGGGAGCCCCCCGGTGCTCTGCAGCATGCCCTGACACTCAGCAACTGCCTCTCCGCTCCTCGTCCCGCCCCTCCGCCCTGGATCCTCTCCGCGCCACCCTCCAGCACGAGAAGACAAACAAACACTGCCTGTTCCCACCACCTGTGGGAACCTAGGGAGCCCGAAGGGGGTTTCGGTAGATCTAGTTACCGTGCACCTGTAGCAGCAGGCGCTACGTTAGGCACAGAAGCATCTTAAAATGGTAATAACAGCACACCTTACAATCTGCACATCTGCATATATGGCTTATGACATTCCATATTTTCATGAGTATTTGTGTAAAATAAAAACATACCAGAACGTAGATCGCAGCTCTGCCCCCGTGGGAGCTAATAAACAAAACTCATAAAGAAAAGCAGTTGAAGTTAATGGAAGCGGCAAAACCACAGTGCTTCGTTTAACGTGGACAAGGGGTTTGGGGGGAGGATCTTATAGGGAATGTGTCTTTGAAGGGAAAAAATCATAAGCCAATTACGTTTACGAGGCATGAGGGCACCTGGGGAGTATGTAAAACATAAAAAAATAGCCATGAAACGCAGCAGCGCCCACCTTCCAGACATGAGTTGGAAACACACAACCCACACCTGCAGTGTGAGAGACAGCAGTGTCTATTAGAGACAGCAGTGTGTATTAGAGACAGCAGTGTGTATTAGAGACAGCAGTGTGTGTGAGAGAGACAGCAGTGTGAGAGACAGCAGTGTGTGTGTTCTACTGAGAGCATGGTGTGTGAGAGAGACAGCAGTGTGTGTGTAAGAAAGAGAGCAGTGTGTGAGAGACAGCAGTGTGAGAGACCTTTTTTTTATGTTTTGGTTTTTGAAACATAAATAAAACGCATAGTTATTTGCAATGTCAATAGCTCAAACTCTCGGAAATACGAGACCTATTGCATTGCAAATGCAATAGGTCTCGCATTTGCGAGAGATTAAGCTATTTTCATTGTAAATGACAATGCCATTTATTTTTTAAGTATTACTTATTTAAAAAAATTAAAAGACATTGTAATTTGTAATATTAATACAGCTAAGTCACGTAAATACAAAACATGTTGCATTACAAATGCTATAGGTGTCACATTTGCGAAAGTTATAACTATTGGCATTGTAAATGACAAAGCTATTAATTTAGCTATTTTCAAAATACTGCATAAATAACTTTTGTACAACACATATTTTATATGTACCTTTTTATGCAAAGGAAAAAACAATAACGCATAAATGAAAACATTGCCATTTACAATGCTAATAGCTCAAACTTAAATAATGCGAGACCTATTGCATTGCAAATGCTTGTTGTATAACTGTTTCGGACTTTTCTATTTTTTTCTGGAAAGCTGTTCTGTTCTCACAAGCACTTGACCTTCACATTCCAATATATCCCGTGCCGATACGAGACTCTTTGACATTTGTTTCTGCTCTTAGTTTTAGTAGCCTTTATTGATATACTCATGATTGAATTCTGCTGTAACATTGGCAATACTGTTTATAAATGGACTATGGGCAGACCCTATGCAGTTACTTTTCTTCTCTTGACTTATTACTGGTGGAAGTAAATTCGGCCGTTCGTTTTGTCATTTTCCTTTAGTGTAGAGCAGAGATATGTGTTACTGAGTTGGTTGATGGTGAAGGGCCCATACATTTCTTCTATATTATTAACCGTCCAGGTTGTCTCAAGTCCGCATTTTTAATTTGAGGAATTAATGACCGTAACATCTTTGGGAGAGTCGAAAGACTATCATGAATTGGAGAGCTAGTAAAGAGCTCACATTTTTTCCAGCTCACTCAATTAGGTTGTTCAAATGCCAAAGTTTTGTATTATTTCAACCACATATATAGCTAGGGCCTCATGTATGAGAAGTGTCCCATTGGTGCTTGAAAGCAGCGATGCAACACTTCTCATTACGCCCTCCTTGAGACGTGATGGATGCGTCATATTTACTGTATGACGCATCATGTCGCAACAAATGACGGACATGTCAGTATTACTGACGTGCCTATCGGCGCAAAAGTGGAGCATTGCCGGGCTGTGTCTGAAAACAGACGCAACTCCAGCAATGTGTCATTTCACCTTACGCCTTCCACGAGGCAGGTGTAAGGTTTTGACACATTGGTGTCTTAGAAGTGGTGCAGTGCAATCATATAGATTTTACTGCACCACTCCTACGACCATTTCTTGCCGGGGAACGCACACCCTGCATGCATTATATCTGACGCAGGTATCATGTAGCGCAGGTGTTTATGAAGTTTTGCATCAGCATAGATGCGTGACTTCAAAAATATGGCGCAACATGGCACATTATTTTATCCACCGCTGAGTCACAAAAAGTGACGCAACATCGGCGCAAAAGTGTTGCTGGGGCTCATAAATAAGGCCCCTAGTGTCTACAGCAGATACATGTGTAGCTCAGGATTATAGGACTTCAGAAATACCAATACAGAAACCATAAACACCACTGTTGCAACTATGTATTTGAAGTGCATGTGTGATTTAATGGTCGCATCCAACACAGAAGTGGATCAAGCATGATACAAGTCACACAGAACATTCTGGCCCTGATGACTATGGCCTGTTAATCTCGTTTTGTTCGCAAACTCTTGCTTACAGCCATAATGGGATGGTGTGCAAACTGTGAATGCTTGCTCCTGCAATTTGCCGCTGTGGGAAACCATGAGCAAATCTTATGAGCAGTAGTGCATGTGCCCTGTTTACCACGCAGTAATGGGGGCTAACCCTACGGATCTGTGATATTCTCCGTTCAAGGACACGTGCGTACAAATCGTGCGATCGTCGCATGAAAGCACATTTGTGGATGTGGGATTTGCATCCACAAAATGTGGGCCAGTCAGGACTGGGGCTTTTGTGTATGTCACTCCAATCCAATTTGAAGGCACTTTACTTCTAAGCTAACCCGCATTATTTGTGTCAGTGGTTTTACTTACGTGCTCTGCAAACTTGTTAATTGTATTCGGAGTGACCTACGATACAAGTATCACAGTGAATGATTTCATACATTTTGTGTGTTCGTGTGTGTGCATTTTTGCGAGTTATTAACTTTTTCACCAAAACCGCAGGTCTACGAGGTCATACGAATAAGAGGGGTGACGAGCTTGTTGAATTAAGGTCAGAGAATAGTCTCCCGTTCTGATTGCCATATAAGAGTCATAAATCTAAATAAATCATAAATCTACATCCCTATGTGTGTTTCTGTGCACAAGTGTAGTTTCACGACGTAGGCTATTCACAGACCTTACGAGTTGTGTGTTGGGAAAGCGGTGCCAGTGGCCGCTTCCCAGACCCACTCATCTTAGAGTCACTGGACTTTCACTGTGTTGAATTAGACCCCCCTTCCTCTGGGTTAGCTGATGCACTTCTTGAGTTGCTTGCTCTGCAAAGCAAGCTAGCACAATAGAGCCTCATCTGCGGTCGTCTTACTATCCAGAGAAGGGTCCTCAGGCTAGCCTCTCTGAGAAAATACAGTCTGAACACGCAACATTCCCCTTCCCAACTTTCTGGATCTCTGTCAAGTTCTGAACTGCATTCCTTAGCTTCCAAAAAGCCCTGTGATGGAGGCAATCCAAATCCAGGCCTCAAGAGTACCTTAACAACATTTTAGTTGTAAAGGGAGAGTCGTTCTATATTCCTCCTACAGAGCTGGAAGGTTTGTATACAGCAAATTATGACAGGAACAAGAAGTAACCTCAAACAAATAAAGCATATTTCAAAAGGTTGGTGTTCCAACTGAACGAAAGATCAGTCCTCACCATTGTGTAGGATGGAACTGCATTAAGCCTTCCACTTGTGGTTGTATGACAGGGGCATGCATGGCTAAACCATGTGTGCCTCTACAACGCTGCCCAAACAATAAATATGCCTTAACATTGCATTCCTTTTCCATGCATGCCTTTACCACACATGCCTTTACTTTGGTAAAGGTATGACTGGTAAAGGAATATGTGTGTGCTAAGATCACACCCCAGCCGTGTGGCCGGAGCCCAAAAACAACCCCCCCAAGCCCTAAAAACTACCGACCCACCTGAGCCCTAAAATAAACCTTAGCCCTAAAAACAACCAGAACCACCCCATGAGCCCTAAAAACAACCCTTGACCCCTAAAAACAACCCAGACCTCTTAAAACCACCTCGACCCCCCTGAGCCCTAAAAACAACCCCGACACGCCCCAGGCCCTGAAACCAAACCACACACCCCAAGCCCTAAAAATTCCCCCACCCCTCAAAACTAACCCCTCTGCAAAAAACCCAGCCCTACTTACCAGACCACATCCCGGAGTGCCCTCTCCCGATCCATCCTCTTTCACTTCTCACCCATCTGCACATGCTCGCCCAGCTGCGCATCTAGACCGTGCACTACCTTTACCACGCATATGCGTGGTTAAGGCAAGCGTTGTTCCGCTTGCAGAAAAATGGCACACATGCCTCACCCCGCGCTGTAAAGACCATTTCCCTCCACTTGAAGTACCACTCATTCAACCTGAGTCTGACTCGCTTAATGTGACATCTTAAGAGGCATTATACTCTAGAACCTATAGATGCAACTGCATGACATTAGGGTAGTGCAAGGCTTTTTCTACCTACAAAGTATTATGAAGTTGTCAATTTTCAGATTGTTGAAGCTTGCACATTTTCCTAGTGTATGCTAGCATTCATCTACGCAAAGTTTTACTGTGCATTACCAGATCCATTTTTATCACAGTGGGATATCATTTTAACTTTACCAAACTAGCCCAACATGGAAATTGGTTGGAGTAATTTTCACTACCAGTTTATCTTTTACAGGTTTTCAATAAAAAATCACAAATGTATACAGATATTGTCTCTGAAATCTCTACTTTTTTTTACATTAATGGCCCTAAATTTCATGCAGAGTGGGGTAAATGTTAAGTAGTGCAACTTCAGAAAGTAGCCGAGAATTCCAAAGAGCTTCACGAGGGTTGTGAGAAAAAAATGTTCCACAGCAATCTGTTTGCTGTTGAGCCAAACTTCTAAACTTCCTTAAAAGATTCCATATTATCTTTATACAAGCCCTATTCAAACTGAAACAGAGACACCTTTCATTATTTTGAGTTAAACATTACAAACCTGCGGACTTGTGGCTAAAAGTCGAATTAACAAATATCACATTGCAGTATGTGTATTAGAAATTCCAGAAATACCAGAAAAGCACCTTTTTTCCAGAAATTCCATAAAAGTTTTGTTTGACTAAAAAGTATCTGGAACTTTCCATTCCTTGACCCCACACCTTCATAATTATGTCTCTATCTCCCAGAAATGAGTCATGCTGACATCTGACATGCAGTACAAGCTATTAACCGAAATATAGAGCGTTGTAGTGTCTGTAACCCTCTAAATATTTCAGTGAAGGGAAATAACACGTATATCTATGATTCCATGGGGGTTTTTTAAAAGTTCGACTTAAAAGGAAACAGATTGCTTTCCCGGGCGTGCTAATTCCCTGCCCAAAATCTAATTTTGAACATGGGAAACACGACCTCCGCGTGTCTATAGCGCTGCTATTTATAGAGATGTATTTTTAGAAAATGTTCATGTCATTGGGCGATTGATTTTAAAAGGTTCATACGAGCCTCTGGGAGTCTGCAGCGCCTGCTGACGAGTGATTCACACCGAGCATGCGCCGTAAGAGCCGTGCACCCTCTTCAAGGGCTGCTGAGGAAAGTAGAGTTCGAAGAACACCTGCTGTGGTTAGAACAAATCAATGAGAGACTTCAGGCGCTTGATTCTCTGTGCAGTGGCCTGGTTAGACACCACTGGGTAGCTCTGGTCTAATTTTATAATGGACGTCAATCCACCAAAATGTCATGCATAGCTGAAGTGACATCACACGCCATTTGACCTTCCCAGACCTTATGGTTGACCAGTGGTTGATCCAGAGGCCCCTCAAGTGTCTCCTCTTTCTGCGTAGGGACTAAAGGAAGGGGTGGATAGAAACACAGAAAGTTTACTTTCTGTTCTTCCTTCTGCCTTCATGGCCACTGAGACCAAGCTTAGTTGAAGTGCCAAGGGTAGATTAGGGCAAACCAGTCACAGCCTCCTTGACGCCCCTTCTTCTAATCCCATATATTTTAATATTCCCTCTAGAACCTTTTAAGTTCCTATAGTATTACCGCCCCAGTTCATGATTTACGTTGCAATTTACACCATTCAGGGCACAACACTATTACAGTTGTTAAAAGGATCCTCACGCTAAATCCTAAAATTAGTTTCAGAGTCAATCTGTGCCATAGAGAATCATCTCTCTGGTTGAGCACGATGTGGAAGTGATATGTTATTTTATTTTCACTTAATATAGTGCACCGACACATGAAACTGAAACACACTAAAACAGCCAGCACCTCGGGAGTTTTTCAAACTCTGGATACCTGCGGAGATGGTACCGAAGTTGATTCCAAGCCAAGTGGGTGGTGCAGGGAAAAGATCTACCAATGAATTTGGAATAGCAGATGCACATACTGGTCAGCAGATCTTAATCACTAGATCTAAGAATTCTGGCGGGAAAGCAATTGCGCAGTTTATCTTTCAGTAAGTTGGGGCTTTGATCATCAAATATTTGTGGGTGAGGCAGCATATGTTAAAAACAGTGCATTTCCTGACTGGAAGTGAATGCAGGGTTCTCAAAACAGGAGCCGAAGGAGAACCTGCCAGAAGGTTACAGACCAGGTGTGCAGCAGTGTTTTGCTCCATCTGAAGTTTGGACAGTAAAGTGTTATTTGCTGCCTTGAGCAATACATTGCCATAGTCAAGGTGACTTATGACTAGGGCCTGGACCAGGGTTTTCTTTGCCTTTGCAGAGGATGGTAACCAAGGAAACACATTCTTCAGTAGACGCTTGGTGCCAAAGTAAGCCTCGCAGATCGCAGAGTTATGGTCTTCAATGGATAGGACCTGATCTAGTTTGACACCCAGAGTTTTCACAGCTTGCCTGGGAGAGCTGCACTGAGTTCAGAAGGCACCAATCAGGTGATCAGAGGTGCTGGGCTTTACCCAACAGTAATCTCTCTCTTTTACTGCTTCTCAGTTGGAGACAATTCGCTGTCATCCAGGCAGCAAACGTTTTCATACAATCAATGAAGCACTGTTTTACATCATCAAAGTCCTGTCCAAACAAGATGATAAGCTGGGTATTGTAGCATTCTCCACCCGATAGCATGCAAATGGCCACACCACACACAGAGCTCTGTAGTGCACATCTTTATTCTTCAGAGTGCAACCATTAACTGCCTCCACTGCATCATAAACTTTATTAACCAAACCCAGACACACCCAACCAATTAAGTCATTCTCATAGGAATCCATCAGGGACCTGAAGCGTCCTTCTGTTCATATTCACAAGACACTACAGTTCCCCCTTTGTTAACAAATAGTACAAATATGACATATATACGTTATAGTTCCTCAATGAGTCATCGAAGTGCTCAAACCAATCTTCCAGATCTCGTTGTGTGAAGTTGATGAGGTGTAGGAGAGAGACCTACCTCAGTTAAAGGTAATGCCGATGTATGATTTGGGATCGCTGGACTCTCAGATGTACATGCCTCACTGTGAACATCTGAAGCCAATGAACATTGAGGCAGGTTCTTAAAATGTGAGAAGTCTCTTGTGATGTACTTTCTGGGACATTGGGTGATCATCACATGTCCTTTGCTTGTTACAACCCTCAGTGGGTCAGTATCAAACGGAGCGTCAGACATTCCCATTTTTGTTTGCCCACGACTCATTCTCCTTCCTTGAAAAACATGTCCCGAGCACCTTGGTATCATCATATGTGGAGAAGCGTGGCTCAATGATTAGAGCGGCAGACCCTGATGCAGAGGTCTGGCCCGGGACCAGGGTTCAATTCCCGCTTTGGCGGCTCTTGGACTCAATCTCCCCGGACCTGATTATTCTCGCCTCGTGCCTAGTCTAATCATGGGTCCCACTCTGTGAATCTGGGCAATAGCTTGCTTAATCTCCACAGCGGCCCCAGCAGCAATTGGATCCTGGCTTCACCTTGGGGGTGCCCAGGAGTGGACATCTCACAGGAAAGCCAGGAAGGGTTCCACAGTGGTATGAATACAGCGCTACAAAACCTCTGGGTAGAAGGCGCCATATAAATACAAACACATTTACATCCAGCATAGGTCTTCAATCTGGACTTGTGAATGGAATCCTTTATACAGATCTTGTCAACGTTTGTCGACCTATTAGTGGTTCATTGTGGCAATTTTCTTATCATGGCTTTCCCAAACCGCAAAATGGCAGGGCTTTCACCTATTGTGTAGTGGGGAGTGGACCTTTAAGCAAGAAGGGCTGAACACAAAGCTGACTTGAGGTCACTTCCTTCTAGCGCAGTGCGCTGAAGTACTCTCTTTAGGGTGCACATGAATTGTTTGACAACACCGTTTGCCTGTGGCCAGAGAGGTGTACTTTTCTGATGTTTAACATTCATATTAGTGAGTAAGTACTTAAACTATCGGCTATTGAATGGTGGACTGTTGTTGGACTTACAAATGGAGGGAACGCCCCATGTTGCAAAAATGTAATTTAATGTCGCAATGACTTTGTCATGCCTGGTTAATCAGAGGCATTCCACGGGGGGAAATCATGAGTACTCATCAATGACTACCATGAGATGCTGTCCATGGTTGAGGGGTCCAAAGAAATCAACTCAAGCCTCTCCCATGCTTGTTTAGGAAGATCAGGCATAACCAACAGATGCTGTGTTGTTTTGGGAGATAAGCAGTAGCCAAATGACACGTCTTTAATTCTCTTTCAACTGTTACATCAAGACAAGGAAACCATACGGGTCTCAGTGAGCTGTCTTAGTGGCGACAATGCCTCAATGACCCTCATGTGCTAGTTCGATAACTTGATGTCTCGTACTCTCTGGAAAGCCAAATCTTGAACTTAATATACTACTTGAACTAATATAATGCCTTCATGAGTAACTGAAAGTTCCTCTCTCACAGTTTTGAACTTTTGACATACAAAGTCATCCTTCAGAGGTTGAGTACCTTTCCTTCAGGATTACTGAGCAATAATGTCCTTCAGTGCAAGCATATCTTGATCAGTGTTTGTAGCAGCAAGAATTTGTTCCACAGATATTGCTACAGGTTTGTTTGACTTAAATTTGAAGTTAATATATGCCTCAGAGTTAGAAATGGGGTAGCTGGTTATCTAGGGTATGCACCTAAGGTAGGCAGAACCCACCACTCTAGTCAGGGCAAGTAAATTACAAACCAAGGATAAACTGTGCTCACCTTCTGTTCGCTTGGTGCAAAGCAGGCAGGCTTATCACCAGAGCCATCCACTACTAGCCTCCCCAGAGGGCAATCTACTACACGATCTTAACCACGCAGTGGTGGAGCACTTACCTGCAGTTGCAATAAATCACCCTGTTTGTTGTTCCCCTCCGAAGGCCCCCCCCTGATCACACCCAAATAGTGGCCTACAATATAGACTGTCCTTGTACCCACCTTTTAAGCCCTCCAGCTCTATCGCGGCATGGGCCACAAAGACCTTAAACAGCGTCTACTCCCCTTTGAAAAAGTAGGAGAACCTACGCGTGAACAGCCTAGCGACATGGCAGCAGGCGGGCTCCCACCCACTGTGCCGGTGGACGACACCAGCCAGTTGAGCCCACTTAGCTGGAGATTAGGGCAGGATTCAAGGCACTGGATGTTCGCTTTGACGCCTTGGACAAACATATTGTGGACCTGGGGCGAAGATCCAGGTGCACGATCACTGTCTTGATGTGGTGGAATCCCGCACGTAGGATCTAGAGGATGGGATGGCGCAATCCCTGAAAAGAATCGATCGAATGGAACGGATCCTGAAGGATGTGGCAACACAAAACGAGGATTTGAAAGCGAGGAGCCACTGCAACTACATTCGCCTCGTGGCGGTACCCAAATCCACAGACGCTGGTCGCATGGACATCATGGTGGAATCCATCCTGACCGATTTGTTTGGAAAAGAGGCATTTACCCCTGGCTTAGTTGTGGAGCACACCCACGGGTTGCTAGGCCCAAGACCTAACCCGGGCTGCCCTCCCAGGCCCATCATTGCACAGATAATGAACTTTAGAGACAGGGATACGGCACTGAGACTGGTTTGTGAGTGGGCGAGCTCTCCTGGCAGGGCTCCAAGCTGTCTATCTACCCTGATTTCACTGCCATGGTGCAAGACGCTAGAAGAAAATTCTGTAGAGTCAAGGCAACACTCAAAAACCTGGGAATAAAATGGATGTACGTTGTTACAATGCATGATTTTACCACGCATGCAGTTACAGCGCAAGTTTTACAACGCAAGCCATTACAACGCATTGCTTTGGGGGGTGCTGGATAGTGAACAGTTTAATTTACTATTCCAACTCCAGTCCCCGTGGATAGTAGGGAAGGTGTTGGATAGTGAATTAAACTATTACTTATCCTAGAGAGCCCCCCAGTGCAATGCGTTGTAATGGTTTTTGTTGTAAAACCTGCGTTGTAAAAGCACTGCGTGGTAAAAGTTGCGTGGTAAAGGATGTTTCCCGAATAAAATATGGCATGCTGTATCCTGCCAGATTACGGGTGGAAGCCAATGGATTATCCCGAATTTTTGAGACTCCTATGGAGGCGCAAGAATTGTGCCACACTTACAAAATTAACAATAAACGCCACCCGGACTCAGACTCCACTTCTCCCCCACACAGTGGTTCAGTCACCAGTGCGGACCTGTTTTTGAACTCTGGCCATGACTGACGGCTTAGGGCCATATGTAGGTAAATGGCATTTACCGAATCATAAATACCGAATTTTACCGATTCGGTATTTACAAATCGGTAAATGCCATGTAGGTAATTCATCGGTATCAATTACCGAATCGTTATGATTCGGTAATTACCGAATCGGTATTTACCAATTCGGTAATTGCCATGGATCCCTATGGGCCTTGAGGCCCATAGGAATCAATGCTAATTACTGAATCGGTAAATACCGATTCGGTAAATTTACCGAATTGTCAAGGGGGACAGGGTGTCACTTTGACACCCTGTTGCACCCCTGATTCTGGCTTGTGTGCCATGTGGCACACATACATGCCCTAATGGCACAGGTGTACATGCACAGATGTGCATGTACACAGAAATTCGTTATTTAAAATGCCATTGTATTTCATGGTAAATAACAAATTTCTGAGGGCCTGTGGCAGTGTTTCCAGTGCCACCTACATCCCATATTACCGATTCTGTACATTTACCGAATCGGTAATTTACCGATTCGGTAAATTTACCGATTCGGTAAATGTACAGAATCGGTAATTTTCTGGCCACCTACATATGGCATTTAATGTTCTTATATTACTGCGCATCTGTTTGCTTTACGTAACTACTGGGATCCGAATTGTAAAGTATAACATCTTCTATAGGTTACTAGGCTGTAGGATGGTGTACCTCCCCCCCTTTTGTGTACACCTAGAGATAGTATTCGTGACGATAGCATGTACCCCAATTGTTGGTTTTTCATTATATGAAGAGATCCACTGGTACTATGCAATGTTTCCAGAAAGTTGGTATTGCCTCTCCAAATGGGCGGTGTTAGACCTGACATCTTTTGGCGTGATTACCCCTATCTTTTTGCCTCTGCCTCCTGTATTTTTGGATGCTGTGCTGGATTCGTTTTTGCTGGTTTAGATGCTCTGGACACTCTGCCACTGCTGATCAGTGCCAGAGTGTAAGTGCTCCCTATGTAAATTGTTATTCTGATTGGATATACATGTTTGGCATATTTGTATCACCATGAAGTCCCTAGTAAAGTGCACTGGGTGTGCCAGGGCCGGTGATGACAAATGCTACTCGTGGGCCTGCAGCACTGATTGTGCCACCCACAGGAGTAGCTCTAAAATGGTGTCTCGGGCCTGCCACTGCAGCGCCTACGGGCAGTTTAGAACTGCCATGTCCTCCTGGTCCGCGTCCCCGCAGACCAGGCCTAACCCTTCCCTTTTCGTGCACATCAGTCACCCCTATGGAAGGCCCAAGGTACCCCCCCCTGGGCAGGGTGCAGTGTATGTGAAAGGTAGAGCATGTACTAGTGCAGGTGACATGCTCTGGTAGTGAATTACAGCCATTTTCGTTTTTCACTATTGTAAGGCTATCTTGCTCCATAGGTTAACATGGGGGATGCTGGCTACAGTGGTTAACGGCATTTCTTCCCATAGGAGCAAGATAGGACATAAGTATCTAGTATCCCTGAACTCAGGATTTAATAACGCATCTTTTAGGAAAGGTGGTTTTTGGATCCTGTGTTTGAGAACCGCACTTTTAGAAAGTTGCTGTTCTCTTGTCTGACCCTTCTGTGTGCCTGAGACTGTTTGTGTATTGACTGTCTGGTTTGTGAGTGACAGGGGCTGGGGAATGCCCCAGAGGCTGGATGAGTCAGCACTAGGCTGAGTGGAGCAATTGCTACCTGAGTGGTGGGCGGAGTTAGCACCTGGGCTGAATAGGGCTGTGCCTGCCTGCCACAATGCTGGCTCCACCTCCTGCTGGGCGGCTGAGGACTCTGCCCCTCACTCTGAAAGGAAAGATGCAGCCAGCAAAACAAAGTGCTCAGGATCCACCCAGAACTGGTTCAGACCGGGCTCAGGGCCCACATGCACGGAAAGAACAAAGACTTTAGGGGTATAAGTACAGGACCCCTGACAACAGAGAATTAGATCATCCTGGTAATCAAGAAGGAACCTCTGCCAAGGAGAAAGCTGACTCTGAAGAAGGAAGACTGTCCTGCTGTTGCTCTGCTGGACTGACCTGCTGTTGCTTTGCTGCGAAGGAGAGGGGAAGGACTTTGCTGTGAGCTGTGTCCCCTGTCTTGTAAGGAATCTCCAAGGGCCTGAGAAGAGCTGGCTCCCTGTTTCCGAAGTCCCAGGAACAAAAGGACTTCACCCCCAGTCTCCCTGAACTCTGCTGAGAGAGTTCTGTCCTTCGTAAGAGTGCTTGATCCAGTTGTGGGGCCTCTAGAAGTTGAACCTGAGCTGGGAAGCTTGAGACTAAGCTGAGAAACTTGTGAAGCTGAAAAGTGTCGCATCGCTCGCTTGCGGAGCGCATCCCCGACAGTGCGAGAAGTTTCCCGCCGCTACGAAGGTCGAGATCGGCGCAGCGCCTGTCATCGCTGAAAGGAGCCGTCGCACCCTTCGTTTGCAGGACGCACCAGACCGGTGCGGGAGAATCGAACATCGCTGCGAGTGTCGTCGCAGAGCCTGTCGCCTGGGGGAGATCGCTGCACCGCTTGCTTGCGGACCGCATCACGTCGCTGCGAACATCGTCGCAGAAACATCACATCGAGGAGCTGCGAGATAGAGGGTCACCGCTGGTCCGCGCATCGTCGCCCCGGAGATCGTCGCAGCCCCTACGAGATCATCGCATCGTGCCCTTGCGAGTACAGACTTCCCACGGAACCTATGCACCGGAATCTACGCAAGCTGCCTTCCTTCCCTTACAGACCGGATTCGTCGCCGCACGCCCGCTGCTGCAGCGGGGCTGTCACATCGCCTCCCCAGGGTCTCAGGAGTAACGCATCGCTTGTTTCCACCGCACCAGCTTCCTGCTTGTGGAACTTTGTTGCATCCAAAAGGTACTGTGAGTTAGCGTGACGCAACTGTGAACTTTTCACGCATCTGTGGATTATTTGATCGCAACTTAAAGAACTTTGATTACAACCTGAAAGAACTCTTTTTGAAACCATATCCTTGAACTGTATGTTGGATTTTTGCCGTTTTGGTCTTGTGTAGTTTAGAATAAATATCTTTATTTTCCTAAACTGTTGTGGAATCAGTTTGTGGTGTTTTCACTGTGTTACTGTGAGTGTTGGTACAAATACTTAACGCATTGCCTCTGGTTAGCCTAGACTGCTCAGGCCAAGCTACCTTGAGGGCGAGCAGGGGTTATCTAGGAGGGTTATCTCCTCGTCCTGACTAGAAGCAAGTGTCGCTATTTGGACATTGGTACCTACCTCTGCCAACTAGAGACCCCCAGTTCTAACAGGCGGGAAGGCTGGGTGGGGGGTGGAGGGAGGGGAATGGTTGTTTTTGCTTAGCTCTGAGTTTTAGATATGTTTGATTATAGATGCACTGGATAGGTACAAGGGTTGGTTATTCTTCAGTCTTCCAATCAAAACACTGTTATGGTACAGATAGGTCACCAATCTGGTCCCTCAAGTATTACCCTAGTCACATGGAATGTTCGGGGTTTAAATAACACCCCCAAAAGGAGACAAGTGATCCACTATTTACTTAGGCACAGGGTTGACATCACTTTCCTGCAGAGGACTCACCTCCCACCAAGTGATCAGGCCCGGTTTGCCTCCTCCTGGGAGCCAAACAGATTTTTTGCAAACTATAGCAACTATGCCAGGGGCGCTGCCATTCTTATACACAAACGGCTCCCCTTCAAATCTCACTCCTTAACCTGTGATGGAGAAGGTAGATTTGTGATTGTAGTGGGCACGTTGCTCAACTACAAGGTAGCACTGGTATGCATATACGGTCCCAACATTGACTCTCCTGATTTTTATCATGCACTACACTCTAGGCTGCTTCAGCTTGGCTCAATGCCCCTACTGATAGGGGCGACTTTAACATTGCCCTCAATTTAACCACCAACAGTACATCAACGGCCCCGGACTCTAAACCAAGGGCACGCAGAGCATTGCAATCCTTGTGCGAACACTTTTCCCTGGTGGACTTGGGCCGCGTCCGTAACCCTGTCCCTACTACATACACACACCATACCAGCTCCCACGACACGTGGTCGTGGCTTGATTATTGGTTGACCTCCCCAGAAATACCTCGCTGGTTCAACGAACTACAGACACTGCCTAGATCATACTCTGATCACTCCCTGGTGCTATTATCCCTGAAGATCCTTCGCCCTGAAGTATTCGAAAGACAGTGGAGGTTCACAAGCCGTGCATTAGATGATGAGGTGTTCAGGGAGGAACTTCAGGAAGCTATAGAAGACTACTTCAAAATCAACACAGGGTCGGTAGACCCCCGAGGCGATGTTATGGGAGGCTTTTAAGGCCTACATAAGGGGTGTGTGCATTTCTAAGTGCGCTGGGGTACTTCGGGATCTACGTGGTACTCTTGCCCGGCTGGAAAAGGAGCTTGGATCTATAGATGCTGGACAGAGGGCGGCGGCAGGCCCGGGTTACGATGCGAATAGAGCAGCTCTACTCCTAGAGTACAGAGAGGTGGCTGAAAGAGAAATCCTATACATGGAGAAATACCACAGCACTAAGGTTTATGGGGAGGGGGATCGCCCTGGACGAATGTTAGCGCAAATGATCGAACCCTCTTACGCCAAAGCATACATTACAGAATTGAGTTCCAAGTCAGGGCTTTCGCTCACGGATCCAATGGAAATCCAGCAGGAGTTCCTATCCTACTTCAAAACACGGTACACCATAAAATTGTGCCCAGACTGAGTGGTCAGGACGTCTATCTATCAGAGATTGCATTAGTATACCTAGAAAGATTCATGCAGGACTGCTTGTCAGTGCCCATCACGGAGGATAGTATAAGTGAAGCCATTATGGCCCTCAACTCTTCCACGTCCCAAGGGCTGGATGAATTCTCCGGTGAGTTTTATAAGGTCTATAAAGACCTCTTGATTCCCCGTCTGTTAGACGCCTATGCCAAAGCTCTAGAGAAACAGATACTCCCACCTACTCTCCGAGAAGCTGTCATCATTCTACTCCCTACACCCGGTTAGGACCCCTTAATGTGTGGCTCGTATCGTCCCCTGTCACTCCTAAATTTGGATTATAAAATCCTCGCTAAGGCACTAGCATGCTGCCTCTCCCCGCTTATGTTTATGTTTATGTTTATGTTTATAAAAACTTTTGTAGCGCGCTCTATTACCACGGGGTATCCTGGTGCGGTGAGTAATTAGACAACAGGAGTACTAGATCAAAAGCCAGAACGAGCTGTTAAAGGGGGGCATTAAACAGATGAGTTTTGAGTTCTTTCTTAAAAACATGGAATCTATAATTGCCCCAGCCCAATCAGGTTTTGTCCCGCACCGGTCCACCGCTTTTAATCTCCTCACCCTCTTTAATTCATTGCACAGAATAAACCCGGAGATTCCCGTGGCAGCAATCCTTCTTGACACCGAGAAGGCTTTTGACTCCTTGAAGTTGCCCTTTCTCCTTTCCATAATACAATGCATGGGGATGCTGCAAGAATTTATAGCCACCACAGCTCTATCATACAGTCAACTCACGGCTAGACTCCGGCTGAATGGTACTCTATCAGCGCCCTTTTCCTTGTCGCGAGGCACAATACAAGGCTGCTCACTATCCCCTTTATAATTTATATTAGCAATAGACCCCTTGATCAGGCACTTCCAGGAGAAACACTTACACAGGGGTTTACAATTCAACATCGGCCCGGTCCTGGTTTCTTTGTATGCTGACGATACGATCTTGTATGTTCGTGACCCCCACACAAACCTGGACCCCCTTATCAGAGCGATCCTGTGTTTTGGCACCTTCTCTGGTCTAGGGATGAATTGGTGTAAATCAGCTATCTTCCCTCTCACTGTTGGAACAGCATGCTGGGATACGGAGTTTCCACTGGAGTGGTGTACGGATTCTGTAAAGTATCTGGGGGTGCACATCCATCTCGATACAGATCAGATTATGCAGCGAAAGTACAGAGTGGCAATCTCCAAACTTGAGGCACAAATAGATTCCTGGCTTAAGCTTCCGCTCTCCATGGCAGGACGAGTGGCCCTTATTAAAATGATTGTTCGCCCGAAGTTTTTATATTTATTTCATAACATACCAATCCCAGTCAAGAACAAATTCTTCAGCACTCTGCGATCACACTTAATCCGGCTAGTATGGGGCAATAGGACACCCAGGGTGAGATGGCAGATATTGCCACTACCCTGTGATAGGGGAGGATATGGGGTCCCTGATTTACAACTGTATTTTCTGGCAGCACAGTGTGGTTTCGCACAGGCGTGGTACCATCCGGATGCCAGAATTACATACCTGCAGCCGGAATCCGAGTTGGTGCTGCTGAACTCCTTGGCTACTGTTTTGCCACCAGGCATCCCTAAAGATCCTAAAGACATTCAACCGGTATCCACTACATGCTGGGCATGGACTAAACTGTGTCGTATTACAAACACCCACACCCTGTACTCTTCATCCCTCCCACTCCCTAATGCCAAATTGGGATGTATGACGTTACAACGCATACTTTTACTCCGCATACCATTACAACGCGGTATTCACTACGCATACCACTACAACGCATAGCGCTTTGGGGTGCTGGATAGTGGTAAGTATAATTTACTATTCTAACTCCAGTCCCCGTGGACCCTAGGGAAGGTGTTGGATAGTAAATTAAACTTACCTCTTATCCTAGAGCGCCCCCCAGCGCTATGCGTTGTAATGGTATGCGTTGTAATGCCTGCGTTGTAGTGGTAGTGCGTTGTAAAAAATGCGTTGTAACAGGTGAATACCGCCAAATTGCTACCAATAACCGGCAAAAAGGTGGTGCAAAGGACATGTACTAAATGTAATATTTTCACGATGGGGGATCTGTTCCCTGTAGGTCACATCTTTGACCCTGACAATGTATCCAAGTTCCCAGATGCCTTATTTATGGCTAGACTGAGTTCGGCACTGCGGGCTCTGTTCACACACTACCCCCTAGAACCACCATTGTTTCCCCCCTTACTATGGTGATGGTTAGCAGCAAAGGAAACCATCTTATATCACAGTTGTACAAAGCAAGTGCCGACCTAGTCCCAGTTACTGACGAAAGGGTGTGTAGCGCATGGGAGTCAGATTTAGGCAACCCAATCACGGATGAGCAATGGACGGCCTGTTGTAAGGTGACGAAGTCGGTATCTCTTAATAGTAAGCATACATTTTTCCACTTCAAGTTTTTACGAAAAATCTATGTCACACCCACCCGAGCACACTAGATAGATCCCACCAGACCACATCACTGCCAGCCGTGCCAGTCCCCCCAGGCTGACTTCCCACACCTTACCTGGACGTGCCCACGCATCCACACCTTCTGGGTAGAGGTACCCAAAACTCTTAGTAAAATGATACAGGTGCCGATTGAACCCCTACCTGAGGTTGCCCTCTTGGGCTAGGTGGTCCAGTTCCCCCCTAAAATTCACAGATTTGCTACCATCTCTCAGATCTTGGCTAAAAGAGAAGTCGTAATCCACTGGGGTGGAAAGAGGGCTCTGACAATACACAGCTGGCTCCACAGTTTAGCAACCTGCTCTATGAAAAGCGACCTCTATGCTAATACTATTCCTCCTTCATCCAGACCCAAAGACATTATGGGGCCCCTTCAGATCTTTTCTTTTGCAGCAACAGCAAGACCCCCCTACCCAACAGGAGCAGGGGATGGTTCCGACCGGAGTGGGTTAGAAGGATTAATTTTATGCAGCAATGTTTACTTATATGTTCTACCTGCCCGTCGGGGCCAGTACTTTTATTTTTGTTGTAAATTTATGGTTGAGGGGGGGATAAAGATGTCTCGACGGACTGCTACGAGGAAGTGACGCTTGCAGGGGGATCTTGCATGTATCATATTCCTTATTTTGCTCCATGGATTAACCTACTGTGCCCCAGAGAAAATGTTAACAGTACTACAGTGTGATTGTATTTATATGCCACTCAACCGAACTCAGTGCTCTGCTTTGTCTTTAACAAAATGCTAAATAAAGTTTAAAAAAAACATGAATGAATGTTGTGCATATTATGCAGTCACTGTTATAGTACTCCTTATCTGGAAAAGTGCAGGGCAAACATGACAATTTTTAGTGAATACTCAGGAAATATGATGCACATCAGACTATGTAAATAGACATGAATTATCAAATATCACCAGAAGTACATGAATCACACAGGAGTGCAGGTCTTGCAACCTGGTTTGGAGTCAAAACACATGAATTGCAGTTGAACCACATGACACACCACACTTGCGCTCTTATTGGACGGTATACAGTAATCATATGGAAAATAAAGGGGTTAGCCCAAGTAATCCCACATAACCTGGGCACAAAAAAAACATGTAAACAAACAAAGGTATAATGGAGGAACAAATTATTGCAACACTAGTTTATACAGTGAGTATTTAAATTAATCACTGGTGATAGATTTAATTTTGTAAACTCTAATTTATTACAACCTTATCATATATAACTACAGCTATCCACTCCTGGTGAATGTACCTGGGTGTATAGAGGTGTTAAACTCATTAAATATAGATGCATAAATAAAGAGAATGAAAAAAACATATAAAGAGGACAATAATCACACCAAGTTGTACCTACATAAACAATACATAAGATGAAAACAATAAATGTGCCAACTAGAAATTTACTGCAGTCTTCCAGTTGTTTTAAACAAATATGGATGTGTTATTTGTTTCTTACACAGTTCATATAGGAGACAGTCTGTTGAGCAGAGGTCTACAAACCTTTTTGCTCAGAGCCCCCTCCCCTAAAGCAAAATGTTTTGAGGTCGGGCCCACCCTCCAAAACGTTGTGCCAAGGATTGGGGGAGCAGGAGGGGCATGGCTGCGTGCAGGGTGCGGGGCTTCTGAGATGATTTCAGGAGTAATTTTTCTATAGCTTATAAACCAAACTATATATATATATATATATATATATATATATATATATATATATATATATATATATATATATATATATATATATATATATATATATATATATATATATATATATATATATATATATATATATATATATATATATATGAGACATATAAAACAACAAATGCATCAAACAAAAACTTGTATTATACCAAACATACTTATACCCATAATTAAGGTGTTATGAGCCCCTCACTGTCTTGGACCCCAATGAAACTACGCCTGCTGCACTAATCATAACTGCAGTCCTGAGTAGCAGGCTACCTCCTCTGCATCTTGTACCTCTTCCCCACCATGGCGGACCATCAGCTCAGTCCTAATGCTAGAAAGGAAAATAAGCCGCCATTCTACATTTTTAAAGGTAGACAGTAATATGTGTGATGCAGTGGGCCCCTCTAACACGTGGGCCCTAGTCCTGCTTCATCTGCTTCCTTAATGATAACCAGCTGTCAGGTGCCGTCACTTTCACAACTGACAGCAGTACCAGCTTCACTAAGGAATGGCCCTTTTTATTTTTTAAAGAGAGACTACTTACATTGTCCCCTTCTTTATGGTATCTCTCTGAAGAAGCTGTCTCTGGCCATTTCTAAACACAAAAACGAGTCCCATACAATGCTCCCTATTCTGGACCTTCTCTTTGACAATATCCATGAATCTCAATCATTTCCTCTGTCTCCTAGACCATTACTCTGAGGCCCCAGGGGACAAGAGGATTAGGGCTCTGTGTCTGAATGCAACCCTGCAGGCCTTCTACCTGCCACCCCATGGACTCAGTTTTCACAAAAAAACAGCCCCTGAATGGTTAATGCTCACTCTGAGGAGTCTCTACCTGAAAGTGAAAGGTGTGGTGGTAGTGTAGAAATGTAAAGAAGAAACCAGCCTTCTTACCAGCCGTGAATTGATTACGTCCCCTAAAGCCAGGGCCACTGGAATTATGGGTTTCTGCAATAGCAGCATTTTCCACATAATTATGAGTTTTACCACATTTTCTCCATAATCCATAATCTGCAGATTCCAACAAAACAGCTTGATTCTAGTTCAAACGGAACAAAAGTTATTTGAAACATGGCAAAGTGTTCCGGAGCAGTGGAAGACACTTTGCAAAGATTGACTGGTAATCTTGTAGTTGCTTACTGCTCTATTTGGGTGTTAAACTGGTACTATTGAGGTGGAATATTTCCTCTGACAGCGTAACCATGAGTTACAATGTCAAAATAATGAAGTGTTGCTAAACACAAATTGTACAGCATTATGTTGCATAATTCACCTGTTCTTTTTGCATAATTTAGTCAAGTCAAGTCAAGTCAAAAACCACTTTATTCGATTTTGTTAAAAATCATAAAAGCATACTACAACAGTTAAAAAACAATCCAAGTACAAGTTTAAAGAATTTCATACAATACAATACAATTTAAAAACAGTAAAAAGATCATGTGCAAAAAGCAAGGTATACCACGTTCATCTCAATCCCCACTGTTAAGCTTGTAATTTCCTATTCCTAATCTGAACGGCAGCAACGAGGTAATTTGCCACACTGAACATTACCAAGGGCGAATCAAGCATTTGTAAAAACAGAAGAGCTGGTTTTACCTGCGTAAAAGCTTTACCCTTCAACAAGGGTAACAGATACTTCTGCCTAGGAGCATGGTAAAAAGGGCAGAACAACATAAGGTGCATATTGTCTTGAATGGAGAAGTTGTCGCATTTGCATACAGGTGCATCCTCAGGCTTGAACCATCCCATGTCACAGAGTACCAAATAAATCTGGTTAAATCTAAACTTAACCAGAAGCCACCTATGAAACGGAATGTTAACTAGGGCAAGATACGGTTGGATGGCTATACAAGTGATTGTCATATAATGTGCTCTAACCGTGGGTTTTGTTAACTGGAGTTGTTCTCTCTCCAAGGACTTAAGTTTGTAAAAGTTTTCCTTGACCCAGGCTAGGTCTGCTTTTTTTAGGTCAAGCGGGGAGGAGAAAATCTCCGGGCGTCCAAGTTCTGATGAGCACTTACAAATATATGCCAGCCAAGCAATATCTTTATATTTATCAAGTTTTAAACAATCCATCAGAATTTTGTGGTTGAGGCCTAAGTTGTTATTAATCCAGACCCTTATCCACAGAAGAATGGGTGCCATAGAGAGGATGTCAGTGATGTATCCTACTCCAAGCTCCTGATGGACAGAAAAAGTGGCTGTTGATGAGGGGAGTCCTAATATCGAGCAGAAAAACTTGTTAACCTCTATTTGAATGGTTTCAGTTTTTACATATCCCCACAATCCAGCTCCATACCTAGCTAAAGCCAGTGATTTTGCCCTATACAAAGCTAGTAGTGCACCACTTGGTTTCCCCCCGAGTCTCCTTGAGAAGCTCAGAATAGCGTTAACAGAGCTCCTCACTGCTTTGGTCTTAGCTGTTATCTGAGGGATCCAACTGCCCTTAGTGTCGAAGATTACACCGAGGTAAGTGAAAGTTTTAACATTAGTAATCACTTCCCCCTTACAAAAAAAGGTCAACCATGCGGCATAATGTGGTTGTCTCCTGCTGAATTATTTCAGTGGCTCTGCTTAAAAATTCATTGTGGCAAAGATGTATTCATTTTGAGATGTAATCTAGGGGTGTTATCAGCTGAGATCTGGAATAGTGGAGACACTTCCAAAAATGTCTGCATTAGATACAGTTTGATTACTTATTACTTCAGTGGTAGAGTACACACACATGAGGGACAGTTTTGCCCTCTGTATCCGTGGTGTGTGTCAGACAATGTCTTTCAGAAAAAAACGAGGTTAAGATAGATTGCTCCTATTAGAAGTGTAGACACGAGAGGAAGCAAGATGGCGGCCTCTAAGGTGGTTGATCACGGCACGCTGACCTGTGGCCTGTAAAGTACGGACTGACCTGAGAGTGGTAGGTGATCCTCATAGCTGACTGTGGATGCTCGGGTATTCCAGGAGGCTGCCCGCAGCTGGTGCTTATTCTCTGAGTCTTTACAATGTTACGGCGGCTTGCTGCTGCAGCCCTCGACCAATTGGGTTGTGCTGCTTGAGCAGCGGCCTCCCCGGCGAAATCAGCGGCTTCATCCATGGGTCCAAAAACTGCTGCTGATGTCTTGAAGGCTCATTCCTCCGTACAGGCTGCTCAGTGCTTGGCTGAGTCGCTGAGTGAGAGTGCAAGGGGGCCGACTCTGAGACCTGCAGGACCAGAAAATCCTGTAGGAGAAGAAAGGAAGGAGCGAGCCCAGGTTTAAGGATCTCCTTCAAGGATCAGCTACTAAGCAGGACCCACAGCTCCAGCGGTAAGGAGCCACGGACTTCAGGGAGATGGAATGCTTGAATATTAGCCCTGCCGAAGCACAGATGGTAAAGAAAACCCCCGAGGACAGATCCCCCGGAAGGCAGTCAACAGCTGAGTCATCCAGCCAACTAGAAGGAGAAGGTACACAGGAATTCGTTATTTACCATGCAATAGTATTACATGGTACATAATGAATTCTTAGTGGATGGGTATGCTCAGATGTGAGTCCCATGCACTCCACACCACTGGATTCAAGCAAGCCGGGCTGAAGACGGCTAGAATGCCAGAAACCGGTCCTTGGAAGCTTGTTTCCGGTCCAGCGGAAGGCATGGCTTGGCATTTCAGGCTGGACTGTTCCAATGAGGCACAGGGTCAGACTGATTTGCACATGGCCATGTCTGAACTGGGGTGGTGTGGAGTGCAAAAAAACGATGGATGTAGGCCCAGATCTCTGTGCTGGGGTGAATGTATGACATTGTTCTGCATTCTGTCCATCAACTGCAGTTTTTGCATTTGTCACCCTGAGTGGGATGGGTATGCTCAGACATGAGTCCCATGCACTCCACACTACTGGATTCAAGCAAGCCGGGCTGAAGATGGCTGGAATGCCAGAAACCTGTCCCCAGAAGCTTGTTTGCAGTCCAGGGAAGGCATGGCTTGGCAGTTCAGGCTGGACTGTTCCCATGAAGCAAAGGGTCAGACTGATTTGCATATGGCCATGTCTGAACTGGGGTGGTGTGGAGTGCCAAAAATTCGATGGATTTAGGCCCAGATCTCTGTAGTGGGGTGAGTGTATGACATTGTTCTGCATTCTGTCCATCACCTGTGTTTTTTGCATTTGTCACCCGAGTGGGATGGGTATGCTTAGACGTGAGTCCCATGCACCCCACACTACTGGATTCAAGCAAGCCGGGCTGAAGACGGCTGGAATGCCAGAAACCGGTCCTCGGAAGCTTGTTTGCAGTCCAGGGAAGGCATGGCTTGAGAGTTCAGGCTGGGCTGTTCCCATGAGGCAAAGGGTCGGACTGATTTGCATATGGTCATGTCTGAACTGGGGTGGTGTGGAGTGCAAAAAAACGATGGATTTAGGCCCAGATCCCTGTACTGGGGTGAACGTATGACATTGTTCTGCATTCTGTCCATCACCTGTGGTTTTTGCATTTGTCACCCCGAGTGGGATGGGTATGCTCAGACGTGAGTCCCATGCACTCCACACCACTGGATTCAAGCAAGCCGGGCTGAAGACTGCTGGATTGCCAGAAACCGGTCCTCGGAAGCTTGTTTCTGGTCCAGGGAAGGCATGGCTTGGCAGTTCGGGCTGGACCGTTCCCATGAGGCACAGGGTCAGACTGATTTGCATATGGCCATGTCTGAACTGGGGTGGTGTGGCGTGCAAAAAAACGATGGATTTAGGCCCAGATCTCTGTACTGGGGTGAATGTATGACATTGTTCTGCATTCTGTCCATCAACTGTGGTTTTTGCATTTGTCACCCCGAGTGGGATGGGTATGCTCAGACGTGAGTCCCATGCACTCCACACTACTGGATTCAAGCAAGCCGGGCTGAAGACGGCTGGAATGCCAGAAACCGGTCCTCGGAAGCTTGTTTGCAGTCCAGGGAAGGCATGGCTTGGCAGTTCAGGCTGGACTGTTCCCATGAGGTAAAGGGTCAGACTGATTTTCATATGGCCATGTCTGAACTGGGGTGGTGTGGACTGCCAAAAAATCGATGGATTTAGGCCCAGATCTCTGTACTGGGGTGAGTGTATGACATTGTTCTGCATTCTGTCCATCACCTGTGGTTTTTGCATTTGTCACCCCGAGTGGGATGGGTATGCTCAGACGTGAGTCCCATGCACTCCACACCACTGGATTCAAGCAAGCCGGGCTGAAGACGGCTGGATTGCCAGAAACCGGTCCTCGGAAGCTTGTTTCCGGTCCAGGGAAGGCATGGCTTGGCAGTTCGGGCTGGACTGTTCCCATGAGCCACAGGGTCAGACTGATTTGCATATGGCCATGTCTGAACTGAGGTGGTGTGGAGTGCAGAAAAACAATGGATTTATGCCCAGATCTCTGTACTGGGAGGAATGTATGCCATTGTTCTGCATTCTGTCTTGTCATATAGTTACTACGTTTCTATATATTGTGTTAAGTTAGCATGTGCTTATTAAATATTTAAACGCCATATTTTCTTTCTGCTTCGGTTTGCACACGACACCTAATTGTTATTGTAGCTTTCAACCTAGACGAAAGATGTGATTTATTTGAGAATAATATGTTATTGCCCTGGTATCAGTCGTGCTTGGTACACTTGGTACAACTGTCTGCACACTGAGAACTGCACACTCTAAGAATAACCTAACACAAGGTTGCTGAAGGCCTGATCCTCGCACCACGTTAGTCATAACACAAATAATGTTGCTGCCAACATTGGGCTCTACGTGGTTTTAAGATAGAGTTACAGGGAATGAAACAACACACTTGATGCTTCGCATGCTGAGAGCTGGTAGCGGTTGATGTGATCTCCTCCTACTGAGAATTAGAGGTATGGGTCCGCCCTGCTAAGAACCCATATGAGACCTTCTTAGATATAATATAATATGCTAATTAGGGTGCGCGAAATATAGGTGATACAGAATTCTATAGATCTTTGAATCATAACATGCTATCACCTTTTGCTTATTATGGATTAGTGACTATGCTGCTAACTCTGATTTTTATAATATGTATGTTGATATTATATAAGATACTGCGTTTGAGAATGTTGCATTGAAAAATAAACATTTCAAACTTGCACGTGTGTTCTCTGCCTCCCAGTTTCGGTTTGTAATGATTATATAACGAAAGAGTGTTCATGTGTTCCACGATACCTGAGGTATTCTAAGTTCATGTTCTGGATTGTCTAAGTCATTGGGAAGTATTTACTACCGATGAGACACTGTAGCTAGCTTGGTAAGGGGATTTCTGAAACAAAGGTGAGTTCTGGGTCACCCTGACTCACCCAGGTTCTAGATCTCTGTGCACAGTTCTGTGGGAGAACGGAAACCCTGCTACATGGCGCCCATACGTTGGTTGGCCTTATATCATGACACTCGAGTAGTATAACATTCAAACCTTAACTTCTTCATTCCCGTTTCCGGAAAACGGCAGTGTCGCAAAAACCTACCTATTTTTGAAATAGGTCTTTTTCAAGCTTGAATCTAATTGTAAACGGTTTCTTTGAATTACTACCCAGTTGTGCTACAAAGTACTCTTTCTATTTTCTCTTTCCTGTGCTGACAGGGCACAAGCCGTGGACATCCCGCAGCATAGTCGCATTGCGGTGCGTGACCATTTGCGGATGTATGATGTTCCTGTGGAGGGCTTGGCTGTCGTTCTGGTAGTGAGTGCGGAACATGCTTACCCGTACGAACTGTTTTATTCGTGGGTGACATTTCCAGCGGTGGACGCTAATTCTGGAGTGTTCCATTCATACACTGCTACAGCTGTACCGGCTGCGTATGCTCCGTACAGAGCACTGGAAGTTCCTATTGATGCATGGCAGCATGGAGTTTGGTTTGGTGGCGCCCTACCACACTCATTATCGGCTTCGAGGTTAGGTCCTTTGTCCATTCCGGGCACACCTTGGCCCGCTTTGGCTGGGTTCACTCCTCACCCTCAACGCGCCACTTGTAACGTGGCTGATCTGCGGCGGCTTCATGAAGTCGCGGTGGAAGTGATTAGAGCGCTTGTTCATTACACTGGCCGTAATGTTCAGGACGCGGCCCCACGGGGCGCACAGCTTCGTGCAGAACATGCTGGTCTGAAAATCAATCCGGTCATGGTAAATTCCGTATGGGTAAAAAGCCCCAGGAAAAGGATGATTTTCCGTTCTGGCTCGCTGAGAAATTCGGACAGCTGGAAGCTGTGTTTCCCAACACGAGTCCGGGGGATAAACACCGGATTCTTACACTAAGTTTACCGAAAGATTTGGCTCCTGAACTTGTTGACTGTGAGACCTGGGGCAAGACTTTTGCAGCGGTCTATTCGAGGTGCTATGGCTCCCCGTCTGTGACCAATCTAGGTGGGGTCCTTAAACGTGTTCAAGACGATTACGGACCGGAGTCAGCTGTTGAATTGGGTATGCGCCTGTGTGGCTCCTTTGATGTGGTTTGCGATCTGATCCTTGCGAATGTCAAGGGGGATGCAGTGAACTTTCAGGTGGCTAATGCATTGGCGTTGGTTCCCGAGGCCGAACGACCCCGACAGTTAGCAAGGATAATTGTAGCCGCTTACAAAATGGTTGGCCGCAATGCGAAGGGGGTTAAAGCTTTTCCTGATAAGGAGAAGAAACAGCCCCAGGGTCAGACATCGGAAACTAGTGGTCAACAAAAGTCCAAGAAGCAAAATTGGCCTAAAAAGCAGAATCAGGGTAAGCAACAACAACAACAAACACATGTTTCTGCTCCTGCGTCTCCGTTGCCTGCGCAGTCGGATCGGGTTTATGATTTGCGCGACCGCGCGATGATTAAATCGCCTGAGAGATTTCAGGCTTCTGACCAACGCTCTCCTCGTTCCTTTCAGGACTCATCGGCTCCGTCAACCGGTGGTGGAGGGGGCGGCAGGGGCCGGGGTGGCCAGCAAGGACGTGGTCAGCCCCGCCCGCAAAACGGTGGAGATCAGCAGGAGGGTTCTACGCCCAAGAGACCACAGTTTGCCACGAAGAAAGTCGCCGCCCTGACAGTGCATCGTTATGCCCCAGATAGTGAGAACGCGGCTTCGGAATCTGACGTGGGCTCTGACCTTGCTGGACAGCGCAGCAGAGATTACCATAGTGAGAGAGGCCCTCCATCCACTGTTGAAGGTGACAGCGACTGATACTTATGTTGTGATTGAAACAGCTGACACGCATGTTGCTCCCCCTGAACGACTTTTTGAAATTGTCCTGTTAATTGAAGGTGACATGCAGCGAACTGTAAAAGGGGTATTTTGGGAAAATCTCTCGTCTAGGTATGACATTTTGCTTTCGGAGGCTGACTGGCCCCCACCTTTTGTTCTCGCAGCTCCGCGAGGGGAGGAGGTAATCCTGCCCAGCTTCGCGCACACTGTGCCGAGAGTGGAAGCGCTGCATTTTGCGGAAGAGTGGGCTCTGGCGCTTGCGCCGGCTGTGTACCGTAATCAATGTGGCTGGGATAAATTGTCACCGAGCCACGAGATTCCTTTACGGTCTCAGCCCCAGACTCAACCTCAATATCCCATACGGCGTGAAGCCAAAGCTTCAGTCGCGGCTATCCTTGAACAATTGGAATATCAAGGTGTAATTGAAACGTGTGTGTCACCGATGAATAACCCCCTTTTTACTGTAAACAAACCAGACGGCTCATATCGTTTGGTTTTGGATTATAGGCATTTGAACTCGCATTGCCGTAACTGCGCAGTACAGAATACTCATGGCTCTGCGTTAGTGAATAGTCTTGAGCGTAAACGGTTCAAAACCACGCTTGACATTTCCAACGGTTTTTATGCCCATAGATTAGACGGTCTAAGTTCCCAATGGACCAGTTTTACATGCGGCGGTGTGCAAAAAATGTTTCGGCGTCTCCCAATGGGCTATAAGAACAGTCCTGGAGTATTCTTCGCCCGCATTGTCTCTCTTCTGGAGAGCTTCGACCCAGTTGCTTGTTCGTATGTGGATGACATTTATCTCACAGACGACGATCTTTGGGAGCATCTGTGTCGAGTAAATAGCATAATTTGTAACTTTGCTGACATAGGTTACAAGTTTAACTTTGCAAAGTCGCACATTGCAGAGTACACTGTGTTGTTTCTAGGTTACAAGCTTAACAACAAAGGGAAGGGTTTAGCACCCCACTTCCTGGAGAAATGCGCACAGTTGCGTTCTCCGACAACACTCAAAAAATTACAATCTCTGCTGGGCTTTTTGAATTTCGGGAGGACTTACATTCCGGAATATGCCCAGCGTATCAAGCCTTTGTATGCTTTGATACAACCATCTTTTCCAAATCATGCTGGCTGCCTGAGCATTCAGCCATTCTACAGTCTTTGCAGGCTGATTTGCTCGCTTCTGAATACTTACAGACTCGTGATAACCAAACCAACCTAGTGATAAGAATTATCCCTGGGGCGGTGGGTTTCACATACCTGACTTTTAATGAGGGAGATACGGTACCTATTGCTTACAAGTCACACTTGTACACTTCGGCTGAATTGCGTTTTTCCACTGTGGAGAAAGTTTTAACGGCTGTGCAGATGGCGATTCTTAAGGAACGTGCCCTGTCACAAGGGAAGCGCATGTTGGTTGTTACCCTGTGTCCTGCCTTAGAGGCAGTTACGAAGGCCAGTGTACCTAATTCCAAAGCTTTGCACCCTCGGTGGATTCAATGGGCTGCATCCTTGACGTCACAAGATGTCACGTTTATTTTTGACGCCACTTTACGGTCGCAGGAGTATTTACAGTATGAATTTGTTCATCCTGCTCCTTTAGCAATGCGGCCGTTGGAGGATTTCCATTGCATCATTTACACTGATGGTTCGGCGCAGGTTGCGCATGGCTCTAAACATGCCTACGTTTCCGCTTGCGCCATTGTGGTCGGTGCCATGGTGAAAGATGAGTTCAAGTCCAGTGTCGTGCACACGCAGACGCTTGGAGACTGCACCGCACAATTAGCAGAGCTTCGTGCTCTGATGCTTGCATTGGAGTACGCAGATCCTAGTGTGACGACTTTGATCGTAAGTGACTCTTACTACTGTGTCCAGTCTTACAATGAAAACTTGTTCTTTTGGATTCAGAATGAATTTCGTGATTCCAAAGGTAGCACAATAAAACATAAAATGATCTGGGTCCGAGTGGCGGAACTTAAAGAGAAGCTGCCACTCGTGTTTATGATTCATACTCTCGGTCATCAGCGCGTGGGGGTCCACGCTGTTGGCAATTCGCTTGCTGATGAAGCAGCGAAGTCAGCGGTATCAAAATACTTAGTTGCAGCAGTCACGAGGTCCAAAAGCAAAATAGATGATGACATCTTGGCAGCAGTTGCTGCAACAGAGAAGGGAAATAAATATCCTGCGGGGTTCCCTTCTAAATACACATACCACTTAAGTCCCGATAAGGTTCCTTATGTGAAAATCCCTGATGTTGGCGAACGTCTAGTTCCCAACTCGGATCGCAGCGCTGTTTTGATTGCAGCGGCTCATGAAGGTGTGGCGTCTGCGCATGCGGGCGTCTCAGCCACTGTAACTCAGCTACAACAAAGGTTCTGGTGGCGGGGGCTGTACAAACAGACGCGCAAATATGTTCTTCAATGTGACATTTGCCAGCAGATTAAGCCTTCAACTGCTGCGCGTCCGCCTCAGACACAGTTGTACATCTCGAATAAACCACTTGGATGCGTTTATTTGGATCACTGCAGTCCATTTTCTTCTGATACTGCATACAAGTACATCTTAGTAGCAGTAGATTCATGCACACGCTTTGTGTGGCTATGGCCGCATCGGAGCGCTGATTCACGTACTGTCATTAAGGATTTGCGAGTCTTTGTGGGAATTTTTGCCTGTGGTACCTTCCATTCGGATCAGGGTCCGGCTTTTGCCTCTAAGGCATATAAGGATGCTATGGTTTCGATGGGGGTCCAAGTCAAGTTTTCGAGTCCCTACAGACCCGAGGGTAACAGTGTAGTTGAACGAATGAACCGCGACTTAAAGCAATCTTTGACAGCTCGAGTTATAGGCACTGGCAGAAACTGGTTAGCCCACCTTATAGGCGTGCAGCGTGCGCTTAATAATCTCCCTAGAAGGTCTCTGAGTGGGCGGACCCCATACGAAATGCTCTTTGGTATCAAGATGTATGTACCTGACCTTGATGGGCTGGACTACAAGGCCCAGGCCACGGCCTTTGACGTAGATGAACATTGCAATGTTTTACAGAATCTACAAAAGACCAGAGACAGTCTTGCAAAGGAACATTTGCCCTCCACATCGGATGATGCGCTGCAGATCCCGGTAGTTGGCTGGCTGCCCCAAGTTGGAGAACTGGTTCGAGAGAAGATCGATAACAAGAAAGAGTTTGGTCCCTCATATCGAGCACCGGTTCGAGTTCTTGGAGTGAAGGGCACAAGAACAGTCATTTTACCACCACTTCCTGGTCGTAAGGAAAACAGATTTATTTCTATTGACAATGTCAAGACACACAGGGTGGCCGATTCTTCATAGCATGACACCGGCTGTATCCTGTCCTTCCATGGTGAGGCACTCTGTACTAGCAATAACATCTGGCGCAGAACAGGAGGTGTCCCTCGAGATGCCTGCCATATCCAGTCCTTTATTAAATACTATTCCTGTTACTAACATTGATGAGCTGAACTACACTTATCCTGCTGATTTATCGATGCCTGATTTGCAGACCCGTTTGGCCAACCAGTCCAGATTCTCTTTTGACTCTGATTCGGAACCTTCAAAGAAACCCTCAAACATTGCAAGATATGCCACGTTGTTTAAAAAACATTTTTTAATTCCCCCTTGGACATACATTTGGTTGATCCTATTTTCATTTTATCTTTTTATGTCAATTGGTTTTGTGTTTTATTTTTTCCGTCTGATTGATGGTCACTACGTTAAAGAAAGAACAGGAATTCGGTACCTTAATGGAACATTGGCCCCTCTTTCCTCATCACATTCAGCGCACAGACTGAAACGAAACTTAAATATAGTTAACATTACTGCTTGGCCTGTCCTTGATGGGATTGTGTGGGATGCGGTTAGGTTTCAGATACATGGGCCCACTGAAGTGATTAATGTTCCAAATGTGCTTAGAGTAAACATGGGAGATGTAATTAAACAAAATATACGTTCTGATGATTGGGATATTCAGGCCGTAGAAGCATTATTCTCTGATTTGAAGTATTATGCTGCCTTGGATGCTGAGGATCTGTATACAGACTCTATTAATTATGGCGATTTGTTTTGTTTTCAACACTATGGTAATCATTTTTTACATAAAACAAATTCCAGGAGGGTTGCTGTAAATTATACACAATGGGAACACTGCCCTGCTCCATTCG
This sequence comes from Lissotriton vulgaris, assembly GCF_964263255.1. Lineage (NCBI taxonomy): Eukaryota > Metazoa > Chordata > Amphibia > Caudata > Salamandridae > Lissotriton > Lissotriton vulgaris. The sequence continues at coordinate 351,137,448 of NC_141697.1, read as the reverse complement.
GTGGCAGCTCCAATACGTTTCTGAAAAAATACTCCTATTTTACGGACTTTAATCAATCAAATCCCGAGTCATTCTATTTTAAAATGACACAAAAGCCCATGTCCAAAGTTAGACTTACCGATACAAAATTGCTGTATTCGAAGTCCTTTCTAGACAGGTTGGCTGTAGATGGCTACGAGTTTTGGAAAGGAACAATTGACCTTAAATCGGTTTGGGGTACCAAAGATTGGCAAGTACAAGGCACTGAGGCTTTGCACCGTGCATGTCTCATCCCGAATCACATGTTGTTTTTAAATTCAACCATTTTCCAAACAACATGCTTTGGATTGGCTACTTCTAAAAAATTAAATACACCTACCATCCCAGATTTAGAGGAATATACAGGTTGGGGTAATTTTACTGATTTGTCCATTCATGAGTTGCAAACTCTTTTACACAATTCGTCCTTTAACATTTCCGGTTTGGATTCCAAGGGTTGGCTGGTGTGGCATAGAAGTGCTGATTCTTGCCAACACCGTTTTCTGGGTTTGGCTGAGGGGTTCACAGAAGTCAGACTCGATCCCCGTTTTGAAGAAGACTATACTGTCACGACTTATTCTGTGGGGAAGCTGTGTCAGAATTGGTTACAACATTCCATGTTAGCTGCAGTTAAACTACATCTGTCTCTATTGAATGATAATGTGGATTTGAACGATTGTATAAAAGGCCCAGCTAAAGGTAGATCTAAACGATGGCTGTATGCGATTTACAATGAAATTTGGAAAGTTACCCAGGTTGAGGCTGCTAAACGCCTGAGAGCTATTGATCAAGCAAATTTAGAAAAGGTGCTTGCAGTTGTTGATAACAGTATTAACACGCTTTCTTCCCGGATTTACACGTTAAACAATATTGTGTCTTCTGTTGTTGACATTGTACATGATGAAGTGTCCGTGTTATATCATGGTCAAAATCAATTACGTTCTGTGATGCAGTTTGCTTGGACACTACAAACTCTTAAGTCTGGTCGAGTGCCTTGGAATTTTATGAATGTCTCATCACTATTTGCCCCATTTAATCTGACTGAAAAACAGCGCATGCTATCAATGAGAGATGCTACATTTTCTATGTTACACATTGAAAAATTAGAATCCTTGCCTTTTTCTGTGGCTGAGGTGACCGCTGCTACATGGCTTATCCATGGTGTTATTACCTTACCTTTTGCTTTGTATAAATTTACAAATTGTATGAAATATATAGCCATTGGGCGATATGAACCATTAGGCAGTGCTTTTCTCCATGAGACATGGTCTTTACCATAGACTTATAGATGCCTAAAAGAGGGAAATGAAGTGAATTTGAATGGTGAAGAATGTACACAGTCACCTGACCGCTCACTAATATGCAGACACATCCAGTTGCATGGTTCTTGTAATCAGGACAAACCTAATTTGGCCTGTGTTTTGAAAGGGACACCAGTTCCTGCAATAGTTCCCACGTTCACTTTGTTGTCCAACGGTAGTTATTTACTTTTGAATAACGAATTTTGTTGTGGGTTAGAGGCCGGTATCGCATATGTGGTTACCGTGTCAGAAAGGGTGGTTTGCTGCAAGAATGTGTTATATCCACCCACGCATGGGAATTCAGATGTTTTAATTTGGCCAAGAATACCAACCTTGAAAGCTGAGTTCAATGGTTTGGGCCGTATAAGAGCCCTATTGTCTCAAAAGCAGGTGGCCCTGAGCTCTGCCCGCAAAACTTATGTCCTTCACATAGCAAACACACGCACAGAAGTACAGGCACTTTTAAGTACTGATTTGCCGTTTCATTTCTGCGAGCTAGTTCATCAAATCTTCAATGCCTCCTCCACAACGAGCCTGGCTCATTTTTTTAAAATGGTTAGCAGTGGTCTCGTGACTACATTTGAAAAAGTATTTGGTATTATCCCTGCGTTCTTTCATTCTATATTCGCTAGCCTGTTTGGCGGATTTCCTGTTTTGCTGGCTTTGGCTGCAGGCGTTCTGGTGATATTTTACGTTATAAAACATGGATGCCCATCCTGCGCAAGGAAACGCTCAGCCCCTACTGATGCAGTTTCGCAACCGGATGCTTGATTACTATGGCTCCCTGCCGCTTGCGACTTTAAGCACGGCTTTTGGATTATCCTTCAGATTTTCCTATTTCACATGTGTCCAGCCCGTGTTTCATTGCCTGAGCTGTGATTTCGACTGGGCCATTGATTTGTGTCTCTGTTTACCGACTTCTCCTGACGTAAACTTTGATCAGCTGATGAACCCCGTAGTGGCTCACGAGCTGGTCTGTTCTGGCGAAAGGGTTATGGCTGTGGCAGCGATGCATGGACTAATGGGTCAGTGGGACATATTCGCAGCGGCGCATGACTTTCTGGCACGGAGCGTTCTCGAGAACCCACTGAGTTGTCCTCTGATGTTGCTAGAGGAATCGGTGTTGGAGGAGCACGTATGTTCTTTCCCATTGCTTAATTGGATGGCTGAACTGTTTTCGGATGATGACAGTGATTTCATGTTGGAAGATGTAGCTACCTATTTTGCATATTCATTCAACCATGAGTGACTTTGAAGACTTCCATCATTATGGCACGTGACTTTTTAGTAATTCTGAATGGTGCCTTTTTCAATACGAACATTCGATTTTTTCATATGTTCTAGGCCTATTAACTGAGAGTAGGCCTTAAGTTCGACTTTTTATATTTTGTGTGGCCACTATAGGCATTCTTACATAAATTTTGTTCTTGAATTTTACATACATTTGCATACATTTAGCTTGGCTCAATATCATTGAACTCTGCTTTCATGTCTTGCCTCTCATAGAGTATTGGCTTATATTTTTTCTTTTTTAACCATCCTCGGATCATTGGGGGGGGTGTCATATGGTTACTACGTTTCTATATATTGTGTTAAGTTAGCATGTGCTTATTAAATGTTTAAACACCATATTTTCTTTCTGCTTCGGTTTGCACACGACACCTAATTGTTATTGTAGCTTTCAACCTAGATGAAAGATGTGATTTATTTGAGAATAATATGTTATTGCCCTGGTATCAGTCGTGCTTGGTACACTTGGTACAACTGTCTGCACACTGAGAACTGCACACTCTAAGAATAACCTAACACAAGGTTGCTGAAGGCCTGATCCTCGCACCACGTTAGTCATAACACAAATAATGTTGCTGCCAACATTGGGCTCTACGTGGTTTTAAGATAGAGTTACAGGGAATAAAACAACACACTTGATGCTTCGCATGCTGAGAGCTGGTAGCGGTTGATGTGATCTCCTCCTACTGAGAATTAGAGGTATGGGTCCGCCCTGCTAAGAACCCAGATGAGACCTTCTTAGATATAATATAATATGCTAATTAGGGTGCGCGAAATATAGGTGATACAGAATTCTATAGATCTTTGAATCATAACATGCTATCACCTTTTGCTTATTATGGATTAGTGACTATGCTGCTAACTCTGATTTTTATAATATGTATGTTGATATTATATAAGATACTGCGTTTGAGAATGTTGCATTGAAAAATAAACATTTCAAACTTGCACGTGTGTTCTCTGCCTCCCAGTTTCGGTTTGTAATGATTATATAACGAAAGAGTGTTCATGTGTTCCACGATACCTGAGGTATTCTAAGTTCATGTTCTGGATTGTCTAAATCATTGAGAAGTATTTACTACCGATGAGACACTGTAGCTAGCTTGGTAAGGGGATTTCTGAAACAAAGGTGAGTTCTGGGTCACCCTGACTCACCCAGGTTCTAGATCTCGGTGCACAGTTCTGTGGGAGAACGGAAACCCTGCTACAGTCTATCACCTGTTTTTTTTGCATTTGCTTTATTTAAGGCAGAGACAATTGTACTGTGTCCTCAGATTCTGTGACAAAATAGTATGCTTCGATCTTTGTGTCAATCTTAAATCTACACTGCGTACAACAGGGTTTACAACTTGCCTTCAGCTTTCCATCTACACCTCGGACAGCATTCAAGATATCCTTGATTTATGTAAGGCAAAGATTATTTTCTTAAAGGATGCCACAAAAAACATTCCTCAATGACTGTAGTGAGTTATTTTTTCAAATGTACACTGCGATCAAAAGAGTTTACCGCTTGATACCAGTGGCGCATAAGCACTACAGACAGCATTAAATTCAGCCTAGAGTTATTTAAAGCAGAGAACAAAATAGTGCTGTTGCACTGCTAGTATGTGCAAGCACCTTCAATAGCTGCATCATGTGAACTATGACAACAAATAATGTACAAGTTTGCGCCAAAATGTACCTCCACCACCAGCAATACCATGTACCTCTGGGGTATCACTCTCAACTAGGCCTGGGCGGAGTTCGCGGAGTGGGGCTTCGCGGAGCTACGCGAAGTGGGCGAGAAACTACGCCCACCTCCGCACTCCGCGTAGCCCCACTCCGCAAAACCACTGGCCGGCAGCCCCGCAACCCGCCTCCCTCCCGCCCTCCCTAAATACTTTACAATAAAAGAACGCAATAATTTTAAAAGCACTTACCTTGCCGCCGCTGGCCGCCGCGTTCCCCGGGGCTCGTTCTCTTCCGTCTTCCGTATTTTGCAGTAATGCGCATGCGCGGGCGGCCGCGCATGCGCATTTTCTCGTGAAAATGCGCATGCGCGGGCGGCCGCGCATGCGCATTACTGCAAAATACGGAAGGCGGAAGAGAACGAGCCCCGGGGAATGCGGCGGCCAGCGGCGGCAAGGTAAGTGCTTTTAAAATTATTGCGTTCTTTTATTGTAAAGTATTTAGGGAGGGCGGGAGGGAGGCGGGTGGCGGCCAGCTACGCTCCGTCTGCGGAGCGTGCGTAGTGCCGCCTGGCTCCGCCAGCTCCGCAAAATGCGGAGTAGGCGGAACTACGCACACTCCGCAGACGGAGCGTAGCTGGCCGCCCACGGCTACTCTCAACATCGCCACCAGACGTACATCCCCAATTTGTGAAAGTTACAATGCACTGCGTGAAGAGGAATTGTGTAATTTGTTATGAGGAACAATCAGTACACCTAGTTTTCACAGCAATTGATAACCATCGATGCTATTTTTTTTCCCTCCTCAAAGTTCATATACTCCAGTATGCAACAGAGAATGATTTCAGTGCAGCCTGTTCAGACCACGCATCATCGTAGGGTGAGCACACAATAAGCACCAGACATACCACTAACTCAGTACACCGTAAGTAATAGCCACGTGCCCTTGTTAAAGCAAAGTTCAATAGTCAAAACATATTTTTACCAGTGCGGTCTGCCAGGACCACGCATCATCGCAGGCTCCACACAAACCGCCCCTATCTCAGTGCACCACAACTCATAAACACTTTATAATAGAGTCTTCTGTGTATTATGTGACGTACAATGCTCCTACCTTTGTACAGCAAAAGTCATAAACCATTTATGATTAATTATCTGTATATGATGTCATGATTACTATTCTACTTGTTACCAACAACAATGTAATAAAATGTCACACATGCCCGTACCCACTTCAGCTATCTATCTGTGTCGATGTATTTTTTGTGTTTGTAAAATTCTGCTCCTCCGCCCTACCATATTATATTGTGCTATAAATAGCATATGCAACCATCTTACCTCTGACAGTAAGTGTGGGCTATTCCTCCTTTAAAAATTTTTTTTTAGCATATTTATATAGCGCAAAATCAACTCAAAACGAATACATTTTCAGGCATGCGGACATTACGTCATTACTCTACAATAACAGGATGTGGATGCAACTCCGAGGCTCAAAAACTAATTCCCAGCACCAACTTCTACAGTGTACCTGAATAACCACATATGTATATATATCAGTTGCCCTTTATGTGCCAAAAACTACAACTTAAACCTTTCACAGTCCTGTATTACTACACCTACAACACTCCACTGAATGTATAACAAAGATTCATAATCGCAGAAATGCGTCATGTCCACCATCTTTTATGTATGCAATATGAACGAATATAGAGTCAGTGATACTATATACCTTACATGTTGGCCAAGTTGAGGGACTTTACAGATGTAATGACACATTTCAAGACCCGGGTGAAGTCAGCACTATAAAACGGACACCCGAATCACTTGATTTCTCATATAGCTCACAACTGGACCACGCCCATAGCTCTGGAATCATGGTTCAGAGCCTCGCGCAGCTCTAGCATACGTCAAGGCCAGCCCACTGCACTTACGCATCCAGGAAAACATAACAACAAAACATTGTCCAGATTTAATTATAGTGATTTCTTACTTGCAGGTCTAGTTGTCAGAACGGTACACACACACTCCCTCATGGCTGGTATACACCCACACCACATCCATCCACCGCATCCATCACTACACATGTGACTGTATCAATTAAAAAGAGGAGGCTGTACAAAAAAACGTATAGTAACCCTGGATCCTCTACAAGACCAAATAGGAAAGCAAACACTGTGTACAAGATTTACAACCCCCTTGCACCACTTTCACGTCCAAGGCCCCCCCCTACAAAATTAGAAGTATGGGGGTCTTAATGACCCCCATAAGCCCGGGAATCACCACCCCCAGAAATTTGTGTATTGTGAGAGACAGAATGCGTGACCCTATGCCTACAGCCCTGGAGAGCCCTGGAGACCGCAACCCCCGACCGTCGGCTCATGCAGTGTCCCGTGGTGCCTACCGCCGAGACACTGCTGTTTGCTTTTAGAGGGCGGGAATCTCATGACTCCTGCCCTCCCATAGCAGACTTATTTTGCATTTTGAAAGACAGAGCAGAGAAATCTGTTCTCACTTTCAAAATAAAAAGCAGATTGCATTTCCACATACAAGTTAGCATCTCACCTTGTGGAAAAGCAATGCGACTCCCAAAGAATACGGTAGGCCGGCGGGACCGTGGGGGCATTGTAGCTCCCCTCATGGTCACCAACAATTGTTATAAGACCCTTGGGATAGGGTCCCTGGAGATATTAGAAATTACTAATAGGGGCTATTTTTCCGGTAAAATTATAAGTCTGGTGTGTACCCACTAGATGCACGACTCATAATCTGTACGGTGGGCAACTCTGGCGCCTTTGATGCACAACTTGTACACGCTTGGGATTCAACATTACTTTTACACATCACGAGCTACTAACATACAACTCCCCATGTGGAAAAGCAATCAGATTTTGATTTTGAAAGACAGAACAGATTTCCTTGCTATGGAAAGGCGGGATGGACATCCCGGGACACTGCAGGAACTGGCCCTCCCACAATACATAAAGTCCCGGGAGTGGTGGTCCCCGGGCTTTGGAGACCTTACAGCCCCCCCCCTCTCTAGCCATACTTTTATTTGTAGCCCCAGTGAGTAACGGGGCCCTCAAGTACTCCAGTAGGGGAGCCACGTAGTCCCCCTCCCACAATAGATAAACTCCCGATGGGTGATGGTCCCCACGGCTTTCAGGACCTTCGACCCCTCCCCCCACCATTATTTTTCTTTTTAGCTTTGGCACGGACGATCCCCGAGGCTGGGGGTCCCCTCTGGGCCACACATACAATTTAATACTTTTGCCCCCGGAATTAAATCCCCTGGAGACTAGTTATTTAAAAAACCTCCTTTTTATTTTATTTATTTTACGGCAGAGTCCACGCACCCTTCACACATTCAGTTGTTTAAAAAAAAAAATTGTGGGCCCTGGGCTTCTACAGGGTAAAATTATTTCTACCCTACCCCTTTTCTCCGTTTTGAACACATATTCCACTGACTTACTCAGCCTCGCTTCTACCAAGGCACAAAATAACTGCCAACAGTTTCTAGTATCGAATGTTGACAACCACTTGACAGCCAATTAGCATTCAGCAAGTGATCGGAAGGGTACGCTTATGGTACAATAACAATGCGCGCAGTATCCATATTCATTTTTTTATGGGAAGAGACTCACGTGGCCCCCCCTCCCGTGGCCAATTCCAGACACCGGGGACCCCATCCCCCGGGGCATGGCCAATTATTTTTTTTGTTATTTATGGAGGAGGACTGCATAGCCCCCCTCCTGAGGCCTCTTCAAGGTCCCGGAAAGCCCATTCCCCGGGGCTGACCTTTTTTAAAATGTACTTTTGTTAATGGGGAGGGGACCACGTGCCCCTCCACCCGTGCCACTTGTGGCCCCGGGAAGCCCATCCCCTGGGGCTGTCCCTCAACATTGGGGACTGTGGGGGATCTCCAATCCCCCCACGGTCCCGCCGGCTCCCCGTCTCCTGCGGGAGCCGGTGTTCTATCGATATCCGAACTCCATCTGTGTGTGTACCCCCTAGGAGCTGCCTTCACTTTGTGTATGCATGTTTGTGGTAGCGCATGCGTGTTAATGTGTTGCATGAGCACAATACGTCCCACCATCTGGATGTGTACCCCTAACGTATTTCATTTTATTTGCGCATGCTCAATTAAAACATACCCAGTCACAGCTCTCACACCCAGTGACATCATGCTCAGCCAATCATCGTTCTGCAAAGCATTTATAACCTTCCAACTTTCTTGAACTTCTTCTATTCCGCAGTCAGAGCCACTGATAGTGTTTGTATCCACTTCTTCTTAGGTGAGGACTTTTTTTAAGGATAATTAAGTTAATTAATCTGAACAATCTTTAAGGACTGCTTAAATACAAATTTTTGTTCGATTTGGCAATGTTTTTAAGCACGCTTTCCTGCTTTTTTATATTGGTAAAGTTGACTTCGTAACCTTTGTTTCTGTGCAAATCACTTAATCCTGCCACATTTCTTTAATTTGCCAAGCTCCACGTGGCCGTCCCCGCAGCAGTGTGCTACGTGCTGTTTAAGTTAATGCGATGTAGTTTTTCTCGTGTAAGTAGTGCGTCACTGCCCCATGCATTACGAAAGTAATGTTTTTGGCAATAGTGTATATTTCAGCATGGTTTCCAGCTCTTATACATCGAAAAGCTTGCTTTGGTAGCTGATGGTTCTGGGAAAATCACTTAATCCTGCCTCCTTTCATTTTTTAAGTAGTGCGCCACGTGTTGCTTCCTTCCCATGCAGTGCACATGTAATCGATTGGTCAATGTTGTATTTTAGCACACTCTCCATGTTTTTTAATAATGTTAAACTTGATTTCTTATCCTTTGTTCTGTGTGAATCACTTAATCCTGCCACATTTCTTTAATTTGCCAAGCGCCACGTGGCCGTCTCTGCAGCAGTGTGCTATGTGCTGTTCAAGTTAATGCGATGTAGTTTTTCTTGTGTAAGTAGTGCGTCACGTGCCCCATGCATTGTAAAACTAATGTTTTTGGCAATAATGTATTTTAGCACGGTTCCCAGCTCTTATACGTCGAATAACTTGCCTTGGTAGCTGATGTTTCTTGGCAAATCACTTAATCCTGCCGTCTTTCATTTTTTAAGTAGTGCGCCACGTGTTGCTTCCTCCCCATGCAGTGCACATGTAATTGATTGGTCAATGTTGTATTTTAGCACGCTCTCCATGTTTTTAAATACCGTTAAACTTGATTTTCCCCCTGTTCTAGCTCATTATACAGATGTCTCAACCATGGGACGTACTGGTCGCCACAAGCTGTTTATTCCTGCCCATGTATTATCCCAGGTGGTGGTCAACAACTCGACACACCAGATCCACTGACTGCTCTCCATATGCTATCAGCCGAAAATTGCAATGGACCTAATGGAGTTATCAGGTTTGACTTTAACATTTCATGATAGAAAAGCATTCTGAGATAAGCATTTTTGTATTTCATGGGTTTGCAAATGTAAATGTGTAAATGTATAGGCATTTATATAGCGCACTACTTACCCGTAGGGTCCCAAGGCGCTTCGACCGCTGCGAAACCCTTCCTGGCTTCCCTGAGAGATGGTCCCTTAATGGGTATCTCCAGGGTGAGACCAGGCATCCCCGGCGGTCTGGTGGGGCCGTTAGTGAAGATGAGGCAAGCTAATGCCCAGAGTTGCCGAGTGTGATCGCTGATCAGAGTGGGCACAGAGGCGAGAGAATTATCGAGTCCGCTGACCCTGGTCCAGAAACCTGCCGCGCCGGGAATCGAACCCTGGTCCCGGGCCGTCCTCTGCTCTCGGGTCTGCCGCCTCTAACCAGTGAGCCACACTACTTCACCTTTGCAGACAGATGACTGTGCTGTTGTCATGTTTTGGTAGAATTAGTTGGCATTCTAGTTTCATCAAAACGAAAAAAAAGCATGTCCTCACAATTTTATTGGCCAAATATGTCATTTGAAATTGAACAATGTGTGAGTTATAATTTTTCTTGCTTCTATAAATATTTTTATGAAATGTAAATCTCCATTGTGATAGTCTTAGAGGCGTTTGTTTCTGAAACCCATGTTTCTCATTTAAATGCTTGTTACACGTTTTCAGCCTGCACTTGAGATACAAAGTGTAAATGTTGTTTTCGTTAGAATAGTTGTAAATAGGAAAGAGGGCTTTTAGGGATGACACTTATGAATGCCTATCAAGCTCGTTCATAGTGCCTGTTGAAAGCATATTGGTATTCGCATATGATTTTGTCTAACCACTAGTATGGTCCTAACGCAGTTGGTTTGAAACCTCTGATGATTGCTTTTCAACCCCAATCCTATTGAGAACAATTGCTTTTATGTATATTAAAAATAAGCTTGGACATTTGTACAACATATATATTGTAACTCTTTTTTTCAGTTTGCAGAATGTTACATAAGTCAGCAACCAATTGCAGAGGTTGAAGAAAGTATATCCTCCTATTCTAGTTCATTACACCGATGTCTCAAACATGGAACATACTAGTTGTGAGAAGCTCAATGAAAATTGCAATGGACCTAATGGAGCCATCAGGTTTGACTTTAACATTTTATGATAGAAAATGTATAATACCCTAGTGGTGTCATAAACTTCAGATTACTTGGTACTTTCTTTTGTCTTTCAATTTTTTTTATAAAAAGGCACAGCTTAAAATTTGATCATAGTATAGTAAGATATTTCCAATATATTTGTGAATTTAAAATTATGTTTCTTATCCTGCCATTACAACTTGTTTTCAACAGTTGTGACTGTCCTATGTACTGGATTGGTAAACTCCTGAAAACATGTAGAAAATATTGCAAATTAGGTACTACAATTTTTACCACTGCTGTTATGATGCGCTAATGTACTTCTTTTTTACATTTAGAGTCTTTCTCTACTGTATGGAGCCAAAAAGATTCACACATTTTTAATGGATAACGTTAAGGTAAATATTCCCAATATGACTAGTCGACGAATTTAAAAAGTAACGGATATAAGTACTCGAGGGGTTTTTTGGTGGCAGATAATCTCCAATTCACACTTGTACGGATGGGTCGGCTACAGGGTGGATTTCTGTATAACTAATGGATGATTATGTATTAGGATGGCATACAGAGCTCCCAACCTTCTTACTTTTTTCTTAAAGGGTTCCAAATTGGGGACGAATATTAGGCTGTGCAGTAGAGGTTGACGGTGTTGCTCCATTGGTACTTGGGCCTTCTCATGAAGCAGGAGGAGCCTCTCTCAATCTCATTAACTCTTCCCTTGCAAAGTTGACCACATGCTTGATCTGCAAGTGCTTCCGCATACTTGCAGTTCCACACCAGTACTTTTTATTGGAGTCTCCTCTTGAAAGCAGTCTTGCATATGCAGCAAGTAACTTTTCTTGCATTCATCTTTTGTAAGACTTGTGGAAATTAATTTCAAAACATTCAATATTGTCGTAACGCACACAGCCAGACAAGAATGAACACTGCAACTTAAGTGCATTACAGAAAGGTAGCAAGCATGAAATTAGATGATTGGGTATTAGGATGGCATACCGAACTCACATATAAAATGGTTTCCCACCGATCTTACTTTTTCTCTAGAAGGCTTGATAAGATCTTTCCAAGGGAATTTGAAAGGAGAAAGTACAAGATCAAGAACAGAGGTAGGACGTTATATCTCAAAGTGCAAAAATGGATAAAAAGGGTGGACCAAAGTCTGCATGTACAATGGCCAATGGAACCGTTTTGAGAAAGGGTACACCCAAGGTCAAGTGAAGAGATTTGAATGATAAGGCATAGCAAAGGAGGTGGCAACAACAGTGAGGAAGGTCGATGAGTGGTGGAGACTGGGTTTGTAAATCTGCTCCATCTATAACTTTCTCTCTCTCACAGTTTTAATGTTGTTTTCTTTATCTTTCTCTCTCTCACTCTCTCTCACATTGTTTCTCTTTCTCTTTTAAAGTTATGGACCCTGCTGTAAATGTAAATGTGTGTGTCTTGTAAAGCGCACTGCTACCGGGAGGCGTCCTGGCGCTATAGACCGCAGGGGAACCCGTCCTGGCTTTCCCTGTGAGATGTTCCCTCCTGGGTATCTCCAAGGTGAAACCAGGCATCCCCGGCGTTTGTGACAGGCCGTTGTGGAGATGAGGCAAGCTAATGCCCAGAGTTGGGGAGTGTGATCCCTGGTTAGAGTAGGCACCAAGGCGAGAATTATCGAGTCGGCTGAGCCTGGTTCACGACCCTGCTGCGTCGGGAATTGAACCCTGGACCCGGGCCGTCCTCTGCTTCCGGGTCTGCAGCCTCTAACTAGTGAGCCACACCACTCCACTCTGACATGTAGAACCAAAGCTGAGTTGAAGTTGTGAACTCTGTTGGTCACAGTGTTCACACAAAGTAAGCAGAGTGGCCTAGATATACAATACCTCCTATTAAATGCATTAGAAATGGAAGAGCTTATTTACAAACCCCTTGCGCCACTTTTGCGTCACTTTCAACATGAGAAAAGTGGCACAAGAGTTTTATAATTAAGCCCTAAAGAATATTGTCCTTCATAATGACTTGATCTCTCACCTAATTCTGTCTCAACTCTGAATCATTTTAAAGACCTGTTGATCTGTAATGCAAATATGACGCAGTAGACACTTCTCTACAGACATCGCTTTAATGCAAGCCTATAACACAAGTAAAATGTATCAGGCACAGTGCACACGTAAAAAAAGTACATATTTTCAAGTGTTACTTTGACTTGTAATGTTTCACCTCATTTAATCACATTGATCTAATTTAAACACTAATTTTCTTTTTTTTGTTTTGCAGATTACCTACCATACTTCTATTGGAGTCCATATCACATGTTGTTTATTATATTGTTTTGTTAAAGTTATGATTCTAGTTATTTATTGTATTATTATCTTTTAGTTATGTTTCCAGTTATTTATTGTTTTAATAAAAGTTATTATATAAAAAAGTATATACATCTTTTTTTTTGTGGAGGCAGCAGTCCCCAATAGAAATGATATTTATAATTTGAAGTATAATTCTGAGGCTAACTCTTTACCAGATCTTTACCAGCGTCTATTGCTACAACTAACGGTTCCTATTGAAAACTTTTAAAACTACAACACCATTAGCAACATAGTGGGCTGAGGACATGGTAAATCTCATTCCTCGCTATGTGCCGTCTCGCACACTAAGATTTGGTAGTCTGGGCTTCATCTGCCTGCATAAGACAAAGAGAGTCCGTTGGGGTGGCAAGTCTTTTTCCTACAAGGCAGCTAAACTATGGAACATCTTGCCCATCGAACTACGTCTGGCACAAAAAAGATCCGCTTCAGAAAAGCATTAAAAACGTGGCTCTTCTCCATGGCCTAACTGGCAGTTTTGTTTTTATTTCCTCCTACAAGACGCCTCGGCATAAGTGCGCTTAATAAATAATTCAGTCAGTCAGTCAGTCTGAACTTCTAACATCTGTGCTAATTTAAGTGCTTAATGAACTGTTACTATGGTAACAGGCAGAAAGCCGTTTGGGGGTAGAGTTGAAAAGTACTGGCTGTACAGAAACTGTTATGGATCCTCTACATGACAGAAAGGAAAGCAAAGTAAAACAGAACACTGTGTACCAGATTTACAACCCCCGTGCACCACTTTTGTGTCCAACCCCTCCTTACAAAATTAGAAGTGTGTGGGCCTCAACGACCCCCCTCAAGCCCCGGGAACCACCACCCCCGGTAATTTGTGTATTACTTGAGGCAGACTGCGTGGCTCTCGCCTGGTGCCCTCGAGGGCCCTAGGTACCGCCCGCCCGACAGCCGGCTCCTGCAGTGTCCTGGGGTGCCTACCCCCGGGACACTGCTGTTTGCTTTGACAGGGCGGGACTCTCACGACTCCTACCCTCCCATAGCAAACTTAGTTTGCATTTTGAAAGACAAACCAGTGAAATCTGTTCTCACTTTCAAAATCCAAAGCACATTGCTTTTCCACACACAAATTAGCATCTCCCCATGCGAAAATCCCATCTTGGCTCACGAAGAATGCAAAATTTCATCATACAATGTTTTTAAATAAAACAGCAAGTGTGCTTGACTTCTCAATATACCAACTTATCCTACGTAATGTTATTTTCAATCACGTTCTGATAACCAATAAGAATCATACTTTTAAAAAACAGAAACATGCACCCTAGTTTTCAGTGTAGAATGTTTTCAAACAACCAATCATTTCTTTTCTGTTTCTGCATCTTATCCACCATTTTAGAAAAATCTTACTTTTCAAACTGCCATTTCATTTACACAGACCATCTGAGTTCATCAAGACCTCCTTTCAAGATGCTTAGAGTGTGAATTGTGGGACACAACTATATTTTCTTGAGCCAAAGAGACTATAGAATGGGGTCCATTTACCACAACAATCTGCATTTCAATATGCATGGCATCTATAGGAGAGATGCTGCACATTTTACAGATGAAGGCAACAGAGTCTTCCTCATGAACTTTAGACTCTGCATCTGTACTTACTTGTAGGTACTAAAATCTCTATATAAAAACAGGGGCTCTTTTTAGAGCCACACAAGATCTAAACACAAAAGCTTGATGAATATCTCAAAAATACATCCTTTGTTTTTTTCGGTGACAAAATGAGCGGATGCTAAGCGCATATCACGACTTTTTAAAAAAGAAAAATATATTTTCCTACTGTTATTGCCCTACGGGTCCTTATGGAATGCCCTGAACAGGCCTAGGGGGTCAGGGTGTGTCTAACCTGCCCCTGTTCAGGTTTTGCACACATATTTCACAGACATCTTAACTCTCGCTTCTACCAAGGCACAAAATGGCTGCCAACAGTTCCTGGTTTTCGAATTTTTACAACCGCTTGACAACCAATTAGAGTTGAGAGCGTGATCGGGACGGTGCGCTTATGCTACGATGCCAATCCTCGCACTATCCGCAGATCCACCACACCCATAGACATATAAATTATTTTAACCCTAATTTTCTCAGAAACTACTGTACAGATTGACACCATTTAAGCAAAAGGCACAAGTCGGAACTGAGAACTATCTCTCTGCCAAATTTGGTGTAATTCCGTTCAGCCGTTCAGGCTGAAACCTTGTCTAAAGGTCCTATGGGAAATTGCATGGGGAAAACATGTTTTGGGACCCCCCTTTTTTCTCGGCCCCCGCTTGACCAATCACCCCCAACTTTCAGGGTAGGAGCAGAACTGGGCTGGCCAATAGTTTGGAAAATTTCAAGAAGATTCATCAAGCAACACCAAAGTTATTGGCAACAGAATGTTGTGGTTTTCCTTTGGATAATAGGTCCTAACTATAACTATCTACTGGCGACCACCAGTAGATAATACATATATACTGATTAAATATGCTGAATCAGACCGAGAAAAATTACTAGTGGAAATTGACCGCATTAACAATCTCTTGGAAGCAACAGGTGAGACTGATTTTATTATAAAAAGCAAGGTGGAAATTTACATTCGTGTTAAAAAATTGGAACCATCATAGAAAGAAAAATCACAAAGTTTGCACAAGACAAAAACGATTACACTATGAGGAGATTCTTCACGTTCTCTCGCAAATAAGACAAGCTCTTTCTAAAAACAACAGTTCCACAATGGGTCAAGCCACAGACAGCAATGAGACATCTTCCATTCCCGCCGATAATTCTGATGCTTTATCTATAAATTCATTGACCTCTAACAGTGATGAGGGTGGATCTGAACAATCAATACCAGGCCCAAACATCTGTGACAATTATTCTCTGGTTGAGGAACTGAATTTTGTCAGCGAGGACCGACGTTATTCCCTGCGCTCCCGGAATCCTCAATCAAAGCAAGGAAATCAATCAGCCAACGCAGGCGCGCAAGGAAGCGGATCTGCAAACAAAAGTACTTCTCAAAGCAAAACAAAAAAGAGTTGGAGAAGATAACAAGCACAATGGAGAATACGGTTATTAATCTTACTAACCTTGTCTTGTCCAAAGCTGAACAACAATTACTCTCTTTAGGACTTTCTTATTGCCCGCCAAATAGGTTTTCATACAATCAAACACGGATTGACGTTTTTAAATTTATTCGCAAAATAAAATTGATCAAACATTATCAATTTGAATCCAAGCGAACTAAAACAGTCAATATACCACCAACTGAAGATCCTGTACCATCTTTACAAGTACGAGATATCAGTGGCTTACAAAACCTATACGATTTGGCATACAATGATGACTCACAAACTCCACCGATGGTGAGTCAAACGATCAACATAAACTGACCAGTCACAAGTCCTTTCCGTCCTAAATCCACGTTTCTACCCTTGATGCCAAGAGACGCGGTTGATGTGTTTAATGATAGAATTGCAACAGAACTTAAAGCTTTGAATAGACAAGTCATGATGCAAAGGAAACAGCAAGATTACAATAACAACCAATACCATCTGCTTGTAAAAAAACTACAAGACAATAAGGATGTGATAATAAAAAATGCAGATAAGGGAGGAAATACCGTTTTATGGCAATTGAAGGATTACATGATTGAGGCAGAAAGACATTTATCGGATACCTCATGTTATTTAAAATCTGCACAATTTGCTATATCTCAAAGTCATGAAAAAACTCGCAAACAAATTGCCAATTGGAAAAGACTTGGTTTATTATCCAAAGAAGAAAGTAAATTCTTAACCAATGAACATCCTATTACTCCGAATTTATATTTCCTTCCTAAGATCCATAAGCAAATCACACCCACTCACGGTCGCCCTATTATATCTGCGATTGGAAGCACAAATGAAAACATATCTAAATATGTAGACATTTTTTGCAGCCCCACATGACTAATCTAACGTCTTATCTAAAGGACACCACAGACTTCCTAACCAAAATTGAAAATGTAAAATGGTACGAGATCTATCTATTCCTGATAATGGACATCGAATCATTATATACCTCTATTATTCATCAACAGGGTATTAATGCTTGCAATATATATCTGAGCAAACGTGACATATGCTTCCGTGATCACAATGTGATGTTGATTGAAATGATCCGAATTTGCCTCACCTCTAATTTCATCCGTTTTCAGGGTAACATCTACCAGCAGCTACGCGGTGTGGCGATGGGCTCGTGTTTTTCCCCCAGCTACTCATGCTTGCATGTGGGTTGGTGGGAGGAGCACAAGCTCAAAACCACGCACCGACGGTGGTTGGGTAATATCGTCAATTATTGTCGCTTTATTGATGACGTGTGTATAATCTGGAAAGGAACAACAGATGAGGCTTTATCTTTTGTATCTGATCTAAATACCAACACATTAAACCTTAAATTCACGGCGTCTGTCACCTCTGAAACAGCAGAATTCCTTGATGTGCAGATGTTCGTAAAAAATTCTAAACTTGAGACGCGATTACACCGCAAATCTACAGCGGGCAATTCGATCCTACATGCCCGGAGTGCTCACCCACTACATACTATTAAAAGTATCCCTTATGGGGAATTTATTCGTAATTGTAGAATCTGTAGTGATACCACATCACTTGATGAGTGTTTAAAGTACTCTAAATTACGTTTTTTAAGCAGGGGTTATTATAAAAACATTCTGGATCAGGCACTAACTAAAGCTAGGTCACTTGACCGTAAGCCCCTACTTGCACCGAAAAATTCTGTAATATCTGATAAATCTGATAACACTGTTTCTGAATGCTCAGTTAGACTGATCACAACTTTTTGTGCTCAGGAACGCAAAATATGACGTATCATTTGTAAGGAATAGCCAATAGTATTAACGGATGTCATTCTTGGTCCCATTTTACCGGCCATTCCAGATATAACCTTCAGGAGGCCACCTTCAATGCATGATGTGTTGGACAAAGTGCACCTCTTGCCGTGCTTGCACGTTTGCAAAGAATAGTACCCACTACAAGACTGCCTTTAGTGAGGTACTTGTACCTATTCAAGAACATCTAACTTGCAGATCAGAATATGTAATTTACAAACTCAAATGTACCTGCAATCTCGAATATATAGGTAGCACGAAGCTTCCCATGCATAAACGCATCTTGCAGCACATACGAGCTATTATAAATAGCGACGAGAACTATCCGGTAGCAAGGCACTTTCGATCTGTACATAATAAATTGCTTAAAGATCTGGAATACACTGTGCTATGTTCAGTGCCCCAGCCCGGGTGGGGTGGGAATCGGGACAAGCTACTAAGGCAAAAAGAATCGCACTTTATCCTTGCTCTAGATTCCAAGGCCCCTAATGTGTTAAATTTAACGGAAGACTTAAACAACTTTCTATAGACCTGGTTGGATGTACTGTGATGTCTTAAAACATCTGTTCAAAATGTATGAAAATCTTACGTTTATTTTTTCTTTTGGAACGGTCTGTATGATTAAGGTCATCGGCTGATGACCATTACAATTACATCGATTTCATGTTTCTAAAGAACATCGTCTTTATAAAACACTGCAAAATTTAAAAACTGAAAGTAACTTTTTTTCTGCTTACTCGGCTGTGAGCAACATTTATTTTTAATCACATTCAATGTGGGTTTTAATTTATTATTTATGTTTTTCGGTTAACAAAACTGCACATTTTGAGCACTTTTTGGCAAACCATACAGTTAAATTGATCAATACAAAAATGAATTAATATGCTTGTCTGTAACATTCTAGACAGATATTTTGGTGGTCCACTTATTGCAAAACTGGTATAATGAATTATGATATTTTGAACCTTTATCAAGTGATAATCGTGAAATGACTTTATATTTATCTGCAATTGTGAATTTTTATTTAGACACTATGTTGTAATTATAATGATATTTATCATTTGCAATTATGGTCATAAATCATTGATTATATATTATTCATATATTAATTGTTTTTGTTTTGCATTCAACAAAATGTTTTTTCCAATGTTCATACATCAAATTGACAAGAATGTATTCTAATATTGGTTAACATTGCCATTTAACAATTGCGCCTGTTTGTATTTCACTATATACCTTTACATATTGGTCTGTCATTTGTTTTTATCACTTTCACTGCGAGGCGGTGCACACTTCTTTGAATTGTCCCACTGTTATTTTTATTAGAAATTTCTCTGTTCTACCTGAGCGTGTTATGTGAGCAAGCTCCCTTGAGGAGTGAAACGCGTCGTCGGTTGGACATTTGTCCTTTATTTTTCTGAATAAAGCACTCTACTCTGCTACCCATTTGAGGAGTTTGATCTTCTTCTTTGAAAACTATTTACGCTGCAAAAAGTGAGATTGGATTGAGGTCTGCACCTGGAGTGATTCCGCCCTCCATTGGCGGAACAGGACTGTTGGTTCCATATATATATATGTCTAGTGTGGCAAATTTAGAAAGATAATGCTTAAACAAATGTGTTTTAGACATGATGATAATGTTTAAAATAAGTGTGAAAAACGTGAATCAAAGTGAAACAAAGCCGCCAGAAATGTAATAGGCATGTTAACAGTCACGTCAACACGAGGGTGTAACCACGTTACCTTGGCAACAAGGAATGCCAATTAGCTATGTTAATTGTAACTCAAGACACAATGTAAATGTATATAAAGCGCATGATTTAGTGGTCAGATGTTAGTGAGCAAGGCGGGAGCAAGCCGCCGAAACGCGTCTGAGCAGAAGCTGATTTGTGAAATAAATGTTTGAATTAAGATACACAGAGTCAGTGCCTTCTTTGATGATAAAGACTGGTATGGTGAAAATATATATAGCAGATGGAGCTTCGAAACGCGTCGGGCAGATCCATTACGGAGCGGCGTCTACAAGCGGATCCCTGTCCTCACCTACACATATATAAAGATGCTGCTCGCGTGCTACTCAATGGTGGACAACCTTGGAGCGAGAATTTATATGCGGCAGTTCAGCCGCAGAGTATGCACCACCCCGTTAACGTGGGGGTCACGGCAGTGAAGTAGCAGCCGTACATGGGATCGAGGACGGGCCCACTTGTGGAGTCCATCCAGGATTTGATTGTGTGCTTTCCGCACTACACTTCCCAGAAGTCTCATTGGAGCCTCCCATCGGCGGGTGAGTTATACGTATTTGGAGAAGTGTAGCGGGTGCGCACACCGCTTCCGTTAAAGCCCCTGAAGGAAAGCAGATGGAGCTTCGAAACGCGTCGGGCAGATCCATTACGGAGCGGCGTCTACAAGCGGATCCCCGTCCTCACCTACACATATATAAAGCTGCTGCTTGCGTGCTACTCAATGGTGGACAACCTTGGAGCGAGAATTTATATGCGGCAGTTCAGCCGCAGAGTATGCACCACCCCGTTAACGTGGGGGTCACGGCAGTGAAGTAGCAGCCGTACATGGGATCGAGGACGGGCCCACTTGTGGAGTCCATCCAGGATTTGATTGTGTGCTTTCCGCACTACACTTCCCAGAAGTCTCATTGGAGCCTCCCATCGGCGGGTGAGTTATACGTATTTGGAGAAGTGTAGCGGGTGCGCACACCGCTTCCGTAAAAGCCCCTGAAGAGAGGCAGATGGAGCTTCGAAACGCGTCGGGCAGATCCATTACGGAGCGGCGTCAACAAGCGGATCCTCGTCCTCACCTACACATATATAAAGCTGCTGCTCGCATGCTACTCAATGGTGGACAACCTTGGAGCGAGAATTTATATGCGGCAGTTCAGCCGCAGAGTATGCACCACCCCGTTAACGTGGGGGTCACGGCAGTGAAGTAGCAGCCGTACATGGGATCGAGGACGGGCCCACTTGTGGAGTCCATCCAGGATTTGATTGTGTGCTTTCCGCACTACACTTCCCAGAAGTCTCATTGGAGCCTCCCATCGGCGGGTGAGTTATACGTATTTGGAGAAGTGTAGCGGGTGCGCACACCGCTTCCGTTAAAGCCCCTGAAGAGAAGCAGATGGAGCTTCGAAACGCGTCGGGCAGATCCATTACGGAGCGGCGTCTACAAGCGGATCCCCGTCCTCACCTACACATATATAAAGCTGCTGCTCGCGTGCTACTCAATGGTGGACAACCTTGGAGCGAGAATTTATATGCGGCAGTTCAGCCGCAGAGTATGCACCACCCCGTTAACGTGGGGGTCATGGCAGTGAAGTAGCAGCCGTACATGGGATCGAGGACGGGCCCACTTGTGGAGTCCATCCAGGATTTGATTGTGTGCTTTCCGCACTACACTTCCCAGAAGTCTCATTGGAGCCACCCATCGGCGGGTGAGTTATACGTATTTGGAGAAGTGTAGCGGGTGCGCACACCGCTTCCGTTAAAGCCCCTGAAGAGAAGCAGATGGAGCTTCGAAACGCGTCGGGCAGATCCATTACGGAGCGGCGTCTACAAGCGGATCCCCGTCCTCACCTACACATATATAAAGCTGCTGCTCGCGTGCTACTCAATGGTGGACAACCTTGGAGCGAGAATTTATATGCGGCAGTTCAGCCGCAGAGTATGCACCACCCCGTTAACGTGGGGGTCACGGCAGTGAAGTAGCAGCCGTACATGGGATCGAGGACGGGCCCACTTGTGGAGTCCATCCAGGATTTGATTGTGTGCTTTCCGCACTACACTTCCCAGAAGTCTCATTGGAGCCTCCCATCGGCGGGTAAGTTATACGTATTTGGAGAAGTGTAGCGGGTGCGCACACCGCTTCCGTTAAAGCCCCTAAAGAGAAGCAGATGGAGCTTCGAAACGCGTCGGGCAGATCCATTACAGAGCGGCGTCTACAAGCGGATCCCCGTCCTCACCTACACATATATAAAGCTGCTGCTCGCGTGCTACTCAATGGTGGACAACCTTGGAGCTAGAATTTATATGCGGCAGTTCAGCCGCAGAGTATGCACCACCCCGTTAACGTGGGGGCCACGGCAGTGAAGTAGCAGCCGTACATGGGATCGAGGACGGGCCCACTTGTGGAGTCCATCCAGGATTTGATTGTGTGCTTTCCGCACTACACTTCCCAGAAGTCTCATTGGAGCCTCCCATCGGCGGGTGAGTTATACGTATTTGGAGAAGTGTAGCGGGTGCGCACACCGCTTCCGTTAAAGCCCCTGAAGAGAAGCAGATGGAGCTTCGAAACGCGTCGGGCAGATCCATTACGGAGCGGCGTCTACAAGCGGATCCCCGTCCTCACCTACTCATATATAAAGCTGCTGCTCGCGTGCTACTCAATGGTGGACAACCTTGGAGCGAGAATTTATATGCGGCAGTTCAGCCGCAGAGTATGCACCACCCCGTTAACGTGGGGGTCACGGCAGTGAAGTAGCAGCCGTACATGGGATCGAGGACGGGCCCACTTGTGGAGTCCATCCAGGATTTGATTGTGTGCTTTCCGCACTACACTTCCCAGAAGTCTCATTGGAGCCTCCCATCGGCGGGTGAGTTATACGTATTTGGAGAAGTGTAGCGGGTGCGCACACCGCTTCCGTTAAAGCCCCTGAAGAGAAGCAGATGGAGCTTCGAAACGCGTCGGGCAGATCCATTACGGAGCGGCGTCTACAAGCGGATCCCCGTCCTCACCTACACATATATAAAGCTGCTGCTCGCGTGCTACTCAATGGTGGACATCCTTGGAGCGAGAATTTATATGCGGCAGTTCAGCCGCAGAGTATGCACCACCCCGTTAATGTGGGGGTCACGGCAGTGAAGTAGCAGCCGTACATGGGATCGAGGACGGGCCCACTTGTGGAGTCCATCCAGGATTTGATTGTGTGCTTTCCGCACTACACTTCCCAGAAGTCTCATTGGAGCCTCCCATCGGCGGGTGAGTTATACGTATTTGGAGAAGTGTAGCGGGTGCGCTCACCGCTTCCGTTAAAGCCCCTGAAGAGAAGCAGATGGAGCTTCGAAACGCGTCGGGCAGATCCATTACGGAGCGGCGTCTACAAGCGGATCCCCGTCCTCACCTACACATATATAAAGCTGCTGCTCGCGTGCTACTCAATGGTGGACAACCTTGGAGCGAGAATATATATATATATATATATATATATATATATATATATATATATATATATATATATATATATATATATATATATATATATATAGAAGCTCTGCAAGTCTGCAACCGGCAACCGGCAACAAGTATGCAACAGATCGGCACTCACAGCAGAGATTTAAACCAAGGTAGGTTTATTTAGAGCAAAATTAATCCAAACCAGACGCGTTTCAGCACTTGCCTTCGTATGTGTTATAGTTAGGTGGACATTTCACTTGTACAAAACCATTGAAATTCCTCCGTTATAGTTAGTTGTTAGTTAGTTTTACTCACTATAACTCATGCACCATCAATCCACTGCTGAAGATGTCACATATTACATTATTCATGACATGGTCAGTGACATCACTGATGACATCACTGATGACATCATCCAGTGAATGTATTATATATATAGCAATCTTCATTGAAGACTGAGTAGATGTATAAGTGTCTGGATGGAGGATTTAGTAGCACTGTGATTGACTGTTTATGTAACTAATTTAAAGTGTCTCACTAAATATATGGGATAGTGATTAAACTGTGTGAATACCTGTATCACTCTATCTCTTGTTGTGTAAACTACTACATACGTTGGTTAGTAGCTATGTGAAAGTCTATATTAGTTAATAATTAGTTAAGTGAGTATTTGTATGGGATAGTGAATGTGTGTGTGGTTGGGTGGGAGGTGTGTGACTGTCCAAAAAAGTGTAAATAGTTGATTTAGTAGGTATATGAGGTTAAGACTGTTTGTGGAAACAGTTGTTTGGGTGAGTGAATCTCTTTATGGGTATGGTGATGAGTAAATACATTTCTCAATGATACATGTCCAATAAACTAGAAATATAAAAGGCAGTTTATGTTACAGTTGTTGTATATAAATAAGTATACATAAGACTCAGAGATTGCATGAGTGACTGTATTGATAACTGTATACCTATAATAGTGATTTTATCACACGCTAAGTATGAATTACTATATATATGAATAAATAAAGTGGTGTTTGTGTAAGTGTGTAGCTTAGTATAAATGTAAGTATGAACAATTGTTTGCATAAGTGAGTCGGATGACTGCATAACTGACTAGGATGTTACTGGTGTGTAATGTCGATGTAGGTGTATGAGTATATTTAATAGTATTCTATTGATCTTTGTTAGCATGTATGAATGAATCTATAGGTAAGTCTTTAGATGTGTGTGTAGATGTAGGAATCACAGAGTGGGTTTTGAGAAACTTGTATTAGTTTGTGAATGGTTTCAAATATGATGATCCATATTTTATAATGAGCGTTGAAAGGTTATACTAGTGTGTGATGAGATGTATCACATTGTCACGTGGATGATATCATCAGTGATGTCATTAGTGATGTCATTTGAGATGTCATCAGTGATGTCACTGACCGCGTCATGAATGATGTAACATGTGACATCATCAGCAGTGGATTGCGGGCGCATGAGTTATAGTGAGTACATCTAACTATAACGGAGGAATTTCAATGGTTTTGTACGAGTGAAATGTCCACCTAATGAGAACACCCCTAAAACCTATGATTTTTTCAGTGAATTTCTAAGGCTTTTTAAATGCTAATTCCTAAATATACCATGTTTGAAACCTATCATTTTTCCATTGAATTTCGAAGGTTTTTCAAATGCTAATTCCTAACTATAACAGCCCTAAAACCTATGTTTTTTTCAGTGAATTTCAAAGGTTTCTTTTCAATGATACTTTTTAAATGTATTTTATTTGTTATATTTATTTTTTTCATATTGTTTTACTAATTTTTTTAATTCTAATTATTTTTAGATATCTTATTTTTTAAACATTACACATTTTTAATATATATATATTTTAAAAATTTAAAAATATGTATTTTTTTATTTTATAGTTTTTTAAAATATATTTATAATATTTTTTTTATTGGTTTTTTTTCAATTTTTTGGGGGGAGTCGGGCACCCAAAGCACACCTCACTTGATCACTGCGCGGAACCTAGCAGCCATTTTAGAATTGTTGTGTAGGATCTGCGTAGGGTGTGCAACGGGTGCTTATTTTCATGCGCAATCGCTATGCGACCGGTACGCGACTCCAGGCGCATACACGACACATGACCATTACTTTACGTGACGCTCGCGCACTGCCACGTGACTTCATAAATGTGTTAGACGCGGTCAGTGCACGACTCCCGCAAAAATTTTAAATGTCTAAAATTATATATATATGTATTTAATATACATATTAGAGCAAGACATTATCTAACCTAATCATTAAAATAATATATTTTTACTTTAAATAATCTTCTATTACTTTTAAATGCAATTTCGCGAAGTCGCGTTGGGTGCGTGCTGCCTGTGCACAGGGTGCGCGGACCCCATGTTACCTGAAAAAAAAAAGATTTGATTGGTTCATAACTTTTCCCATTGTAACTATTGAAGGACCCCACCCATTTGAATCATTCTTCTTAGAGCTTCTTTGGAGACAGATCTCTTAGCTGAGAAGAGCTTCTTTTGGATTATTTCTTTTCAGATATTTTCCAATTTGAGGACACAATGGCTTCAGGGCAACAGCCACCACAAGAATCAGACCATTCTTTGGATGAATAATTTATTGTGAAACCTCCACCTCCAAAAAGACCTTCCTCAGTGGTGTTAAAGTTTTTTACCTACCCTGAAGGACAAAAAAAGGTGAATGCCACAAAAGTCACTTGTAAAATCTGTGATAACGTGCTTTCTTGAGGCAGTGCCGATTAGAAGTACTCGTGCGGCACTGCTAGTATGTACAAACATCTTAAGAGTCTGCACCCTGTCAATCTGTCTCAGGAGGAGTGCAGGAGACTTCGAGACAACCCTCCACCTGCAGTGCCAAGTACTTCTGCCAGTTCCTCTTCCCCAGCACGTCCGGACATACAACCCAAATTTGCACAACTAAAAATGCACTTCATCAAGTGCAACCAACTTCTGTGCTAAGGAGGGCAGTCTGTGGACTTAGGGGCACATTAGGAAAGTCCGCCTGCCATCCCGTCATAAAAAGGGACCGCCCACCATATGGGCGGGGGTCCCGTGGGTGCCATTAGGATGTACCCACCACAGTGGCAGGCGCATCCTGCACTCCTAACATTGTGGAAGGCGGTGCACTCAGCACCACCTACCACAATGCCAGGAAGGCAAGTAGTGCACTTCCATGCACAACATGGCAGGCACCACGCGGTGCCTGCCATGTTGTGCATAGAACTGCAGGGGGTGCACCCCAAACCCCCTGAGTCCCTGTGGCCCCCAACGGGCCCTCACAAGCAATTCCCACATGTTTTTCTGTGGCGGCATAAAGGCATGCTTCTGCCCTCATAGTAATATGGCTGGCGGTGTCTAACAGACACCGCCACCATGTAAACTGCTTTTCCGCCTGGTAGGCAATCGATAGGCAACCGCCATGGTAATGTGGCAGGGGGAAATTACAAAATTAGTAGCGGGTGGTAGTTTTGGCAGGCAGTTCACCACCGCCATACGGGCAGTGGCGATCTGCCCGTTATCCGAATTTACCCCTTAGTCTGTACAGCACAACAAAACCACCACTGTTAGACTTTTTTTTTGTGCTGTTAGTTCCTGAAGTTCACTGTTTTTTTTTCTTTTGAAAAAACAAAAGCAAAATCACAAAATTGTTTAAAAAACTACAAAAAAATATTTTAAAAAAACAAAATAAAAAGTTATTTTCAGTACAAATTTCTCTGATTAAAGAAAGTGCTATATTTGTATGATAGTGTATGAAAGTTTGTTTGAATGTATGCATAGTGCATCATTGACTGAATTAATGCATTAGTACTGTATTGTGTATGTATATGTGCAGAACTATAAGGAAGTGCTGTAGCATGACACTTTTAGCTCTTTAGCTGCAGTGTGCTGTGGTAATTCCGAAGCACAGGGATGCAACATATGAATATAAATATGTTGCAAGTCTATGCTTCCCTCTGCACTGCTGCTTGAACTGCAGCCATGTGGTGACACAGGCACCCTTGCACCATGGCGCAAGGATATCTGTGTCATGCAGAATTTGGTTTTGTGCAGGAAGACACATCTTCCTGCAAAAAGCCATTTTTCTCCTTCAATGTATGCTGTGCATTTTAGCATAAATTCAAAGAGAAAAAATGAGGACAAATTAAAATATTCTCCTTGTTGTCACTTGTTACACCAATTGGAGGATGACGCAGCATTCACACACATGTCCAGATTTCTAATGAATCTGGAGATGTGTTTACTTCTATGAGTGTTCTGTGCAAACATGCATACCTCTGGAACGCCGCTTCAACATAAGAGTTTGAAGCACTCTGTGCCCTAAAGCCTGGCTCACTGCATGAATGCATGCATACTGACTGAATGATTACAGTACTATAAGGGGAGACAATGGGTGAATTCATAATTGGTTAAGTTTTACTTTAGTGAATGAATTAGTAAATGGTGCTGAAAGAGTCACTATGGGATTGCAAGAGCAGTCACAGGGTGTTTGCTGGAGTGTATGGATACTGATTGGGGAATTGTAGGCCTGAAACACAAGTGTGAAGGTGGTTGGACCACTACATGCATAGTGCATAGGAGTTTGAAGCACTCCGTACCCTAAAGCATGGCTCACTGCATGAGTACATTCATACTAACTGAATGATTACAGTACTATAAGGGGAGACAATGGGTGAATTCATAATTGGTTAAGTTTTACTTTAGTGAATGAATTAGTAAATGGTACTGAAAGAGTCACTATGGGATTGCAAGAGCAGTCACAGGGTGTTTGCTAGAGTAAATGGATACTGACTGGGGAATTGTAGGCCTGAAACACAAGTGTGAAAGTGGTTAGACCACTACATGCATAGTGCATAGGAGTTTGAAGTGCTCCATGCCCTAAAGCCTGGCTCACTGCATGAGTACATGCACACTGACTGATTGATTACAGTACTATAAGGAGAGACACTGGGTGAATTCATAATTGGTTGAGTTTTACTTTAGTGAAGGGATTAGTACATGGTACTGAAAGACTCACTATGGGATTGCAAGAGCAGTCACAGGGTGTTTACTGGAGTGTATGGATACTGACTGGGGTATTGTAGGCCTGAAACACAATTGTGTACTTTGGGGGGTCATTATGATGGCGGACGGACCTGCGTCCGTCCACCACCTCAGAGGTAGAGGGACCGGCCGCAGTGGCAGCGGCGGTCCCTCTGAGGGAATTAGAATGCGACCGCCACCCTGGCAGTCACATCCTGTATTTTTAACATTGCGGCGAGTGCTGCTTGAAGCAGCACCCGCCACAATGTTAAAACTGCATGCAGTGCATTTGCATGCACAGAGCGGCAGGCACCGCGCGGTGCCTGTCGCTATGTGCAAGCAAATGCAGGGGGGTACCATAGGTACCCCCATGTGCACCACCACCCCCCCTTCACCCTGGGAGCCCATAACGGGCCCCCAAAGAAAAGACCGTATGCCTTTTCGTGGCGGCATTGCCGCCGCGGATAGGCATGTCACACGGCTAGTCTTAATATGGCTGGCGGTGCCTCACAGACACGCCACCATATTAGAGCTTTTCCGCCGCAGAACCGTGGCGGAAAAGCTGCGGACGGTCTTCACGACCCCCCTGCCATCCTAATCTGGTGGGGGGTCTTGTAAATCACAGCAGTGGTGAATCCGCATCCTCCGGGCCGGCGGTGGCTTCCGCCGGCCCGGAGGATGCGGATTCACCGCAATCCTAATCAGCCCCTTAGTTAGTTAGTCAGAGTCCTGCACCCAACGCATAGAAGTTGTGCACCAAACGCATTGGAGTCTCGCACCCTATGCATTAGGAGTCGTGCATCCAATGTGTGCACACTAGGGGGCTGCACTGAGCGCCGCACTGGGTGCGCGACTCCTAGTTTTACCGTAAAAAAAAAATAGCCCCTATCACTAATTTCTATTATCCCTGGGGACCCCATCCCCCGGGGCTTATATACCCGTTGGAGACGGTGGGGGGAGACCCAATGTCCCCACGGCCCCAGCCGGCTCCCTGCGTCCTTCAGGAGCCGGCATTGCTTTTCCCTTGGGGACCTGCTAACATGCAGCTCCCCATGTGGAAAAGCAATTTGGTTTGGATTTTGAAAGAGAGCAGGTTAAGTAAAAATAATAAGAAGAATAAGAATAACATCATTTGCTGAAAAGATTGAATTCGAAAATCACTCTGTTCCCACAAAGAATGTTATGAAAGCTAGGCAGAAGATGAATTTAAAATAAAATAATTTCTTGTAGAAGCTTGCAGACTGTGGTCTGTTCTGCCAGGTCAGCAGAGGGATGTATACCACTGCCCTGGCAGAGTATAGTTCCTATATTTTGAGATCTCCACCAGGTAGATGGAGTTCTGTCTGCGTTCAGCAGAACTTCCACCCAAGAACACAGATACTTTGGTGTGCAGGCACCATGTTCAATGTGTCTACAGAGACATTTTGTTTATGTTTTTTACAAACAAATTACCAAAGTGGGATATTGTTGTTGAAAAATTAAAACAATAAGCCCCTAACATGCAACAGATTTTTTCCCAGCACCTGGTTGGTCATTAATCCTATTTCTTGTTCTGGACTATAGGGTGGATGGTTCGACGCCCATTGACTTGATGCCAGTTGAGGCATTGGCCAAAGATTTCGAGGATAAAGCAAGCCTAGACTCTAGTGCAAGGGAACTACAAGTGTCAAATCTGTTTACGCTTTTACAAGTAACCTTTATCCCATCATCGGACTCTAACAGGTAAAGAAATGGGACGATCAAACCCTGACAAACAACCTACCGAAGCAATGGCAAACCATGTAAACATGTAAAAGGCAAAAGATGAAGGAGACAGTCTCAAATATCTCTCTCTATATATTTCTTTAATTGTTTTTGAAATATTGATGAAAAATTAACTAAAGGCGTTTCTTGTCAGTTCTAGAAAGCATGTATAATTTTTCCACATGATTAGATCCTTAAATGTCTTCATTGTTAACCACCATGGAGGGAGGGACACTGATGGGAGTGCATAGCAGACCTCTACTCTCATTCCAGGGACCCTAGATTGTTGTCCATGTATGCGGGCAACCTCTACTCTCGTAGACCACCCTCTCCCCTTGCATGCACCAATCCATATCTGACTCCCAATCAGTACATCTCTAAAATATTGAGGTCGGAGAAATATTACAGGGAACAGCTGGTTTAAATAGACTGATGTCCTGTAATGCAGATGAAATGAGATACTTGATCAGAGAAGCAGCATGCTGTGCAAATGAAGCACATGATAAAATTGAGGAATTAGCTCATGAATATGAGGTTGATACCAGCAGATTGAGAAATGTACAGAGAAATTATAATATGGATTTGAATGAAGCAGAGACCAAATAAATGGATTTGGTGACTTTGCAATTTCACATTAAAGGTTTAGTTGAAAAATAAAAGCATGGACAGTGTTGAAGAAGTACAAGAAAAACAGACAACAAAAGTTACTGCTAAAAAGAATACTGAGACAGACAGAAGACAAACATGAACAGTGATGATTCAGAAGCAGAGACAGTATGAAGTTTCCTTTGCGAGAAGTGCATGGAGGGAATTATGTGAATAGGCCTTGGACTAGGAGTAATCTTTCAGCCTTTACAATACATTTTCCAAACTTGTGAGTGGAACCTGGTAAATAACAAATAACACAGAGAAGTTCAGAGATTGGTGGCGATTTTGAAAATGCTTCAGATTGATTTGGATACGTTATTTGAGATTTTTGTTGCTAATGATTTGTGGATAGACTGTAAGGCTGCTTTTGGATGGATGACCGAGGAACCAGCTAGAGTTGTGTTTCATAATGCTCTAGTTGATATGGTTCCTGAAAAATACATTGTGGTAATACATTAATTGAAAAAGATTGAAGTGAACTGGAATGAAAGAAGTGACTTGGGTGAAAATTATGACAGCTATACAAAATCAGAAAGTGCTAATGCATGCCTATTATGAGAGGTTGTAAGCACAGTGGAGTAGAAGAGCACAAAAGAGAAGGGGTTAGCGAATTCGTAAAAGCTTTCATTTTGGATTTGCATTTTGAGCTGGGTCCTCATATTCAGCAGTGTGTGATGTGCCGGCGGACCAAGTTAATAGATAAGATCTTGAAATTTGCCAGGTACCTCATTGACTGTTTTGATTCAAAGCAGAAAAGGATCAAAGAGAATTTGGGGATTGACCAAATGAAGCAGATTCAGAAAAACAACAGACAATGAGCCCTGGTTCAGATTTTGCACCACATGAGAATGCCAAAATGAGTGAAGGTCATCCGGTGGAAGGTGTTGGAATGGGAAATTAGATGGTGCAAATGCAAGGTTGTGGTAGAACCAATGCAAATAATTCCTGAGTAAATGCACATATTAATTTGCTGAAAAAGAGCACTGCTTGTCATTTCTGTGGTGAAACTGGACTTCTGGAAATGCAAGTGTAGGCATAATCCAGATTGATATTGTTCTCAATACTTGTGAAACGTAATTCAGATGGAGAGACAGTTGTCTGTCCCAGGCCAACCGGCGTCTGTACAGAATGTGCTAAATCTGGGGCAATTTGATATGAATGTACCTGTAGATCTAAGAATGGTACAATACATTAGAAACAAGATGTCTTCTAGCACAGGATACCAACAGAATCCATTTTTCACCAAAGACAAATTAACAATGACGGTGCCTGAGGGGGAGGAAGACAGCATGATTGGTGCAGTCTTATTTTAATATTCTTTTTATTAAGAGAATCAACTTACAATACAATAGTACAACCAAAACAGTGCAGTGCAATGCAGCCATCAATACTTCCAATAATCACAGTATACAGTACAGAAACAATTCAAGGCCTGTTGGTGGTTATGTGCCTCCCTGGGTGCCTTCACACTATAGCATGTTAGAAATATGTTTGGCAAAGGGGGAATTAATAGTTTGCAAAAGGCAAGGCCCGTTGAAAACCTGGGAACCCCAGAACATAAATGCACAGGCATATTAACAATGACAGCATGTTCTGTATTACAAACAGGGCCTGGCGAATACCTATTCAAAAGAAAGCCCTCTAATGAGTGATTTGTACAGTACCTGTACTGTTTACAGTATCAGTGAAAAATTGTGCAGACTAAGGGGCTGATTGAGACTTTGGCGATACAAGAGCTGGACGTCATGCCATTGCCCCGCACCTGCACTGCCAAAGTTGACTGCCAGCCACCCGCCAGATTAGAAGTTTTTTCTTGGTCTGGTGGGAGGTCCTTTAGTGTTCTCAAAGCAGTGCCTTTGAAAAAGGCACCCCAATGAGAATGCCAAAGCAAGTTAAATCCATGCCATGAATGAACTAGGCATGCCTGCACACAGGGCAGCACACCATGTGCCCCCTGCAGTCATCCCAGTATACAGAGGCAACAGGGGCCCCTGTAGCCCCCGTGTTTCCCAACCACCAGCCTCTTTATGTTGGGCTCACTGCCATGACAAGGCTGGAGGTCGGAAAACTCAGAATTTGCTTCACCAAGTATATTCTTGCCCCAATCTGCCGCACCACCAACAGGGTACACGTTCCCTGGCAGTTGCGGTGGTCTCAAAATGGTCCGACCGCCGCACTTGTAATTCAGCGGTTGAACCACTGGTGCGATGGTTCCCGACCTCCACCACACCTCCACCATTGGTAATCAGGCCCAAAGTACTTTTATCTATCCACACAATAACTGTATCAATGGTGCTCAACAGCTTACAAAAATAGAGATCGACATACTTGTAGTTTCCGGCTGGATACGTTCTAGTGTTCCACCTGTGCTGTAAGACACACTTCACACCCACCCACCACAGGCGTCACCAGTCAGGTGACGCTGATAATAAAGTAGCCTGGCGCACGTGCCCTGAGCAAGTTATGCCCCCTAACCATTGGTGTCTGTGTCCTCCTTATTTGAGTATGCGGGCCTAGCGCCCGCCAAACTCCACATTAGTGACGAGTGGGTCTTATCCCACTTATGCGGTGGGGATCGCTTACCGGGACCAGGTGGGGAAAGTGTAGCTTGACCCTAGAGGACCGGCGGCAACCATAGCCCCAATATGATGAGGGAGTATGCGGGTGCACACCCCGCATCTGGCGTGCCTGCATGAATGCACGCCTCCTCGGCGACACAGCGCCGGTCGTGCTCAGTGCCCTGTGGGCATGAGGAGGGCCCCGATTAAAGAAGAAGGTGATCAGGAACTCACCCTACACCTGGTGGGCCCACCAGTGAGCAGCTGCACACAACGGAATAGAGCCCACACGGCGAGTCCTGGAGCCGCTGTCATGCCCCTGTCACCTGCCTAATGAAGCCTGACTCAAGAGTCAATCGAGTGGAGCCCACCCTGTCCCAGCAGGAGAATGATGGGGGGTGGAGTAGCTAACCACTCCCCGCGAGGAAGGCAAGTGGTGCCTGTTTTCCCCACCACCGCGAGGAAGAGAGCACGCGGCCGACCGGATCGTCCAGTGGCAGTAAGGCCGACCCCTTGGTGAGGCCAGAAGTGCAGTGACTTACACCCCGCTCTGTGCTATGAGGCAGGAGCGCAGCAGAGGGAAACCGACAAAATGAAGTCTCTGCAGCCCCTGCCGTGAAGTCTGATCGGCAATAGGAGGGGTCGCGTTTGGTTAGCACCTGGCGGCCAGCAGAAGTAGGAGGCAGAATAACCCCATCGGAGCAGGCAATAATGGGCTGGAGTACTGCATGTGCAGTGGAAAAGGCATTGTGAGGGCCGATGTGCAGCAGGCAACAAGGGACCTGATTACAACTAATGAAGTAGATGAAAGGACTTACTGGGGAGACGAAGAAGATCGCCTGCAGACCTTTGGTGTCCCGGGCAAGGGGCCATCTGAAGGGGTGCCCGAGCAGGAGGCAGCATGTGCAACGCCATCAGGAGTCTTAAGGCAGGCCTGTGTGAGTAGGGGACATAGCCAGAAAAGTAAACGGGCCCGTAGGACATGTGAAGCTCCTGGGGCCAATCGGAGCGCTGCCGGGCAATGGAAGGAGCAGCAGCGCCACCTGATGGACATTTCACGCTGCCGCATTTGGGAATGAAAGCAATGTAGGCCGGGCAAGCCTGCAGCAAGGGCTACACTGGTGTGGTCCTCGATTTTCCTAGGAACGGAGAGAAAGGTAGTAGCAGCATTATAAAGGACAAAATAAAAAAACAACTCTTGCGGAGAAGGCAGTGGTGCAAATAAAAAAAAGACTAAGTGACAGCGTAGGGGAAGCACATGTCCGCAACAAGGGGACACATACTGACACGTGCCTGAGACTAGTGCCACTGCTGACTAAGGAAGGCAGCCACGTCCCATCGAGAAGGGAAAACAGAAGTGTGGACAGCGAACAAGGTTTGAATGAAGGGACAGGCAGATCCCCAAGACTTTGTTATTTCAGTGTGGGAAGGAAGTAAGCGAGCCCCATTGGGCAAAGGCAGCAGGAGATGCCTGGGGGTATCAAGCAGGAGGGGAAAAGAGCCGTGAAGACAGATACGCATCAGTCTCAGAGCTAAGCGCGAGAGAGAAACATATAACCCAACGCAGCAGAGGACCCCTGAAAGCAATACTGCATACACCCCAGCGAGGAGTGTGTAGGACTCTGGCAAGTAAGGAACAATGGAGATAGAGTGCATTGAGATGTGCACGAAGGTATGTGGTGATGCCCACTGGCGAGAGATGGTCACTGCAGTAGTAAGGAGGACAGTGATGCACTGCACACGGACACTGGCGATAAGCCAAGTCAACAGCCCAAAGAGGAAGAAGTGGTTGCACAGACCACCAGAAGCACGAGTACCCACAAGGAGGAGGAAGCCAACCTGTCAGATGGTCGCAGGAAGGAAAAAGCCGACCTGCCAGATGGTCGCAAGGATGAAGCCGACCTGCAGGACGGTTGCAAGGATGAAGCCGACCTGAAAGACGGTCACAAGGAGGAAGAAGCCGACCTGCCAGATGGTCGGAAGGATGACGCTGACCTACAAGTGGTCAGAGAGCAGTGACCTGCGAGGAGGTCGGAGAGTAAGAAGACATCTGACAAGAGGTCCTATAAGAAGAATGGAGAAGAGGTCCGTGAAGAGAACGACCAAGGAGAAGTCCATGAAGAGCCCCCCAGGAGAGGTCCGCGAAGAGGACCAGAAAGAAACGGACAAGAAGTCTAACAACATTAACTAGAAGTCAGAAGTAATCAAACTAAAGAAGGTCGCAACCACAGGTCCAGTCACAGATCGAGGTGAAGGCAGTGTCCTCGGGAGAACAAGACCAGGGAGACACGTGTGTGTAGTGCACGCTACACGAAGAGGCCTGGTTAGGGCAGACCAGCAGGATAGAAGACCGTGTCACGAACAAAGGAAAGAGAAGTCAGAACTTGAGTGGCAAGACGCCATGGTGAAGTAAGAAAAGTAGAGAAGAGTAATAAGGTGTGTGTGACAGGTCAACTCACACACCAGAACGGAAACACCCGAAAGGAAAAGTGGAAAGGTGCATGAACATCCAAACATAGTACCTGGAGAACATTAGCATCACTGGTAATACACATCCACATGCAATTCCTTAGACCACCTGGTGATGACAGAGGCAAGCATGCCGGTCTATTGGTAACAACTACCTCTGGGATGGAACGGACACAGGACCGTGGATATCCAAGGGGCAGAGGCCTCTGGGACACCGATGGCAGCAGGTCCCGACACGAGAGATGGACTGATCGCTCTGGAAATCCTGGGAGGACAAAGGTAGCATGCAAAGGAGCAAGTGCCAACAACACCCTTTCAAGTGGAGCTTGGGACACGGAGAGAGGACCCATAGCGATTCCTCCAACGTGGTTGGAGCGACAATGCAGAAGTCCATCGGTCCAGTGGAAGCCTGGCAGCAAAGGGCCTCCGGGTTGTCCGGTGAGAGGGGACACCCACGAGAGAGGGGCATCCGTGAGAGGGATGTCCTGCAACTGAAAAGCCTGTTAGAGAGAGAGAATCACCAGATGGAGAAATACTTCAACCAGGACTGTACAGTGGAAAATAACACATACCTGATCCACCATCATTCCATCAGCACCTTCACTGTATGTGGAACAGGAAGAGAGAGACTGTAGAGCACACTTCCACACTGTGAGTCCAAGAAAAGACTACATCCACAGGTCACCCTGACATCGTGCCAAGGAGAACTAGTGGTCCTGGCAGCAACCATCGTCAGCGGTTGGCCAACAGCGAAAGAGACGCTGTGGAAGTCATTGTTATTGTGTTGTATTTTGATTGCAAATTGTATTCTCTCCCAAAGATTCAGACTTCATTGTTTTGACCTTCATTAAAGTTTGGGAAGGATGTAGTATCCGGCTGGATATGTTCTAATGTTCCACCTGTGCTGTAAGACACACTTCACACCCACCCACCACATGCGTCACCAGTCAGGTGACCCTGTTAATAAAAGGGGCCAGGCGCACGTGCGCTGAGCTAGTTATGCACCCTATCATCGGTGTCTTTGTGCACCTTATTTGAATATGCAGGCCTAGTGCCCGCCAAACTCCACAATACTTATCCTTCCAAAGAGCTAAGGAAAATACATCTCGGAAAGAGAAACTTTTATTGGATCCTTGAGACAATTTAATCATGTCACATTTTCGAACAAATGCTGACTTAGTTGATCCTGCTCGACTGCTGTAAAGTCGGGGAGCTCATTTCTCCATGGCAGCTATAAAAATAAAAATGAAAAAGGACCAACAAGTATAATGCATGTCAGCTCCCAGAGTGGTGGCTTATTTTATTGAAAATGTAAGCGAAAACAGGGCAAAAACTTATGATAAATGAGGTTGTTTACATGAAACGAAAGTCTTTTTTACAAGCCTTGTGTTCCAATGAAAGAGAAACATGCCTCCGTTTGTTTTCGCTCAATAAACCCAGCCTGGCATCTGCACTTATATCATAGATTAGTGCATGTTTTTTTATTACAAAAGCCTTATCTCACGGAAATCCCAAATAATGGTACAAGAAGAGTATCACTTTTATTTTCTATTTTCCGTAACCTTACTCCACACCTTTTCTTATTCAAGAAGAACATTTCTTGCCGGAAGCGTATGTGCATCGGGCCACATTAGCAACTTTCATGGCACAATTTACATAGCATTCTCCGGCAGCTACATGTTATTTTTTTTTTATTACAAACAGGTGGTGCAAATGGGGATCTCGTTATAAAAACGTATTGCAAAAGTCACGCTTTTCAAGCAGACGACTTTTCTTAAATAATACACTTAAAATTCATAATTCTCTAAAGAGCTACGTTTATTAGGTGAGAAACAATATATACATTTTTGCTTATTTTAGGTATCTCTTGATGGCAAGACTCAATTTTTGTGACATGAGTTTGTGAACCATCCACAGCCACCGTCCTAATCCAGAAGGAAGAAGTCACACCCGAAGCCTTCCATGAGGCAGGCTGCTGGGCATCTCCTGGAACTAATAGGATTTATTTTCCTGCCCAGGGTTTTGACAGCTTATGTACACAAGAGAGCAGCATCACAAACGAAGATTAATTGGGCTGCAGCAGCAGCAAGGTCTACCCCAAGAAAGATACAGATCTCTGTAGACGGAATGCTATTAGAAAGGTGTTTTCCTTCCAGTGATAACAAGGAGGTACCAGTTGCATGCCCTGATCCTTCACTGTACTTCTCATTTGTGTATGATCCTGGCCTTCGGGTGCACTCAAGTGGAAACACCTTGAGACCCATTTAAAACATTTGTCAACAACCCTGTGCAAAAAAAGCATTTTGAAAATGCCCTGAAGCCCAATTGTCATTTTATGTGGGCGCGCAGCGTGCGCTACATATACGATTTAAACTGAACTTAATCTCATACTTGACTGGTAGTAGGCACATTGTAATTGAGGTAATCCTAATCCTGATAAATCTCGTTGCAGCGTGAGTGATTTCCTGCAAACGCCATTAATTAACATAGACAACGCATCTCTTCAAGTACATGTTACCAACTGATCCTGACAATGGTGGCTCCTCAGCTAAGACGGGTGAGCGTTGCCCCGATGCTTTTATGTAATGACACAGAGGGAAAATAAAATGATAATAACTGCTCCCTTTGCTTTGGGGGCGGGGGCAGGGGAGGAGTTTAGCATCCTCTTAAAGTACTCAGTGACTACTTGGCCGCCTTCTCAGGACACCCAAACCAGTCTTGCGCACTTCGCATATTCTCCATGCAGGCTGCATTACAGCATACGTGGAGAACATGCCCAGGCACCCAGTCAGCATCTGGGCGCCGAAACATCGCCGCTAGATCAATATATTCGCCAACCCCCACCCTATATACACAGTCCCCCATTTAAATAATCACAAACCCACAAGAATGCAAGCACAGTTGAACCATACCACGTTGTGGTATCTCCCTCTTTCTGCCTCCCCCGGCGGCTCTGCATGTGATGGTGCTGCTCGCGGTGACATCACTTAGAATGTCACCGCGACCAGCGTTCCAAGGCGAGCGCCGGGGACACTCTGAGGCGACAGCAGTTCGGGAGGCTGTGGCTGAGGTCACGGGAGTGTGTACGTTTTAAATAAATGGTTTTCTGAATTTTCCGCCCTGGGTTCTGGTCGTCCTTGGTGGATTCTACACTGGCGACGAGGGTTAAAGCCCGTGACCTCAACACGCCAAGGAAATACGGCCGCCGAAAGTAATCGGAACTGCAGCAGCTGTCTCGAGGAAACACGGCCAGCCGACTGGGAAGAAAACGAGTCACTTTCAAAAGAATTGCGAGGCAAAGGGCTGACGGATGTAAGGAGCAGCACAAGAAGGGGACGAGCGTCAACTCGAAGGAAGACTGAGGAGTCGTGGGTGCCTGGAAGCGAACGTGCAAGTCTCCTCCTGACTGACAGCCTGGAGGTGAGGTACAGTTGTTTGTGCCCCAGCGCGCTGACCCCAGACCTTCCGCCCATGTTGTGTATGGCGAACTTTGACATCCACATCGAATAAGGTGAGGAGACCCTCCAGTTCACGTCGGCCCCTGCCAGCGGAAATCCATAGCGCCACCGGAGCTGTGTAGTAAAACTAGAGCCAGGTGCTGAGTTCCCTGCCCTGCATTTGAGCCCTTCACCGCGCGCTCCTCTTATCACCTCAGAGCAGCGCTGTGTGTTGTCGCCACAGGGGTGTGCTAAGCCTGGCCTCACCTGGTGATTCCTTTGTGCTCGGAGTCCCCGCGATTGTGGCGTGTGGCCATTTGCGTCAAGAGAATGGAAGTGCGCACAAGGCAGCGCAAGATGTGAGGAGTAGACGAGCTGAAGTGCTCTCCTGAAGCCTAGCGTTTTGAGCTGTTGTTTGACTTGAATTTGCCGGCGCTGCGAGGAAGTGGAAGGCGCTTAGGCTGTTGCACAGAACATGTGTGGAACACCCAGAGGCCTCTGGGAGCGCGACGTGGAAGGAGAAAGGAGCCTACGAGCGCAGCAGGACAGAGTTTTCTATGTCGGAGTATCCAGGCCTCATGCCTGTATGACTGTGGGGCCACTGACAGCGCAAAGTGGAAAGGGAAAAACATCAGGTGGTGGCACTATTGAGGGTGCAGCAGTAAGACTACTTTTATTGGAGTACTGAACTGACAGACTGCGCAAAGAATGCTTCCCTGACTCTTAACATTGATAGCAAAGTGTTGAATTTTCAAGGGGCAGATTTCACCTTTCTGCGCATATGTGTTAGGAAGTAAGAGCTGCGCAAGGTTGGTTAGGCATTTCTTCTCTTGTATGAAGGCCCTTACTGGTAGTTCTCTCCTTCCTTAAGTCACGTTTTTGGCTCAGACTTCAGGGTCTTACTGAACGTAGCTGGTTACACGGGGGTTGGGTACCTGTTTAAGAATAAAAGTTTCCTTTTGTTTATTGTGAATTAAACATGCAAAGTGTGACCCCTCCACCCTTCTTCTTAACCAACCCTGGTGATCCCACCATCCTGTGGAAAAAATGGAAAAAAGTGTTCCTAAATTACGCTACTGTGTGTGGGCTCAACTTAGGTCTAGAGAGGAAGGTTGCATTGCTTGCCTATTACTTGGGCGCAGAGGGGGAGGAAGTCCTAGATCAACTCCCGGATTTAGGGGCACAGGAGGCAAGGGGTCTGAATGAATTTGAAATTAGTCTAAAGAAGTTAGATTTGCACTACATCCCCAAGACCAGCACTATTATGGAGAGGTACCATTTTGGTAAGAGGGCACAAAAGGAGGGGGAATCTATAGAAGATTTTGTGTCTGAGTTAAGGAAGTTAGCTGCAACGTATAAGTTTGGGGGAGCGAGTGAAGAGAGAATTAGGGACCAGTTCGTTTTGACCTGCAGGATGGAGCGAGTGCGGTAGGAGCTTTGGCTTAAAGATGACCCGCCACTGAGAGAAGTTCTCATCATAGCCAAGCAGGTAGAGCACATGTTGCAGTGTGTCAAAGAGATTAAGTAAGATGCAGGGGAGAAGAAGAACGATGACAAGACCAATGTCAGTGAGGTGGTGACCGAATGTGAGACTGTGTCTGTAGTTAAGGGTCAGAAGGCAGTGGGCAAGGAGCAGAAGGAAAGCAGACCGGGAGGGTCATACAAAGGTACCTGCTACAGGTGTGGGAAACAAGGGCACCTAGCCAACGACAAGGAGTGTCCCGCCCTCAGGTTCACGTGTAAAAAGTGTGGTAAGAGGGGCCATTTCACGCAAATTTGCAAGAGTGGGCAGGGGGCCAGTAGACAGAGTAGAGACAGAACGAATGTGGTGAGCGACGAGTTTGTTGTGCAAGTACAAGAGTTGAAGGCGCCAGGCCCCAGAATCCCCTTATGCAAGGAAGTTACAGCACAGGTTGAAGAGGAACAAGTTGATAGTCCTAAAGACACCATAAAAGTTGGGGATGTTGACCTAGATGCATTGTTTGACTCTTGTTCTAGAATAACTATCATTAATGCCAAGGAGTTCTCACGTGTGTCCAAAGGCAAGATAATCTTGAGGAGGTTAGACCTGAGACCAGGAGGGTATGCGGGGCGCCCCATCTCCATGAAAGGATACTTCCTGAGTAAAATCGAGTACAGAAACAGGTCTACTGTGTCCAAAGTATATGTGTCCACTGTAGAGGACAACATTTTGGGGTGGCGTGCTCAAAAGGGGTTAGGAGTGTACCTCAATCCCAACAGCAATCCCCAGATTTTGATACAGGAGATACAGGAAGGTGAGGCTGACATCACAAGAGAATTTGAAGAGGTGTTTAGGGAAGGGCTTGGGTGTTTGAAGAACTACTGTCACAAAATCAAATTGAAGGAGGATGCCAAGCCCGTTGTGGCAAAAGTCAGAAGACTCCCCATAGCCATTCAGGGGGAAGTCAGAACTGAACTGGAGAAACTGTGCAAGGCTGGAGTTATCGAACCTGTGGAAGCGACCGAATGGTTGGCGCCCATCGTGGCAGCGAAGAAAAAGGATGGGTCAGTCCGGCTCTGCATTGATTTGAGGGCACTCAACAAAGAGGTCATCGTTGACCGGTACCCCTTGCCGAACATCACCCAAATGATGAGCATGTTAGAGGGTGCCAAGGTGTTTTCCACCCTCGATCTCACCTCGGCCTATTTCCAGATAAAACTTCACGAGGAGTCCCAGGAACTCACTGCTTTTGTGACACCCATGGGTGCTTACAAGTTCAAAAGGATGCCTTTCGGCCTAGTCTCGGCGGCTGCCGTCTTCCAAAGAATCATGGGCAACATCCTGAAGGGGATCCCTGGTGTCATGTGTTACCAGGATGACGTGTTGGTCTTTGCTAAGAACCAAGTTGAGCATGATGAGAGACTGAGATGTGTGCTGAGGAGGTTTGTGTCCCAGGGTCTTACTGTGAAGAAGAACAAATGTGTTTTTAGCTGTGCCGAGTTGGATTTCCTGGGTCACAAGATTACTGCAGAAGGCATACGTCCCAAGGTCGAGCTGCAGAACACCATTGTGAATCTGTCACCCCCCAAAAGCAAAGACGAGATCAAATCATTCATGGGGATGTTGGAGTTTTATGGAAAGTTCATTAGAAACTTAGCAGGCAGGACTTACGCCATCAGGCTGTTGCTGAAGAAAGAAAGCGAATTCAAATGGAGCCAAGAATGCCAGAGCGAATTTGAGGATGTAAAGAGAGCTCTTGCGGAAGCCCCTAGCTTGAAGTCTTACATGCCCGGCCGGGCAACGATCCTCACCACTGATGCCAGTGCAAAAGGGTTGGGAGCGGTTCTTACCCAGAAAGGTATGGAAGGAGAAGAAACCGTGGCCTTTGCCTCAAGGTCACTCCAAAAATCTGAGAACAACTACTCAGTCATTGAAAAGGAGGCATTGGCGGTATCCTGGGCAGTAGGCAAATTTAGAGACTTCCTGTGGGGTACGCAGTTCACCCTCCTAACCGACCACAAACCGTTGGTAGAAGTGTTCAGCAAGAAGGGTTTGGATGCCATCTCCAGTAGGATAAGGCGTTGGGTGGTCAGTCTCCAGGAGTACACATTCAATGTCGAGTATGTCCCAGGAACACAAAACCTTCCAGCTGACTGCCTGTCCAGACTTGTCAGTGATGTAGAAGCAAGTGAAATGCGAGACAAAACAGATGAAGATGAAGAAGGTTTCATGGTTGAGAATGTCTGCACCATCCAGAAGGCGTTGGGTGAAGAAACGTGGAGAAAGGCACAGGAAGAGGACAAGATCATGGAAGAAGTTTGCAGAAGAGTGAAGGAGGGATGGAAGCACGGGGACAAACGTGATGAAGACCTGCGGCCTTTCCAGGCTGTTAAGGACGAGTTAACCATTGTTGACGGATGCCTGTTCAGGGGAACAAGACTCGTACCACCAGCTACTGTGAGAGACAACCTGGTCGAGATAGCTCACGAAGGGCACTTAGGTATCACCAAGACCAAGCAAAGACTCAGGGAGAGCTATTGGTGGCCGAACATGGACCTGATCACGGAAAGGAGAATCAGGGAGTGCATCCCATGTTGCAATAGCGACAAGGTCCTGAAACAACAGACACCACCCATGGTGTGTAGGCCGCCCCGTCAGGACCATGGGACGAGTTGGCTTTAGACATCGTGGGCCCGATGTCTGGGGAACTGCGGACACCTTACATTTTGGTACTTGTGGATCTGTATTCTCGGTGGCCGGAGATAAAACTCGTCAGTGAAGTCACGACCAAGACCGTCATCGGATTCTTGCAGGAGGTATTTATCCGAGAGGGGCTCCCCAGCAACATCCTCACTGACAACGGAGTGCAACTATGCTCAAAAGAGATGGAGGACTTCCTGGAAGAAAGAGGCATCAGACACAAGCGATGCGCATTATACCACCCAGAAACCAATGGCATGGTCGAACGCTTTAACAAAACCATCAAGGAGAGCATCCAGCTGGCCAAAGCCAGTGGCATAAGTTGGAAAGAAGAGGTGTGGAGGCGTCTGGAAGCATACAGGTTCACGCCGCATCAGACGACGGGCGTCACCCCGTTCGAATTGCTCCGCGCCAGGACACCAAACACTAAGCTTGCCCCGGGGTGGAT
This sequence comes from Lissotriton vulgaris, assembly GCF_964263255.1. Taxonomy (NCBI): domain Eukaryota; kingdom Metazoa; phylum Chordata; class Amphibia; order Caudata; family Salamandridae; genus Lissotriton; species Lissotriton vulgaris. Next base: position 351,093,722 of record NC_141697.1, on the reverse strand, counting down.
GGAATGGCACAAGGGGTGGTCGGACCGAACCAAAGAAAAGGACAGTCTGAGGAAAAATGAACAAGCCATGAGGGTGAGGAAAGAAGGTTACGACCAACGCAAGGCCACACGGGAGGTTGGTTTCAAAATAGGTGACAACATCAAAGTCAGAGCTCCCACAGGGAAGGCAAGCTGGTCAGAGTACAGCAGTCCCACAAAGATCACAAAACTTTTCAAGAATGCAGTCAAAACCCAAGAAGGGAAAATATGGAACCTAGGGAGAGTTGTAAAGTACCACCCTCCAGTAGAAGTCACTGAAGGTGCTAGGGGGGGGGGAGAGTGGTCCTAGTCTGGATAGCAGGTTCGCCAGCAGGGGGCAGTCGGGCGTCCCTCTCCCAGGCCACAGGCCCAACAGGAGAGTGATCAGACCTCCCAGACGTTTCGACCAATATGTAATGATGTAACCTTTTACATTGCTGCCTAATGTAAGCTTTTCCTCTTTTTACTGTTTCCTGCACATTGTTCTATCTAATGTTTTCTATTTCTGCAGGGAAGGGGGATGTGTGGTATCTCCCTCTTTCTGCCTCCCCCGGCGGCTCTGCATGTGATGGTGCTGCTCGCGGTGACATCACTTAGAATGTCACCGCGACCAGCGTTCCAAGGCGAGCGCCGGGGACACTCTGAGGCGACAGCAGTTCGGGAGGCTGTGGCTGAGGTCACGGGAGTGTGTACGTTTTAAATAAATGGTTTTCTGAATTCACCGCCCTGGGTTCTGGTCGTCCTTGGTGGATTCTACACACGTCTCACATGAAAATAGGCACGAGCGCACAAAGTGTTGTCTTGCTCACAATAGCTATAGCGTCATTTGTAATATGCACAAGCATAACACACATGTCACGCTCACGCAAGATAGCCACATGTAACACACATCAGGTGGAACTAGGGGCAGGGCAGTACAATTAGTCTTTATATATGGAAAATCCTCCACAGCTGCCCCAATCTCTTCATCCATCTAGTCAAGCAAAGCTTGTACGTGGAAGGGTGCAAAAGTGTGACAGCATATGTGTTTGTGTTACTACTGTTTCATACAGAGACATAGCTATCAATTGTGGGACCAGGTAGCAGAGGTATGAAGGTCCCAGTGCACCACATTTACATATGTTTTTGCACTAACAAAAAAGGAGGGTGGGTCCATTTTCCTCACTTGCATCAGGGCCATTATCACCTTTGCTATGCCTGGTCACCTTTCTTTGTAAGGGGTCTTTTTTTGTGTGTACAATTATGACCTTAAATATCAACTCTTTTCCCCATAGACTCATAACGGATAAAGCAATTTGATACATAAGGCCCTTACTTCCCTTCTGACAATGTAGTAGAATTTTAAAATGATTTACAACGCTTTTTAATGTTTGTAGAGAGATTAATACATTAATTCTTTGGTGTGTTTCCTTCCTTTGTGAAGGTTCTTAGCCTACTTTTAGGTCTTGTGATTCCAGATAATAAAGAATAGGAAGAAATAAAACACACACCCCCCAAAAAAAAAATACAAGGCAATATCAGAGAGGAACCTTAGGTCACTACCTTTCAGTCGTTGGTTGGTTTTGATCAGATGCCCCGAGACATTGTTTATATAAAGTCTCCTTCACTTTTTGAATCAGTTCAGTTAACTATAACTCGTGCGCCAGCAATGCACTGCTGATTACATCACATATTGCATCACTCATGACATGTAATATGTGACGTCATCAGCAGTACATTGGGGGCGCCCGAGTTATAGTTAGTTGAACTAACTATAATGGGGAAATTTCAATGGTTTTGTATGAGTGAAATGTCCAGCTAACTATAACATGTGTGAAACCTATGGTTTTTTCAGTGAATTTCTAAGGTTTTTTAAATGATAATTCCTAACTATAATGTGGCTGAAACCTATGTTTTTTTCAGTGAATTTCAAATTTTAAAAAAAAAATGCTTATTCCTAACTATAACGTGCCTAAAACCTATGTTTTTTTCAGTGAATTTTATAGGTTTTGTAAATGCCAATTTTTAAATGTATTAATTGTTATATTTATTTTTTTAATACTAATTTACTACATTTTTATAATAATTATTTTTAGCTATTTTATTTTTTAAATTACATTACATATTTGTAATGTAGAATAATAAAAAAATAAAAAAAGGTTTTTTATTTTATATATTTTTTCAATATATGAAAATTAATTTATATCTTTTTTTAGCATTTTTTTGTGGTAAAAGTATGGTATGTGTATCGTCCTCGCACACTGCTGCACAACTGTAATCCTACTGTACGCGTACCCGTGCATAAGTCACAGATACTTTAAAGCACTCCATTTCCCAAAGCCTGCCTCACTACATGAGTACATGCTTACTGAGTGAATTAATACATTAATATAAGTAAAGACAATGACTGAATTCTTAATTGGTTCACTTTTACTTTACTGAATGAATTACAAAAAAAGGAAGTTACTAGAAAAATAAGTTGAAAAAAATGGGAATGAATATTAATACTCGTATTAAAAAAAGTAACTTATAGAAATGCTTTAATAAGAAAAACGAGTTTAAATAAAGCATTTTAGAAATGAATCGAAAGTTAAAAAGTATGGAAAGAGGCACGTTTACATAAACACGTGATGAAGTAAAACAGTGGAAACGAAAACACTTGTCAATTGAAAAACGTGACTTAAAAGTGGGAGGAGCAATAAAGTGATCCCATAGACTGTTAAGTAACCAAAAAGTATATAAACAACACCCGTGGGATGATTAGGTTTGTTTCAGAAAATCAATATGGGCGAAGAAACTACGAGCAAGATAATGATTCGGGACTGTAGAAGCATCTAGACAATATCTTTCATTTCCTCAGAGGGAACATATTGTTAATGTATATTTAAAAATACATAAAACATTATGCCCCCTCCAGAGGAGGTGGATGAATTTCGATGGAGGAAGGATGAATATCGAGAGAGGTAAATTATCTTAATGGGTATATGTTTTATATATTTAAGAGAGAAAGCAAAAATATTTAAATGATTATAGAATGTGATATGATTACGTTTAAATAGAATATAATACCAAGTTCGGTAAAAAACCATTACAAGAAATATAGGTTATAACAGGAATCACTGCATGCAATGTAATGATTAGAAGCGATGTCATAATCTTCAATTTATGTTTCATTTCCACAGAGGAATCATCTTTTTAATGTATATTTTAATTTATATATGACTTTATGATCCTTCAACTGGAGTTGGAAGACTTACAACCGAGAATTTTATTTTTTAGTATGCAAGTATTTCTTAATGATTGAAAAATATAGCATAAATAACCTTTCGAGAAAATACTTACCAATAAAAGAGAATACTCTTTAACTTCTTGAGTGAAACTGGGTTAAAAGTATTTATATTGAGTAGTGCTTTTAGTAATTTTCACTTGTGAAGAATAAGAGGATTATCTTCGCAAGCAATTTTTCCTCAAAAAATTATAATTGTGTCTTCAAATATTAATGTGAATATTAATTCTTCAATCTTTAAAAATTATTATTTAATTTGTAATATTTACATGAAATGTACATTAAAAGAAAGATGAAGTAGTGAGGGAATGTTTGTCGTAGCACTACTATTCTACTTTATCTGAAAGTAAAAAAAGCCCAAACATTTAAAAAAAATGATGGGGCAACACTTATATAATGTAAACTTAAGAAATGACTGCTTATGATAAAATAAAAGAAATGTGGTCCAACGCGTAATACCAATGAATGAAAAATAAAAATTTGCATTTCACCCATATGATGAATATAAAAGACTCAGTAAAAATATTTTGAAAACCTGTGCATATTTTTAAATACCTTTACAGTCAACAAACTCTTAAGCAGACTACACACTTTAAGTTAAAAACACCCTACCACAACTACTTTTTGAAATGCATAGTAAAATAAAGTGCATCACAAAATGGGCTACATACATGGTGAGTGTGTTGTAGAAAAACAACAGCCAATCAAAATTAGCATCAGGAAGGTACACGTAACCACACAACAGCCAATCAAATGTTTTTTAAAATCTGCGCAAGGAAAGGGATTGGTCGCTGTTACATCTTCTTACAATGCTTCACAACCAATCAAATAGAAGTGTTGAAAGTATCTTTTTTTAACATACGAGCAAATTAGATAACCTTGCAAGTACACACAGTGAGAGGCAATTATTAAAGATAACTTGCTTTCGCGAGACCCCAAAAGACTACTTCCAGAATAACTATACACTTCACTGCCAGACCCCATTTAATGATTATCCAGGCTCTCAAGCCTAAACACGTCACAAATCATCTCTCATCACTTTTGCTTCTTTTTTAGTGTATTGTGTGAGGCAGACTGCGTGTCCCTATGCCTAGAGCCCTCGAAGGCCCTGGAGACTGCCTCGCCCCAAGCCCAGCTCCTGCAGTGTCCTGGAGCCATGCGGCCTCCCTCCCAACATTTAAAAGCTCCGGGGGCTGGTGGTAAATAAATCGAAGGTGAATACTTTAGTACAGCCCGCTCCGCTTACGCTACCAGGAATACACAACACTGCATGGCCCAGATTTCCATTGTAGTGATTTTTTGGTTCCAGGTATGGTTGTCAGATCGGCACACACACTCCCTCATTGCTGGTATACACCCACACCACACCCATCCAGCACATACGTCACTACACACGTGACTCTACCTATAAAAAAGACGGTGCGCACGTGCTGTACGCCATTTTACAGTTGCTCCCATCGCAAGCGCTGTGATGACCCATCCTGGTGGTTCACAGGCTTCATGTAGGCCCAAACTACAGAACAAAGGGGCCCACTACCACGTGCATGGCCTCTTTGGTCACTGAGTTAGTGGTACCCGAAGCACTGAGCGGATGAAGAACCTGGAATGATGATGATGGGAGCACGAGTATGTCATTAGCCATAGAGATATCAAGGCTCAGCACCATATGTGAGACTTCTTACTGGCAGAGCGGGACTGCATGATGTAGAAGCTGTCCTATCCACGAAAAGGTGAGCAGTGACGCCTGGGTACGCAATGGAGGGAGTCGAAGGGCTGTAGCAGACTGAATACAAAAAAGCGACGCAGAGATTTAGAAAAACGCAGTCCTATATAGTGTATCAAATTACATGTATATGTTTTTTTACAATAGCAGGAACGTTTTTATAATCGGTCAAACACCCGGAATATAAACTATACAAATAGTTCTTATAAATGTGGGAGCGAACGTGTGATAAAAGGCGATGTTACCCAACTCCACATTAAGATAATAACAATTACCAACCATAACAGCTTTCTTTTACTATCTTTTAGATATAGAGCTTCAGGGTGCATTATGTCCAAGCACGTGGTGAAAAACACACTGGTGACAGAAAGTTGAGCTGCAAATATTATTTGCAGTCACTCTGTCACTTCCTCTCTCCTTTGATAAAAAAATTACACACAATGTTAACTTCCTTTTTATCTTATATGTTGTGTTTCACAAATTGGCCCCCCCCCAACACTTCTAAAGCTCAATGTTCGAGGATTCTGCGATGATGCGTGGCCATCGTAACAACTTCTGAGAAAGCTGCTTCGACAAGTAGTGCACCCTCTTTGAATCACACCAATGGCACAAGGTGAACAAAGAAGCTTTTTTCCGAAACAATAACAAGTTATCTGTGAAAGGAGAGAGTGGGTAGTGTCCAGCACATTCACTATGTAGAAATATAAAATTAACTCCAAGCAGTGAGAATAGATAGGTTACAACAGTCTGACAAACAGATCTACAAGCTTCTTGTGCCACTTTTGGGTCACTTTTAACATTGGAAAAGTAGTGCAAGGAGCTTGTAAATCTGCCTCTGACTTCGCAAGGAAAACACTCACCTCCAGACTCTGCGAGTCAATGAGATGCAACAGTCTAGGTACGCAGGGGCAGGTCCACAAGAAAGTGCTGCAGCATGGCACTGTAAGCCCTTTGGCTGCACCACGCTACGGCACTTTCAGAGCGTAGGAATGCAACATATTTACAAGAATATGTTGCATTCCTGAACTGTCCCCTCCACTGGCGAACAAACAGTTGCCTTGTGCTGGCGCAGGCTCCCTTGCACCATGGTGCAAGGATGCCTGCGCCAAGGGGAGATTGTTTTTGTGCAGGAAGAGGCACCTTCCTGCACAAAAACATTCATTAAAGGCTTTTTCCTCTTTCAATGTGTGCGCAAAATACAGCACGCATTGAAAGAGGAAAAATAACGAGGAGAAATTAAAACATTTGTCCTCATTGTGCCTTACTATGCCACCTCTAGGGTGACATAGCATTCAGACTCATCTCCAGATTTACGATTTCTCGTAAATCTGGACAATGTGTCTTGTTCCATGGGTGTTGCGTGGGAACACCCACAGCAACACCCATGAAACGCCCCTTCACCGCAAAGTGCTGCGTGTGAAGGGACCATATTTACAAGGAGAGTAAAAGTCATGCAGGGTGGCTTCTCCTCTCGTAAATATAAAGGAGTCCCCTGCGCCACCAGTACTTCACACAGACACCTCCTTACAGCGGAAGTTAAAAAAAGACATTATCCTGAGTGTACAAATAAATAAAGCAAAAATATACGTGTGCATTTGTATGTACTATGCTATTACAAAGTTTATATTCTATCTTTCAGATCACTAAACTGGAGAGTGCACTATGAACCAGCACATGCTTCGACACACAACAGAGGCAAAAGGTGAGCTACGAATATTTTCTCCAGTATTAACAGCTCCACTTATAACTTTCTCTATCCCACATTTTAATGTTTTTCTTTCTCTCTTTCTCTTTCTCACTCTCTCTCCCATCATTTCTCTTCCTCTTTTAAAGTTATGGACGCTGCTGTCTACTCTGACGTGTAGAACCAAAGCTAAATTGAAGTTGTGAATTCTGCTGGCCACAATGTTTACACAAGGTAAGCAGAGTGGCCTACATATACAATACCTCAGATTAAATGCTTTACAAATTAAAAGAGCTTATTTACAAGCCTCTTGCGCCACTTTTGCATCATTTTCTACATGAAAAAAGTAACACAAAAGTAGTGCAAGACTCTTGTAAATAAGCCCTAAAGAATATTGTCCTACATAATTACTTGATCTCTCACCTAATCCTGTCTCATCTCTGAATCACTTCAACGCGGGCCTATAACACAAGTGAAATGTACCAGGCACACTGCACATGTAAAATCCTAGTGTTACCTTGACTTGTAATGTTTGACCTCATTTAGTCAAATCGATCTAATTGTAAACACAAATTTTCTTTTTTGTTTGCCGATTACCTACCATATGTCTATTGGAGTCCACATCACATTTTGTTTATCATATTCTTTTATTAAAGTTATGTTTCTAGTTCTTTATTGTATTGTTATCTTTAAATTACGTTTCCAGTTATTTATTGTTGTTTTAATAAAAGTTAATTAAAAAAATATATATGTCTTTTTTTTGAGGGGGTAGTAGTCCTCAACAGAAACGATATTTATCATATGAAGTATAATTCTGAGATGAACTTTTTACCGGATCTGTACCAGAGTCTATAGCTACAACTAACGGTTCCAATCTAAAAGTTTTAAAAGTACAACGCCATTAGCAACATAGGGGGTCATTATGATTGCGGATTTTCCGCATCCTCGGGGCCGGCGGTGGCTTCCGCTGGCCCCGAGGATGCGGAAAATCCGCAGCGGACTGACCAAAGACCCACCGCCAGATTAGGATGGCTGGTGGGTCCTGGTTTCCGTCCGCAGCTTTTCCGCCGCGGTCGGATTACAACCGCGGCGGAAAAGCTCTAATATGGTGACGGTGTCTTCCAGACACCGTCCACCATATTAGGATGGCCAGTAAAGTATGCTTTTCCGCGGCGGGTTTTCCGCCGCGGAAAAGCATACGGAACTTCACTGCGGGGGCCCGTTGCGGGCCCCCTAGGTGAAGGGGGGGTGGGGGGTGCACATGGGAGGTACCTATGGTACCCCCCTGCATCTGCATGCAGAAAGCAGCAGGCACCGCGCGGTGCCTGCCTCTTTCTGCATGCAAATGCAAAGCGTGCATTTTTAACATTGCCGCGGGTGCAGCTTGAAGCTGCACCCGCGGCAATGTTAAAAATAGAGGATGTGACCGCCAGGGTGGCGGTCACATCCTGATTGCACAGGAGGGAACTCCGCATGCCATGCGGAGGTTCCCTCCTGCTCTGGGGTCGCGGACGGACGCAAGTCCGTCGGCGATCCTAATCGACCCCATAGTGTGGTGAACTTCTAACCTCTGTGCTCACATAAGTGTTCCATGAACTGTTACTATGGTAACAGGCAGAAAGCTGTTTGGGGGTAGGATTGAAAGGTACTGGCTGTACAAAAACCATTATATTTACCCTGGATCCTCTACAAGACAGAAAGGAAAGCAAAGTAAAACAAAACACTATACTAGATTTACAACCCCCTTGCGCCACTTTTGCGTCCAAGGCCCCTGCCCCCTACAAAATTAAAAGAGTGTGGGCCTCAATGACGCCCCTCAAACCCCAGGAACAACCACCCCCCAGAGATTTCTATATTGTGCGAGGGGGCTGCGTGGCCACCCGCCTGGTGCCCTCGAGAGTCCTGGAGACCGCTACGCCTGAAGGCGGGCTCATGCACTGTCTCAGGGTGCCCACACCCAGGACACTGCCGTTTGCTCCCACCCTGTCATTGCAAAGTACCACGCGGCCCCCGTCCCACACATTAAAGAAGCCCCGGGGGGGGTGGTCCTAAGACCCCCTACCCTTTTTAACAAGCCCCAGGGAGTGGCGGTCTACAGGGCTTCGGGGGCACTGAGCACCCCGCATATATTAACTTAGAGCCCCGGGGAGTGGCGGTCCCGGGGACAATGTGTGGGGGATTGGGACCCCCACACTATTTTTTTTAAATGCCCCCCGGATTTGGCCACCCCGGGGACTAATAACCTTTAAACCACGGGAGTCCACCCCTCGGACACTGCTGTTAGCTATGAGTGCGCAGAAGTCTCCCGGCTCCCGCCCTCCCATAACAAACTTAGGGGTCGATTAGGATGGAGGACGGATTGCCCCCGCTGGGCCGGCGGTAGCCACCGCCAGCACGGCGGGGGCAATCCGTCTGCCATCTTCACGGAAAAGACCCTCGCCACATTAGGATGGCTGGGGGGTTCGCAGCAGACAGGAAGACCATCCGCTGCTTTTCCACCATGGTCGCCTTGCGCCTGGTCCATATTGGGCTCTAACACTTTCAAGAAGCCCCGATAGTGGCGGTCCCCGGAGCTGGGGGGCCTCAATTTAGGTTTTAAATAACCCTGGGTGAAGCACTACGCTACGCTCGTGTAATTTGCAAAGTTTGCGCAACTTCGCATACACGAGCTGCACGTAGCACAGTGCGAACACGCGTAGTGCAGCGTTGCGTAGTGCAGTGGTCATTTTTTGCTTGTTCGCGGTCCTCAACGTCATGTTCACGACCGCGAGCAAGCAAAATGACATCCCGGCGAGATTCTCAACGCGGGGAGGTCAGGTTTCTCATTGCGAGTGGTTGCCCATGCTCGCGACCGCTCGCAATGAGAAATTACCAGTTCGCGCTGAGAAAGCTGCCGCTCGAGTAAAAATCTACTCGAGCAGCAGAAAACTACAGTTCCCACTGTGCAAGATGCCGTTTTCAATGATTGAACAGTGCCGGATGCTTGTCAGCACTGTGCAATAATTGAAAAAACATCTTGCACAGTGCGAACATGCTACTACGCAGCTTGTGTAGTGCTACGTGAAGTTTGTGTAGTGCGAAGTGCACTTAGAATAGCTTCGCATATTGCTACTTCGCGAACTACGCCCACCCTTGGTTTTAAAGCCCCAGGGTGTGTCGAATCCCCGGGACTGGGGGGGCCTCAGAGCCCCCCTCAATTAATGTTTTAAAACCCCATGGGGTGGCGGTTCCCGGGGCTGGGGGAGCCTTAGAGCCCCCCTCAATTAATATTTTAAAGCCCCAGAGGGTGGCGCTCCCCAGGACTGAAGTGACCTCAGAGCCCCCCTTCAATTAATGTTTTAAAGCCCTGGGGAGTGGTGGTCCCCGGGGTTGGGGGACCTAAGAGCCCCGCACACATATACATTTACATTTACTGTGGGGGCCATGAGCCCCCGCGGCACATATATTTAAAAAAAATCCCAGGGGGTAGCAGTCCTACGCGCATCCCGCAATTTAAAAAAATATATATATATATTTTTTAGGCCTTGGGGGTCCGCGTCAGGGTGTTTCTACCCTGCCCCATTTGCGTCTTTTGCGCACTTGTTTTTCAGTTTTCATGTGTCTCGGTTCTACTGAGACGCAAGATGGCTGCCAACACTTCCTGGTTTGGAGTGTTGACAGACAGTTGACGGCCAATTAGCATGCAGCTCGTGCTCAAGCTCCTAAGGGTACGCCTATAATCCTCAGACAGTACTTCGTCCATATATATATCTATGATTTCACTTTTGATTTTCTCAGGAGCTATTGCACGGATTTACACCATTAAAACAAAAAGGGTCATTGGCGAACCAAACTCTACCTTTTTGCCGAATTTGGTGTAATTCCGTTCAGCAGTTCGGGCTGTAGCCCGTCTTAAAGGTCCCTAAGGAAAATTGCATGGGGAAAACACGTTTTGGGACCCCCTTTTTTCTCGCCCCCCGCCTCACCAATGACCCCCAAACTTTCAGGAAAGGAGTGGAGTAGAGCAGGCCATCTTTTTGACGAGTTCCGAGAAGATTCGTCCACCGGCGCTAAAGTTATTTCAAATGGCACGTTGCGAATTTCCTATGGAAACCAGGTCTTAACTATAACCTATAACTACCTACTGGCAACCGCCAGTAGGTAATATATATATATATATATATATATATATATATATATATATATATATATATATATATATATATATATATATATATATATATATATATATATATATATATATACATATATATATATATAATATATATGTATATATATATATATATATATATATATATATATATATATATATATATATATATATATATATATATATATATATATATATATATATATATATATATATATATATATATATATATATATATATATTACCTACTGGCTATCGCCAGTAGGTATATATAGTTAGGATTTTTTCCCTATGGGATTTTTGAAAATTCTATGTCTAATAACTTTGGCGTTTGTGGACGGAATCGGCTGAAATTTTCAGGAAAATGGCACATTTTGTTTCTGAGCAGCCCTTGAAAATTTGGGGGGGTTTTGTCGAGGGGGGGCCGAGAAAAAAGGGGGGTCCCAAAACGCGTTTTTCCCATGTTAATTTCCATAGGGCGGTTGGACTCACTTTTAGCTCGAACGGCTGAATGGATTTGCACGAAACTTGGCAAAATTGTAGGGACTGTTAGCCCGATGTGCCTTTGCTAGGTCTCAATATATGTGCTCCAGTAGTTTTTGAGAAATTAACGTTCAAAACAAGATATATATCTGTAACAGCGCTCCGGGCAGCGATCCGGTCCGCTTACTTTTCGCGAAACGGAACTTTGCGCGCAGAAAGCTGATTGGCTCTCCGGTGTCTGTCAACATTCTAAACAGTCCGGAGCGGCCGCCATCTTATCTCTCGGTAGGATCGAGAGAGAAGAAGAGGTGAAAAACGAAGGGGGAATTTATTGAAAGGGGGCAAGGTATACCCCTCTTGACCCCCTAGGAATGTTGTTGGGGTTATTAAAGGGTCCCGTGGGGAAAATAAAAAAAAAATGATTTTTCACGGTAGAAGCGCTTCACGGGCCGCGAACTGGGCCGCAAACTGGTAGCGAAACGGGAATTCGCCATTTTGTGCTTCGTTTTAATTGTTTAGAGACAAAAATTATCGCCGCACATCGGCCACAATGCATGAATATCGCTGAAAAGTCAGCGTTATTCATGCATTATCCAGCAAATGCTCTTAGCCATGTTATCCACCTTCCATTGGATAACATGGCTAAAAACTGCTCTGTGCGTGAGCTTTTTTTTTTTTTTTTTGCTGCGTGACGTTTGTTAATGTTCGATTCGATGGAAATCAGGAAGTGTTGACCACCATTTTGTCACTGCGAGTAAATATTTTGTTATAAATGAATCCTTATTGATAAACATTGTCTGCGCCATCTTGCGTTTTTGTCCAATGCCACAATTTTGTCGTGCACGGCAGCCATTTTAGATGCCTTGACCAGGGCCACTCTCTGCACGCCGCCGATCCTCAGCATGGCTCCCCACCCTCGCAAGCATCTCCCCCACGCACTGGTCACCCCCGCTCTTTCTCTCATGCATGGGCCATATACTTCCCCCCATCTGCGCTGCTCTTCTCTGAGAATCACACCATGTGCCCGCCCGACACCTCCCTTTCACCCTATTCACTACCGCACCCTCTGACACTCCTCTTCCTCTGTGTCCGATTGTCCAGGCCGGACCTAGGCTATCACCTAGCCCTGCGGATGTAGTTTATGGCCCCAGCTGTAGAGTATCCAGACATGCCAACCCTCCCGATTCAGGCGTGAGACTACTGATTTCAGTGCTAGTCTCCCGCCTCCCGATTCCTGCAAGCAAAAACCCGGGGGCATATTACCAACAACTAGCGATAATTTTTGTCTCTAACTTGTTTAGAGACAAAATTATCGCCGCACATCGGCGAATTTTATCGCACATAAACCTTGCTATTAGCAAGGTTTATCGCAAATGCGATAAAAAACGGCCGCAATGCATGAATATCGTTGAAAAGTCAGCGATATTCATGCATTATCCAGCAAATGCTCTTAGCCATGTTATCCACTTCCCATTGGATAACATGGCTAAAACTGCTTAGGGCAGGTGTTAGGTTTTGGAGATATTCGCGCTTAGCGCGAATATCTCCAAAAGTTGGTAATAGGAGATAGCGATGGTTAGGGACTGTTTCCAGTCGCTAAAATCTTGGCACGCCCACTTTGCATGTCATTAGTGATAAATATCACTGATATGCAAAGCGGGGCCCAAGATGGTCGCTATCTCCTTTTAGCTGTCACTAACTGGTGTTAGCGACAGCTTGGTAATAGGGAAATAATTTTATCTCTTTTTTTTTTGGCTTTTAAAGCCCAAAAAGCGGAAATAAACCCCCTTGATAATATGCCCCATGATTTCTCGGGGGTTTCAGCTGACAGGGCTTGGTATTGTGTTACGTGCTAATTCTTCCAGGAAACGTCAGAGGGTCGATGCAGGGGTTCTAGAAGGGGTGATAAACCATTTAAGCCTCATGAACAAGCGCATGGTCTTTTAAAGATTTGTGAAGTACTCGGGGCGGCGGTGTGTGTGTGCCCTCTTTCAGGAGCGGGCGGGGGGGGCACTGCCAGCAACTTGCCAGGCCAGGCAGTGTTCAACACGTGCATCACCCTTTCTCTGCCTGCTATTGCGCTCCATGCTTCGGAAAGGTAAGAAAAAGAACGTGCATTTGAGTTTGAAATGTTCGATCTTGTAGCAGTACACTTGCAAAGCCCACACATGACAATAACCCGATTCAAGGCCCCATTCACCCGATTTTTTAAACATATATAGCACTCCAACAAAGTTAGATTTTAAAACTTTATTAACATTTAACTATAATGAACGGAACAAAAACTGTAAAAACATTTAAACATTTTTCACCCAAAAAAGCAACAATGGTCAGAAGCTGTCTTTTGTGCGAATAGTCCCAAGGCAGCACAACGTGCAGAGTTCTGGACGGCACCCAGGTGATGTCGCCTGGGTGCCGCACTGGTTTTGGGATCCTACAATGCTGCTCCGAAAATTGGCGTGGGGCGTCCCGGGTGGGGCGGGGGGAGGCCTCGTCAGTAGCGGTCTGTTGTGCGAATAGTCCCAAGGCAGCAGAACGCGCTGAGATGTTGATGGCACCCAGGTGATGTCCAGTAAACTGCCGCACTGGTTTTGGTATCCTACAATGCTGCTCCGAAAATTTGCGTGCGGCGGCCCGGGGGGGGGGGGGGGCCTGGGGGAGGCGGCGTGAACGGGCCTCCCCAGGTGGCGGCCATCCAGCTGAGTTGCGCCCGCTCTTGCGGCTACAGCGTCTCGCTCACCATGTTGTTGAGTTGCTCCCACTCTTGCAGTGCAGCGATAGGCGCCTGCCACATGACTCTTAAAATGGCGGACGGCTCTTCGGTTTTGGGCCTGGTCCACTGAAATGGCCCTGGGACACCTTGGAACTCGGACGCTTGCCTGCTAGGGCTTGGGCTCCATTCTCGAAAAGCGTCCCCTCAGCCGTGAAGATTCTACAAAAGTCTTGGGGGCCCCCGACTCCCGCAGGCTTCCGGTGGGGAGCGGCTGCCATGATTGCTCGCGGAATGACCACGACGGAGCCACGAGATGGTGGTGCTCTGAATGATCCAGAAACAAGGTGGGGCTTTCATCGTTTGGGAAAAAAAAATGTTCTAAACCAATGAAAAGTGTTATTTTTAGGTCATATGACCAAGCCTTCCATCTTTAGGAAACCAAAAGTAAAATGATCCAATGAAAAGTTTTATAAACAAGTCACATGACCTGTTATGCGGCATAGGGCTACAAAAAGCGTAGAAAATCCGTTGGCACGTGAGGCGGCGTCAGTAGCGGACCGATGTGCGAATAGGCCGAAGGCAGCACAAGGCGTCGAGATCCGGATGGCACCGAGGTGGTGTCCAGCAAATTGCCGCACTGGTGTGGCCATCCTACAATGCTGCGCCGAAAGATGGCGTGTCCAGCTGAGTTGCGGTCACTCTTGCGGTACAGTGACTCGAACGCGCCGAGATCCGGATGGCACCGAGGTGGTGTCCAGCAAATTGCCGCACTGGTGTGGCCATCCTACAATGCTGCGCCGAAAGACGGCGTGTCCAGCTGAGTTGCGGTCACTCTTGCGGTACAGTGACTCGAACGCGCCGAGATCCGGATGGCACCGAGGTGGTGTCCAGCAAATTGCCGCACTGGTGTGGCCATCCTACAATGCTGCGCCGAAAGACGGCGTGTCCAGCTGAGTTGCGGTCACTCTTGCGGTACAGTGAGTCGAACGCGCCGAGATCCGGATGGCACCGAGGTTGTGTCCAGCAAGTTGCCGCACTGGTGTGGCCATCCTACAATGCTGCGCCGAAAGTCGGCGTGGGGTGCCCCGTTGGCTTATGAGGTGATGTCAGTAGTGGACCGATGTGTGAATAGGTCGGAACCAGTCCTGGATGTTGAGTGCCTCAGTTGAGAGTTCTGAGCAGTGCTTGTAAGACTGTCTGAAGCTTATTTGCACCTGCTGCAGCTTCACTATTGCCCTGGTGTGGCCAAAGGTCGCACATGACATAGGCGGCCAGCTCCCGAGGTCCGGCAGAACTTTTTTCCTTTTCCTTTCTGCTTCTTTTCCTACAATCCGTTTCATCTGAAGACACGACCAGGTCCCTGAATGTGTGCAGGGGGACGCTATTGATTGAATGAAAATGGCGGCTTGACACAAAGCTGACTCAAGCGTTGCTGTTGATGCTATACAGACAAAAATTGGTTTTCAGTTTGTACATTCTTCAGGATTTTTTTTTCCATCCAAGTCTGATTGAGAGTTTGTAGAAAAATGGCTTCAGATTTTCCACATACTACTCTTCAACATTCTTCCTAAATGTAACAATGTGAAACTCACTAGGAGAACGGCTGTTTCTGTTTCCTTTCAAAATGCTGCCAACAATATTTTCTGAATGGAAGACACCATCTTGTAGCATAAAGGGCCGAAAGGGGTTCTGGTCTGGCCGATGGTTGGTGGAGACATTTTGACTAACCCTGGGCGGAGTTCGCGGAGTGGGGCTTCGCGGAGCTACGCGAAGTGGGCGAGAAACTACGCCCACCTCCGCACTCCGCGTAGCCCCACTCCGCAAACACCACTGGACGCCAGCCCCGCCACCCGCCTCCCTCCCGCCCTCCCTAAATACTTTGAAATACAATAATCAAATAATTTAAAAGCACTTACCTTGCCGCCGCTGCCCGCCGCGTCCCCGGGGCTCGCGATCTTCCGTCTTCCGTACTAATGCGCATGCGCGGGCGGCCGCGCATGCGCATTTTCTCGTGAAAATGCGCATGCGCGGCCGCCCGCGCATGCGCATTAGTACGGAAGACGGAAGACGGAAGTAAGTGAGCCCCGGGGACGCGGCGGGCAGCGGCGGCAAGGTAAGTGCTTTTTAAATTATTTCCTTTCTTTCTTTCAAAGTATTTAGGGAGGGCGGGAGGGAGACGGGTGGCGGCCAGCTACGCTCCGTCTGCGGAGTGCCGCCTGGCTCCGCCAGCTCCGCAAAATGCGGAGTAGGCGGCGCTACGCACACTCCGCAGACGGAGCGTAGCTGGCCGCCCACCCCTAATTTTGACTATATCTTGGACCTGCCCGGCCTCGCCCAAAATGGCGCCGGTATAAATGGGACTCGTAACTCCTTGCCCGCAAATGTATATCTAGAAAATGTTATTGTAAGTGGCCCTGTCGTATTTTAATTACAAAATGTACGTCCACCGATTCCGCAACTGTTAGACACCTTAGTTCTTGCAACCTAATGGCTCGCTCGTTACGTTCCTCTACAGTGTAAATGTCTCCTCATCATATACGATTTCAGTTTGCTCCGTGGCCGGCCCAGGTGGTTATAGGCCCGTATTTGTATACTGACATTTTCACAATAAAGGTTTTTAAAACAAAACACGGTAGTAGTATTTACATTGGTAAAGTTTTTACTTTTAGTCACTGTTTTCGAATCAGTAAAAGGCAAGTGAAATAAAGCAGTCCAATTACATGACGGATAAAAGGTATAATATGTAGGAACGTAGTAAAGATAAATGGTCAAGGGCAGTTGTGTTTTCCACTCCTGCAACATAAAGTGATCGATAAGAATCTGATAATCAGGCGTATCGGCGACTAAGACAGCAGGCCGAGTCTCTTTTACTCAACGGCTCCGTCATGGAACGAAGAAACGCCCTTTTTCTCGAAAAAGGAATATATTTTACTTGCAGGACAGTTGTAAATTTTCCGGGAAAGTACATTAGCCTGGAATATTATAACATATATGTTTTAAAAAAATAATGTTCGAAAACAATAAAAAGCGTAATTTTTAGGTCATATGACCAAGCTTTTCATCATTAAAATAACAAAAGTAAAATGAACCAATGAAAAGTTTTATTAACAAGTCACATGACCTGTTATGCTTACGTTACGCGCTGCGCGCCGCGCCCCGGATCACTTCCGGGTGCGCTAACGCGGCGTGTAATATAACGCATTACGCGACAACGTAGGTCAAGAATATAGTCAAAATGTCTCCACCAACCAGCGTTCGGAACACAACCCCTTTCAGCAGTCCAAAAAGTTCTGTTAAATGACAACAGAGGGGACAGGCAACAAGAACCATCAGTCAAAGAGGGGAGGGCAAGTTCTTCTCTTCCGGGTCATGTTGGGTCGCTACCGGAACTGATCGAATTGGTAGTCTACAGTGTTTCTGGATGTTTCAGACTAAAGCTGGCGTCAGCATGAGAGCACTACCATCTCGTAGCTCCGTCGTGGCCATTCCACGAGCAGACATGGCAGCCGCTCCCCACCAGAAGCCTGCGGGAGTCGGGGGCCCCCAAGACTTTTGTAGAATCTTCACGGCTGAGGGGACGCTTTCGAGAATGGGACCCAAGCCCTATCAGGGAAGCGTCCGAGTTCCAAGGTGTCCCAGGGCCATTTTAGTGGACCAGGCCCAAAACCGAAGAGCCGGCCGCCATTTTGAGAGTCCTGTGGCAGCCGCCTATCGCTGCACCGCAAGAGCGGGAGCAACTTAACTACATGGTGAGCGAGACGCTGTAGTCGCAAGAGCGGGCGGTAAACAGCTGAATGGCGGAAGAGGCACAGTGTAGCAAAAGCGGGCGGAATGGCAACTAAAACGGTAAAGGGGCGCCCCACTACAGCGTGTCTTCAGGTCAAACGGATTGTGGGACAAAGTCCAGAATAGAAGAGTCATCAAAAGGCAAAAAGTTCCGCCGGACCCCGGGAGCCGGCCGCCTATGTCGGGGGCGATCTCAGGCTACACCAGTGCTATAAGACTTGGGGAGGGGGTCGGAGCCAAGCGTCTTCTCCGAGTCCGTGCCATCACACCGCCCCTCGGGGGCCTCCGTCAAGCGGTTTAGGGAGGTACCATATAACATTGTTTTCAAATGCAGTCAGGTCCACAAACGACCCTCACTTACTTTGAGAATAGTGAAGCTGCAGTAGGTGGAAATAAGCTTCAGACAGTCTTACAAGCACTGCTTTTGTAAACATTTTTTGATTTTTTTTGTATTTTTGCACAGTTTTATATATATTTTTTTGTTTTTGATGGAGGGGAAACAACAAAGCACAGGCATTGAAAAAGGCTCAAACTCAGAACTCTGAACTATGGCACCCAACATCCAGGACTTTCCATCCGGATCTTGGCGCCTTGTGCTGCTTCCGACCTATTCACACATCGGTCCACTACTGACATCATCTTATAAACCAACGTTATGTAAATACTTATTTAATAAAATGTTTTACCCTGTTTCTTTGCTGGTGTGTTGTCTATATTTTTAATATTTGCATAGGGTTTGTCGTTATTTTGGGCGGGGTGGGTGACGGAGCCGAGCTGTCTTGCAGCCCTCATGGTGTGGAGCTCAGTTCATCTCACTATTTTCGTATTTCTCATGAAGGGTTGTTTATAATATTTCTATTTTAGCGAGGTCAAAAAGAGATCCAATTAGTGGCCTACTGATTTTGCTCGATTACTTTTATTTTTTTACACGATTTTTCACGATCTGCAAAGACTAAACAGAGTATTGCGACTTTGTGCTTGTTTGTAAATAGAGAATGAAACAAAGAGAATCAATTGTAAAACAGTAAATGCTTGGATAATAATCAATCAAATGGAGAGACAAGCAGGCAGGACGGATTACAACGGGGGTAAAGGCCTGCGTTAACTACTCTTCACTATCTGCAAAGAGAGAGTACTACTAAGAGAAAAGAGGGGAGGGGGGCAGCGTTCAAAGCACATCAGCGTGCATAAATACGAAAATGTTTTTATCTATCACGTACTTGACATTTTAAAGCTTTTCATATTTGCTATTAAAAAACCAATGAAATTCACAGAAAAAACCATAGGTTATAGTGGATATATAGTTAGGAATTTGCATTTACAAAACCTTGAAAATTCAATGAAAAAACCATTGGTTTTAGGCCATATATAGTTAGGGATTTGCATTTACAAAACCTTATTTTACTCGCATAAAACCATTGAAATTCCATATATAGTTATAAGCGCTAACTATATATCGCGCACCCGCAATCCACTGCTGATGATGTCACATATTACATCATTCATGACATGGTTAGTGACATCACTGATGACATCACTGATGACATCTCAAATGACATCACTGATGACATCACTGAAAACATCTCATTTGACATGACTGATAACATCACTGATGATATCATTCATGTGATAATACCATGAACCTCTTCAGACTCTAATATAACCTTAGATACAATCAGTGTAAACAGACAGTCACAGACTGTCACTCATCCATGGAGTTACTCACACACCTAGTCAGTTATGCCAAAAATCAATCACACCTCCATTTTCTCAACTATACAGTTATACACACCTTACTTATTCAAACATATACTAACACATATTTACTTTACTCTCTTATACAATCTCTGATACATGTTCACAATGATCCATACAGCCACTCACACATTCACTGGCTCTTATGCACAGTTATTTATAGATGTCAACTCTCACATGTACTGTGTTTTACATATGTACTTAATTTGACATGTAGCACTGAGATATCCATTCACTCACTAATACACTCATGCACAGTCAACCGCCCATACAGCTGTTTGCACATGCACTTTTGAATCTATACATATAGTGAATCAACTACTCACACATCTATGTACAGAGTCACACACCTTCCAGCCACCCATACACACACACTCAGTTTCCCATACAAATACTTGGACAACCAATCAATAACCCATACAGTTACTCATATAGCTACTGATCAACATATGCAGCAGTTTGTAGAACAACAGATATAATGATGCACAAATTAAAACAGTTTAGTCACTAACCCATGCACTCAGTGAGACACATTTAATCACTCACTCAATCACTCAGTCATGCACCTAGTAAATCCTTCATCCAGACACTTATATATCCACTCATTCTTCAATATGTAAAACATATTTTAACTTTACAGAAACATACAGTCACTGGATGTTGTCATCAGTGATGTCATCAGTGATGTCATTTGAGATGTCATCAGTGATGTCATCAGTGATGTCACTAACCATGTCATGAATGATGTAATATGTGACATCATCAGCAGTGGATTGCGGGTGCGCGATATATAGTTAGCGCTTATAACTATATATGGAATTTCAATGGTTTTATGCGAGTAAAATAAGGTTTTGTAAATGCAAATCCCTAACTATATATGGCCTAAAACCAATGGTTTTTTCATTGAATATATATATATGCATCAAAAGTTCCCACTTTACTGGAGCCCAGGACCCTACAGTGAGGGCTCACTCACAAAGGAATGGGCACGGGGCAGCCCATCAATACATACACTACAATACAGACTTGAAAAATAAACATCACTCACAGCACGATCATGGCAGGAAATAATCCTGTCTGAATCTCTTCCTTGCGCCTTCCTTTTTTGCACCATTGGCTTCTCCTTGGTAGGTTAGGTGCGCAAGTGGATCAGGCTCCTCCATTCATATGCAACAAAAGTTCCCACGTTACTGGAGCCCAGGACCCTACAGAGAGGCCTCACAAAGGAATGGGCACGGGGCAGCCCATCAATACATAGCTGTAGCACAAAGACGTGAGGCCCATTACTGCAAATGCCATTTATTATTCCAAGTTCAGCAGCGCCTTATTCCATCTTCTAACGTTTCGGCATACTGCCTTGATCACCGAAGGATTTGAATACCATGCAGGTGTTCTGGGGCGCGCTTTTTCAAAGGTAAAGCACGTGACTGAAGATTAACTCCTGCAAGCCCCATAGTGCATTGTGATGTTATTTAAAAGTTCAATTGGAAGTCCTCCGATGGTATTTACCTTTGTGGTACTTTTCCCTCTGAACACAAGCACTGGTCTTTATACGGGAAATACTGGAGTCAGTCCGGTAAGTAGAAGCAGTGTTTAAATGCTGGTAAAATACAGACTTGCAAAATAAAAATCACTCGCAGCACGATCATGGCAGGAAATAATCCTGTCTGAATCGCTTCCTTGCTTCGTCCTTTTTTGCACCATTGGCTTCTCCTTGGTAGGTTAGGTGCGCAAGTGGATCAGGCTCCTCTATTCATATGGAACAAAAGTTCCCACGTTACTGGAGCCCAAGACCCTACACAGAGGCCTCACAAAGGAATGGGCACGGGGCAGCCCATCAATACATAGCTGTAGCACAAAGACGTGAGGCCCATTACTGCAAATGCCATCTAATATATATATATATATATATATATATATATATATATATATATATATTTCCAACAATGTCGATCCCTTGAACCAACAGAGTGAGCCGCCACAATCAGCCAATGTTCTTGCCACAAGGTTTTAATAAGCACAGAAATCCAACGCGTTTCGGTAGTTACATCATAAACAATTTCTGGTTAAAAGCCCACTGGAGGGCATTACTTGCATAGATTATTTGATTTTCATTTCACTGTACAGTTGGTATAAATAAGTAAGATGGGGGCTTCCATAAAACTAATGCAAAATGATGTTTGATAATGCAAACTACATGGACCAGAATTCCTTGTGGGCGGAAGTGAAATAATAACTTCCTGGGTACACAGGGGCAATTTAAACAATGCTTTGTGTAAGTTAAACTGACCGTGAACAAGGTAGATGTAACTACCGAAACGCGTTGGATTTCTGTGCTTATTAAAACCTTTTGGCAAGAACATTGGCTGATTGTGGCGGCTCACTCTGTTGGTTCAAGGGATCGACATTGTTGGAAATATTTGGCGGCTTGGTGCAGCCGCGGTGAGCGACGCACAGCCCAGCAGCGCAAGGACGAGGGAAATGGAACCATGCTGTTGTAATATATATATATCACAAATGAAATAAAAATCGGCAGAAAAGAAGTCTTGTGTGCGGCTCAATTGCTTTCCAGAAGGAGAGTGGCTTGTTGAATATATATATATATATATATATATATATATATATATATATATATATATATATATATATATATATATATATATATATATATATATATATATATATATATATTCAAACCTCAACCTCGACACAGGATCACAGGATATGCAGAGGAGACGACGACAATGTGGTGAAAAATATATTTCATTTAATGCCGCTTTCTATGCGTTTCACCTGATCCAGCAGGCTTGATCACGAATAAAGTTTTCAAGTACAAACAAACATTTAAAGTGCACTAGTACCATGTGACTCATCACATGACCCATAAGATCAATAGAACTGGGCGAAAGACTTTCTTTACGCTGTACAAGTTGCTGAATTTCGTCAATACATACAATTCATTTATGCTTACTGGCTAAATTAGTAAATAGTTACGAAATTTAGTCTTAAAAAGCAAACTGACTCCAAGGAAAACAATGAAATATAAATATAAATGATCACATTGGTGGTTGTCACTTAGTGTTGTGTAATTAAAGCATTCAGGACCAATTATACAGTCAATTGTGCCCAAGTGGGCATAAACGCAATATAAACTTCAAGACCTTACCAGGCCCTTCATTCTATGCCAACACCTTCTTTGAATTACGAAGGTATAACAGCATGTGACCCCTCCTACGCACCTCCTTTGTCTTTACATCCATATGCAGAAATAATACCCTGGTAGTCAGAATACTCTCTTAGGGAGTAAGGTTTACTTTCCACATTCCATTGGCAATGATGAGTTACACCCACAATAATGCCTTGGAAAACAGCAACCAAAACTCTTACAGCTTATCAATTCAGCCCCAGTGGGCAGAACGTTCAGTTCAACATAAAGTGAAAAAATAAAATTCTATAACAAAACAAAAACCTTAAAAAAGGAATCTGGATGGCACTGTCTAGGAAGCAATAATATAGATAATAACATTCAATCAACAATACAATGTCGATTCATTATTACAGGTGCGTATACAGATCTTCTTCAATATTCAGTCCATAAGGGCTTTTAGAGTTCAATTATTTTTATTTCAAGACCCCAGTGGGCGTTTATTAACTGCAACATCACTGCATGATTTATGGGACTTGAAGTCCGTGACACGTTTCAAAGGGTATTTAACTTTGAGTAAGTTCGGGAACCTTCGTGACTCATTCAGCACAGTTCTCACTTCAAACGAAGCCTGCTTTCATGTAACACGACCTACTTAAGGTAAAAAACTGAGCATAATTCAACAAATGAACTCGAACTTACTCAAAGCTAAATACCCTTTGAAACGTGTCACGGACTTCAACTCCCATAAATCATGCAGTGATGTTGCAGTTAACAAACGCCCACTGGGGGCTTGAAATAAAGAGAGCCGGAAATCTATGGCAATGTTTCCTTGAGTCATTTGTGCAGCCCTGGAAGAAGCGGTCTTGGACCTCGAAACGCGTCGGCACTTTTTTTTATTTATTATTTTTTTTTGTAAGACTTTATTTGCATTTGACAATTATACATTACATCATTTGCGTGCATAGAGGACAATGTCACGCCGTAGTCATTCCGATGTTCGTGATACACAGCTATTCAGCCGACACCTCCCGGTCCGGCAGCGATTATGATCATGGTGCGTCAAGTTTTCAATCAGTGTATACAGAATTATTAGTCTTACTTTTTTAATTATTTATTTTAAATTAGAACAGAACTATAGACTCATCAGGAATTATGAACAGTTCAATAGAGCTTCAATACACCGACATTCATCTATATCGGTGGGGCTTTACTGATGTACTATGCTGTATTGTACCCATGAGTTCCCCATAGTCTCTTATCATCACACCCATATCCCTCCCCGCATCCTATTCATGAGTATGTATTAGTTCCCAAGTTCATCCTCCTCATCAGAGCTATCCTCTCCCCCCTCCGGCAAAGGTTCACACAGTTCACCTCTATACTTGTTCCAGGGTAACCAGATCCTGTTCCACTTGCGAGGGTTGGCCCTTATTTTATAAACCACTCGCTCGGTAACCATCAGTTTATCCATGTGTTTGCACCACTGTGCTAATGTCGGTGTGTCTGCCGCCCCCCATTTCTGTGCTATATCGCGCTTGGCCACCATCGCTCCTATCACCACCCACTGTTGACCTTGTCTAGGTAGATCCGTCCTCCCCCACACATTCAGCAAGCAAACCCTCGGGTCTGGTGTAAGCATGGGCGAATTTTGCGAATCTCGCGTTCGCGAATTTTGCGGATTTGCGAACTCGCAATCTGCAAAATCCGCAAATTCCCGCGAATTTGCGGATTTTTTTTTTATGTTCGCACGGGTTTCTGCAAGTTCGCGAGGGTTTTGTACAATTTCGCAAATTGCGAAATTGTACAAAACGCGTGCGAACTTGCAGAAACCCGTGCGAACACAATGTGCCCAGTAGGGTATGTGCCTCGTCTTGTGTGAATAAAAGGTAAGAGAAAGATCAGTTCAGCAGATGAAGAGAAAGAAGCTCCTGGTCACAGGAACAGCACGGTATTGCGCTCGTGAAAGTCAAGGATGCAAAGCCTATCCAGCATCACAGCTGATTTTCCACAGTAGATTTGGGAAGAAGGCACACCTGTCCAGCCTCGACGACGCTCACGATTGTTTTTGGGCTAATAAATGAGTCACTGAATTTGAGCATCAACTAGTTCGAGCGTCCATGTGTGTGTTACTATGCAATCGTCCCGAAGGGCGCAGGGGTCCCTTGAGTGAGCTGTGAGCTGTAACTTTTTTACAATGGCGCCAGCAAGCTGCCAGCGCCGTTGTAAAATAGTTACAAAGTTAGCTTGCACAGGAAGCACTTAGATAAAATAAAGCAGCACCTGCTTCGTTTTATCTAGTGGTTCCTGTGCAAGCTAACTTTGTAACTATTTTACAACGGCGCTGGCAGCTTGCTGGCGCCATTGTAAAATAGTTGCATGAATGGGGGTTCAACTTTTGAACCCGTTTCGCTCGCGGATTTTTTTTTGCAGATTTTGCGGGAAATCCGCAAAATTCGCGGATTGCAGATTTCCCAAAAATCCGCAAAATCCGCGAGCGTAACGGATTTCCCGCTCACACTTAGTCTGGTGTAAGTGAGACTTCCAGTGTTTGTGAAATGGTTCTCATAATTCTCCTCCAGTATTCGCTAATAACCGGACATCCCCAAAGTGTGTGAAGGAGTGTCCCTTCCTCTCCACATCCTCTCAGACAGCTCGGATTCTGCGCTCTGTGTATTCTGTACAAAGCGGTTCTTGTGTAGTAGACCCTATGGAGTATTTTAAATTGTACTAGGCGGAATCGGGCCGATACTCCGGCCTCTCTTGGGGATGCCAGTGCAGCATTCCAGTCTGTTTCGTCCATTTCTCCCAACTCCGTCTCCCATTTATCCCGTAATTTAACTAGTGGGTCCGGTAAATTATTTAATAGTTTCCGATAAGTGAGTGATGTAGCTCCTGTTTGCATATAGTCAGTGAGCAGGCGGTCTTCTAATGGAGATGATTCAGGGACTTTGGTCCCCGGCTCTATGGCCGTCATCAATGCGTGTCTGATCTGTATATACCTATATGTCTCAGTGGATCCTAGGTCATATTGTTGTTGTAGGAGTGAGAATGGGATCATACCATTACTCGTCCATAGGTCTCCCACTGTGGAGATTCCTATGTGGTCCCGTAGGGTAAATCCTTTGCTATTTCTCAGGCAACCCAGTGCTTTAGTATCCCACAGGGGTGTGAGTTTGGTAATAACATCCCCCCATTTTAATCTAGCCTGCGCCTTATGCCATAATATTACCGTGTGCTTTGTCGGGCCTATCAATTTAGTCAACAGACGTTTATTATATAGTGGTGCCAATAGGCTGTGTGTTCCTAATTGGGTTCTGTCAGCCATATATGCCGGGTCGTCCTGTGGTGCGTGGAACCATTGGTTTATCACCTTAAGCTGGGATGCCCAATAATATAACTGTAAATTTGGCAGTGCTATCCCACCGTCGTACCATCCACGGTTAAGTTTTATATGAGCCACGCGAGCCGGGCGTTGTCCCCATAGCAAACCTGAGAGGACTGCTGTCACCTTCTTAAAATATGAGGGTGGGACAAGGGTCGGTGTGTTCTCCAATATATATAAAAAACGCGGAAGTGCCTTCATTTTAAATAAAGCCGCCCTGCCCAGAAGCGTCAGTGGAAAATTTGCCCAGTGTCTTGTATCTGCCTTTAAGCGAGTGAGAGGGGGTAATAAATTCTGCGTAAAGTAGTGCGAGGCGTCTCGGGTTACATAAATGCCTAAATATTTAAACGAGGTATGCGCTATGGTCAGTTGGCATTCGCTGGGTATAGGCGGCAGGGGACCCTTCAGTTCATATATAATCGATTTTGACCAATTTATGGTGTAGCCTGAGTAAGCACCGTGTGTATTACACAGGTCAAGTAGAATAGGAATACCTGCAGCCGGGTCAGACAAGTATATCAACACATCATCAGCATAAAGGGAGACCCTGTCTTCCCAATGATCCCCCCAACTTACCCCCTTTAACCCCTTCGAGGCTATTGACGAGCTGGGCTCGTCATCGCGCTTACCTGTCCTGCGCGGATGACAAGGCCAGCTCGTCACGTAACGCGGTAATTTTGAATTTGCCGCGCACAGCGGGAAAAGCCGCCGCAGCGATGCGGTTAACAAAGGAGAGTCTCTAATGATAGTCGCTAACGGTTCCAGAACCAACGCAAACAGCAGAGGAGAGAGAGGGCAGCCCTGCCTCGTTCCTCTAGCCAGTGGCATGTCACGTGAAACGTGGCCATTTGCCGTCACATGTGCCACAGGTTCTTTATATAAGAGTTTTATCCACGCTATGAATTTAGGTCCGAAGCCCATGTGTGCTAGAACTGCGAAAAGGTATGACCACTCCACTAAATCGAATGTCATCTTGGCGTCTAGCGAAAGAATGACCGCTGGTTCTGACAATAGGGGGGCACGCGCCAGCGCGCCATGGACTCTTCGGAGGTTAAGTGCCGTGCTCCTATGCGGCATCAAGCCAGATTGGTCTGGATGGATCAAGTGGGAAAGGTGGGGCATCAATCTGGTAGCCAATATCTTTGCCAGTATCTTGGCTTCCCCGTTGAGTAACGAAATCGGTCGGTATGAGGCACAGTCTGCTGGTGGCTTACCCGGTTTTGGGATGGCAACTATAGTGGCCAATCGCTGATCCAGGGGCAGTACCCCCTGTTCCAGGCTATCCTTGAACATCGCCAATAATGGCTCACTGAGTGTGTCAGACATTGTTTGATACCATTCAACCATGATCCCGTTGGGGCCCACTGCTTTTCCAGTGTGAAGTGTGTTAATTGCTGCCTGAACCTCTTGTACTGTCAGGTCTGCCTCCAGTTCCTCCACTGCGTCTTGAGGCAGGGTTGGGGTGCGAACCGGTTGGAGAGCCAGCGTCGCATCAGCCTCCATAACTACCCTTTCAGGAGTGTATACCTCTTGAAAATGATCTGCGAGGAGATCAATTATTTCCGACGGTTGCGAGTGTAGTGTCCCACTGCGGTCTGCCACTTGTAGTATGGTCCTGTTACCTTCTTTTCTCTTATCTAACCAGGCCAACAATTTACTGGCCTTGTCACCTATATCATATATTCGATTCGCTGTTGCTGTTATATTCTCCATCGTTTGTAGACGGATATGATCAGTGTGGGCTTGCTGGCTTAGTATAAGTGTGTGTAATGTTTCCTCCGTCAGGTGTTCCATGTGGGCTATGTTTGCTATCTCTAGGTCCAGCTCTATGTCCCGCAACTCCTGCTGCTGCATGCTTTTATGTCCCGTTATTGTTGTAATGGCATGACCTCTCAGGACCATTGTGTTTGCTTCCCATAAAGTAGTGGGGGAGGATACCGAACCAGTATTTTCGGCAAAATAGTGCTGGGTCGCCTTTTTCAGTTCTTTCCGTACATGTGGTACCTTGATATACCCCGGATAGATTGGATATAGTCTTCTGCGCACCCTTTCAGAGCATGAGATGTTTAGTAGTAAGGGGGAATGATCTGAAACACCCCTGGGCCTAATCTGCACATCACTAATTGTAAGTTGTCCGTACCCCAGTGTAAGAAAGTAGTCTATACGGGACAGACTATTATGGGTTGCCGAGTAATACGTGTATTTCCGATCCTCAGGGTAAAGGTGCTGCCAAACATCCACCAGCCCCTGTGCATCAATGAATTCTTGAAAGCGGGACGGACCAGACACGTGCGCTCTGGCCGGGTATCTATCCTGCGTGTTGTGTGCCACTGCATTGAAGTCTCCCCCCACCACCAGGTCACCTTCTGGGAGATCTAGCAGTAATTTCCCTAACTCGGGTAGAGTGGTCGCGTGCAGTGCCGGTGGAATGTATACCGAAACCACATTAAGTGGTTTGCCCTCCCACTGTCCAATTGCCACAGCAAAGCGGCCATACTCATCGGTTCTCGTGGAATGTAGTATAAAACGGGATGTCTTTTTCATCAGTATACCCGTTCCACGAGATTCGGAGGTAAAGTCTGAGTGTACCACCATACTGTATCCCCTTCTGTCCAATGCCTTGCTCGCCGTTCCCACTAGGTGTGTTTCTTGAAGGAGGATTAAATCTGGGTTCAGTCTCTTAATTCCCTGCAAGACCAGCCGTCTCTTTATCTTATCCCCAAGACCTCTCACATTCCAGCACATCACTTGTAGTGGAGGTATCGGGCCTGTGCTTATATTCTCATGTTGAGGAGTAGATTGCGAGTCGCGTGCCATGCACACCTATCAGATTTAGTCTGTACATTCCAACATCTACGTGCCATAGTACTCGGTACATACCCCTGTAATCTTTCAGTTCCTGTGTTGCCTATTATTTCCCTGAGT
The DNA here is from genome assembly GCF_964263255.1 of Lissotriton vulgaris. Classification (NCBI taxonomy): domain Eukaryota; kingdom Metazoa; phylum Chordata; class Amphibia; order Caudata; family Salamandridae; genus Lissotriton; species Lissotriton vulgaris. The sequence continues at coordinate 351,064,690 of NC_141697.1, read as the reverse complement.
CAAACAAAACAAAAAACAATGAACCCCCCCAACACCCGAACAACCCCCCTCCCTGCCCCCCTGCTATACGGACTCAGAACTGCCCGCCCCCCCAACTTAGCAGAGTGCCTGTCCCATTCCCCACACCAAATACTTGCTCGCGGGGGTGAAGAGTCTCCGGAGCCGGCGGCCCCTCATACACTCCACGGAAGTCCTCAGCCCAGTGTCCTGCAGCCGGCCCCCAGGCAGAGTCCAAAACTAAGAAATAAAATTGGTATGTCCTTTATGAGGATTAATGTCCCTTGCTGGCGCCTTCCTCCATCGTGTCTTCATCTTGTGAGTTGTCTTCTTCCGTCCTGTGAGACGCCTGAGAGCCCTCTGGGAATCCCACGTTTTTGTCCTTTTATGTTCTGTTGGATCTACGAGGTTGTGTCGCCGGTCTCCACCCATCAAGCCAGTCTCTCGCAAGGTCAGGTGCATCAAAGAACCTCGTTTTATTGTCCGATACCACCCTCAATCGCTCCGAAAAAAGCATGGAGTAGGGGATCTCTCTCGCCCTCAGTTCCTTCTTGACCTCCAGAAATGTCCTTCTTCGGCGCGCAACTTCCGCCGTATAGTCCGGGAAAAAGGCCAGAGTGGAGTTGAGGATCTTCAACGGAGGGGACACCCTAGCCGCCTGCAAAATGGTGTCTCTGTCCCAGAAGTTGAAGAGCCGAGCCAAGATGGGTCTTGGCGTCGCTCCCTGCTTAGGTTTGCCCCCCGGAACTCAATGTGCTCTTTCCACAGAGAAAAAGGCAGACAGTCCCTTGGGTTGGAGCTCTTTTTTAATTAGGTCTTCCACGTAGAGATCAGTTGCTCTAACACCTTCGGATTCCGGTACGCCAAGAATTCGTATGTTGTTCCTTCTTGAGCGACCTTCCTGGTCATCCAGCTTTTCCCGCAATGTTCTGTTCTCTACCGCCAGTTTTTGCATCTCTGTCTGGAGCTCAGAGACGTCCTCCACTAGGGACTTCGTGACCACTTCCATCGATTTCACTTTCTCTGACATTTTTTGGAAGTCGGCACGGATCAATGTGATCTCAGTAGAGATTGAGCCCATGGTGGCCTGTACTTGAGTCAGTGTCTTCATGACATCGTCCAATGTTGTTTTTTGCGTGTTCGCCCCTTCCGCCATCTTGCCGGCTGAGGCCGACGGGGAGGACGATGCCCCACCACTGGCAAATCGATCAATTCGGGTCTGTGTGGCACCCCCTCTTGCATTCTTTCCAGCCATTATCACCCCTTCGTACCCTAGAAGCCTCACCGGGTACTCCGACCAATCGTCGTTCGGGGCGTCACGGAGAACTGGTGTGTAGGTGGTCAACACCTGTATCCTTATGTGTGTAGCGGGCCACCTCCTCCCCACACGCCCAGCCCTTGGTTTATAATTCCTTCAGCGGGTCTGGTGCCGGTGCTATGTGGCCAGAGGTTCCACTCTCAAAGTTGATCTCGATGGGGAGGCGCCATGGTGTCCAAAGGCAGTCGACTCGTCGAGTATCATGCACCAAGATGGCGGACCAGTCCTTTGTTCTCCTTAGGTTTCGGTTTCACTTGTCTGCCGTCCGGAGGAACTTTCTCCTGATCTCTTGGAGATCGGCTCTTTAAATGTAGTCGTGGCTATTGAAGACAGTTGAAACAAGTCCTGCCGCTTCCAAGCTCATGAGCCACTTCCGGGATTGCGGTCGTGCATTTCCGGTGGAGACGAACCGAGCCTCCCCCGTCGCTTGTCGGCCGACAGTTCAGGACACGTCCCGGCTTCTCATGGCCAACCAGGCCTCAGTGTCGTCTCGACGTATTTTCTGTTTTCAGTGTCGGACAGACTTCGAAGTTGCTGCCCTGGGTCCCGCCCGGTCCTAGGCATCGGAACCCTCCGTTAGAGCTTCTTTTCTGCACGGATAAGTGGTCAGATATTAGGAGAGGCCGTCCGGTCTACGGAGCTCCTCTTTTAGGCTGCCGCCATGCTCGGCTGCTAGCCACGCCCCCCGCGTCGGCACTTTTAATGACTGTGAAGCATGGAGGCAGGCACAGAAGTACACAGCCGGATGGTAGAGCATTGTGTGTGCTTTCCTAAATGCTACAGGCATCTGGTATGACAAGATTACTTACACGGCAGCCTGGCCGTGAGGAGAGGCACCATCGCCTGCTGGAAGAGGAATGCTGTATCCAGTTGGGTGAGGCTGGGGTTCGGGAACCTTCATGACTCATTCAGCACAGTGCTCACTTCAAACGAAGCCTGCTTTCATGTAACACGTCCTACTTAAGGTAAAATACTGAGCATAATTCAACAAATGAACTCGAACTTACTCAAAGCTAAATACCCTTTGAAACGTGTCATGGACTTCAAGTCCCATAATTCATGCAGTGAAGTTGCAGTTAACAAACGCCCACTGGGGGCTTGAAATAAAGAGAGCCGGAAATCTATGGCAATGTTTCCTCGAGTCATTTGTGCAGCCCTGGAAGAAGAGGTCTTGGACCTCGAAACGCGTCAGCACTTTTAATGACTGTGAAGCATGGAGGCAGGCACAGATGTACACAGCCGGATGGTAGAGCATTGTGTGTGCTTTCCTAAATGCTACAGGCATCTGGTATGACAATATATATATATATAATATATATATATATATATATATATATATATATATATATATATATATATATATTCCACGGGTAATCTTCTTCTATTGAAGTACATTGAGGCGACACAGCGGGGCTTGTGAATCCACCATTTATTTCAATTGGGCATGACGCGTTTCGGAATGTATCCTTTCTCAAATGCCCTTCAGTATTCAAAGTGCCTCTCGATCTTGCAGTTCCCACGTAAGTCTTTTATCATCTCCAATTAACTAAAGTAGTTTTGGGCACCTGGAAAATGTTGCACGGAATCGCCTCTGCCTCCTCATTAGGACTGCATTTCCCAGCATGCAGTGTCCCCATCTTTACTGGTTGGCGACTCCGTTTCATCGGCACATTCCTCACTTCCCCCATTGGAATCCGACTTGCAGCTCAACCCGGTAGGAGCTGTAACACTTGTTCTGGGCTGTGTGGTGTTCGTATCCCTCACTCCCTGCCCCACAGTTCCATTGACAGCAGATACATACAAACATATATATATATATATATGAACAAGCTTATAATAAGCCTTTTGGGATTTGGCATTAATGTAATTATTACTTATGTGCACTTAACAAATGCAATGTCCTTATCCTCAATATCTCTCAGTTCAGTTATATTACATCATAAACACTTGTGGTGGGATAGTCCTTTGCCCAGCTGAGTATCATGATTCTCATTACACTCACTGTTTATCTCCCTTTTAATAAGTATTATAGACCACTGTATCTTGTAAGGGTGTTTATGTTGTTGGGATGTCTGTTCGCCACTGTCATATGCTGTGGACTTCCTTTATCACAGTATCTACTGTTCCTGCTTGTGTTACTTTCCCAGGTGCATGCTAGAATTGGTTATTTCAGCAATTACATTCTTACCTTCTTTCTAGGTACAGCCACAAACGTACAAAAATATCTTGGTCTATCTCATCCAATGACCGACAGAAGGTCCCTGGTGTTCGAAACATGCACTTGTGTATCTTTTTTTGTTAGAACATCCATGAATAGGTCATTATTTAAATCCAGATCACAGCCTGATCTCAGTCTCTGCATTTATTTTGTCCATAACCAGAAAGGAAATATTGTATATCCCACCACCACTGGAGTCCACAAGATAGTCTACTCAGTCTTCTTTACCCTGGATGTCCTACATTTGTATGTAACTGAACACCACAATCTTTCTGAACAGACATTACTCCTACAGGGTTTCCAGGATAGTTTTCTCTCACCTCACCTATCTAGTCATCAGTTTCAATAATAAACGTTATAAAGCTATTACAGGAACAGGGTCCGAAACTACTGAGTATAAACACATTTTTGAAAATGGATGTCAGGCAAACATGAGTTCTCGTTGTATAGTTGCTCAACAGTCCTATGAGGACACCTGGTTATGTTCCTGTACCCCTGAGTTAGAAAGGACACCAGACACCTTACTTGATATCCAAACCCTTATTCTTGTGGCCTGTGTATTTAATAGATTCCATCATGATCCACATGTTATATGCCATAGTTACCCAAGGATCTAGAGTCCAGTTTCAGGCCATATCCCTTCTGGAAAGCAAACTGCTAAAAATCTCGCAAGGTTTGAGTGAGATTTCAGAGATTATGGGAAAAGTTTACAAGAAACTGGCAGAGTACGGTGTTATTCCAAAATTGGTAGGGCCTCACTCCGTTAGTTTAAAAAACGCAGGTATGCGCAATATTTACAAGAATGTAGCTCACCCCTTCGTTTCCCTTAGCACTAGGGCTAAAAAAGCTGCCTAGCGCCAACACAGACACCCTTGCGCCATGTTGCAAGGGTGCCTACGCTGCAGGAGTGATTGTTTATGTGCAGGAAGGTACACATTCCTGCACTTAAACAATCTTTACTGGCGATTTTCTGTTTCTATGTGTGCTGCAGAATGCAGCACACATGGAAGGAACAAAATACGAGGAGAAACAAAACATTTCTCCTCGATCGCCTGCTTTAGATCAGGTATTCCCTGGCAATATTTTTGGCGCTGCCCCATACATTGTAAATATGGGACAGCGTAAAAAAAACAATGGGTGTTGTAGCGGAACGCCCACTGCAACATCCCTTTCATGCTAGGTGCGGCATGAAAAGGGCTGTTATTGACAAGGCAGCATTAAGCAACGCTAAGTGGCTCAATGGCGCATTCTAAATAAGACGAAGGACTTAACACCATGCGAACGTTGGAAAAAGTGACGTTCTGGTGGTTTTAACTCTTTGTAAATATGCCCCCCATAGTGTCTAGGTGGCCATCGAGAAGGTTGTTGTCTATATAAACTGCACTCAAGCTGTGTACCAATTGCTTGGTTTACTGACTACCCCCTGAGACGAGTGCATGTTGTCAGCTCCAGATTCAATTGGTGCTTTTACTGAAGAAAGAACAGAAATATTCTTTTGAACACTTATCACATTTATTATATAGGACTTTGAACTTGGAAAGTAATAATATTAGTGTGTTGCGAATTAGAAACACAACTGTTAAACCTTATTTTTTAATTGAAAGTTTTTTTAAAAAGTTTAAAATTCTGAGATTAGTATTTTTTTTCATATTACATCCTTCTACCAATAAACACACTATCATTATTCCTTGAAAGCTTTTCAAAGTCGGTATGTCAACATCTTTCACTATTGTGAAAAGAAGCACACTAATTGTTTAATTTACAATCCAGCCTATCATCAGCACAATTGAAAGTGTATTGCTGTAAATCTTAAACTTTAGCTCACAACTAAAGGTTTCAACAGCCTTCACATCAGAATCTCTTTTCTCACTGTGACCCATTATATCCACAATAGTCAGCATTTACATGCAAAAAGGGCTCATTAAGCATCTATTAAAGCCATGTTTTACATTCCCTGACTTCAATGCCTTGGTATATTTCCTCCATCTATGTGATTACAGGTAATAGAATTTCACAGTATGGGAATATAGTCCCCTCAATCCGTCATGGAGAAGATTAGCCTGGTTTATTCAAATTGAATTCCATTGGCTTGCTTAGCTGTACAACAATATTTTAAAACATCTGTTTAAAACATAGGCAATTTAAACATAATGCGTAAAGGCACACTTAGGATGTTAGCAAATCACAAAACAAATGGAAGTTTGACTTTTAATTATGAAGTTTGACTTTTAATTAGTGTCCTAGCAAGTGCTAAATCATGTGACAAAGATATAAAGTTTTCTTAATATCTATGGAATTTTCAAATAATGATTTACTCACCATGGGTATCTGTCCTTATTCCATAACAGGGTGATTAGTGTAAAAAACACCCACACACGCACCCACACACACACACCCCCATCCCCCCCTCCCCCTCCCCCCACACACACACACACTTAGCTTTATGGCAGGACCAATTTGAAATAAAAGAATGATAGAAACATCACTGCTCTATGAAGACATGAAGCTCATGAAGACATCTTGGAGTCATTAGAGCCATACCAGCCCTCCTTGGATGACAATACTCTCTACCACATTGTGGATGATTTGAAGAATACTCTGCCAATCATGGCAAGGAGAAACTCTAAGATTGTCTCTGATACAATACCATGCCCCTTCTTCCAGATGAAGAATACAACATTGTGATCCTGTGGATACCGAACATCCATAACTTAACTGTGAGTTGCCTATCCACAGGACACAGGATAACATCATTGACTAAAGGAAGAATGGTACAGAGACATTCTTAGATACTGTAAAATGAGTCCGGAGATGTCGGAGCCCTAACAAGAAATTTGCACAAAGCATCAAACGTACCCATGTACATTGGATAGATGATTCTCATGCAGATATGCAAAGCACATCATAAAACTGTTTTAAGGGCAGGTAAATCTGAAGTAAACCACATCAGTAACAGTTTGGAAAACATTAACTCATCAATTATCAGTTGTCAACAAGGGCTAGAAACATCATAAACATCATAGGTGTCTTAAGCCAATACATTGTCTCTGTACTAATGTCCTAATAAACCCTTATCAGAGATAAAACTGCACCCCTCAGTTGACTCACTGATATCTTTCATGGCATGGAGCCCACACTATCAGCCTCCAGGATCTCCTTAACAAAGTCACATGCATTTCTGTGTGCTCCTCCAAAAAGTATCAGTGAGCATAAGGAGTCATCAGAGGATGATTATCAGGACATGGATGTGCTACACCACAATGTTGAAAAAAAGACACCACTGTGGTTGATCAAGAACTACCTCCCCATCTCTCTGCTCCTATTTTCCACCAAAGTCCTCAAGATAGCCATTCGCCGTCAACTCACAGAACACTTAGAGACTCACAGTCTGCTGGGCATCTCCCAATCCGGATTCCACCCCAACCACAGCACCGAAACTGTCCTGATTACCACCTCAGAATATATCAGAACCCTGATCATCCTCGACCTATTATCACCCTTCCACGCTGTATCCCTTCACCCCCTTATCAAGAGGCTTCATCACATTGGAATTGAAGGAGATGCCCTCAAATGAATTGCCTCCTTTCTCACTGGAAGGACGCAGAGATCATGCCTACTACCATTCACCTCGGAACTATGAGCATCATCTGTGGTGTCCCTCAAGGCTCACCCCTCAGTCCCCTACTGTTAAACACCTGCATAACCCCCTTGACTAACATCGTCAAATCCTATGGACTAAACATCATATCCTACATAGATGACATCCAGCTAATATTTTTGCTATAGGAAGACCCATCCACCAAAAAGCCCAATTTCCACACATGCATGACAAGCACAGCCAACTGGTTGAGAAACAACTGCCTAAAATTCAACACAGACGAAACAGAAGGGCTTATATTTATTTATTTATTTAGTTATTTATTTATTAAGTTCAAGAAAATGTTTATTTGATATGAAAAAGCAAGGTGTCAATACAGATTACAATGGAAATATAAAACAATGAAAATTACGATAAATAAATCAAGCATAAGGTTATACGTAACGTCAAAAGGAAAGTCCGGGCAGTAGAATGTAAAAGAGAGGGCATATAAACAGTAAACATAGTAGCAAGAAAATACCTGAAAGAAATGTAAAAATGATAAAATGAGGGAAAGAAAAAGAACATGGAATGCAGTGAGCATTTAAGGAGGTTTGATGACTTCTTGTTGCGAGGGCAGTGGGCAAGACGAGCAAGTGGCACATGCATCCAAGTAAAGTGTGACAGGGAGCCATAAGTCCAAACGCTTTACAGCCATGTGAGCTGGAAAAACAAAAGCAGTGTCAAGCCTGGGGTTATGGCATACATTGAATCACCACGCCTTAAAGGGGATGCTGGTGGAATCCTTCCAATTAACCGTTATCTGTTGGAATGCAGCAGCTAGTAGTAAGTCAATAATCTGAGGCTTTAGTTCAACAGTGGCCCAACAAGGGGAAAGGCTACCTAAAAAAATGTTTATGTGAGAGAAAGGGATATCTGTATGGAAAATCAAGTTGATTTGAGCCCAAACCCGCAACCAAAAAGTATGAACAGGAGTACATAAGAACAGCATATGAAATAAAGTCGCTTGTGGGGAAGAACAAGACCAGCATGTATGGGGAGTATTTGGGAAGCGATTATGGAGGTCAAAAGGTGTATAGAGAAGTCTGTTATAAATAAAAAAACAAGGATTGCGTTAAGGTTGCCGCTCTTGAAGATTTACGTATCTTGATCCAAACTTTATCCCACAAGGAAGTTGGCCAGGATGTGGAAAGGTCATGTTCCCAGCATTCCTCTACTTTGGATTTAGGTCTAGGGGAATCAATAGCGCAAAGATATTTATAAATGGAGGAGGCTTTTGGAGCCTTGCGCAAAAATGAGTGGAGTGAGGAGACGGGAGTAGGAGAAGCAGGAGATGAACATAGCTGAGAGAGGTGATTGTAAGTTGCTAATGCAGCCTCCTTAAGTAAGTGATAGTTACGGGTGAAAGAGGTAGGTAAGTCATAGAGGGAACGGAGAGTGGTAAAAGACAGGAAAGAAGATTGAGAAAAGAGTTGGGAGACCCACAGCAACCCTTTGCGATGCCATGCTCTCCAAAAGAAGGGTTTGTTGCGAATAAGTAGGGCATTGTTGTGCCAAATGGCGGAAGAGAGGAAGTCAGCAATGGTTGCAGGGGGGGAATGAGAAGAAGACAGGAGCAGTTTAGTAGTGAATTTATGAATGGGAGTAGAAATGGAAAAGGGTTTACGGGAAAAGGAAAGATATTCAGCAAAGGAGAACGGAGAAAGAAGAAGGCGTTCAAATTTAGCCCACAAAGGGCAAGGAGTGCTGGGATCTTGCAGCCAAAAAGAAGCTTGTCGCAGTGAAAACGCCTTATGGTAAGCAGGGAAGTCTGGAAAGTTAACACCACCCTCCACCTTAGGGCGAATCAGTCAGGCGAGTGACATCCGAGACTTCTCCTTGTTCCAAAGAAAGCACATCAGAATGGAGTTGATTTTTTTTTTAAATTTCGAGGGTATGGATACAGGAATATTGGAAATAGTGTAAAGAACTATAGGGGACAGCATCATTTTAATAGTGTCAAGGCGGCCCCACCAGGTCAAGTAAAGAGGATGCCACTTGGACGTCAGGTCCTCCAATTTTTGGGTGCATTTGGATAGACAGAGGGAAACAGTGTCAGGGAAGTAGGGGTGATATGTAGGCCGAGGTATTTAATATGGGAAGGTTTCCATGTGAAGTTGGAAACAATAAAGTCAGGTTTAAAAGTGAATTTCGTTAAAGGTAGGATCTCACATTTATCATTATTGAGTTTATAGCCAGATATTTGGGAATATTCATGCACTTCAGTAAGGAAGGCGGGAATCGAATCAGCAGGGTTGGAAATAAAAAGAAGGATGTCGTCCGCGTATGCGGCGAGCTTAACTTGAGAATCTGATGTGTGAAAGCCTTGGATGGTAGGGTTTTGACGAAGTCTAGACAAAAAGGGTTCTAAGGCCAAATTAAAAAGAAAGGGAGATAAGGGGCACCCTTGGCGGACACCTCTTCCCAAATCAAAGAAGGAGGAAATTTGACCATTGGCACAAACAGCTGCACGTGGATTGGAGTAGAGTAAAGAGATCAGGGAAATAAATTTAGGGCCAAAACCAAACCAATGAAGGGTGTGAAAAAGATAGGTCCATTCAACTCTATCGAACGCCTTTTCAGCATCAAGGGCAATGGCAGCGAGGGAATGGGGCAAATGACGGGACTTGGATAAAACATTAAATAATAATCTAGTATTATCAGTAATGAAGCATCCTTTAACAAAGCCTGATTGTTCTTCGCCCAGAAGATCCGGGAGAAGAAGATCAAGACGCGCAGCAATAGACTTTGCAAATATTTTATAATCGATGTCAACCAAGGAGATTGGTCTGTAATTTTTGCAATGTTGAACGTCTTTCCCCTCCTTGGGTATGAGGCAGATATGTGCATCAGAGAAAGAACCTGAGGATGAGCCCAAGGCAAGGAAAGCATCAATGAGGGAGTGTAGTTTAGGGATGAGAAGTTTTGAGAAGTGAAGGAAAAATTCAACAGTGAAACCATCCGGCCCAGGGGCTTTATCTTTTTGAAGACTTTGAAGCGCTGTGAGTAAATCTCGTTGAGAGATATTAAGCTCCAAATGAGAGAGATCAAGTGGGAAGTGAGCTGGTTTTTGGATGTTAGAGAAAAAGCGGTCTAAAGATGGAGGGGAGGGTTGGGTTTCGGAAGAGTATAAGGTTTTGTAAAAGGTAGAGAATTCAGCAAGAATATCTGAATCTTTGTGTTTGAGAACAGAGTGTGTGTCATAAATTGATTCAATATTTAATTTGTTGTGCTTTACTTTCAAATAGTTAGCAAGAATCTTCCCAGCCTTATTTTTACCCCCGTAAAACTTTGCACTTGATTTTAATAAAAATAAAGATGCATCATCCGTGGACTTTTTGTTAAATTTCATCTTGGCATTAACCAAAGCTGTTAAACTGTCCTGCGAACGTGAGGTATAATAAGAATGCTCCAATTTCTTAATGTCAAGAAGGAGAGCAGCCGTAAAGTTGCGAGCAGCTCTCCGTTTTTTTGCTACAAAGCCAATTATAAAATCCCTTGATGCAGCCTTGAAGGCATCCCAAATGGTATGCTTGGGAATGGAGGGATTATCATTGAGTGAAAAAAATTCATCAGAAAATTCAATAAAAGATGAAGTAAATTTAGGGTCCAAAAGAAGGGAATTATTAAAGCGCCATCGCTTGGGTCCAACTGATCTAGGGAGGATATCAAGTTGAACCAAGGTAGGGGCATGGTCTGAAAGTAGTATCGGGCCAATCTCTGCATGGGTAAGGGTTTGGGCAATGTCATGAGTAACAAAAATGTAATCAATGCGGGATTGGGAATGATGACAGGGAGAGTAAAAAGTGAATTCCTGCAGCTCCGGATTACATAAACGCCAAGCATCTGTGAGTTTCTGCTGAGAGATGGCTTGAGAAAAAAGTTTATGTGACTTATTAGGAATAAAGGGAGCTTTGTAATGTCTGTCCAAGAAAGGGTCGAGAGGCTGGTTACAATCGCCCGCCAAGATAAAGTTAGTATCAATAAATCTGGTAACGTGATGAGAAAAGGTATACCAGAAAGTAGGATCGCCAGCAGTGGGGGCATAGACATTTAGAAGGGAAATTGGAACATTCTTAATGGAGAGCTTAAGAAATGTCCAGCGGCCCACATCATCTGATTCCTGAGAAAGCAAAGAGTGAGAGAGACGTTTGTGGCATAAAATAGCTACTCCATTACGCTTGCCATCCCCTGGAGAGTAATATACATCACCCACCCAAGTTCTCTTCAACTTAACAGATTCTTCAGCAGATAAATGAGTCTCTTGCAAAAAAGCAATGTCAACATTTAAGCGTGCAAGATGCGACAAAATTCTCTGTCGCTTGATAGGAGAATTAACGCCCTTAACATTCCATGTAACTATTTTTAACGACATGTCATGTAAATGAAACTGAATATAGCAATAAAGAAAGGAGAAGAAGTGCCCAGAATAATAAAATGGAGCAAAAAGACATGAAAGTCAAAAAGAGGTGAAGTAACATGGAGTTGAAAAGCAGTGAAGAGAAAATACAGGTGAGTAAGTAGGAAAAATGCTAGGTGACTGAGAAAATACAAGGAAAGAAAAAGACATGGAAGTAAGTGAGAGAGAAGTCGAGAAGACACCTTTGAACAAAGAAGGACTAGAGATAAAAACAGGATCGAAGATGGAAAGGGTAAAACGAAGAGCAGGGGAAGGAGGGAAAACATACTTACGAAGGGTGAGATTGAGGAAGGGTGATCACAGGGAAGGGAAGACGAGAAGGTAGTACGGAGGGGGGAGCGCCCACTGGGGAAGGCGGTCCAACCGGTGCAAACGAACCGCTAAGCCGAGGGGAGTATAAACTGTAAACTACGAAACCTGTGGGAGAGAATATAAAGACAAAATAGTTGAGGAGGAAGAAATATGAAAAAAGTTACGGATAGAAATAAAATAGCAAAGTGAGTGGGAAAAAAGTGAACATATTACAGGACTAGAAGAAAACAAGTATGAAGGAAAACAAGTATAAAGGGAGAGAGGTCAGACAAGAGAAGGATAGAAACAACATGATAGGAACAAGCATGCGCAAAAACAACAACAATAGTGCAGCCTAGTGAAAAAAAACCTCAAAATGGATTATGAAAGTCATGGAGGGAAAGCCGATGAGGAGCTGGATAGGTCCATTTCAGATGCCTGGCAAGAATTAAGGAAGCTCCGAAGGCGAACAGGATCCTCGTAGGTCGTTGTTTTATTGTTGTAAGTGACTCTAAAAATGCAAGGGTGAAAAAGGCCATATCTGGCGCCGATGGATCGAAGCTCCGGTCGCATATCCAGGAATGCTTTACGGCGGCTGGCTGTGGCTTTGGCATAATCCTGCGCAAAGAAGAGGGTAGAACCTGACCATGTGAGGTGTGGAGAAGCTCGTGCCGCCAAAACACTTTGAGGAGATCAGTATATTCCAAAAAGTACATAATGACACCTCGTGGTCTAGGAGAAGCAGAAGAAGATGAAGATATGCGACCAAGCCTATGTGCTCGTTGTATGTTAAGCGTGGTTCCCTCAGGTAAGTGGAGGAGCTTAGGCAGGAAAGATTTGAAGAAAGCAACGGGATCATTCCCCTCACAGTTCTCCGCCAGGCCGTAAATATGAAGGTTGTTGCGTCGATTACGATTTTCAAGCTCCTCAACCTGCTTCTGGAGAGAGGAAATTTGCGACTGCATGTGTGTCACCTTGGAGGACGATTCCTGGAGAGAAGATATGGAGTGTTCCACGGTCGTCACTCTCGCATCCATCTGTGACCAATTGTCAGTTAAGACCTGCAACTTAGAGTTGGTCTCGTCCATGAAAGGACGTAGAGCACGGATCTCCTCTAACAATAGCTCCATAGAGACAGCTGAAGTAGAGCCTGACGGTGATGGAGGGTCTTTTTTGAGGCGCTTCGACGTAGCCTTTCCCGGGGCCGGGACAGGGCGTTCTGTGTTGGATTGCGACATTGGAGCGGCAAGTGCTTGAGACGCTTCCAGGTGCGCCAGTGTAGAAAAGATTCTGGAATTCTTGATGAAAATACGTCGTGGATTTTTGGAAATACGACCAAGTGCGCTCCTCTCCATATGATAAAAGTCACCACCAAGAAGAAATCAGTAGAAAGGCTGGAAGCTGAGAGAGACCTTGTCTACCAAAATCAATAGTGAAATGTAGGAGGGTTAATTAGCAGAGAACGTTGAAAAGCAAGGAGACCCAGAGGCGCCGTTGCACAGCAGGTGGGAGTTGCAAAAATGCTCATGGAGGTATGCAGCAGTATCCATATGCAAAAGTGAGGAAGCGTTCCTGCTAGTAATTAAAGCGCAAAGTGTTCAAAAAGTGAGAGGTGAAGTACTAACATATGTGTGCAGCAAGGAAAAGGAATCCAACATAAGAGTCCCAGCGTCGTAATAGGTGAAAACAGTTTGGAAAAAGCGCACAGTCAATAGGAGGCCTTGGAGGCGAGAAGAATGAGGAGCCTTGTGATGGAAGCAGTTGAGGAGAACAAAATGGCCGCCAAGATCGTGAATTGCGCAAAAAATGACTAAGCACAGTAAAAGAGGCAGAGTAACAGCAGTATCATAATAAAGGCTGATGAAGTAAGCTCACCAAGAGCATTTGCGGTTGTCCATAGCAGCAGATGATGGTGGCAGTGTCCGATATAATGTGCGCGTTAGACGTGCGAGGGGCAGACAAAATGGCGGTCGCGGCTGACAGGGAGCCGCGGCCGCTCGCAATTGCCGAAACAAAGCCTGTGAGATGCAGAGAGGAGCTGCCGCCGGGTCGCGATGTGCCCCTTACATTCCGGTGAAGCAAGCTCCGTTTGCCAGGCGTCCGGCACAGGTAAGAAGGGGTGAACCCCTCGGCGATTGCGGAGCGCTCACACGGGAGCCGCCATCCGTATCGGGCGCTAAGCCACGCCCCTCTAGTTATTTATTTATAAAGCGTCAGAATCGACCCCCCCTAGGGGTATCTCTGCTCTGTAGACGGACAAAGTAAGAAAGCCTAGCCACAGTCAGAGGTGAACACATAGGTCTTAAGCTGTTTCCTAAAAAGGAGGTGTTCCGCACATTGTTTTAATTGAACAGGAAGCTTGTTCCAGTGACAGGGACCCAGGTAGGATAGGGCCTTCCCACCTTGCCTGGCTCGTTTGATTCTAGAGCACTGTGAGCAGATGTTTCCCTTGTGAGCGGAAGGACTGCTGAGGGACGTAGGGACTACATTTATCTACCAAATAACTGGGGCCAGGGTTGAACAAGGCCTTATGAATGATACAGCATACCTTGAGCTGTACACGATTTTGTATCGGTAGCAAAGGCTGAGAGGCCGTCCTTGGAGGCGTGTTCAGAATCAAACGAGCTGCCGTATTCTGGAAGACCTGTATTCTATCCAGTGTGTCCTCATTGGCAGACAGCAGAAGGCTGTTGCAATAATCCAGGCGACTTAATATGAGTGCCTGGGTTAGCATCTTAATGGAAGAGTCCGGAAGCAAGGGGAGTATACGGTGCAATAAGCCCAACACGTGGGAACATGAGCCAGCTGTATGGGTGGCATGCTCTTTCATGGTGAGGGTCTGTTCCAGGCGAACACCTATGTTTTTCACACAAGTTTTTGGTGCCGGAGGAGAGCCAAGAACTAAAGGCCACCAATCAGGGGTCCACAGTAGTCGAGCTTCCCTAAAAAGCATTATTTCAGTTTTCCCCACATTGCACTGAAGGAAATTAGCGTTCATCCACTGAGAGATGTTTCTCATCCCCATAGAGAAGGTGGCCTGTACTGAGGGGGTAAACTTAGCAAATGGAAAGAGCAGTTGGGTATCGTCTGCATAGGAAACAGGGATAAACCCACTGTTCCTCAACAGATTGGCCAAGGGAGCCACATAGATATTAAACAAAGTGGGGCTCAAAAAGAGCCCTGTGGGACTCCCTTGGACAACTAAATTGCAGCTGAACGATAAGATCCAAGGTTAACCGTCTGAGAACGAGAAGATAGAAAACTCTTCAGCCACTGGAGGGCTGAGTCTCTGAGTCCAACCTCCTCCAATCTCCTGAGCAAGATCCCATGGGAAACTGTGTTGAACGCGGCAGACAGATCAAACAGCACCAGAATCGTAGAATAGCCTCTATCTAGGGTCATCCTGATGTCATCGGTTACCTCTAGTAGGGCTGATTCTGTGCTGTATTTTGGGTGAAAGCCTGATTGAGATGGATCAAGACTGCCCGTCCGTTCTACGTGGTTGAAGAGATGGGTGTTTATATGCTTCTCCAGAAGCTTTCCCAGGTAGGGAAGGAGAGAGATGGGACTCAGGTTGGCAAACTCAGATAGCGGGACCTTAGAATTCTTCCGAATCGGCATAACCTGTGCTGCCTTCCATTCTAGTGGGACCTAGCCCTCTCGCACGGAAAGATAGAGGAGATGAGCAATGGAGGGGGATGGCAAGAGAAATAGTAATTTTTCCCGGTAGAAAATCCCAAGGCGATCCAGATTTTACAGAGCGGATCAGTGACTCAGTCTCCTCTTGTGTCACCAAGGGAAAACTCCCTAACAATTGAGTGGTTACCTGTCCAGATTCTAGAGGAATCATAGTGGTAACAGAGTGCTCTCCTGATTGAACAATTTTATCATATATAGACTCAATTTTTTCCAATGTCATCACATAATTTTTGTGAGGGGACCATCGGGTTCTCGCACACCCTAGGGTCCGTGAAAGACTTTAGAACACGGTAAACCACCTTAGGGTCATTATTGGCCTGAGCTAATTGTAGGGCTATATCATCTTTACGTGCCACCCTGATTTTCCCATGGTACTCAGCTATAGCCACATAAAATCGAGCTTTATCCTCCTCCTCATGAGTAAGACCCCACCGCTTTTCATACTTCCTGCAGATACATTTCTGCTTGCGAAGTAGGGGGGAATACCAGGCATTCTGTAGAGGCCTGGGTGTACTCAGGAGAGAGTTCAGGGGGGCTAATTGGTCCACTGCACTGGAGACAGCTAGATTATACTTGGCTAGCACCTCTTCAGTGCCATCTGACTCTAATATCCGTGGCCCAACAAAGATGGCTTTAAAGCCTTCCGGGGTGACTTTCTTCCACTGTCTGAAGAAGGCATGAGAGTCCTTAATGATTTGATTCTTATTCCTAGGTGCTTGAATGCAGAACTCAATTGATGCATGATCAGACCAGGGGAGAGGCTGAGGGGACTTGCAAAAGACATTAGGACAGTTGGAAAAAACAATGTCCAAGGTATGACCCGCTATGTGTGTGGTGCCCTCATTGAGCTTAGTTAACCCGAGAGTGGCTAACTCTGTTATAAGTGTCCCTGCTTCCACATTGGAGCTACATTCACTATGTATATTAAAGTCGCTGAGTAGCAAGAAGTTACTACCCGCAATTACATGCGGGGCGATAAGCTCAACAAGATGGAGAGGGAAGCTGTTTATCAGGCTAGGGGGACGGTATACCAGAGCTCCCTTTAAACTTGCACGGGATGAAAGGTCCATATGAAAGACCAGCACTTCCATAGTTGGATGACTGTGCTGTTCCAGTGTAGTAATTATAATGTTCTCCCAGTGCACAATGGCAACTCCGCCTCCTATTTTGTTTTGTCTGTCCATACGGACAAATCTGTATCCCTCTGGCACAGCAAGAGCTATGGAGGGGACAGAGTGGGGTTTCAGCCAGGTCTCAGTTTAGAACTGGAAATCGGGCTGCACCAAAGAGAGGAGACCCCAAACCTCAGCAGAGTGTTTAGGGAGGGATCGCACATTGCACAGTAAACCTCTCTACCCCAGCTGTAAGTTAGAGGGGATGGTGCAAAAATTAGCTGAGGAGGTGTGAGATAGTGGGTTCATCCAACCAGTAATAGTGGAAGTTTTACAGTCAGTGGTGGCCTGAAAGCCACAAATCCTACATGAAAAGGGACCCTCACACACTGGCCACACACCCAACCCATCAGCAGAACAAGGGGAGAACCTCATCCTTAATATTTCTTCAGACGCATATGTCCACCTCATGGGTGGGCCTTGGTCTGAGGAGAAAAGGCCAGGATTCCTGGCTCCTGGCGACTCCCGGGCGCTGACGGGCGCTGACGGGCGCAGACGGGCGCAGATGGGCTTGCCTTTGGCGCACCTCCGGCGCACCGGCGGTGCGCCCGCTGCACGCATCCGCTGCGCGTTGTGGCTGGCATTGTGTTTTATAGAGGGGGTAGACATTAGAGCGCTAACCTCCCTCTCAGACTGGAAGAGCTCCCTGTCTCTCTCCACTCAAACGAGCTAATCTTGCTGTGGATCGGGGAGTGGGATACAAAAAGACAAAAATGTGGGTGAGTGCACAAAATAACACTAAATAGTAGGCAGTTCAATTTAAAACAGTTTAGCTTCTCGCTCTCTTGCAATTACTATTAAGGCTTAGCTTTCAGTCCGAGTCTGCTCGCGTCGTGGCTAGCTTCCTGTTTTATAGATAGGGGTAGCCACTAGAGTGCTAACCTCCCTCTCAGACCGGAAGAGCTCCCTGCCTCTCTCTACTCAAATAAGCTAATCTCGCGGTGTACCGGGGAGCGGGATACAAAAAGACAAACATGTGGATGAGTGCACAAAATAACACTAAATAGTAGGCAGTTCAATTTAAAACACTTTTAAAACAATCAATAAGCTTCTCGCTCTCTTGCAATTACTATTAAGGCTAATCTTTCAGCGCGCGTCTGCTCGCCTCATGACTGGCTTCCTGTTTTACACCGACAGACCATGCCTGCAACCTGGGCAATGTCCTTGAGAGCAACCTCACCCTGAAAAGCCGAATCAATGTAGTCTCCTCCACTTGCTTCCTCACTCTTCAAATGCTTCAGATAATCTTCAACTGGCTCTCCATTACCACCAGATGAAATGCCTCCCAAACCCTAGTAACCAGCTGGCTGGACTACAGCAACACACTCTACACAGGAATGACCACTCACCTCCTGAAGAGACTGAAGACCATACAAGACTCAGCGGCTAGGCTTGTCCTCGACCTCCCCAAATGAACCAACAACACCCCCACCTCAGGAAGCTCCACTGGCTCCCCATTCAAAAGAGATGCCAATTCAAGATGATGATCCACGCCTATAAAGCCCTTCATGATCAAGGACAAGCATACATCAACCACCGCATGAATTTCCACCAACTGTCCTTACACCTGCCCTCCACCTTCCTACACTCACTCAATTCACCTGCATCTGTTGAAACAACAGTTGAGGATTCTCCTTCTCCTGCCTCGCAGCTTCGCACTCCATTTCCAGACCTCATCCTCTATCAAGACCCGCATTTTCAACGAATCCTACCCCAATCAGCAAAGCCCTCCTCACCTGGATACTCTTGCAGGTGATTTGCCATGCTATACAAATCATATTTGATTGATCCATTTATTGATTGATCTATTGCACATTCTCCTTAGTTCTGTGTTGGTTATCATGTCACTTTTTTCAAATGATACGATCATGTTAAAATATATTAATACTTGCCATTGTCAATAATGCTGTCAATCTACATAGTCTTCTTAAATTTCAGAACATTTATTTGTGAGATTTTTGTGAGCACGCATCATGTAGCAGGAGCAGGAGGCGGGGCTCAGAGCACGGAGCACGAAGCGTAGCCAGCCAAGGCAGACGTGTGGAGGGCCCCCGGGAGAGCTCCAACACCCCGCTCACATTGCTCTCAAGCAGGGTGGGCAGGATGGGAGGAGGCAAGGAGGCAGGCAAGTGCTGGCAAGCGTGCCGCGAGGTGCGGGTTTCCAAGAGTGCGAGAGCACGGCCTTCGTCAGCGAAAGCCGCAGAGTGTAGTGCCAGGGAGCATCCGCAGAAGTGGCCCAACTAGGTAGGGTGCGGCTTGCAGCGGCCCCAGCGAGCCCTGCTCTTGCACTCCCGCCTCCAGACCCTGCAACCCGGGCCTTGTCCGTTCCATCTAACATAGCCAGTAACACCGCCTCCTCCTAGCCTCACTTAGGCTACCCTATCCTCTAGGCGACCAAGTCTTTTCTATACAAAACTCTCCAATTGCTCCCCCAACTGCCATGTTTAAGTTCAACCTCAACCATGTCTGGCCATATTGGCCATCTCTGGCCTCCATCGGGGCACCTCGGTTTCTTGGTTTACTCACCCGTCTGCTGCTCACCAGGCACAAGCTCCTTTAAACCTCATGGAACTGGCCATACACGCCAGGCCACAAAGCCTAGCGACTGAGCGACCAAGAATTGAAGCGGGGGACAACCGGCCTGTGGCCCCATCACAACTCGCAGTTAGCAGGCCCTTGTCGGGCGTTCTTCAAAACTGACCCATTTCCCACCCCGGAGGGGCAGCGGCACCTGGGAATGCAATCAGGGCAAACCAGAGGAGCGGCCTCATTAAAAGAAAAGCATATGGTTAAAGAAGAACTTATAGCACCTGCCGCGCTCACTGCCACAGACCTTCCCAGTAAGCTCCACTCAGGACCCAGCTCACCAAGCAGAGAACAACTGGTATTGCCACATGAGTCTGCAGCCTCATCAAGCTCAATAGACGTAACCCAGCCTTTGGCAAGTGCTGAACTAACGGCAAATCCCAAAAAATCTACAGCGTCAACCCCGGATGCTAAGTGGAAAGACAGTGCCACAGCTTCACTCCTGGCCTCAACTAGGCCCTATTCTGATCCAAACAGCAGTAAACGGCCCTGATTATCAACTTTCTAAAAGTCGCCATTAAATCCACCACGGAAAACCGACTCCGCAATGACACTAAATCTTTGAAAGCAAGTAACCTAACTCTTACAACCACAGCTGCTGCAAGTGAGGCTCCCACATGTCCCGTAAGTGACAGAAACACTGCAAGTTGCGAGTGCGAAAGGGGTGGAAACCTGGCACCTCAGGCCAAGAATGAATGAATGAATTGGCAATTTATATGGCGCAACTTAACCTGAAGGCATCAAGGCGCTTCTGATGGAAAAAACAAACAGCTGAGTGGTCGGAGGCATCTGGAGGAAGCAGATGTTACAGGAAGGATTCGGCGAATAGCCAGGTTTTTAGATTTTTCCGGAACAGGGCAAGAGATGGCTGGCTCTTAAGGTCCACTGGAAGCGTGTTCCACAGTTTGGGGGCGAGGGAGAAAAAAGCTGTGCAGCCATGCCCAAAGCAACCAACGCAGTCCCAAGCCTTCAATCTCTCCACTCCTATGACCTCCATCAAAGGCCAAAGCCCCTATTTGTTGAGGCACTAATTCATCATCACCAGCCTTTCCCAGTCATTTCCTGCCAGCAGACACTACTCTCACCCTCACCTGGCACCTACGGCCTCAAAGGACCCAAGGATGGTGTCTCTAACCTCCTGTCGAGCACAAACATCATGAGTCCATTCAGCAATTTGATCATGCCATCCGGAGCTCAACACTCCGAAGCGCAAGAGTCTGCCAAACTAATATAAGTAGCAGTGACAAACCCGAACAATTGCCGTACCTGTTGGAAGCAGAACAACTTAAAGGCAAGAACTGCAGCCAGGCCGAATTACAAGAGGATTCATTTTTCCTGTTCGAAAAGCATAGAACTACCCTCTCGACGCCCTTCTTTCAAAAAAAGGACTCAAGGAAAATGGACCAACTCAGGCTGTCAGAGCAACTCTCTTCCAGCATGCCTAAGCAACAGGGAACATCACGCTCAGGCACCTCCAGCAGAATCCAGCTGTTCCCCAACATCCTTAATTTGGCCACTTCTGCTGCAAATCATGGACACAATGGCAAAGCCATGACCTTCCATGCTGACAAGGTAGATGCCCAAGTAGACCTCGAAACATTCTAGCAATCCACATCCAGGGGGTCGAACAAAAGCTGCATAGCTTCAACAAGATGATCACGAAGGCTCAGCGAGACCGGGACACCACATACCAATCATGCCACTGCCATTGCACTCAAATCATTGACAAACTAGCCACTGTCCCAACATTACTGACAGACCTTCTGGGCACAACCTGGGAAGCCCTATTAAACTCCGTCCCTCAAGCTGGTAAAGACCATGAGGCACCATGGGATAAGGATACAGCATGCTCCAGTCACACCAGGGGGCAAATTACAGGTGGCACGGGCACCACCCCAGTGCTAATACACTCTACTTCACCTGCACCCACTGCAGTAAGCGCCTGCGACAATTTAATTATTTTGGCCTCCCAATCCTCTGACCATAGCGAGCAGTCACCAGGAAGGCTAACTAAAGAAACCAAGCCACTAACCAAGTGGGAGAGAAAACGCCTTAGAAAAGAAAGAAAACGTAAACAACCAAGACAGTCAATCAACGCAACCCCCGCCAAGCCCGAACAGGGAAGGAAACAAGACGAGGTCTCAATAACCCAGGAAGCAACAAGAAACAAGTATCTTTCGACAGCGCCATCCAACCCACTCATCACATTCAGTAGCCCAAACTACATCACAAGGGAACAACCGTGGTCAGAAAAATGATACAGTTTATTTAAAACCCGGAACAGAAACAACATTCTAAAGTCCCGGTCACACAAATTGCTAAGCTTGTACCCCCATCAAAGAAACAAGCACAATCCATTCTCGAGAGGTCAATATGGTCGAGGACAACACTAAGAAAGATTGCCGCAACTTTGTCATATTCCACAACCCCCACCCACGAAGTAATGACGTCACGCAATGGTTAACGAAATTCATATTCAAAATAATACCAACGTCTCTTCTAATCCACCTTTGACATACTGATAGCCTACAGGGATCGCCAAAGCAATGGAAAGGGAGCTGATTACGTGCTACAGCATGACCCCTTCTTACACAATAACAAACTAGACTTTATTCCCCACTACGTTTCAAGGGGAAACCATGACATTCTCAACAGAAGCGTTCTGCTTAAATTCTTTAAAGCTCACCCCCCTCCCTTGAACCACATTAGCACCAGTGAAATTGACAGTATAGAGTTCAAACAGAACCCGTATTGCACGGAATTGTAAGAAATAACTACAGCAATCTTTGCAGACTCCCTCTTTATTGAGCAAATTTGGCAGCTGAGGGACCCACTTGAAAAGTGGGGCATCAAGTTAAAAAAGATCGCCCCCCCCCCTTGTGTTATCCCAGCCCACTTCACCCGCCAACACACATAGCGAGCCTGTTAAAAGGAGCCAAAGGCCCGGACAACCGTAGCCCCCCAACGGGAACAGACCCTAAGGCCAGGTTAATTACCATCATTTTTGCTCATCCAGAAGCCAGTAAGTACCCAGGATCTCAGCACTTAAACACAGCCGGAACACCTCTCACAACATGAAAAAATCCACATGTAGTCACAAACTCACCCCAGAGCCACAACATCTGCTTTTGGAATGTGTTTGGCCTCAGTACGAAACTAAAAGACCCAGACTTAATGGAGTTTATCACCCAGTACAATATACTCCTTTTCCAGGAAACCTGGCTGACAAATTCTACACCCTTAGTCGGCTACAAGGAATTCTTGAAACCAGCTAAGAAGGATACCAACCACAGGAGAGCAAAAGGGGGTCTCTTCACTTTCATCTCGATTGATATTACTAGGCTTGCCTCTGCCATAGACTTGACCACTCCTGGTTGCAATGCGTCAAAGCGCTCCGGCTCTAAACAGTCTGCTTATCCTTAACATCTACATCCACCCAGCGCTCAAACAAAAACAGGCAAGAATCGATCATTTACTAGCTTCACTTGCCACATTAAAACTCTCCTACCCTGACGCTAACATCATCCTGTCAGGGGACTTTAACATGACCTTCTTACAAGAGACAAAAGGCACTAAGGGACGTACCCAGGCCTCAATTTGACCCGACACTCTTGGCAAGAGATGCACAGCTCACCTGCATGAGCTTTCAATGAGCTTGATTAACGGTCAAAGCCCGAAAGACTGTCCAGCACCATACACAAAGATTACTGAAAAGTCAGCTTCCATCATTGACTACACTCTCGCAGATCACAACCTTGTTTCCTAGATCACTTAAGAAACATCGCGAACCCAGTACTTGCCAATGTGACGTCACAACAACTGCATTGCTCAACCTCAAACATCTCACATGGAAAAAGGATAACATATGCAACATCAGGGGCAGGTGCTCTAGTCCCTTGGAGAAATCCAAAACAGAACCATTAAGCATTCAGGCCTGGGAGTTCCTCATTAGAGAACTTAATCACAAATGTTAAAATCAGGCCTCTGGCAGTAAAGTAGGAAGCCCTTCAGGGGCAGCTTGGTTTACTAAAAGCCTCAGGACACAAAAACAACACTTAAATAAATACTTACGACAACTAAGAATCCAGGGCTCAGCTTCTTTCCAAGACCTCCTACTTTTAATTTCAAAAGCCAGAAAAGACATAAAAAGAGACATAAAGACAGCCAAGAAAGCATTTCATGAAGACCGCTGGGCGAAACTTCATTACACCTGCAAACAAAGAGATTCCAAGCGTTTTTGGAAAATTATTAACCAGCTATCCAATGGCAGGAACCAACACCACAACTTGGACTTAATGGAGGAAACATAGAGAGCTCATATTGAATCCCTATACAACAAAATTCCAACTTCAGGCACCGCTGACCCTGGCTTTCAAATAAGGAACAGAGTCGCTGCCAGAGATCAAGTAAAAGACGACTCCACCTCTGAATTACTTGACTTCCATCCGCGGATCCTTTATGAGTAAGTCTTAAAAACAATTAAAAAAACGAAGATCCGAGGGCGCCCCAGGGCCCAACGGTCTTCCAAACGCCATGTTCTGACATGAAACTCCATTGTGTGCCAGCCACTTGACTCCACTCTACTCTGACGTTTTAGTCTCCAACACGATCCCCGACTCCTGGAGGGGAAGTATCCTAGCCCCAATATACAAGTCGGGTGCTCGTTCTGACCCCTCCAACTACATGTTGATTGCGTTAATCAAAGTGAAGGCAAACATATACCCATCGAACCTGCTGGCAGACTTAGAGGACTGGGCCACTTGAACAAATCTTATTCCCCACACGCAAACTGGATTTAGGGGTGGGATGGGCACTCTTACGAACATCTCTGCTGTAACCCTCCTAGCCAACCAAGCCTTTGCAAACTCTAAGCCCCTGTACACAGGCTTCATTGACCTTAAAGCAGCCTTTAACAAAGTCTTGAGAGCCATGCAATGGTCAAAAATGCACAATTGGGGGGTTCCAGCTAAGCTGCTGGAGGCCATAATAAATGTGTACTCTCAGACATGGGTCGAGATCAGGAAAGGAGATGGGCCCAGTATAACTAACAAGATCCAAACTCTTAACGGGTTAAAACAAGGGTGCGTGCTGGTGCCCTGCCTTTTTAATATTTACATTGCAGACCTGGATAAGCACCTTCAGTCAATTCAATCTGACCCTCCAAAACTTGTCAAAATACCTTCACGAATATGCGGACAACATCATTCTACTAGCACAAACACCAGTAGGCTTGCAAGGACTAATCACCAAACTAGGAGCTTATATCACCTCTGCACAAATTAACCATCAACCACCCAAAAACGAAGGTGATGTGCTTTGCCAAAAAACTTAAAGCAGTGAAAGATTGCAAATTCATCTGGACCTTGGAAAGCAACACCTGACCCAGGTGGACTCGTACAAAAACCTAGGCTTTCAAATAGACTGCAACCTCATCTTCAAAATACATCTGGATCAAGGTTGCACGAAAGCCAAACAATTGCAGTTCGCTCCTTACCTCCATCTCATACAGCACAAAAATCTTGAACGTCAAAGACGCCACAGTTCTAAATCTAGCACAATCAATTCTCTTCAAGAACCTGTTTGCAACCCCCCACCATATTCAACAAGCCCAAATTCGACTAGAATAAGGTCTAAGGAAGCAGATCCCCGATAGACAAGGTGCACTAGCAAAGTACTGTTGGAGGATAAGGGACTCAGAGGATGATACTCTTGCACATTACTGCTGGCTAGAGATTGAAAACCAGGCCAGGCTAAACAATTGAATCTTTAAAATTTTGAAGGCCTCCCTCTCGGCAGTGCAGCTAGAGGAGGCCTGGCTCACTGTCCTACCTACTCTGGCTTTAAATCTGTGGTCAATAAAGCAATCAAAGAGACTTCTTTATTAATATATAAAACTGCCTTTGCAAAAGAAATCTCATGCCTGGGCAGTGATACAGGCATACCAGAGGCTGCAACCTCAACCTTATTTGGTATATCACTTTCTTCACCCAAAAACATTTCTTCACAATACTAAGGTTTGTGTCATTCCCATCAAAGGACCTGACCCCCAAATCGAAATACTCCTGGCAATCAAAGGAATGCCGCCTATTTGGAGCAGGGGACAAGTCTTTACTGCATCAAATATGTTTCTGCCCCTTCCTAGCAGAAACTCGAAAAACGGTCCTTCAGGAAGCCTTTAGGAAGGAACAAATAAGAACTTGTAGACCAGCAGTTATCCAAAGTCTCGAAGGTCCATCAATTTGATTGTCCTGTAGTGCCATAAACTTTCTGAAAATTGCGGCAAAAGATCTAGACAAAATAGAAACTGCCTTCAAACCTAAGTAGTTTTAGATTAATCAACCTTGACACTTCTCTATTAATATCGTTGACTTAAGCACAGCCATTTGTCTTACAACTGTCTTGCTTGTGCTTTTTAACATTTTAAAAGTTTTTAAAACATTCATTTTATGTATTCCTTACAAATAGTGTTTTTTCCGCCATTTTATGTTTTTTTCATGAAATCAAATAAAGGTATATTTGACTTGACTTGTCAGTTTTTTATTTTTGAAAATGTTATTTCAAGGAAAAAGCTTCTACTTAGTAAACTTCCATGCACCCTTTGTAAAAGTTTATTGTCCTACATGTGTTAATTTTGAATTAGTATACATTTATTTAATGTGATTGAATGAATTAAAGCAGTTATCCATTATTTAAAAAGTTTCAGGTTTGTTTACGAATAAGAACATTTCTGCTTTCCTTTTGTTAGGATGAAACATTTTGGGAACACCCCATTCTAACTGATAATATGCAAGCTGTGCAATTTACCTTCAAATGATTAGCATGATTATCAAGACATCAATCATATAAGCTGAGTGTTGCCACCATAGCAATTGTTGTGCATCTAAACAACCTGATGAGGGAGCTCATTAGTCATAAACAGATATTAAATATATATAAAGAGTGAGGAGCCTTTGTGGACCATAACTGGTGCAGATAGACTGCTGATGAAAAAAGCGATTAATGCAAGCAAGGAAGACATAGCAAAGATGAAGAAACAAGAAAGGGAGTGTAAAAAACAACAAATATTGATATAATTAACAAATGGTGAGTGATAAGTCCTAATCAGCAAGCTCTGCAACAAAATAGTTGCATCATATTTAACTTTTTTTTTTCATTGAATTACTAGGATTTCTTTTAAGAAGGAGCTAACATTTTCTTACCACACCTAACTATAATGTCACTTTAACGTTTGGATTTGTAATTCAATTTCTGTTTTTCTTTTACCATAAGAGATAATTTTTTGCTATAGTTAACTATAATGTCACTTTGATGGTTTTTTCCAGTGAATTTCTGCATTTCTTCAGCCCATTTAGCCAACTCCCCTACTGCATAGAGCCTTTGGTTGTGCGCAGTGAGGTTTGGTTGCAGGGCTTAGTCTCCACCTAGGATCTGCGCCCAGTCCCGTTATGGGCATTTAACTCCCTACTGCACACCCTCTGTCTAATCCCACTGCATGTCACAACCTCCTCCTCTGCACATCCTTCACTCTGGGTCCCACAGGAATACCGCAGTACATCCCGATAGGAGGGAGGGCCATGCTGTGAGTGCGCTGTGGTATCCATGGCACATTTTGTTTTTTTTTATTATGTCCCCTGGGTGTTTCCATCTGGGTCACCTCCACAAATGCCAGGGACCAGGGTGTCTCTGCCTTCTTCCTTAACATGTATTTTCTAAAAATGTGCAGGACACCAAGACTGAGTCACAGAGTATTGTAATGGCGGCTGCAACCTTTTTTCTCTAAGTTCCGACCAGCCAGTCAGAACATTCATTACCACAGAATTAGTCTCCCATGGTAAACTAGTGAGACCAGCCATCCAGATAAACCTAACTTTTTAAACCTCTCAGGCCCAACCGAAGCACCCCTTCTTTAACATGAATTTCTTAAGAACAGCTGTAGGAATTTACCCCACATCACAAAAAGCATACTTTCTGGGTAAAGCTGTAACCTTTTTTGAAATTTGGTGTAATTCAGTTCAGCCATTTTTTCTGTATTGGTAAAGAAGGTTTTCAATGGAAATTAACATGGGAAATCAATGCTTTGGGACACCCCTTTTTTCTTTGCCCCTACTTGATGGATGGGCGCACTTTACCTGACGGTGCCTGTAAGAAATTAGATTTGTTGATGGGGTGAAAACCCTACTCAAGCAAAAACAACAATCTTTGTCAGGGTGAACCATAAAGGTCTGGTAGCTTGGTACAAAAGCAACCAGGCTTAATTTACAGGCAATGTGTAAGGTATCTATGCGGCACACAAACAGTAACAACGTTAAAACACAACACAATAAAAACCCCAAACCAATTTCGAAAAATAGAGAATATTTTAATAAATAAAATGATACCAGAATTGCAAAAATTCAATCAGTAGAACCGGAAGCATTCAATTTCAAAATTATTGTTAGAAATGGTGCCTAATAAAGCACCACTTGCAGTCATCTGGCCATGCTAGACGTGTGTAAAGTCAAAAGTTCACATTGAACTCAGGGACCAGTTAATTCTACAAAGAGTTCTGTGTGTGGTGGAGGAGGGCCAAGAAGGAGGGAGAGCATCGGTGATAGCCATGGCTGTAGCATGAAGAGGAGGTCTGACTTCAAGAACAGTCGTTGCTGTAGTGCGGAGCACCAGTTTGGTGTTACAAGTGGTGATTGCTGGTGCTTTGTGTTGGCCCTCACCATGGACTGTCAGTACTGTAGCATGAAGTGCAGATCTTGCTTTGCTGCTCCTCGCTGGCGATTGCTGTAACATTAAGAGTCAAGCTCACCAGGGTTTTGCGTTGGTGGTATTGCGGGTGGCAGAGTCTCAGCGCGATGGGGGTCCATTTGGAGTCAACAAGAGACCAAAACGTCAGAACTTCTTCTATCTTCTTAGGAGGAGATCAACTAATGCCAGCTAAGGGATTAGGACCTGGGGAGGCACTTCTTGGTGATCAGAAACTCACTCCTGCAGAGGCCAGCAGAACTCAAGTATGTCCAATTTCAGGTCCAGGAAGCTCCAGTGCTTCAGGTCATCTCGACCATTGCAGGGTGGGCTCTGGAGTGTGTTGCGTCCCTGTAGCTCAAAACAGGGGGTTAGCAAACCAACCCTTGGAGTCACGTAGGTTAGCCTGTGATGAAGGGAGCAGGTCCAGTCTTTCTTCTGAGAGGCCAGTCCACAAGCAGCAGGGCAGTACTTTAGGAGCAGTCAGGCAGTCCTCTGGTGGCAGGGCAGTCCTTCTTCTGTAATGTCCACTGGTCCAAGAGTGTTTTGAAGAGGTGTTCTGAGGGTCCAAAATTGGTACCTGGTGCCAGACTTTGTGTGTTGAAGAACAGCCTGTTCTACCTCCGCATCTAATTCTGGAAAGTGCATTTCTACCCCTGTTTAGGCTCCAAATTGTCAAAGGTGACAATAGGCTGGTGTGAGGGTCCTTTGTGTGCTGGAGGCATGCCATTTGAAGTGTAAGTGGGGCAAGGCACAGCTCTGCCCTCCTGCTATCCAGGCAGGATGACCCACCCTTTTCACACCTAGTACCCTTTGTGTCACTGTCTGGGAAAAATACGCAAACCCAACAGCAGAGCCATTCACAGTGACCTCACCAAGAACACCGGAAGAAGGAACAAATGGTTAAGACAACAAAATGGTAACTTTGCAAATGGGACTTTTTCTAAAGTTAGCACTTATTAAACATAATAAGATAACAGTGTTAGCTAATGGGAGAGAAAGGAATTACAACATTGAAAAACGTCTTTCACTGCTGGGACATGTCAAATGTAAATCCCATTGTCCTATTTTTTAAACACAATGCACCCTGCCCAATGAGCCTTTAGTGTCTATCTTATGGGTGACGTAAGTATTACAAAGAAAGATTTAGGTCTGGCAAAAGATTTATTTTTATGTATGAGTCTAGAGAAAACCGAGACTGAAGCAATGCACAGCTTGACAGGCACTAAGGCCTATTTTTTGTAAACAAAAGTATTATTCCCACAATTGATCAGAAAAAATTTCTTTTACTCAGAAATGCTTCAAAAATGATATCCAATTAAAGACAATGTAATATTCAAGTCAATTCAAATGTTGATACATATCAAAAAAATCATCAATGTCTCTGTTTTTGAAAAGTACGTTTCACTTTTTAGTACATGAAACATTCATCCACGACCCAATGCATTTCGGGTTCATTCAGAACCCTTCATCAGGGGATCATATATATAAACATCCACATTTTATAAGGTTTAAATTCCTCGGAGCCAGTCGGAAAGCGAATCTACAACAAAAAAGGTTATATTAACGTTAGTTACAATTCAGGCGAATTATAAAGGTCATAATAATAATGAGCATGAACATAGTATACAGTGATATTCAGTTGTAATAAATGCTGCTGTGGGTTTTCCATACCGCAAAACGACAGAAATACCATGAAGAATATGAGTAGAAATGCCTAAGTCAAATGTGCCTCCACCATGAAAAACAAGAAAGCAGAGGAAACGGAAACAGACAGAGTGCCCTCGAATACTGTAGTGAATAAGTTCCCAAAAGTGTCTAAATCTACTAAGTGCCACACAGGTGTAGTCTATAAAATCTAAATATATGCGGGTGAAATACCTTATGACGTCCTGGAAAAGAACTAAGGTCTGTTGCATGAAATTCAATCTACAGCACTTCTTCCTGTTAAAATTAACAAAGTGGTATTGTATGACCGTCCTTATCGAATCAATTAAAGTAGCACTGTTAAACGGCTGTAATAACGGACTCAATACTCACAACACTGCCTCAGTTTAGATCCAAGGTGAAATCAGACACCTCGATACTCGTAATCACCCCCTTCGTTTTTCTTGTCTCTATGTCATATGAATATCTGAAACCAACATGATACCTATAGGCGAATATAGTGGTGTATCATGAATCCTGAAGCGATTCTAAGTAAAAAGTAGAAGTCCCCCTACCTTTTTGTAGAAGTATGCTCCTCGAGAAAGTCTAACTGTTCCTCGTCTGTACTCGAAGCGAGTAGCCGGTTTCAAAGCATAATCTAGCCAAGGAGATGACGCACCGCCCTGTTCTTAACCAACAACAACAACATCAATATTAATCTTACACTCACATCTATTTACATTTTCATTTATCTTTTATTTCTCGCCTTTCAACTCTTTTCCTACACTACCCCGACAATTATCGCGTTCGAGGGTTGAGGGGAAGCGCCATCTTGGATAGGTTAGGTTTGAGTCCTCTGTTGATGTTGTTGGTTAAGAACAGGGCGGTGCGCCGTCTCCCTGGCTAGATTATGCTTTGAAACCGGCTACTCGCTTCGAGTACAGACGAGGAGCAGTTAGACTTTCTCGAGCATCATACTTCTATCCCGGTCCTAACTAGAACTACACAGTGGACCAAAAAGAAAAAGCTACCACACACAGCCTACCCCATGTGTGGATGTCTTTGTACATCAGGCTCATTACAAAACCCTAGAAATTCACTGAGAAAACAAAGGTTAAGTGAGGTTAAGTGAAAATGACAATTCAAGTGTTACATTTTAAGATAAAAAAGAACTGAAATTCACCACTTAAAGTTAACAGCAGTAAGTATAACTCATATAACTGCATCACTCATTAGATGTTCTATGACATCATTGATAACATCTATGCAACATCTTAAATGACCCCATTGAAGACAACACTGTGTATGGCGAGGGACTGAATTATAATTGCTTCAGTTAAGTAAAACTGACGAATTTCATTTTTTTAAATGTAACCTTTTTGACTAACTATTATATCACTTTACCCTTTGTTTTTTTCCAGTGAATATATATTTATATATGTATACATATCAGTATCATATGAGTATGAGTGCATATATATATATATATATATATACACATATATATATATAATATATATGTATATATATATATATATATTTAACATATACACAAATAGTTTAATTTAATATCATTCAATCAGTCATCAGTCAGTCATAAAGTCTTTATTGCGAATATTTCATCATAAAAGACATACTATACAATTCATAATTTACATTGATACAATTAATCCCAAGAAATATATAAAATTAATTATCCATAGTATGTAAAAAGATAAAACATATAAATAGATAGCTAGCTAGCTAAAACCTGTGATAAAAAGAGATTAAATATACAATTTTGCAAAAAGACTTGACAGCTTAATGAAACTATTTAAAACAAATGGGACCCTCCTCAACTATCCTTAAGGCCTTAATAATAGCCACTTCCTCAGTAGCCACAGCATATCTTGTGGACCAGAAAATTAGGAGCTAATCTTCCGAGACTGAAGTATCCAAGCCCAACTGATGAATTTAGCCACACCAATAACCACAAGTTTTGAAGTATCAGTTTTCAGTATTTTACTAGCTACCTATCTTATACCCATTATCCGACATACAGGGTGTAGCCACAACCATCTAGGTTGGAGATACTCGGGACAAACAAAGAGGAAGTGATCAACTGTTTCAATCTGGTCCACACAAAGAGGGCATTTTCCACTACCAAATGTATTCCAGCTTTTGGTTAGACCACGTAGCAGTAGGGAGCCAAGTCTAAACTGGTGATACAGTTTGCGATCCTGTGACTATGGTATAGTATCCCAGTACTCTTCAAGAAAGGAATCGTCCTTGATTGCCAAATATGTTGTAGTCAAGAAACTACCAGTCGAGGAAGCAAGTCGCTTAGCAATTGTCCTATTCCAATACGCGTCCCTAAAGATCTTTTTCGAGGGAAAAACAGCTGTATCGGGGTTGGTCCATAACTCTCCCATCCCCATATCTGCCAGTACGGTTTTAATTTCAGACAGCCAGGTAATCCTATATGAGCCCCCTAGAACTTTAACTTCTAGTAGGGCCTTGGCGGATAGGGACAATTCCGGTGTAGTCCTCAGGCGTCGCCAAAACGCCATCGGTCTATACCGCGCCATGTCCTCAACAGGCTGACAACCTAAATCATATAGAAGAGGTATACGTGAGGAAGATTGTGGTAACCCTACAGCAGACCCAAGAAATTTGTTTTGTGCCACCTGTAAGGAGTCCAGGTTACTAAAACCCCATAATTCAGCACCGTACATTACGGCTGGAAGGATTTTAGAGCCATACATTTTGATCAGGGGAGCCATAGGTTCAGTTACAGAATACCTATGTTCTTTAAGCAAGGCTGCACCAAGTTGGGTGTGCTTTAAGGTAAATACATCTATCTGGGTCTTCCAACTTAGGTTCAATCATTAATACATAATATTCGTATATTCTTTATTTTTAACATTGTATTTATTTTTTACTTACCATGTTTAAAAATATACATAATATTTACTATTAACTTAATTATATTTATTTTCTGTCAATTTAGTTATATTTTAAACCTTTCATCCCTGAGCTGTAAAAACTCCATACTACTGCGCCATCTGTGAATTCTAAAAAATCCATACTCTCTCTACACACTACCCATTCGTGAGCCCTAAATACTCCCTTCTACCTTTATATATTACACATCCCTTAACCCTAAGCTCTCCATACTATCCCTAAATACCATTCATCACTGCACCCTAAAACCACATAATACTTATTATTTTTCAAATGTATTACATTAATATTATTTAACTAAGGTATTGCTAGGTATTACTGGTATTACTATAATTATCATTATTTTGATTGTTAATATTATTATAATTATTATTATTTTATTTAGTTAAATCTAACAGTAAAATGAAATCACTCTCCAGTTCTTATATAACAACATTACTACCCAATAAATGAAATATATTTCAAAGATGATATATATTAAATGTTTAAATAATGAATAACACCTTTACATTATTTATTAAAAATTAATACACAATGCATATTAATAAACTTATCTGTTCTCTTCATACATATATATATAAAGTAACAGTAGATAAAATCAGAGCCTAAACCAAGCAAAGATGGGATATTTCAAACCAAGACAATATTCATTTCATTAGACCGTTTGAGCAAGTTAGTAAGTAGTGTCTTCTTCAGTTTTCGGATGTTTACCTTTTCTGATTTGACTTTTGAGCTCAGATCACAGCTTGTTGACATGTGGGTTCTCATGATGATATACCTGGCCTAGTTTTAGTCACAGTGTGTATATCACACATTAGTTAGGTAAATAGTATGAAGTAGTTTACCCATGTGCGTATTCTTCCATACTTTCTCTATGTTAACAAGTTCCTAATAATTTTAACTTATTGACTTAATCATTGATATTGTGTGCTTTGGCACAAGAATTAGATGTTTGTTTTGTGTTGGAAAACAGGATTTTTTAGGGCACATGCTGGATCTTTGTTTCATTGTAATTGTGCAAACTACCACCTTTTTA
The DNA here is from genome assembly GCF_964263255.1 of Lissotriton vulgaris. Classification (NCBI taxonomy): domain Eukaryota; kingdom Metazoa; phylum Chordata; class Amphibia; order Caudata; family Salamandridae; genus Lissotriton; species Lissotriton vulgaris. The sequence goes on along the minus strand of NC_141697.1, from coordinate 351,030,993 downwards.
GTCATTGAGGTCTATTGTGAGTTTTTTTGTTTGGAGTGTAATTCATCTCCATATTACAACTTACTCACTGGCAGTCACAAATGTCACAGAGGTACATATTTTATTTTTAATAGACTAGAAGACATTATGGGGCAGATTTACTAAGATTTTGCATCAGGGTTAAATCACTTTTGTGGCCCAGCCCTAACGCAAATCTATATTGTTTTTTGCTAAGCCCTGCAAAGCCACCTTTTTGAAGTTCAGTAAATAGAAGGCAACAGAAGGCAGCGCAGCCTTTCATTACCTATTGTTGTGAAGAAGTACTCTGAGGCAGAGGTGAGTACAAACGTCTTTATTCTGTCATCCACTCTCCGTAACTTTCAGGCTAGCCAACATTCCAAAGGGAAGGAGGAAGGGGGGACAAGGAAAGTACCAAGGAGGGAGAATGGAAAAGGAGGAAGATTACAACACCTATATCACACAAAAAGCTTCCTGGAGGAGCAAATTAAAACTCAGTTTCTTATTTAGCAGGATACGGTGAGAATATCCGCTCCATATTATACAATTCAATGAATAGTAGATCGACAATCAATAAATTGTGCAGAGCCCAATCATTTTTACAACAGGCATACTTCTTAGTATAATAGTATAATGAAAAAAAATATAATTTATTTAATACACAATACACTAAAATCATGTAGTTAGGATCAACACAAATCCCACTATCCCACTGTCAGACACAGATCATCAAAATATTTTTGTAGCCCCAACAGTGATTCAAGACAGACCTAGACCCAACCGTTTTGTTCTCCTTTGTTTCTAAGTGCATTTTCTTGAGAAGAGGTGTGTGAGTTCTTTCAGTTAGCCGCTGTGGTGGTCAAACTGTAGATGTTTTGGTCTCCTGTCATCTAACAAGTCCATGAACCATCCTCAGGACAAAGAGTCAAGCTTTGTATATGTGTAGAAAACCATTTGAATGCATATGAGGCTGTGTATATAAACACAATCCAGACAACATATGGGGTAAACGTGGGAATCCAAACATAGGGGTCCATTAGGATGACGGGCGGACTTTGTCCGCCCGTCATCCTAGCGGGAATTGGGACCCCCGCCATACGGACGGGGGTCCCGTGGGGGGCATTAGGATGTACCCACCACAGTGGCGGGCACATCCTGCATTTCCAGCATTGTGGCGGGCGGAGCTCTCAGCATTGCCCGCCACAATGCTAGAAATGCATTTCGGCATTTGCATAAACAAAGCGGCAGGCACGAAAATGCCATGCAAATGTGGGGGGTACCGCAGGTACCCCCCCGTGTGCAGCCCCCACCCCTCCTTCACTCTGGGGGCCCGCATGGGGCCCCCAGAGTGAAGACCGCATGCCTTCAGTGGCGGCATTGCCACCACGGAAAGGCATGACTGACAGCCCATACTAATATGGCTGGTGGTGTCTATGAGACACCGCCACCATAATAAACATTTTCCGCCCCGGCCGCAAGGGGACCAGGGCGGAAAAGCGGCGGATGGTCTTTCTGTCCGCCGCGGTCCCTCCCGCCATACTAATATGGCGGGGGAAATTCGGGAATGGATGTTGGGCGGATTGACTCCGCCAGGCCTGCGGTGGCTACCACCAGCCTGGCGGAGGCAATCCGCCCGACATCGTAATGGGCCCCACAATCTGCAGACTTAATCCAGTCTGACCTAGATTTGATGACTTGGTCCTGAGAACATGTTCTTGGTAGACCATTAGAGACTGAACTGTCAACACTTAAAAACAAACATTTCATTGTATAGTGTGGACTGAATATTCTTACCGCATCACGCTAAATAAGAAACTTAGTTTGCTCCTTTAGTAGGCATTTTGTGTTATGTATGTTCATACCCAGTCTCCTGCTGGTTAAGAAGGCTGGCTTATTGTGTTGAGCTTTGCATTACCTTGCACTGAGAAAACGTTCCATGGGTGGAGCATGGGCATTCCCATGCATCCACCCATGGATATTGATGCATTTCCAGATTTGCAAAGACTCGTAAACCTGGAAATGCGTCAAAATGCTACGCTTTCCCCAGTGAGGCATAACAAGGAGAAATATCTTTATTTCTTCTCTTTATTTCCTCTTTCGACTCGTGCTGCATTTTACAGCACACATAGATTGTTTCTCTGCAGGAAGGCATCCCTTCTGGCAAAAAAACGATCCGGCCTGCGATGCAGGCACCCCTTTTCGATGGTGTAAGGATGCCTGCATTGGTGCTAGGTAGCACACTGTTCACCAGGAGGAAGCAGGAGAAATGAGCCATATCTTAGTTCATATGGAGCAGTTCTGCTGTCTCCCTTTATGCAACGCAGTTCATCATCTTTGCTTGATTAAAGCATTTGTAAGTAAGGATGTTTTCAATCAGTAAGTACTGCTAAGTAGAACAGTTACATTGGTAAATGTTTAGTGGATGAAGTTCTCTTAATCTGTATCATTCTGCTCTCAGTAAGTGCCTACTGACTTGGCAAATGCTTTGGGAGCTCCTTCAAATCATGTTATCTTTTTGCCATAGTAGATTATTGTTGGGTATCAAATGCTTTCTAATTTCCATCATAAATATCATGCCATCATTATGATTTGGCAAACTGGAACCTCTCTCATTGATGATAGCAACAACTGTACTGAATAAACGTTTGACAGATATACTGATGGCAGGACACAACACATATTTCTGTGCCAGCCTGCTCGGTGCTGGTCACTGTTCCCCTTCCTCATGCCAGATTAGCAGTAACTGGTGATCCTGAGCCAAATGTACGTTTTCATCAATTTACAGAGTCACTTTATCCTGGACTGGGTATCTTGATACTGGCATTGATCTAGTTTAATTGGAGTTGTTGTCCTTTCTTGTCATGCACCTCAATTCTGTGCAAGAACTACCTCTCACACTTTGCAACATCACACTTTGCAACAGGTTCCCTGGATGGGGGCACAAACCTAGACAGTACAGACCGGTAGAAGGGATCCAATGTAGTGGTACAGATGCACTCTTGGGAGTCCATTTTTTTATTGTTTATTCTAGCACTTGGAACTGGTCACACGAATGGAGTCATTCGCAGGTGTTAAGATGCTGTTGCTTGGCTTCCGTGAGGAAGAAGAAACAGAAAAAAAAGAATGAGAAGAAAAAACCCAATACTATCACTACAAATAGCACTAGTGATGAATAGATCCAAAAGTGAGAGAACACCTCATTTTATTCGACCTTTCCAAACGCAGCAATGTTTAATTTCAACGGCCTCATATGCATGAAAGTATGTAACAGAGTATAAAGTGCAGAATATCGCCTGGCACAGAAATTATTTAACACAATCTCAGACAGGACATGATACAGCCACTCTGTTTTGAAGTGAGAGATGGTGTGGATTAGAACACAAAAATCATTGTATAATAGACAAAGCTCTTATACACAATTCAATTCAACCGAAACCCACCCTCTTTACACATCTACATTTATAATGCTAAGAAAACAATGTGTAATGAAGTTTTGCTAAAAAAAATTACTCCCTTCATGCAAGAAAAACTGTGAGCGTCTTAATTATACTGTAATTCATAGATTGCACTCAGCACACATATTTTGATTCTACTGTAAACTGGAAGAAAAGACTGAATAATTGATTCAATCTTTAAATAATTAATAAGTCACCAGAAACACTCCAATGAAATGCAAGTAGTTCTTCCTAATCGTTTTATCAGTGAAATAATAACAATGCTAGGAGGCAAAACCATAATCTTACTTTTCAAATTATGTGACGCCGGCGCATTGATTTCTTAGCTAGTTTGGGCTGTTCTTGAGATGCTTGCGGGTGTTCTAAAAATGAGCTGGCCAAGGGCACCACTAGTCCTTATAAATCCCAGCAGGGCGACTCTTTCCGCAATTTGACATGGTATTTAAAGGTATGGCAAATGTTTCTGTAATTATAGTGAAAAAGAAAAACAAAACCACGAAAAAAGAATAACTCTATGAAAGTGTTTTTGGCAGCTGTGGTATTATGTGAGCTTGAAGAGTGCATCAAATCAGTTCCTGACAGAAATTCAAGCAGTCAACCATCTACGGCGAATACATACAGAGCAAACCATGCCTAATTTACGTCATTGGTGCTGGTACCAAATAATTGTTACATACGCGATAAATCCTATGCCCAAAATGAGACAAATGCTATGGTTACAGCTAGTGTAAGGTAAACGTTTTCTGTCATCGGTTAGCACACAGCTAGCAGTGAAGAGGGTATTATTGGACAGTTGCAATCAACAAACAAAATGGCCGACATTGCCACAAGAAAAGCAACATTGGGAAATGGAAATTAGCACCTTACTCGAAATTTGTCATGCCTGTTTAGGCTTAATTACGAAGGACCTCATTACGAGATTGCCGGTCCTCCTGTTGACCTGCCACCACTGTGCCCACAGGAGGACCGCCAAGCCTGTTATGTGCCGGTGTAATCTAGGGCAGGCTGGCAGTGCTGCGGTGGCCTCACGGCATCGGCTGTGTAAGGCTCATAGGCAAGCCTTAACAGCAGACCTATGCAATGGCTGCACCTGAAGCACATTACTGCACTGTTTGGCATGCATGCCACACTGTGCAGGAAAGGGGGTGTAATACCAGGGCGGCACAACATGTGGCCCTCTGCATGCACCCCCAAAGGCCAGAAGTGGCAGGGGGCCTGTTCGGGCTCCCTTAGTTGCCTCTCCGTCACCCATTGTATGCCAGGCTCACCTTCATGAAATGGGTGGTGGAAAGCCAACTCATAATATGCTCAGCGGCGCCAGCATCGGCACCGCCAAGATTTTGAGGCCAGTTTCAGACTGCCCGCGCAGCTAGATCTTTGATCTTGGCAGAGCTGTTGTTCTCGTGGCGGTCTGACCTCCACACTCAGAATACTGCGGGGGGACCCGCAGTGTTGGTGATGGTCTGACCACCACCGCGTGCACGACAGTCCTGAGGACCGCTGCACTCGTAATAAGGCCCTATGTCAGCTGCATTCAGACTTTTGCAAATTTGTTTTCAGAATGCAGATGCAGATATTCCAGAGGTTTACATCATCGAAACAATGTTTGTGGATCTATTTTGATTTTTTCATGTCTCAACTACTTTTACCTGAAAGCAGCCATGAAATCATTACCAATAATAGCATGACCAACATAAAATCTGTCTTACTCTTGAAAAGTAATAATCTTGAAGCACTGTGGGCATTACCACTTATTGAAATGTGCACAAACTGACCCCCCTTTTTGTGTTTGCACAGTCTTTTGTCAAAAAAGAAGTTTTAAGTATTTTTTAGGGTTCTTTTATAAGAGTCTGGGGTTGCTTTCTACAAGAGCATGAGATAAGCAGTTCAATCTCCTCCCTCCAGTCCGCTCACTCTAGGGTGTCTAAAAAGTCATCATGCTTACTCGGTCCCCTGGTAGACTACATAGCTAACTCTTTAGGGAAGTTTCCTTAACAGTGCTTTGTGATGCATTATAATTGCTTTGAATTCGGTATTCAGAGAATGGTAGCCAAATGAAGGACCTCCTTTTCCCTGCCAAAATATCTATTTTCTCCAGCTCAAACAAAAGATAAGAAAAATGACTTAAATAATTTTATTTGGAAAATAAGGTTAAAGAAATTGAAGTTACAAATAGTGGTGTAAAAGTGTTTATTTGTAAAATTGGTAGCAATAGGAAAGCATTAAGGTCTTCAGGAGGCCAGGGAGAAATCTGAATTACCCCAGCATAATTTACATTTCACGTCATGCGTTTTACAAGAAAATCTGCAAAATGTGTTCACTTTGCCTTTTGGCGGAATTGGAACTCGCTCGGGTAAAAAAAAAAAAATAGGCCTGAGTGAAATAAAAATTCTATGGCAGGACAGGAGGTTCAGATTATGCTTTCTCGATTTCTTTACTACAAACAGCAGCCAATAGGAACACAGTAAATAAAAAGAAAACTACCATTCCCATGAACACTTGGGCAACCACAGAGACTACATCCCTATATAAACAACCATAGAGGGTATGACTTCCTCTTTCTTTGCTGCTTCACAGCCAGTTAAGTCATTTACCTATATTTCATACTATTGTTGTTGCATGTTTTCATTGCCTTGTGCTGTTTACTTACAATAGCGTTGTTGCGCCGCTTATCTTTGGCCGTTTCCGGCGTCTGGCATGGTATTACTGTGTTCATTTGGACTTTTGTTGTCCCGGTTGTTGCAGCTGCTCGGGTTGCCGGTTTTTCGTTCACAGAGAGCGCAGGTCGCCTCTCTTTGTACTCGGGCTCTGTGCCCGCGTCTACCTGTGGAGTGGGACCGGGGACTCGGGAGGTCGCGCACTGCTGTCGCGAGTCGCTCCGCTTCCGGATTCACAGGCGGGCTTCTACGCATGCGCGTTAGCCCTATTGATGCTCCGTGTCTCTCACGGATTCTCCACACGCAAGAGGCGGCGTTTTCAAATAGCCTGTGCCACACTGCCTGCCGGAGAGTCCCCACAATACGCCCTTTCCTCTGCTAGGGTTTGGGCTGGATAATTACTAGAGGCGTTGCCTAGAGGGCCTTTCTTTTGCAAGCCTGTCCCTCCACATTTGATTTACTTGTTTAGGGTGGAGTGTTGCTCTGCCTGCCTGGCTTGCTTGGGGTTGTCACTCCCCCTGACTGGGTCACTTCCTTAGTGTCTGGCCTTTGGTTTATTCCTCTGTGGGCATTTCTTTCTTACTGTTCTGCCATATACTCACAAGCATGGCTGGCTACGATGAGTCTGAAGATTATTATTATGATGAGGAACCTGAGGAGTCCTTTGAGTATGATTTGGTTGATGCCCTTGACCAGGGGGTGCAACACTCTGTCAATACCGCGCTTGTCCGTGCCATTGGACCATTGAAACGTCATTTAACTGATTATGCACACCAAAAAGGTTGGATTCCTTCTTCTGCTGGCAAACACTCCTCTAAATCCCCTAAGAATCCTCACAAATCAGATTTTGTGAAATTGGCGAAGTCCCTGTCTTCCTCCAGTGTTTCTAAGAAGTCTCGACCACCTCCACCTGACACTGATGATACGTCCTCTTCGTCCTCTTCTTCCGATCCGTCTGGTCCTCCCTCTGCTAAAAAGTCTAGGAAGGAGCATTTTGTTGACGCTTCTTCACATCCTCCGGTACTTACCTTTGAGCCTTCCGACATAGTTCACCCTAACTCTAAATCCTGGCTCCCTGCTCCTGAGGTCGCGGAGTACGTTCAAGCACACATTCTTGAGCCTTTTGATCAGGAAGTACGTTCTCGTCTTTGTTCCGAGTGTCCTCGTCCTGATTTGGCGGACAAACTCTTGAATACTCCAGAGGTGGATCCCACTATTCTCACCTATCTTAAAAAATTCACAAAAGACCCCAAGAAGGGCATTGATAGGTCTTGGCGCCTGTGCCAGGATAAATTGTTGGATCTCCTTGGCCCGCTTACCGAGATTCTGGTTTTGGGTTACCAAGCTCAAGGGTCCGCTTCTGGCATCAACCCCGATGAGCTGATTGGTTGGGCCCAGCGTGCTATTTGCCAGTTGGGGAACGCAAATTGTGCTCTTTCCACAGAGCGACGGCGTTCCATTCTGTTGAAAACGGACCCCAGATTGACGGAATTGGCTTCGTCGGAGTCGGGCCCCTTGCTCAAGGTCTGCTCTTTGGTCAACCCTTCCTTAAGGAGTTGACAAAATTTGTCGCAACTTTCAGTGGCCTGGATAAGGCGCACTTTTCTCTCCGTAGGGCGTTCCGCCCGGTTTTTGGCAGGGTCGGACGTTCCAGGGGACGTTTGTCCGGCCGTGGCTCTGGCCAGCAGCGTGGCAATCAGTCCCAGCAGGGAGGAGGTCAACATTCATCCTATTCCGGTTCCAAGTCAAATTTCTACCCCTCCCACAAAGGTCGTGGACAGGCCGCCAAAGGACGCTATGGCGGAAACCAGGGAGGACGTCAGGATTTCTCCAACACAGGTGAGCTTAATTCCCTATGAAGATGTTGTCCTGGGGGGCAGAGTGCAATTTTTTCTTCAGAATTGGCATGCAATCTCCAGCGATGCATGGGTGTTACAGACTGTTCAAGGTTATCGGATAGAGTTTTACCATCCTCCCCTTCAAAGTCACATCCCTTCACCCCTTGTTTTTTCCCAACTAGATCAGGACGTGATCTCCAAAGAAATCGAGTCCCTTCTGGTCAAAGGGGCCATTGTGCGGACTTCCCTGCATCCTCAGGGGTTCATCAGCAATGTCTTCCTGGTGGAGAAGAAAGGGGGAGGCTCTCGCTTAGTGCTCAACCTCAAGGAATTCAACAACGGAGTGGTTTATCGCCACTTCAAGATGGAAGGCATCCATCTTCTCAGGGATCTCCTTCGCGAAGGCGACTGGATGGTTCGCCTGGATTTGAAGGACGCTTATTTGTCGGTCCCGATCTTCCAGCCTCATCGCCGTTTCCTCCAATTCCAATGGTTGGGGACGTGGTTCGAGTACACTGTTCTCCCGTTCAGCCTCTCGTCCGCTCCGTGGTGCTTCACGAAGCTTCTGCGGCCGGTAGTGGAGTCGCTGAGGGCACGCGGGGTTCGTCTGATAGTGTATCTCGACGACATACTATTGATGGCTCAGTGTCCTGTCTGATTACAAACGCATTTGGTCTGGACGATCGAGCTATTGCAATCTCTAGGATTTCTAGTGAATCCTCAAAAATGTCTTTTGCATCCCTCTCAGTCGATAGAGTTCTTGGGTTTCCTGGTCGACTCGATCTCTTGCCAGCTGCTCTTGCCTTCCCAGAAGATCAGGTCTATCAAGCGGGAGTTGACATTACTGTTATCCAAACAGAGTGTGTCTTTGAGATCAATCGCTCGGATTGTCGGCCTGTTGGCTTCGTCTATTCAAGCGATCTTTCCGGGTCCCTTACACTATCGGGCCCTTCAACGTCTCAAAATCAAGCATTTACAGAAAGGTCTTCGCTATTCCGATCTTGTTCCTCTGTCGACGGACGCCAGGTCGGAGATGATGTGGTGGCTCAACCACATGGAAGCTTGGAATGGGAAAGCCCTGTTCGGATCTACCTCGGATGTAGTGCTGGAATCGGAAGCAAGTCTTTAGGGTTGGGGAGCCCGGTGAGGGTCTGTGACAATGGGCGGCCGTTGGTTGCGGGACGAACTGAGTCTTCACATCAATTGTTTGGAGCTCCTGGCGGGCTTGTTTGCGATTCGCAGTCTTGCTCCTGAGGCTACCAAGTGTTGCATACTCCTCCGCATGGACAACATCTCTGTGGTTCGGTATGTGAACAAACTGGGAGGGACGAGGTCGAAGCTCTTGGCCGAAATTGCAAAGGACTTCTGGCACTTCTGCCTTCAGCGGTAGATCACTCTTATTGCAGAGTATCTCCCGGGTCGCTAGAATCAGGTGGCCAATTGGAATTCTCGCCATCTGCTGGACTTCAGCGATTGGAGGCTTCACCCCAGGGTACTTCGGAGCCTCTCTCGCATTTGGGGTCTGCCGTGGAGGGATCTGTTCGCCTCTCGCCTCAATGCCCAATTGCCCAAATTTTACAGTTGGCGTCCGGATCTGGAGGCTCTGGCCACGGATGCGTTTCTTCAGATTTGGCCTCCTCATCTCTGCTATGCATTTCCCCTGTTTGCGATGATTCCACGGGTCTTGGCTCGGACAAAGCACTTCCAGTCGGAGATCATTCTGATAGCTCCTCTTTGGAGGGCTCAGGCTTGGTTTCCGGATCTTCTGGAGCTGAGCTGCTCGATGCCGTTCCTTCTTCCCCAGAAGTGGAACTTGTTGTTGGACCCTCTGCTCAATCCGCATCCCCTGATTCAGTCGAGTCAGCTCCGGTTGGTTGCGTGGCGGATTTCGGGGAACGCTGGAAAGTCCCAAGCTTATCTGGAGACGCTGCACGATTTATCAGTAAAGCTTGGGCCCCCAACACGCACAAGCGTTACGCATCAGTTTGGCGACGATGGTGTGGTTGGTGTTCTGAACGGGAACTGGAGCCCGCTTCAGCGGATGTTACTTTAGTTGTTAATTTTCTGGCTTCCAAAGCTTCTTCTGGTTCTGCTTATAGTACGGTCAATTCCTTTCGCTCTGCGGTCTCTGCGGGCCACGACTTTGTTGACGGGAAGCCTGTTGGGGAACATCCCTTGATTTCTAAATTACTTCGAGGCATTCGGCTGGTAAAACCGCCTTGTCCAAAGTATGTTGCTCTTTGGGATGTCTCCATTGTTTTACGTTTTCTGGAGGCTTGGCCTCCCAACTCCTCTTTGTCTCGTAAGCAGCTTTCAGCAAAGTTGATGATGTTACTTTGTTTGGTGTCTTGGAAACGCATTTCGGATGTGCGGGCGTTAGATCTCGAAGGGCGTTCGTTCTCTCCGGACGGTGTCACTTTTACCATTTCCCGGCGAACCAAGTGTAATTTGTCTTCTGTGACGTATCCGTCTTTTCCACAAAATCCACAGTTATGTGTGGTCCAATGCATAAAGGCTTATGAGGTAAGTACTGCTCCTTTTCGACAAAACTTGTCTGGTCAATTGCTAATTGCTTTGCAAAAGCCTTTTAAGCCTGTAGCGCCGGCTACCCTGGCGTGCTGGGTGCGTTGGCTTATGTCTGAGGCTGGAATTGATGTCTCCATTTTTGGAGCCCATTCCGCTCGGGGAGCCATGGCTTCTAAGGATTTTACTGTTGGGGTGAGTCTGACGGACATCATGAAGGCCGCTGATTGGTCTTCCGATTCTGTGTCAAAACGTTCTTTTTCAAGCCTATTGTGGATATTGCTTCTGTTGTGGTGGCTCAGCTTTGAACAAGCATAATCTGAGCCTCCTGTCCTGCCATAGAATTAAAAATTTGCAAACATTTGTGACAAGAATTTGCAATTCTATTAAGGACACGGAGGCGAGGATTATCCCACCCAAATGTATTTTAATGCATTTTTCATGTATGTTTATTATTGTTATGGCAGCACTCTAGAATGTTTTTCTTGCACTGTTTCCCTTCCCTTTGTACTTTTACCTTCCATGGTACTGGGATGGTGTATTACGGCTCTGATTTTCCTTCAGGTTCTGATCAGAAGTGAAGTTTTTCTTCAGTACACTCCTGCATCAGTTTCCAGCAGCTCAGATTCTGGATATGTTGAGTTCTCCTGCTCCTGTTTCCTGGTCCTTGGTTCATTGGGACGTCTTCTACTGGTCGCTCTTCCTGTTGCCTTCAGATGTTTTTCCTCCAGGCTGTTCTTCGGTACCACTTGAATTGACTTTTAATGATTACCTTTACAGGACAAAGAAAGAGGAAGTCATACCCTCTATGGTTGTTTATAAAGGGATGTAGTCTCTATGGTTGCCCAAGTGTTCATGGGAATGGTAGTTTTCTTTTTCTTTACTGTGTTCCTATTGGCTGCTGTTTGTAGTAAAGAAATTGAGAAAGCATAATCCTCGCCTCCGTGTCCTTAAAAGAATTGAAAATTCTTGTCACGAATGTTTGCAAATTTTAATTATGCTGCAGGTATTTGCATAATTTGGGGGGAATTTCACAATACTCTAGTTATAGACAATTCCAGAAATTACACCATTATGCTTCATCGTGTAATTAAACGCCATTTGCGGTAAAATGTTATTGACTCGAGCAGTTGTTGTTTGCAGTGCTCTTGTTTTTGCACTTTTTATTTTAGCACCCAATGCATCCTCGACTCTAAAACTGACCCATGGACGCATTTCATGCTATATTATAGTACTAAATGATAAGTCTGAATGTCTCATAATGAGAAACAGCCACTACAACGCGGCTGTTTCCACGAATGCACTAACCACCCATGCTTTACAATGCATGCGTGGTTACCACTATAACCTTTACCATGCATTCCTTTACTACGAAATACGTCTTTACGTAGTAAAGGAATGTGAGTTTAAGGTCGAATAAAAAAATGGGGCTTGGGGGGGCTGGGTAGTTCCCTCCTTCCCCCCAAAAAACGAGCGGGTTTAAAAAAAAAAAGAAAACTTACTAAAAAGTTCTTTTGTGCCTCTTGTTGTTCATGGAAAGAGCCTCCCTAACAACGTGATTACGTACATGAGTCCACGTACTGCAGCTAAAATAGAGAAAGGACTACTTAAAACAGAGTTAGAAGAAGGAGAATTCTGTCCATAAAAAATGTAAGTATATTTTTTCATTATAATAATTTATTAGGTTAGGCTTAATTAAAAATATATATAAATAGATTTGAACTAAATAATCAGCCATGCAGTTGATTTACCATGAAAATGCCAATATCATGCCTAGTTCAACAACGAAAATCGTTGTAAAGGTATGCGTGGTAATGGCATTTTAGTGGTAAACCATATGCGTGGTAATGGCATTCCGTTGTAAAGCATGCGTGGAAAAGGAATGATTTGCAACGGAATGCGTTGTAACATCATACAACCTCTCATAATGATGTGTAATTTTTCATAATTTTGCTGAAATTTGGTGTAATTGCACGAAAGCAGATACCACAAAACTTGTGCAACCTTAGTAAAAAAATCCCGTCAAAGGAGCACCATAACAATGCAAATAGCTATTCTTTATGGCAATTGAGTTGTGTGTGCTATAATTTCTTAGCAAAGTGCATCTTTGTGTCATATATGCAAGCGAGGATCCACTTAGCATTATAAAAAGAGAAAAGGCCTGATATGCATTTTTCATATTTTCACATCTTTTTTTTTACAAAATTTTGCAGAATTATGTTAAAGGAAATTAAGTACATTTCAGATGCTCCTAGTGTTTAGGATATAAAGGATCTGAAAATGAGCCTTTCTGCTTCTTTGTTTTTGCTTTAGGTAAGCCTTTAACATCCACCACTTTATGGGATGAAATCACTAGGCCAGGTTAAGATAACGATCTGAAGCCACACCCAGACTAGTGTAAACTGGATCTCACTGAGGTAAAAATATCAAAGAATATGATGTTGAGGGATGATGTGAAAAAGGGGTGGCGGTAAATGGTGAAAAGTCGTGGAGAAGAAGGTGCCCCTGGAAACTCCATTTTCAAGGGCCGCGATAGAAGATGTAAATGCCCAGCTGCACATGAGGGATGTTTGCACAATGAATCGGTGTTTAATTGTATTTGATGGGTACAAATGAGACCTATCAGCACTCATTTTCAGTGACAAGAACTAATTTTGTCATTCTCAGAGTTTCATCCAGTACTAGAGAAAGGAAGGCGGGAAAGCGGGAGTGAAGAGGAGAAGGACGCAACAGTGACATAGGGAGAAAGCAGGGATGAAAAAGAGCTTGCAAGAGTAAGATAAAGGGACAAACGTGGATGAGACAAGTTGACAAAAGCCAGCTTTGCAAATTTAGCATACTATTTCAGTAGATGTCTCACAAATGTACTAAGACAAACAGGAGCAGGGCAAGAGGATACCACCAGGAGAAAGTGATATTCATAAAAGAACCGTCGTCAAGCCCTATTTCAGAATCACGAAATATGAATATACCCTAGGGTGTTTTTCTACACACAAGGGAAACTTACGCACTTAAAATGTGTAACCTATTTCTCTAGTAACCTGTCATGCCTATCTCTTGGTGTATATTTAGGCAAATGTTACACAGCATTCAGATGCTATAAATTATGTTGCACGCAGGGTATGACAACGTGATAAATCTGTTTGCAGCCGCTAACATTATAATTGTGAAACACAGAAACAAAAGGAAACGATGTAAAAATACACACGAAACCATAGCATTTAAATGCCCGTCCAACGAAGATATCGGGGTGTGACCTTCAGGCAACAAGAATCCTGATGAGAGTCTCAGCTCCTCATCATTCTAAGGATAACCTCATAAACTAGCATTACATTATGTAATAATAACAGCTGTTATTAGAGTAAGAACAAACACATGTTTGGGTATATTTAATTTGTTGACCCTATAAAACAGAACAATGCAGTATCAAGACTATATAATAAACACATAGTTTTTCTTCTCTAAATATATATTTTTGCTGCTTTCCACATTGAGAATTAAAAAGTTAGCTTTCGTTAGTTCAGCAGGGGGATTTTATCATAGGGTACTTTTTAATACAAGCATTGGCAATGTAAATGGATCTGGCATATGAATGAAAGTGCCTTTCGTGCCATTGATGGGTTTAGATACTCAATAAGTCATCATACATTCCCTCTGTATCTTATCTTTGCACTCATCCATTCATTCATCCATCCACTGATTAGTTCTTGCATTCACACTTTGAAACAACCGTGATAAAATACATACAAACTCAACAATATATGATCGGCAAATTAAAAAAATACAAATTAAAAAAAAGAAAATATGCTGCTATATAAACAAGGCAGGCATATGCTTGCAACAACGAAACAACAAAACTTAATATTGTAGTTGGTATCTATCTTGCAGAGTGTAGTGAACGAAAGTAAGTCCAGTTCCATGTAGATTAAGTAGGCCATTTTTGGGGCTTAATTAAAGGAAGCGCATTAACCTCTACTTGTTTGTTTGTGTTTTTCAGCGGGATTCTTGGATCCACTATGAATCCTGCCAAATTTAAAAGAGAAATGCTTTTTGGGCATGACGCCCCCAAGAGGCCAAGGGGGTCGGGGTGTTTTTACCTTGCCCCCTTACCCTTACCTTAAGGTTCAACCGAGTTACAAGATGGCTGCCAACACTTCCTGGTTTGAAGTGTTGGCAGCCAATCAGTTCTCAGGCATGAGATTGGGGGGTTCACGGATCCACCGCAGCCACAGTTGTATATCTGGGAAATCTGTAAATTTCCCTGAGAACTACTGAACTGATTTACCTCATTCAACAAAAAGAGTGCTTTCTGGACCAAGGGCTAACTATTTGCCAAATTTGTTGTAATACCCTTCAGCAGTTCGGGCTGTAGCCATGTCTAAAGTTTCCTATGGAAATTAACATGAAGAAAAAGCATTTTGAGACCCCACCTTTTTCACGGCCCCTGCTTGATGGTTCACCCCGAAGCTTCCAACACAGCAGCTGAAGTCAGTGGCCTCACAGGGACTTTTTTTTATTTTAGAAGGAGGGGGGTGCTCTACCCTACTCCTGGACCGTTCTCGGCCATAGGGGCAGCATGACCCCCCTCCTGGAGCATTTAATGGCCTTAGGGACTGCCACCCGCAGGGCCGGGGGCCTATGTCTCTGGGGTCCCATCTCTGGGACAAAGCTGGTTGCTTTTGCTTGGAGGTAGAATTTTTAACAGCTCCTACCAAGTGAGAGCAAACAGTAACTCTGCGCCCAGCAGGCGGAAGCATGAAAACTGATCCTACTCACTGGAGCAGGGTTTTCATTAATCTTTATGCCTGCAGCATATAGAGGTCAGACCCCGGTGGATGGGGTTGCCAGGGCAGAAATTGGCCTGGGAGGGGGATGCCCCTTCGGTTGAAAACCTTAATAAATGTCAATTCATCACTGATCTATTGGAGTGAATCTGATCAGGGGTAACTGTGATTAGTGGCTTCTTTCTCATTGCCTCCTGGTGAAAGCAGAGTGCATGGCTCTCCGTTTTAATTCCTCTGAGCATGCAAATCCCCAAAATCATCTGCAAGCTCCGCTCGTATCGCCCTGCCCCGTTTTCCTTAGTAGTATGCAACGGCCTTCCCACCTTTTTCCACATTGATGGACAACTTATCAAATTGCCATTTAGCACGCTTTCCATTGATTTTGGTGACGCATTCTTGTTGCTGAGGACTATGAAGGCATCACCACTAAACAAACAAGCAATAACTTTATATAGTTTAGGGGAAGTACCACTGTTTGGTAGAGATTTACCCGTTTGTAGTCTCGTCGTCTTCTGTTGATGAGGATTCATGTTAATTCAGAATTTGCGGATAAAGACGCTACAGAAATAATCACATTGCCCAAATTACATGCATACAAGATCACTGGCTACATTACCTCGTGGTTCTTTATGTAGCTGTAGAGTAGAATAGGTACTAGACATTTGCCCAATGAGGTAGCAGTTACTAATTTACCAATAGAAAGAACTCCAGTTGGGTTGACATTTTCTGCAAAACTGTTGATACTTCATGAGGGCCCTGATGCTCATTTCACAGAAATGAAGCCTTAATTGGAAGCACCTAAACATGTAAACATAGCAGGTGCTCCAGTTAAAGCTCCTCTTCAGTAAAGCTCAAATGATCCTAACTTCGTGGGCTTCTCAAAAGCAAGCGTCTTATCTCTTGTATTCCGCAATGAAAAATGATACAAAATCCTTAATGGAGGTGAATGCTTTGTTGATCTATTGGAGGCAATCTGATTTATAGTGACTGTTATGAGTGGTTTCTTTCTTGTTGTCTGCTGGTGACAGCAGAGTCCATGGTTCTCCCTGTTAAATACCTTAAGTATGAAAATGCCAAAAATCCATAGCACCACTCACACACCCGCTCACAGACACACACAGGCACTCACGGACCTATACAGGCACTCACACACCCACTCACAGATCTACAGAGGCAATTATAAACCCATTCACAGACCAGCACAGCCACTCACAGGCGACTCAAAGTCCCACACAGGTACTCACACACCTAATCACAGACCCACACAGGTGCTCACAGACCCACTCACAGGCCCACACTGGTACTCATAGACCCGCTCACAGACCCACACTAGCAGTCACACACCCACTCACATACCTATACATGCACTCACACACCCATTCACAGACCCACAGACACATTCCCACATGTACCCACACACACCAAGACACTCGCAAAATTACTCATAGACCCATACAGGCACTCCCACATGCAGTCACCGACCCATACATCTACTCATACACCCACTCACAGACCCATACAGCCACTCGGACATCCCTTCACCAACCCACACAGCCACTCACACAACCACTCATACCCATACAACAACTCACACAGCCACACACTCTCAAGCACAGCTACAAGGATACAAACAACGTTATAGTTAGGAAATAGAATTTAAAAAACCTTAGAAATTCACCAAAAGCAACAAAGGTTACAGGGACATTATAGTTGGGGAATGGAATTACCAAACTCCTACACATATACTATAAAAACCAAAGGTTACACAGACGTTATAGTTAGGCTCAGATTTCAGTCGTACAAAACCAGTCAAATTCAGCAGCTTTAGTTACTTGAGCTAATTATAACTTATGCCTCCACAATGCACTGCTTATGACCTCACATATTACATCACTCGTGACATGGTCAGTGACATCACTGATGACATCTCAATTACATTACTGATGATATCATTGACAGAACCACTCACTTACCGACTCACACCACTATACAACCTCTAATACAGCCACTAACACACCCACACAACCACTGACAGATCTATACAACCACTTACAAACCCACTCTCTCAACCATAAAGCCACCCATACACCCGCTCACTCACCTATACAGACACTCACTCAGACACTCACTCACCCATGCAGTGACTCACAGAGCCACACACTCTCAAGCACAGCCACTGACACACCAACTTATACAACCATGCAACCACTCACACAGCTATGCAATCTCTCATAAAAACTCTGAACATAGCCATACACTAACCCATACAGCTACTCACTCACCTACTCACATACTCACAGAAACATTTATATACCCATTCACACATCCATACACCCACTTACACACCCACTAACTCACCTCTACACACTCACATAGACATCAATCTCCAATACAGCCACTCACACACCAACTCACTTAACCAAATGCCACACAAACAGCCAAACACTCAGCCACACAGCCACTCATACACCCTCTCATCCACCCATACATCCACTCGTATAACCATGGAGCCACACACACAGCCTCTCAGACACCTGTTTAGCCTGCACAATGCCCAGCTCCAAAACACCATATAATCCTCAGGAAAAGGGCATCACGCAGGCTATACAGCCAGTGGTGGTGCGAGAGACGTTGGTGACAATATTTTCTCAAGACGTCTTTCATATTTTAGTGAAAGTGCAGTCTTTTATAGTGAAAAACTGTGTGAAGTTGAGGAATGGGGCCCCTGAAGATACAAAATGTTAGGGCCCCATTACGAGTTTGGCAGTCCTCAGACCGCTTATACTCCTGGTGGAGAGGTGGTGCTGCATCCAGTCACCTCCACATCGGTGGTCTGATCACCCAATTATGACTTTGGCACTCAGACTGCACTGGGTCTGCCGGCTTAACCAGGGTAACGCCATTCTCTGGCACTGGAGCGGTGGTCAGAGGCCGCAATATTCGCAGTCCCACCAAGCATATTATGCATTTCTTCTCTCCATGGGTTTACAGGGAGGTTCTTCCTCCATGGAAACCATGGAGGAGAGGAAACAAAGGGGTCCCCCTGTGTCTCAACCGCAAGTGCATGCACACAGGGCTCATAACATGTGCCTCCTTTGTGAGTACACTTAGATTCCTGCACGGCATGGACTTTCAAGTTCATGTCGCGCAGGAACCTTGTAGTGCAGTCCAATTGCGGTGCCTTGTTTAATGGCACTGCCACCTTTAAGAGAGGCACTGCCATGGGACCGCCACACCCCCTGCCTCCCAGACTACTTGTAAATCGTAATCTGGTGGGCGGGGCAACCTTCGGAAGAGCAGTGCTGCAGCAGTTTGCACCACCAGGTCACCGCTCTGCCAAAAAGTCATAATCAGCCCATTAGAGACGTGGGGCAAGCTCATTGGAGCACAGATGTTGTGATGATCTGGGACTCTGGGAGCACATTATGCTTAATTGAAAAGTATTTAAAGACTGCACACAATGTTGAAAATGCTGTTTGGTCATAAGGATAATTTTTCGCAAAGTGAGGAAATAATGTGCCTGGGTCAGAGTTAGATGCATATGAATGCATGTGGCCACATGAACAATATGATAGTATTACTTTATGGATGTGTCCTTGTAGTTTGATGTGGCAGAGCTGGAGTGAATATTATGAGAGACATCTGGATACATGAGCCGAAAGAATTTATACTATGTTTGTTTAATTGAACTCACATGCAGATCATGTATATATTGTTTTAAATCATTGCACTCTTTCAGCGTAACAAAGGCTGCATGTACAGCCAAAACGTATCCTGAGTGGAATGAGGTCTTGGCAATGAAAGAAATCACTCTCGAGTCTCGAGTGCAGATCTTCTCTTCAGGCAGACAGCTAGGAAGACATTCTGGAAAGAATTATTACAGTTCAAATCTTCTCCTCCTATGGTTTTTTAGGGGCAGCAACCAACACCAAAAGCCTTCCTTGCAAATTAATCAAATTAATCTGTGATATTTCATGTAACAAAATACCTATTTAGTCATTAATACACAGAACTAACAATCATAGACGTCATTTCACCAAAACGCCAGGGGTAGCAGAAGTGACATCATGCTCCCTTTGTTCATACAAAACATCACAGAAAGTGACACCACTTGACCTTTGATCCCGGATGACATTGCAGGAAGTGACATCGCATGACCTCTAAAACCTTGTGCTACTATGAAAGTGATATCATGACATCACCCCATGGTTGAACCACAGACGATTGGGAATTACATCATGGATGTGGATAAACAAGTATTAGAATAATTTCACCATAGCACTTAGAATGGTACATTAAACTAAATACAATTAACTCAATCCTACTCAAATTGTTCCCATGTAATGTCAGGATCAGTGTGTGAGGAATCATTACTAGGATAATTATGAAACACTAAACCTTGTAAAATCATGACTGAGAGAGAGGCAGGGGCTGAAAGCAGAGGCACAATTTAGCCTCCGGGCCCCATTCGCCTTCTTAAGCACTAAAGGGGTGTAGATAGTGCTCCCACCAGGGAAATCACTGCCTCACCACTCTCCCAGATACCCTCTCCATGAGACGGCCAAGCCTTCCAATCTACACAGACCCATCTGCATGGAGTCCCATTCCTGGGAATTTATCTAACAATCCTGTTTAATTCACAGGGATATACTTGACCGAATAATTAATATTTGCTATGTGTCTCCCTGTACAAAAAAAGGGAAACATAGAATGGGGCCGTTGATGTATATGACACAATATGTTCCCCATCCCATGCCGTGAAAGTACACACACGTCAAATTTATTTTTCATAGCGTAATTTAGCTTAGTACACATGTGGTATTTTCTACAAAGTACCTTTAATTAATGTAAACACGCCACAAACCATATTTAATATTATTAATATATATAAATAGACATAAATCGGGTGCTGACGCTCTTCAGCGCGCGACACGGGTCTGTTTGTATACAACTAAACAGCCATGTGATCGTCAGTGAGCCTATCAGCGAGCGGATGACTTTCATCCAATCACCAGACTCGGACCATAAAAAGGCCCCAAACCGCTTCTACCCCGTACTCTCAAGCTTTGCAGAATCCACGAAACGCTGCTGGAGTAGGAGCAGGGAGGCTGAATTCTAATTTCGAGGTAAGCTGAACGCGACCAGTCCCTTACGCATACTATCCGCATTGCGCAGAATAGATCCCCGTTTTTGTTAATATGCAGGCTATAAGATCCGCCGTGCACCGTATAATTCTAAGTAACCTAACTGTGACAGGCTTTTTACTATTCAGGACGCTCAGAGTAACGTAATAGAACATTACCTGTAATGTCTTCCATACTGAATATACGTTGTTAGAGCAAGCACCAAGTAACACGTGTCTATTATATTGCTGTACGCCCAAATAATATAACTGGGACACTCGAGGCGTGTTATATAGATTTAAACTATGGAGTATATCTCCAAAAGACCCGATGGTACTGGATCCACATCAGGCGACACAACTGCACCCACGCTGTGACATATATGGTTAAACAAGAAAATTTAATTACCTGTAGGCTCGATATTATCAACACACTGAGAGCAACATATATATCAAACTCTATGCACAGACACAATGCTTTAAACCAGTCTACATAATAATATCTAGTAACAGAATAGCAACTATGTGAAAGAATGTAGAACATATAATGTACTGAAGGGCCATTAGAAAGGGCAAATATAGCACCGCAGCACCCATAAGCAATGCACCGTTATTGTGTATATATAACATGAGCATGGAAAACACATGGTATCTGAGGGCAAAGTAGAGCAATCAATTTAATAGGAGCATCTTTTCCATAAATTCCCTCTCTCTACCAACAGTGTCAGGAGAACACCTGTCAACACATGAATGCCAACCTCAACACAAGCCAATTGAAAAAGCTTGTGTAATAATGATTTGCCAGTGATTAAAATCTGGGTAAGTGTTAAGGATAGAACTTTCCAGGACATTTGGGAATCATCCCTTGGAAAACAATATGGTAATAGATATCTATTTGTCTGCAGTTAAACAGAAAACCAATATCGGTGGCTCCTACTACCAGAGCGTGACCCTGCCCATTGAAAGCACAAGGTAGATGCATTGCGTAAAAACTATCCGCCTATCACTCTATACGCCTAGAAAACCAGAGGAATTAGTACATTTACGAATATTCTATTGTCATTTATCTACAGACATCATAACTGCCCATGCTATATCCAAAGTCATGAGAATATGCAGTTCAGCTAACACCCGGATTTTATAATCGGGCGTCTGGTCCTCTATGATTTATCTGGAAGCCAGTTTTTCACCTCAGGTAACTAATGCCATTGTTAGAAATCACTTATCAGGTGACAACATAGTGCAAACATCTCCCTGTAAGCACATGCTGGTATTTACTAATGGTGACCGCTACAGAAGCTGGTATGTTTTGACAATACCAATAAAGTTACCAACAACTAGGTTTTGACTAGTGCCAACTGTTAAATAGTCATAGTATGTTCTATATCTTTAGCCAACAGGAATTGTTTTTGTAAATGTGTTTGTTCTGCGAAACAAAAATATCTGTAAACACAAAAAAGTAATTGTGTGTTTCTTTTTAGAACTTGGTCCTGAAGAAGGTTTTAACTGTTTCTCCAAAACCGAAACGCCGCGTCGACCCCCGTTCTTGCGAATATTTTTACTTCATATTGTATAAACTGTTTTTTGCCTATAGCTATGATCCTATATGTTTTTAATTGATATACTGTATGATTTTTTTAACTAATTGTTATCATTGCGATAATTTTGTAATCTTGAATAAACACACAAATGATATATTTTTCTAAAAACATTTTTCCTGTTTTTTCTAACTTTGACCAAAGATTAGTAATATGTGTGCCTTATAGGTATTAATGGTATTTGATAGCTTCTCTACAATGGTTGGCCTATGTCTAGCTGAATAAGTTGTGTAGAACGTTTGGTAATATATTTTTGTGTGATTGGTATTGCTAAAAAACAAGATTCTGGGCACCTACAGAATAACTCTAACCACCTTTGTGGTTAACCAGTGGGACCTCCCTGTTTCTCAATATGACACAATATGCACTATTTAAAGTCCTGCAGAATATGATCTAATGCATTTCTAATCTAGTTTTGAAAGTTCCATTTCTTTGTGACAACCTACAATGCAGCTCCTTGGTCCAGGGAAAGGCAGGATACAAAAATACTACCATCAACAGGGACATATAGATGTCAAGAGCCAGCATGTTATGAGTTACAACTCAAGTCAGACATGAGCAACATGCATGGTCGGACTTTTAAGTTTAAACTTATAATAGTAAAACGTGAAACTGCAAAGCCCTGAATGCAAACTTCTTTTTTGCAAAGATATCCCGGACTATTAGACAATGTCATGTGAAATGACACTCCTTACACACCATGTGGGAGAGATGTAGAACAGGCCTGGGAAACGTGGGGAAAACAGAACCCACCTTAGAGAATATTGTTTCTGTCAAAGAAAGAGGTGAGCCAAAGTAAAAACTTCTAATTCTGATACCATAAAAGTACCGGAGAGAGAGTGGGCAGCCATAAACAGGGACTGGAAAGCAGTGGATAAGCACATGTAAATCTTTCCTCATTGCCTCTCGAAGAAGTCATTAGTCTGCCATGTGCACAAGCACAAAAAGTGTGTTTTTGAACACGTTGATTTAAATGAGTCTTCCAGGGCCAGTGTTACTAAATGACTTTGTGTCATCATCAACATAAATTCTAGGCAGAACATTCCTTGAACAATTTATTCTATTCTGGGACTTGTATTCCTGTTTATTTTCAAATAAGTTAACTGAACTCATTCATCTAATAACAATGATTGTATAATGTTAAGTACTGACCTAAAACACGGTGTGCTTGATGAGAAGCTACTGCGGAACTTTGAACCCTTGCCAGGTTGAACTTGCAGCAAAGATTCAAGTGTGGCAAGGGATAAAAACATGTAATTTTACTCTGAGCGGTCTCAAAAGGTGTGTACTAGTGGCTTTACACACAGGCTGACAGGTTGTACCCTTCACCTGTCACTGCTACCAATGCACATCTCACAGCACCTATGCAGTGCTTGCGCTTCTAGTCCAGTCCACATCAGTAGCAATACACAGAGCCTGTAACACTTATCACTGGCTTCTCACCATAACCAACTGAGGCCTCATGCGGCTGACTCTGGAAAAAGGGGGCTCATGGTTTGATCGCCAGCGGCAAGTTATCCCAGCACCTTTTGACTCTGGGCAATAGCTCACTTAGGGCCAGATCTAGGTCGCCCAATACCGGTCGGTAACGGCCGAAATGACAGAATTTCGGCCGTTACCGACCGGTATTGGGCTTTTTAGATGTAGGTGGCATTTTTGTTAGGATTCGGTATTTTACCGAATCGGTAATTTAAGGATTCCCTAAAATACCGAATTCTTAACATACCGATTCGGTAAATTACCGAATCCAGGCTGTATGAAGCACTCAAGTTGGTGCATTCCTCAGTTAAGGATTCGTTATTTACCACCAACTACAAGTTGGTGGTAAATGATGAAAATCTTTGAAAAAGCATTTTTTTTGCTTTTCCAACAGTGCGATGTGGCAGGCATACATGCCCTTAGGGCATGTATGTGTGCCACATGTGCACCCATACACAATTGAGGGGTGCAACAGGGTGTCAAAGTGACACCCTGCCACTCTTCAATGTTGTTCCCCTTTTACCGAATCTGTAATTGCCATTCATTCCTATGGGCCTCCAGGCCCATACGAATGAATTGCAATTACCGAATCGGTAAACACCGATTCGGTAATTACCGCAACTTACCGATTCGGTAATTTTTAACGAAAAATTACCTACATCCCATTTACCTGTTCTTAAATACCGAAACGGTATGATTCGGTATTTAAGAGTCGGTAAACTGGGATTACCTACATCTGGCCCATAATCTTCCAGACGACCCCCAGCGCTGGGACACCTCTCAGGAGGTAGCTGTGCGCTTTACAAATGCTGGTATTTCAATTCATTTCATTGCATCTACTGAGATTAAGCATTCCCTCAAAGCAACCACCAGGCATGCTGTCATAAAAATACTTAGTATGCAATATTACAGTTGGCAAAGCAAAATATATAGGAGAGCCTAACAAGGATTCTGACAGTGCAAATCTCCTTTACCTATGGTTTGTCAGGAGGGTTTACCAGCACCAAAACCCTTGCCTACTACAGTAATTTGTGAGATTCCATGTAACAGAATACCTGTCTGTAGCTTTTGATACAGAGTGATAACAATCTATCCTTGAATGCCCATTGACTTTAACATATGTTTTCACAAATTATATGTCAGGCCTCTGCTTTTATCATATCATTTCATAACAAGCAAGACAGCCTATAATTGTTACCACCATGACCAACTTAGACCTATTGTTCATAACATAACATATATTTGTAAAGCACCCATTCACCCAAGGGTATCTTGGTGCTGAATAACAGATGTTTATTGTTACTTAACTGTACTCATTTTATCGACCTCAGGAGGATAAAAGGCTGTGTGAACTCGCCGGGGTTTGAACCTTTGACCATGAGGTCAAACTCATGGCCTGGGCCGCCCATTATCATTGCAGGAAAGAGGAGAGCAGCCAGGACACCAGGTCCCAGCAGTCCATGGGGCCATTGCCACCTTGACTCTGTGCCTGGAGGTGCATAAAACCTACGATCAGGCCCCTGCATCGCGGGAGCCTGTTTTCATTGTGGGAAGGAGGAGGGCAGCCAGGACATCAAGCCCCAGCTGTCCCTGCGGCCGTTGCCACCTTGACTCTGTGCCTGTAGACACATAAAACGTACACTCGGGCCGCGTCCGCGTCCGGTCGAGTCTGGACTGGGCTTCCTCTCTTGGTCGGGCCCTCCGGTTCACAGCCTGGTCTGAGCGAAAGCTTTTCACCAACGCCTGCCAATCGGAGGGGTTGCTCCAGGAATCCAGAACACAGAGCTACTTGTGAGTACTCTTTTCACTTAGTTAGTTATTCCTCGGTACTCATGTGGAATTTAAGCAAACTTGAACATACTATTGTTATCCCCTTTGCTGCCCCTCTTGGGTCTATTGGGTTATTGGACTCTTTGTCACCAAGCGTTGTTTGACCCAGCATATTCGGAAAAAGGAAGGCTGAGCCAGCAAGTCCTACAGGTCAGCCATGCCGTACCATTGACACATTTCTGGCAAAAGCAGGGGGTGCTATCAATAAGGAGCTAGATCGGGCAGAGAGGCGACTCTCAGTAGACATAGGATGTTCGGGACTAAGTCTTTCACCTACTTTGCCAATGATACCGAAGGCCCATGTCCTGTTCTCTCCTCCCCCAGCCTCAAATTTGACACCTTTTTTTTTTTTTGGTCCTCATACATGCCACCAGATGATGAATACTCTAGATGGGATCTCTCTGCGCCTTTCACACAGACAAACTTGGATGCCGCCTGGTATCTATGTGGAGCAAACAGGGATTACCCGGAGGAAGGCTGTCTCCTTGTCCAACTCCCTTTCCCTTCGATGGACCGTCTTGGGAACCCGGGAGGACTGGACCACAAACCTCTGGCATAATCAGTGGACCACTGTTAGATCTTTGACAAGGCCACTAGTGCAGAACACAACTTATCGACACTCGCTGCATCTCAAGTCATATCTGACTGACTGACCATCATAACATTTCTTAACCCCTTCGATGCTCATGACGAGCTCAGCTCGTCATGAGGCACGGTTGAGCTGTGCTGATGACGAGCTGAGCTCGTCATGAACAATGGGATTACACATGCCTCAGCACAGGAGGGGAAAACCATTAGCAGCAATGGTGTTAAACAGTCCGCAAACCTAGGAGGGGCCACCGACTTCCATTCTCTACAAATTTCTCTCCTAGCTATGACTATCACATAGAAAATACCGATTAAACATGAAGGAGAATGGACACTTGTAACTACTTTACCGTAGGTTAAATTGAATCACCCTCATAAACGCTATGTAAATTGTGCGGTGTATATCTTTTTTCCGCCCCACACTCGCGTTACGGCATTATCATTGGGTGTCCAAGTACGTGCTATATGCCTGCCTCATCCAGAGGCAACCTCTGGTTTCGGTAGTAGTGCCCAGAGATAGAAGGGCACCCCCAAAAAAAGGGAAGGGAGAGGGGGAGGAAAATGAATCTAAAAAACAGAACTTCACCACCAGTGAACTTTAATATAAAAAAGGTGAGGTTTTGCTGTTAACATTAGTAAGTATAACTCGAGATCGAGTTATTGGATCTCTTTATACCACATCGTAGACAAGGTCGACATGTTTCTGCTCCATTCCGCCCAGCCGGGTCTACGGAGCATTCGTCAGGACAAACAAGACATACAACAAATTAGTTACTTACACAACTTGTGAAGCAATTCAAAAAGTGTTGGTTTCAACACTTGGTTTCTAGCTTGTTCAGGTTTCCTGGAGTGGAAGCAAAAGAAACACAACGTACATATTGGGGGTGCAGATTTAGCACTGTATCAACTCTCAAATTTGAGATATTTTTAAGCGTGCCAGTATTATGCACTACATTCAGAAAAGTGGTACTACTAGGGAAAAACAGGGTCTGCGCTACTCTCTAGGCGAAATATATTGGGTGCAAACATAGAGAATTCACATGGTCTCACTGCGTGATAACGTATGATTAAGGTCTCTCAGTATTATGCCTCAAAATGGTGCTAATTTGTGGTCACAAGGTGAAGAGGCAGGTTATGTGGCAGTATCCTATATTTATCAAGGGAGGTTCATTGGCCAATAGCGTTAAGATTACTGCGTGCTGATAAAGAGGTCGTATAGGGGTACCGTGAATACCATACACACGGCATGCAATTTGTGCACAACGTAGCTAATGATGCCAATTATTGCGCAATTCATTGTAGCTCATTGTAATGCTAGACGCGCTGTTCATATTTGTATATCAGGCAGATAAAGTGGCAATATCCTTTGTTTTAAAAGGGAGGTTCAAATTCACGTGGCCAATTGCGTTGAGATTACAGCGTGCTAATTAAAAAGGTTGCGGGCCGTATTGGGCGAATACTCGTGGTGTGTACCGTAATGCCATATTTCGTGCACAACGTCACTAGTGATGCCCATTTTTTACACACTTCATTGTAGCTCGTTGTAATTATAGACACGCTGTTCGTATTTGCATATTGGGGGTATATGTGCAGTGAGCTAACTAGTAAGTATCGTCATGGTAATGAGAGCTGGTAAAATGATTATAAGGCGGACACATGGAGTCTTACCTTGTTGTCGGAAGCCTATCGCTTCAACAGGGAGCATTGGTACTCTCTGGCCCCGACCTGGTGGAAGCGAAAGGAAATAGGCTACCTAGGCATAGAGCTTACCGCTCGATGGAGCCGCTGTGAATATTAACACAGGACGCCAATCTCACCAACACGTGGGAAGGTCTCCGCGTCTTGTGCTGACTCTGCCCCTGGACGCCGGTAGACTCGTTTCCTGTCACTCCCAGTCTCTCCAGTGCAAGTGGCGCTGGCCCACTTATATACCGTGAGGACTAGTTGGGGAAGACCTGCCACCCTTCTGTCTACAAAGCAGTTAGGAGGCTAGGGGGCCTGGGAATGCATGGAGGAGTGTGTTCTGCTGGCTGGTGAAAGAGGAGTTGCACAAGGTGTCCCCTGAGCACCAGCAGAGAGAAGAAGACTGGTGCAGAGAGCCAGAACGACCAGCTCCCAGAAAAGTACCCCTGTTTGAGTCCAAGAAGCCGGTTGCCTTATTCCTGGTTGCAAATGCTCACACAGGGAGCAAAATAAGCCAATGATCAAGAACATTGACTCATCGGGGGCTGAGTTGTGAAACTCTAAAGATTTGACCTTTGACTGCATAGAAAACACTGAGCATATGGCATTCCATCATACTTTTCTAAAATTACACCCCCTTGTGGTGAGCCTTGACCCAGGGGTCAGTGCAGAATTATGTATTTATTTTCAGGGGAGAGGGTGTGCATGGGACCCCTTTCTTCAGCTCTGTGAGCCTGTCAGAACAGGATCAGAATAGTAAACCACATATTGACGGCAGACCCAGGCTTGGCTCCGCTGTCGGGATTAAGGTGATGGTTCCCGCCAGCCAATACATGTCGGCCTTTCTATGGATTGGCTGTCGGAAAGGGACTTTGGGGGCCCCTAGCAGGGCTCACTTCCTCCTTTGCCCTCCACATTGTCGCCAGGGGGGCACCTATGGTACATTTTACCCCTCCACAATCCAACACTTTCCCTACTGGGGTACTGGCTGGAGTGGGACCAGTAAATGACCCACCAGTCTCTTGATCATGTGTGATCAAGATACCGGTGGGTCTCGAAACGCGTAGCGATTATCAAAGAATAAACTTGGTGTCATCTACCCTCGCTCTGTGTGCGCATTGAATCCTTTTGGGGAACCTGTGGAACTTATGCAAAAGTTACCGGCGCTGGGGTCCTGCCGGCATATGCGCCACCTGACTACGGGAACCATTCAGGAAGGATCCCTTTCGGATTATGGATATATATATATATATATATATATATATATATATATATATATATATATATATATATATATATATATACATATATATATATATATACCTTGGAGCGAGAATATATATATATATATATATATATATATATATATATATATATATATATATATATATATATATATATATACTTATATATATATAAATATAAATATATATATATATATATTTGTATATATATATATATATATTTTGCTGTGTTGCCAGTTTACACAGAACGGAAGGCCCCCTGCGTCAAAAGCTGTCGGAGCACACACTGGCCATTAGCTGCTTGCAGCTACAAACTGCATCGAGGGATCGATAGCCTCCGAGAGCTGCCAGAGGACCTGGACGAGTGCTGGGGTTACACGAGGTATTCCACCTCGAAGGGAATCACAGACCGCATTGACTGCCCGGACCCGGCGTTCTACCCTTGGTACACTGGTGCAGGGCTCATGAGGGGACACAGGACAGCGACCGTCGAACTTTTCTCCCGCCAAGGCTTGTGCCGCTCTCCACCTACCTGCCACCAGCAAGACCCACAGTTAGCCCCACTCCCCCACGCCATCGACCCAGTGTAGCAGGAACCATGCACTCTGGGAGTTGAAGTCCAGAAACTAGGACGGACTCCAGCGCGATGTGCCGACTGCATCAGGGGGAGGAGCGTCAGGCGCTGGACATTTACAGGGGCAGGAGGGAACATTTGGGATCGTCATTTGCTGCAATGCTGGGCGCTGAGGAAGGCTGAAACCAGCCGAAATGCATTCGCCGCCATTGTTGGGGAGGAAAATAAACGTGTTTGCTGACCTGTCAATCCCCTTGGCTCTCCGCGTTTTTCTTTGGAGGGATGGTGTTGGAATATTTTGCTGTGTTGCCAGTTTACACAGAACGGAAGGCCCCCTGCGTCAAAAGCTGTCGGAGCACACACTGGCCATTAGCTGCTTGCAGCTACAAACTGCATCGAGGGATCGATAGCCTCCGAGAGCTGCCAGAGGACCTGGACGAGTGCTGGGGTTACACGAGGTATTCCACCTCGAAGGGAATCACAGACCGCATTGACTGCCCGGACCCGGCGTTCTACCCTTGGTACACTGGTGCAGGGCTCATGAGGGGACACAGGACAGCGACCGTCGAACTTTTCTCCCGCCAAGGCTTGTGCCGCTCTCCACCTACCTGCCACCAGCAAGACCCACAGTTAGCCCCACTCCCCCACGCCATCGACCCAGTGTAGCAGGAACCATGCACTCTGGGAGTTGAAGTCCAGAAACTAGGACGGACTCCAGCGCGATGTGCCGACTGCATCAGGGGGAGGAGCGTCAGGCGCTGGACATTTACAGGGGCAGGAGGGAACATTTGGGATCGTCATTTGCTGCAATGCTGGGCGCTGAGGAAGGCTGAAACCAGCCGAAATGCATTCGCCGCCATTGTTGGGGAGGAAAATAAACGTGTTTGCTGACCTGTCAATCCCCTTGGCTCTCCGCGTTCTTCTTTGGAGGGATGGTGTTGGAATATATATATATATATATATATATATATATATATATATATATATATATATATATATATATATATATATATATATATATATATATATATATATATATATATATATATATTCACGAGGCTTGTCACACCTACGACAGCAGAAATCTGCCTATTCCTTAGTGACAAAGAGTTGACGCATAGAGTGCTGGTGCAAGGTGGTTTATTTTAGTGAAGCCAGCGCTGCCGCCATGACGCGTTTCGCCTTCGAACAAGGCTTGATCACATGACTAACTGCTCGTCATAGAGCGGAGCATTTAAAGTGGCAGTGCATACAGCTGAATCATGGACATGATAAAAATACTATACAAAATGACGAAGTTGTTACTGATTCAATAGCGGAAAATCCCTAAGGAACATGTATATTTTCCAAACATTTTTCATCATAGTATAAAACTTTAGTAATTGATATATTTACAAGCATATTAACATAGCATTCTAAATAATGGGATGATGCTAAAACATGACAAATAATTGTGTCTATGTACAAGGAATATCAACCCAGTCTATACATGCAAACATTAAAAATAATAATGTAATGCAGTAAGCCATGTAATATACTCTGATATGTTGTACCAACAATCATGCCATGATTTAAAAGATATAATATCTAAATAGAGCCCAAGTGGGCCTGCCACAATGCCTGCTAGAAACAAATAAAGTGCTTAAGTGATTGTGCAAAAATAGCAATACGTAGCGCAAAGAGTGCCAGCAGATACTTCCTGTTAATATTAAAGAGTGCTAAAATTCATAATTTAAAACAAAAATTAAATACAAATGAGTCATCACTATGTCAGAAGTTAACAATGATGGAAAAATGACATGATAAAGATGGAATACTTATTATATCTGGACAGGACTTATAGGCATACAGGGTAATTTTAAATGCAGGTATAAAGGTCTTCCCTGTCATTTAATCCTTTCGGATTTTTTGTGTTAAGCTCCAATATGTATCTAGTTTCAAGGAGACGGAGTTTAGCCTCACGGTCCCCTCCCCTCCTTGAAGCTTCTACACAGTCAATTACAAAATATTGGAGTTTATCTGGTATGCCTAGATGTTTCTCCTGGAAATGCCTGGCAACCGGATAATTTTGGTCGTGCCCCGAAATTGCACGTATGTGTTGGAGTATCTGTTTGTGGGCGGGCAGTTTGGTACTGCCCACATATTGGAGTCTACACTGACACTCCAACACATAGATGGCGAATTCAGTCTTGCAGGTGAGCCACTTGGAGATGGCAATTGGATGTTCACGAAAGGGGCTTACAAAATGGGTCCTATTGCTGTCGAACCGACAGGCTTTACATTGTGGACATGTCTTGAAGCCCTTTTTAAGTGTCATCCAAGTAGTGGAGGCTTTTGGCTCTAAGGTGTTACTAACTATAGCCTTTGCCATGGAAGGAGATTTACGGAAGGTTAGCTGTGGTTTGTTATCAACTAAGTGTCCTATTACTGGATCACTTTGAACCAGGTTCCAGTTTTTATAGAGAATACTACGAAGAGCCCCGTGTTGTCGGTTGTATGTCAGAATCACACGAGGGAAACTAGTAGTTTCCTCCCCTCACATGTGAACATCCGTCTGGATGTTTCTAGCTTTCGGAATTAGTGCCTCCTGTCTGCTGACTGAATTTGATCGATTGATGGCTTTTGTGAGATTGACATTTGAGTAACCCCTAGCCAGGAAACGTAATCTGCATGACTCCTGTGCAGCCGCACATTCGTCATCAGTACTGCAGATTCTTTTGATTCGGAGCATTTCCCCGAAAGGAATGCTCTGAATCAAATGGGCCGGGTGTTGACTGTTAGAATGTAATATAGCGTTCCCTGCACTGGGCTTTCTGTATAGTCTTGTGTTTAGAGTGTTATCTTTCACGAATACCTCAACATCCAAGAAACAAATAGATTCAGAACTCATATTTGAAGTAAAGTTAAGATTGATGGTGTTAACATTAATCAAATCAACAAAAGCTCTGGCACTGTTGATGCTGCCCTTCTAAATAATAAAAACATAATCAATGTAACGTAAATATAAAACAATGTTTTCAGAAATAAAGTTGTGGTGTTGACCGACTAGGACCTGTTCCTCCCATAGCCCCACGTGTAAACACGCGTAGCTAGGTGAGAAACAGGCCCCCATCGCCACACCTCCAACCTGATGGTAAATTACGCCATTAAAGATGAAGAAATTCTGTTTGAGGCACATTCTGGTCATATCCAGCAGCATTCTGTTATGTGCCATCGAATGTGGAGGGCCTTTGTTTAAATAGTAGTCCAGAGCTTTGAGTCCATCACAATGTCTGATTGAGGTATAAAGGGATGAAACATCCAAAGTCATTAGTAGCATATCTTCCTCCCAAACAAAGTGTTCAATTTTGCTCAGGAAATCAAAGGAGTCCTAGACATAAGAATTGAGAGTCTTGACATAGCCTTGTAAAAAAAAGTCTATATATTTTGAAACGTGCTCCAACGAACTGTCAATAGCAGAAATGATAGGTCGGCCAGGGGGTGTGATAATGTCTTTATGAATTTTGGGGATCAAATAAAATGAGGGGATGACAGGATGATCCTTCTTTAGATATCAGAACTCATCATGTGTGAGAAGTCCAGCACTCCTCCAAGCTTGTAACTTTTGATATTGCTCCACCCACATGGTTTTTACAGTCTGGATATTGCTCCTTCGATAACAGGATATATCATTCAATTGAAGTTCTGCCTCTTTGAGGTACATATCTTTGGGCCAAAGAACTACATTGCCGCCTTTATCGGCCTGTTTCACGATGATATTGTGATCTTTCTGTAGTTTAATAATAAGTTGTTTGTAGCACCAGTTTTGTTTAGATATGAAGAACTTCTTTTTATTTGTAGCGATATAAAGTTTTTTTACTTCCTGTACCACTATCTCCTGGAACGTATCCAAGTTGTCATGAGCCATGATTGGTTGAAAGGTGGATTTAGCCTTGAAAGGAGTAATCTGTTGTCCACTTGTGTTATATGATGTTTCTGCTGTGTTGCCCACAGCGACCTCATTTTGTAGATCCCATAAGATGTCAATAGTGGCCTGGCTCTGGCTACTGATCGTGTTGGCACTTGATGTCATCTCGGGAGGAATATTTCTTTTTTTCGGTTGTTGTTCAAAAAACTTTTTCAATTTTAATTTGCGTGTGAATCTGTATATGTCCAAGCGGGTATCAGCATAATTCATATTGCATGGTGGGCAATACGATAGCCCCAGATTGAGCACGGATGTTTCCACTGATGTCAATCTGAGATCTGAGAGATTGACTACTGATTTGGTTTTGTTTTCTTTGTTTTCCTCTGATAGCGCTTCCAGTGACCTTGTTTGGTCGGATTGTTGCCGCTTGAGGTTCCGGGCGGGCCACTTCCTGCGTTGCCAACGTTTGTAGTTGGCCCGTTCTTTTTTGGTGCGTAGGTCTTGTGTGACCTCAAGGTTACGCGTCGGTCCTGACATAGGCAATCGACCTCTTGGGCCAGGGAAAGTTTGGTAAACCCCAAGTTGGTCTCACGAGTGGGGTCTGGTTCTGGATCGCTCTCCACAGCCGAACTTAAGCTGGGGAATGAGGATGCAGGCATTAGCGTGGATTCATTTGCCTGTTGACTGATTTTATTAGTACGTGCTTTCGCTTTTACAGCAACATATCTCTTGGCGAAAGTAAAAACTAGACCATTTAAATAGTCCACTCGATCCCTTTCAAATTTAAAATCTTTTCTTTTTTTGATAATTTCCTCCTCTTTACTCAGGCGGATCATCATGTCAGCTCTCAATTTTGTAATCTGGTCCGTGACTTCCAATTTGGATATTTCTTCCTCCAAAATGTCAATTTCTTTCTGTCATTTTTTACCATCACTGTCGGCGTATTTCACCAAAATGTGCAATAGTTTACTTGAGGAATTGAGATTGGCTTCCGCCCACTCCGCTAACATAGCCGGATCTGGGCTCTCGTGACTCGGACCGATGGTAATTCTCAACCCTCTTGGCACTCGTCCCACCTCTAAGTAACGGGAAAGGGATCGATGTTCCCACCACTTTGATTGTTCTGTGCGCATGGCACGTTCTAATCCCTTAAATAGGTCTCTAGTGGTGTTATTGCCCGCTTCCTGGACAGATGGTGTGGTGCTCAAAGACCCCCCAGCCGGGGAATCCAAAAAAATGGAATCTGCTGCCTCAGCTCGACTGCGCAGTCTGTCGGCGGCCATAATTGTAAGCGCTTAAGTGTTATGGCTACTATTCGTGATGCACCTTAAAAACGACCTACTGGTAAATTGGAATAAATGTCCTACCAGACGTCGCGCACACTTCCCACTGCTGTTTCCAAATGTCTCAGGGGTTCAAAACTCAGAAACCAACTCCGTACACTCGAAGAAAAAAGATTCTGGTTGCCGTCCCACAGAAGAACGTTGATGGTAAAGCAGGGACTTTGCGGCTTCCTCCTCGCCAGAGATTTTAAATATTGGTCCTGAGCGAATTCCGGAACAACAGCTTCCTGCCGCGTTGCCCTTGGTTGGGAAGGAGTTCCACTCGTACCTGGAAAGCGTTGGTACCTCGATATTCACGAGGCTTGTCACACCTACGACAGCAGAAAACTGCCTATTCCTTAGTGACAAGGAGTCGACCCATAGAGTGCTGGTGCAAGGTGGTTTATTTTAGTGAAGCCATATATATATATTGTAATCTCTTTAATATTAAAGTTGTCGGCACAGCATACATCAATATAGACACAACAGCTCACATCAAATAATACAGTTGAACGTCTTACATCCATCGGTCACCCCATGTTCACTCATCCCCCTCCCTATTCATCTGTGATGGAATCTGCGACATGCATTGACCATGGTGGACCCCTTCCCAGGGCCAAGAGGACGCCACAAATGTTGCCTCTGTGTATGTTCCATTTCTCCCATACCCGATTCAACTTCGAGGGGCATCCTCTTTTCATGTAGACCGCCTTCTCTGCAATCACGCACCAATCCATGTCCATGACGATATTTTCGACATTGATATTTTGGTAACAATATTTTGGTATGGCGATATTTTGAGAGTCGATATTTTGTCAGTGAACCTATCCATAAATACCTGATGAGGAAAAATAAGTAAGATTCGACAAACAATACAAATTTACATTGAAGTAATAGAGCAAAGTCATGGCATAAATGGCTACAAATGCCATATCAAAGAACAGGAACATAATCCCATCACATTTGTATACCTATCAGGAGAGATTCATTAATTAAGATCATCAATCAACCCATTGGCTTTAATTCCTCCCCAAATCACCTCTAATCTCTCTGTTATCTCTTTCCCTACCGTCACCCCCAAAGTACAATCTTCGGACTTGGCAATCAAAATTTTGTTTCTATTGTGTGTATCTTTATTTTATGATATAAACACATTTAGGGCCAGATGAACTAAGAACTGGATGCAAAATACTAGTCACCATTTGTGACCAGTCATTTTGAGACCAGTGTAGAAATGTTAGGGATTTCCTCATTCCTTCCTCTTGTTTCAATGTTCAAAATGCTCCGATTGCAATGCAAAAGATCTGAAACTATTCTAGGAGAGGAGCTGAAAGTTAGTAGATGGAATTGAGTAGTAATGAAATGAGGATTAATCAATAAAGAGAAATGTGTAAGTCAGCTGCTCGACTCATGTAGAGCAAAAATAGAGCTGTGCCTAAATGAGAGTACTCCTATGGAAACCATAGTTCAAATGTACGTATGTCTGTCATCCTATATAAAAACTCAGATAATGTGTTCTCCTAAGGTGCCAAAAACAGTGCTGGTTTGATAAAGAACATATTGACCCATATAAGGCCCTCGTGTCTGCCTTGAAAACTTTCCTTGGGGACCACCCAGAGGTACTTAATAAATGTAGATCATATTATAGGAGAACGTTGGTGAAAGGAATGCAAAGGCTAAGGGATGAAGCCTGAAGGCTCTCGTGGAAGCGAGCAGGCTAGTTGACTATGTGGCATTCTGGAGAATTGCAAGCAACCCATTTCTATTGGAGGACAAAGGTCACACATTAGAATCCAATATTCCTCCCAATATTTAGATTTCATATTTTTTCTGGTACGTTTTCAGGTGAGGAAAAGAGGTTTCAATCCACTCTAAAAGGGATATTGGGCTAGGATTGGCAGAGGGCTTAATCCTTTGAAACTGGGGAAGTTACTGATGCATTCAATGGATGTTATAAGGATAGGGCCCCAGGGCCAGATGGTGTCCAACTGGATTTATTTATTGGGTGTATTCACCTGTGAGCTCCACCGCTTACTAACGTCCTGAATGCCATCATCACTGTAGGCCCTCTTCCTAATAAAATAATGCCTTTTTTAAATGCAACACATTTTCCTAAAGGAAATTAAAATACACAAAAAAAACATGCAACGTGTACGTTTAATTTTTTTATTAAAATCTTACCCCCAAAATGTCACCTCAATACCATGCCCACAAGTGGGTGGATCAGCAAACAATGTTAAATTCAACTTCATGAGACAATGTGTCCCAAGATAAGGTACAAGACAGCATATCAATATTACCGATTTGGGTTAATAGATTAAAATGACCCTGCTCTGGCTACCCCCACTAAGTCAGTAACCCCAAGGACTAGTATGTTTAACCAGCTATGTACCTTTGTGGGGAGCTTCTCATAAATGTACATAGATGATTTAAAAAATCTAGTCAAATAAGTTTAGACTCAGTAAGTGCGAGTTCTTCAGTAGAATTAGAAATTTAGAATGATTTGTCACAATAATCCAAAAGGTACAATACAGGGATTGTAAGCGCAGATGCATAATGTAATGGACATGAAGGCTTTCAACAATAGGGCAATACAGAATTGTACTCAAAAACAAATCCCACATTAAAAGCCAAATCTGTAAGAATAGGACAGCATCACTAGTAGCATCGGAAAGGTCACTGGCTCACCCACAAATTGCAGGGTTTGTATTGGAATTCTTCTCATGGAATATAGTGACAACTGCACATTCTTCATGGTGTGAGCAAAAGAATACAATTTCAGCAAATCAGAGCACAGAATGTATAAGTGTCACACTACCTTACCACCTAAGTACTATCTCACAGAATGAGTATTGCTTCAGCCCCTCTATTGTAATGTCACTCAGAGATGGCAGAAGAAACTAGTTGTAAAACAACAGTGAACTATTGTGAACAAATGCAATACAGCGAGCAGGCAAAACATACCTAGAAGGATGAAACATTTCAGAGCCCATGTGAGAGAGTCTTCTTTGAGAACAACGTTTTCTGGAAACAAACAAACAAGACTTTGCTTTTTCAAGAAATTAATAAATCCTTTCTTCTTTTTTAAAACAGAAATATAGCTTCAAACTTCAAATCTGTGAATAAGTGTCTCACACATACAAACACAAAGATACGCACACATGCAAATCATGCACCTACTCTTGCAATTCATATTGCACATGCAGAAAACTCTGTTGTAGGTAAAACAATACACTCATACAAGTAGCTGCTGCCATGACACGAATGTAGGGGGATGGGGAATGGATGAACAGGGGGTGGGATGAAATAATTATTTTAAAAAATGTACCTTTCCTTTCCCTGCCGCTGCCTCCGATGTCCGCCTCAGTGCTCTCCCAGCAGTCTCTGGGAAAGCAGGCTCCCTACCCAATCCAGATGCTGCTCTCATGTTGTGAGAGCAGCACCAGGATTGGTCTGAGTGGCCTGCTCTGCCATTCAGACATTGCCTAGGAGGCTGAGGCTTTTCTCAAACCCGGCTGGAGAAATAGAAGTGTGCATGTAAGTTTGGCCAGCCTCGGTGTAAGTGCCCACCACTCCTCCCAGCCCGTCCCACACTAAATGCATGCACAAGACAGTCACAGAAAAATTAAATTATTTTTTTAATCATTTTATTTTTCTGTGACTGACGAGTTGGGTGACGCTCCTCCCCCATTACGGATAAGTCACCCCTGACTCATACACATATTCAAAATGACACCTCAATACCATATCCACTGATGGATGGGTCAGGAATATGTTAGGCCTGAATTTCAAGAGGTAATGTGTCCTGTGACAAGACACCACAATGCGTATTAAACATTTACAGCTAGATTCATCAAAGAAAAATGGGTTCGCAAAGGGCCAGATTCTGAGAATCTGGCCCTTTGCGAGCGCAATTTTTGCATTTGGGATTCATCATCCCAAATGCAGAAATCGCTAATTGCGAAATCGCTAAATTGCGAGGAATTGCATTTAAGGAATCTCTATTTGAGATTCCTTAAATGCAATTTATTAACCATTTTTAAATTGCGAATTCGCTATTTTTGCCCGCTATTTACCACAAAGTCAGCCTTCGTGGTAAATAGTGAAAACTTAGAAAAATGCACTTTAGTGCATTTTTCTAAGTTAGATGTTACACACACACATGTCCTTTGGACATGTGTGTGCGCAACAACAGTCTACATTGAAATTTCAGGGGTGCTACAGGGTGTCCTTTGGACACCCCTGGCACCCTTGAAATCGCATCCTTATTTGCGATTGGCCCATAAGAATGAATGGGGAGTTATTCCTTATTTGCGATTAGCAATTTGCTAATCGCAATAAGGAGGCTGTAGGAATCACATTTTTTGGGCGATTTCTACATGAATCCTGATTTGCAAGTCCTTAAAAGCGATTCCTTAATAATCGCTATTAAGGACTCGCAAATCGGGACATTGATGAATCTGGCCGATAGTCCATTTAGTAAGGACAGACCTAAAAAGTGAGTTTTAAAGTGAAATGAAATAAAGAGATTTATTACAAAAATTCAATAGATACAGTACACATATATAAAAATCAGCAGATGTATATGTCATTGTCATGAAGGCCCTTAATAATAAGGAATTAAAGAATAGTTAGCAAAATCAAGAAGTCTACTAAATCGCAATTAGCAACAACATCACTAAGAAATTGGGAAGCATCCTTAGTAGCATTGGTAAAGTCTCAAGAAAGTTCTGTCTTTCCGCTGAAACTGAGGGTTCATAAAGGAAATCTTCTCATTGAATGCAATTAAAACTGCAGATTCATCATTGAGTGAGCAAAAGAGTTACAATCTCAGCAAATCAAAGCACAGTTTTATTAAAAGTCATATTGCCTTACCAACAAAGCACTATTCCACCACATGAAAATTGATCCAGTCTCTCTATGCTAATGTTATTTGTAGGTGCCAGTACAAACTAGTTACAAAATAACAGCGAACTATTGCAAATGAAAGCAATATAGTGAGCTTGCAGAAGAGTCCTTTGGTCATTTTGCTACATTACAGAGCTTGTGCTGAAAAGCTTTCACCCAGAACAGTGATAACAACAGCAATGGCAATAAACAAATATAGCTGTGCATGACTGTGTGCTTAAGAAACAATAGACAGTGAACATGCAGGGGAGACATCCATTTTGAACAAGATGATGTTGAGGTCTAACTGAGGTCTAGTTACCATAATCCACAGAAAAGGCACATCAACATGTCACATTAAAATTGTTTCAAAAGCAATACCATCAAGTAAGTAGACACATGTAAAATTTTGAGTGTACCGACAATTTGCATGTTGTTATAAATACATAAAAACTGTAACAAACTCCTCCCTCTGATTATACTTTAATGACTAAAACCCCACAATTAGTTATAATACAGTCTTTATCAATGTCAGCTTTTTGCTATTTGATTCATCCAACAGCTTCAGATCATTATACTCTTGAAATCTGGCATCTTCCTTCTCAGTATTG
The DNA here is from genome assembly GCF_964263255.1 of Lissotriton vulgaris. Taxonomy (NCBI): domain Eukaryota; kingdom Metazoa; phylum Chordata; class Amphibia; order Caudata; family Salamandridae; genus Lissotriton; species Lissotriton vulgaris. The sequence goes on along the minus strand of NC_141697.1, from coordinate 350,990,894 downwards.
CCCCATTTTCTCTAAGATGATCTCCTTTTTTCTTTACATCCACAATTTAGAAATATTAGTTCAGCTACTTTGAACATCAGAAAAAGAACAATTGCACAAATAAACACAATAATTATAGGGGTTAGTGGAGTTTTAAGCACACCCCCTGCCAGGTTATCAAACCACTCATCAACTTTATTCAACTCTTTCTATCTCACTAACCGAGCAACCTACCATTTCCCACAAGGCATACTCTACTAAAGCTCGAACTTTGAAATATTAGCCATGTTTAATACATAGGCAATATTAACCATACTGGCATCAGGAATCAAGGCACAACACTCTCTCACCATCATACCCTGCAAACACTGCCTTCCTTAATATCTGGTGGTAGGCAATTTTGCATGACCATTACACCTTTAGCAATTATTTCTGAATTAATCAAGTTTACTATTCAGGCGGTAATAGAAGCAAGCCAATCATCAAAAGTAGATAGTCTTCTAATTTTCACATCATTCATAGCTACACCAATAGATGGAATCATAGCTTTTCATATAGTTAGTGCTATCTGCCCAAAACCACGTTTCACGTTTACAACATCATTCATTTCATTCCCATGATAGACTCTAGGGAACATTAAATCCAGTTAGCAAAAACTCACCCAATTACATCATTGATTGAAAAAAGAAGTCGTACCACACACATTTCTCTAAGATTTAGGTATTCACCAGTCAAGAAATCATCACTGACAGCATAACTTCTTTCTCACTCATTCTTTCTCACAAATTCACCTCCCTTAGTTTCATGACGCACAAAACACAATTCTCCCTTTTTGTACATACTTCATTTTCAACCTTGAATGCAAATTCAGAGCCTAAACTCCTCTTCGGAATATGTTATTTGATTTTACCCAGGAAGATACTCCATAAAAGTGCTGAAATCAGACAAGTATGGTGATAGAAGCTCCTGATTATTAAATATACTAGCAAAAACATTACAAGAAAGACTACATTTCATTGGTGGCTGTTGGTATGTGGCTTCTTCACATGCAGAAGGGGGATAAAAATACATACCATACAATTTCTAGCTCCCATATTATCAGCATATTCTCTTAGCATTTCTGGAGAGATGTTATCATTAAGCCCACTAACTAATCAATCTTTTCCTATGTGTCAGTGTAATCGATTCAATGTCATTCTGTACTATAGTTAGTTCAACTTCTGTGGAAATATATCCTATTGGAGACATAAGGCACAACAATAAGCCAACCAGAGCTATTAATGCCACTATTAGTGAAAACGTGCTAATAATTTGACAGCACCTACAGTATGTAATTTATGTTGAGACACAAAAACTAAAATCAGAAAGAATTTCGAACTCAAAAATCAGTCTTCAAGAAATCCTTTTATCCAAAACCATAGTGCTTAATTTGTAAAACAAAAGAAAAAAGTGCTAGGGCTTCTGTCAAATGGCCACTTCACCTTGCACCACACATTGCCCCTGCCCTGCCGCCCAGGATAGTAACAACACAACTACTAACCATCACACTCCTACAAGTGTGACAATTCAGACTATTCCAATCCCCAAAGCAATAAGAATGGCTTGGGTGGCAAGTAATATAAATTTTTAAAGCATATTGAAGTAATAATTAACTGTTGTTGTGGACATCTCTAAATTAGCTAGACAGTGCCACCTTGTGACAGACTTTCCCAAGCACCAGTGTTGACAATTAAGTGCTTGTGCCGAGCACTGGAAACCACCAGTTCAAATTAAGCACTGATGAGTCTTATTTTCATTTTTTTAAACTATCATCAAAAACAAATACAGACTTCAACTTTATTTTTCAATTCCTTTGCCCAATTCATCTTCATCTGGGTACTTATACTGAAAACGAAACATTCCAAGTTTCAGGACAATTTGAATTTGAAAAGGTTCAAGGTGGCTCTTCTTCAAAGGGAAATTGGTAATAACTTGTTGATTGCTAATCTGCCTAATCTGGCTCTTCTAATTCTTTAGAAACCAATGCATTCTTCTTCTTGTTGGTCTTTGGTCAACAGGCGATTCACTCACTATTTTCTTTGTTGATTTCATTTACTTCTTTAATGACCATCTTTCATTTTTCCAGTGCTTTCTCTTGCAACTGGTTCTTTTCTGAAGGTCTCTAATTTTTTAATTTTTCCAGTGTTTTCGCCTGCAAGGAAACACAACTCTTGTATCTTCACTTGTGACAACTACTGAGTCTTCTTCACTTCTAGACAAACATCCTTTGACCAGCGTCAGCAACTCATTTCACTGTGAACTACTTTCTTTCCTCTTGGTCCCTGAGACTCAAAGCTTCAGCTGGAACTTGGTTTAGAGAACTATTTCTTCCTGCTGCAGCTCATGTCTTCAGAACAGCTTTACACTCTGATCTTCGACGTGAAACTGGCCACTAGTAACTTCAACAGCATCTTAGTCTTTTCTATGATCAGTAACTTTATCAGTTTCAAAATATTCTTCTTCCACCTCTGGATTCACGTGTGTGAACTTCAAACATATTTCACAGCAGTGTTAGTCACAAGCATGACTTGATAAGGATCCTTCCAAAGTTCCTCAATACAGCTCTTGTGGACATGCTTCGTCACCAAGATCCAGCCCCCAGGTGTAGTGGATGGCATTGAATTTCTTTGTCAGTGTTGTTTCTAAGTTCATCTGAAAAGAGATACATTTTACCACATGTTTGCAGTAATCTATTATGATGTCATCAGTTCTTAATTCCTCTTGCTGAAGGTAAGTAGGTTATTCTTATGGCTCTGTCCACCAACACTTCATGAGGTGAAAGTCCAGTCTTTTATCTGGGTATGTCAGATCAGTGGATGCAAACACTTTAGCCAGCTTGTTTTTGATAGTCCAATTCATCTTCTGTACAGTGCGGATGATTGAGGAGGATAACTAAAACAGGACTTGTGTTCAATCTGATGAGCTGTACAAATCAGTATAAGGATTTCAGTTTAAAAATCAGTTCCACAATCTTTCACAGTAGAATCTGTCAGGTACACCATGAATCAATTCAACAAAAGATTGGCAACTGTCATCCTGTTGCATCTTCTGGTAAGATAGCCTTCAAACCATTTAGAGGATAAGCAGACCATACAAGAACATATTAAGGCCATTGCAACTGGCAACTAAAAGAAGTCTGCTCCAGGTCTAATAAATGTCCCTTTAATTGTTCAATATGACTCATAAAAACCATTGTCCAGCTTCCCTGATTATTAATCTGACATATGACACATATCCAACACAGCTCTTCTGCAACAGCTCTGAATTTGATATTAAACCATTACTTTTCCAAAGTCCTGAGATGACATCCCTCCCTACACGAGTTTGGCTATGTAAATAATGAGCCACTAGGTGTAGCACTGAACTTGGCAGAACATCTTTACATTCAGGAGTAATCTAGATTTCACAGTGATTTCTCTTACATCCCAACCTTTCCCATTTGTGCTTTGCATCTTGTGGTACTTCCTCTCGAGATCCCTCTACTTGCTTAATGTGGTCTGTATCGGATTGAACAGTAAACAATTTATATCATATGTACTTTCCAAAACATTTTCATTTGATTCATTAGGTTCTCACTGTGACTTGATCATTTAATTTCACAGTTGCATTTTCAAGTGTACAATATTTTGCCACTTGATCAACAAAATGTGACTACATCATCACCAGCCCTAAGGGCCACACACTTGACCACAGCAATTTATTTTGGCTGTCTGGTTGCTTCAGAAAAATCACGAATATGGGAACCATTTCTGATGCAAGCACCAGAAGACATCACAAATGGCCCAAATCACCTACCATTCCAAATCCATGATGGTTGTCTGTGTGAATTGTCACATTTAAATCAAGTGCAAGGAAACAAGCTATTGCGAATAAATCAACTCTACCACGTATGCTGAAGTTACGTTAGACAGGTATTATGCCTTTGTCATACGGTTCAAGTAGGACTGTGTATCCGGAAAGCATAACCATCAGAATATGGGTACTGAGTCCATGTATATCATCCGAGTATGTTGACCTAACTCCTGGCCAGCTACCAGTGTGCCATCTGAACCACTAATTTCAGAAATGGAGCACACTACTGTAGCGGTTTTTCGTGCTCCAAGATGATCTCTCAGACAAGAACCATCTAAAAACAAGATCAAATAGCCATTTCAAGTGGATCATGTTTAATATCTGGTCTTGGCTAAGTATTTAATTCTATGACATGCATGCATGTATGTTCCGGTTCATCATCATCATCATCGTCGTTAGCTTGATTGCTATCTGAAACCAGTAGCAGAGTTACTAGATTCAGAGAATTACATCTTCTAATTGAGATATTTTAAGCTGCCAATATGATTTGCTCAAAACCTGTGAGGCGACTGTTTGTCGTGTGATGAGTTCTAGTTCTGACCATCAAAATTTCACAGAATATGGGGAAAACCCAATAGGTGGACGTCAAATTACTATTTTTTCACTTTATTCAATTTCAATACAACTGCAACCACTTTCAGGCAGCCATGAAGAGCTCCAGCGTCTGGACCTAATATAGCTGAGAAATATGTCTCATAATTCCTCCATGTTTTGAGAAAAGACAGATTAGGAGCTTTCACTCCTGAAATGGCAGAAAAGAAAGAATTCCTTATCACTCCAAATCCAGATGCACTACAGAAATTTTCTTTTAACTCTAGGTTGGCCCTCATACATTCATCTTCAACTGGCACTGGATATTTGATCTCACTGCGAGTCAGCCGTATTAAATGTTTTAAAGTCAGGGAATTGTTTGGAATCACTGACGATAGTAGGCAACTATTTCCATGAACATTCTTACCTCCCTCTTTGTGGTTGAAGGATTCATCTTCAGGATTGCATAAACGTGTTCTTTTGAGACTTTCCTCACTCATTTTTCTATATGATGTCCAAGGTAAATCGTCTCTTTTTCATGGTACTGTATCTTAGACGAAACTTTGTGACCATTGTGAGCAAGATGATTCAGAGGTGCAATTGTCTTCTGTGCCACAAGCAGGTCATCAATGTTTTGGAACAATTCTGAGTTACAGGGTAACTGCAAGTTTTCTAAATCTTTCTTCAGGATTTGATAAAAACCTGGGGACTTTCAGTATTCCCCTGTGGAAATCAACAGCAAACAAGAACTTTATTTTGAAACTGGAATGCAAAAGGATATTGACTATTCTCCTGCAGAGGAATGTAGAAGAAAGCTAAGCATAAGAGAATGACTGTACATAGTTCTGTCTCTGCAGAAATTTGAAACAATGTCACAGTGGAATTTGGTACCGCTGGACAAAATGGAATGACAATTGTATTTATTTTCCCTAGTTTCTGCTCCATTCTCCACTTACCATTTAGTTTTTAATAATCATTAATGGAGAGTTGCAAGGACTACCAAGTTCCTCTCCTAGAATAGCTTGTTCTATCATTTTTTCTATGATAACCTTGAAAAAGAGCATTGGGTTCTATCTGAATTTTTACTCATTTAGCACACTTGAACAATCCTACCGCTTTATCTGTGAAATCCCATACCTCCTCCAGTGCAGCCTGTTTAAAATTCATAGCCAGGTCACCTCTGTAAGAACTGGGAATAACTGAAATCTGGGGTATTGTGACTTTATTTTGAACACTAAGGGCCTGATTTAGATCTTGCGGACAGATTACTCCATCACAACGGTGATAGATATCCAGTCAACTGAAATATAAATTCCGTTATATACTATGGGATTAATATTTCGGCAGACAGGGAGTAAACCATACGCCGATATCTAAATCACGCCCTAAATTTTCATCTCAGATTTTAATTGCGACACCATCCAATGTGCAGTAAAGCATGTGGTTTCTCTTGAAGCAAGTCTCTGCCAAGCAAATTAACAGGGCTCAATCACTCAATTTGTTAGTTTACAATGAGCTTATTCTAACTAGGACATCTGCAGAAACCTGATTAACAATCTATTTATTGTATGGCCTACAGCTTGGACTGCTCTTCCTGACGGGTAGATTTAGAACTTCCACAGAACGAACTGCAGAGGGTTAAGTGTCAAATACAAAGGAATTGGGGTGGCTGTTAACCTCACCATCTACAAATGGATCACTCTGGTCTACCTCTAAGACTGCACCAATCATGGGGGGGGGCATGGCTAGCCAACACCCAAGGTGACAGCAAGGGAATGAAGCTCTGAGCTTCAGTTAAGTAATTTTCCTCCAAATCCCTTAATATATCCGTAGAGTCAGCCACAAGCATCGGCCTGGGGCCACTCCAGCTCATCAATCACCCGGTCTGGCAACAGAGATGATCCGTAAATACGGTCCAGAGAAATTGACGATGCAACGCTGGACCGAGGCCAGGAAGAAGCTCTGGCCATGACAACGTTTGGCGCCGCCCTTCACGACATCCGCTGCTGACGAGAGGGCCCATAGGCCCGGGACAGTGTTTTTCTCTGGGCGCCCCTGCCACTCATCAAATAGGAGGAAAAAAAGGGAGAGACAGGGAGATTCAAGAACACTCTCTTAGTCCCCGGTTTTTAGATATGTAACAAAAGAAGAGAGGTTAGTATGAGTCTCTAAAGCCACAGAGACGGAGCAAGTTTGCCAATCCAATTCGGATGGATAAGAAAGCCCTCACACACCGACCTAGTCAGTGTCATGCTTCATCATAGGGCCCCACCTCGGAGGCCGAGTGCCTCCTCGGTGTGCTACGACGCCAGGAGACTGCGGAGCTGGTTGTGTGATAGGGCGTGCAGTGAGGAATATCAAATAAAACGTGTCTAAAGGGTATCTCGAAAAAATATTTATTAATAGATCTCTACGGCACAATTAAATGGTTGTATGTGTCTGAATTAACAGCCAAAGATAATGAATTGGATTAATTCAAATTATTAGTCAGTCAACATGTTTCAGCCTTGTAAGTGGTTTAAGTTTACCTAGGCATTCATCAGGACTAGTGTAACCCCAGCGGTATGGACTCTCTAATCGTCCACCCTAACCTGAGGAGGTGAAAGTGAAAAAACAATATAAGTGAAAAAAGTGCAAAAAGATAAACGAAGGGGAGGGCAAACAATGGCCCAAACTCAACACTCCTGATTTAGGATGTTACCAAAAGTTTTGGGGTTTTGACAGGACTAGGAGTCCTGTCAAAACCCCAAAACTTTTGGTAACTTCACCAGTGCAGAATACCAAGCACAAGGGTGGAGGCATTGTGCTACAGAACACCACAGACTATGAAAAAACCTGTGCAGATCTGCTGCGAGACAACAGGAACTACACTCCACTAACCATGGATCCAACCCCGAACCTAACCAAGAAGATCACCACTCTAGTGAGACGGGCAGAGGAAAACGGCCACATCTCTAAGAATGAGGCAGATTTTCTGAATAGTAGCAGTGATGTAATTCCCTATTTTTACACACTGCCTAAGATGCATAAAAACAAACTTCCACCGCCTGGTCGTCCTATTGTATCGGGAATAGGTTCTCTTTTGGAACCTTTGTCTAGGTTTTGTGACCAATTTCTAAAACCCATTGTCCAATCGACTCCAACTTATCTAAAAGACACCAAAAGCCTGTTGCAACTCTTACTTGATATCACCTTTGCAGAGAATTCCATCACACTGGTAACGTTAGATGTTGAAAGTCTCTATACGAGCATTCCCCAGGACGATACCATCAAGGTCCTGGAAGAGTCACTCAACACCATTGATTGGAATTACCAAACACCGAAATCGTTCATAATTCAGTGCGCAACCATAGCACTTAAGGAGAACTATTTCTCCTTCATGAACCAACTATTTCTGCAATGCTCGGGCACTTCGATGGGCAGCACTTTTGCCCCGAGCATAGCTGGACTGTACGTGGCTGATTTCGAGTCCAAATACATCTTACCTGTATCCACCGATTTTGCTGCTTCCATATTATTATGGAAGCGCTATATTGATGACATTTTGCTACTATGGACAGGTAATGACAGAGACCTTCGAGCCTTCTTAGTCTGGATAAACACCCTTGACCAGAACCTCAGGTTTACACATACCACGAGCAAATCTGAAATCGTCTTCTTGGATGTCGTCATCACTGTTTAAGGTACTAGGCTAGTCACTAAAACTCATTGCAAACCAATAGCCAAAAACAATCTTCTTGAGTTTACGAGCTTCCACCCCCGACCTGTTAAGGAGAATCATCCATACGGGCAATACCTGAGACTTAGACGCAATTGTAGCATGCTCGAAGATTTAAAGGATCAAGCATCTGAACTAACTGTCAAACTAAAGGATAGAGGTTATCCAACCACGAATCTTAACAAGGGGTTTAAAAGAGCACGAAATCAACCTAGATGTGCACTGCTAGAGGACAAACCTGCTACTCAAGATGCAATACCACTCACATGTGTGACTACTTTCAACAGCCTCTCCACTATCATGAAAAAAACTATAAACAAGCACTGGAAAATCATAAAATCTGCTAAAGCGGATTGGGACAAACCCCTTTTTTCATTCAAAAAAGGTCGAAGTCTCAAGGACGCTCTGGTCCATACCCGCCCCAAAGAGAGAATCCCAAGGACTCCCTCTGTGACAGAAACATGGGGCTTACCTCAAGTCATTGGCCATTACCCCTGCACAGATTGCAGTGTATGCCATTTGACGGGAATAACTAAGACTCTTAACCTGGAACAAGGAAAGATTTGGACGCAGGTCTCACATACAAACTGCAACTCAACTAATGTTGTTTACTTAATCACGTGTCCGTGTGCCTTACGGTATATAGGCATAACTACTCGCAAAGTAAAACAACGCATCTGCGAGCATCGGAGCAACATTAGGTGCAAGAAAACTACTACCAAACTAAGCAGGCATTTTCTTTCAAACAACCACACGGCAAATGACATGAGATGGACAGTCATAGAAACAATCGCCGGTACAAATAACATCACAAATAGACTGTTTGAAAAGGAACAGCGATGGATTTATCGTTTAGGTACTAATAAAGTGGGACTGAACGATGATATCCCATGCAATTCAGTGTTGAGATATTAATGATTCAGTCGGTTTGAACATTTCTGTTCTGCAGGTCGATAACTCCGGTTCCCCCGGCAACATCCGACTCTTTATCCCCATTGGTGACTCTATCCAAGCCTCGTTGTCAATACGTCCTACGCCCATCGGCGATGTGACACATGCGTTCCAAGCCTCACACTGGCTTTCACCACACCCACCCGGAAGTCTATCGACAACCTGAGATCCTCTTTTAAACACCCTGACCGACCCGGCCCTTCATCGTCGGGGTCCGGTTCTGAGGAGAAGCTAGGTGCTGAATCGGGTGGCTAGCGCTGAGGGCGTGAGTTTGCTACACATCACGCCGTCTTCTACACAGAGCAAAGTAGCATTACAAGTAACTGTATCCAAACATCTGCTTCTTTTCCCGCAGGATGTGCCAGGTAGGCTTCCACCCCCCTCCCGAGACCCATGATGCAGTTAGCGCCAAATTTTAAAGTGAGATTTCTAACAAAGCTTACGAACTAGGTGTGGGAAGGTCACTGACCTTTGGTCCATTGATCCCTCCTACGGAGTACTTTCACATTGTTTTTAAATTCCTTCCCCTTTTTGCTATTTAGCATATTTTAGCACCCTTTTCACTCCACTTCCTATAGCTAGTGGTATCACCCTTACAGGGTTATATGGATGGTGTTAATGTTAGTACTTAACAATTGAACACCATTTTTGCCACAGTTTGGAGCACATTGGACAAACAATTGGATCCACAATTGTCATTGACTATCTGTCTATCTTGTGTGTTTGTTTTGTTTGTCTGTGTTTCTTTCCTCTACAGGTGCAGATAACATCCTAAATCAGGAGTGTTGGGTTTGGGCCATTGTTTGCCCTCCCCTTCGTTTATCTTTTTGCACTTTTTTCACTTATATTGGTTTTTCACTTTCACGTCCTCAGGTTAGGGTGGACGATTTAGAGTCCATACCGCCGGGGTTACACTAGTCCTGATGAATGCCTAGGTAAACTTAAACCACTTACAAGGCTGAAACATGTTGACTGACTAATAATTTGAATTAATCCAATTCATTATCTTTGGCTGTTAATTCAGACACATACAACCTTTTAATTGTGCCGTAGGGATCTATTAATCAATATTTTTTCAAGATACCCTTTAGACACGTTTTATTTGATATTCCTCACTGCACGCCCTATCACACAACCAGCTCCGCAGTCTCCTGGCGTCGTAGCACACTGAGGAGGCACTCGGCCTCCGAGGTGGGTCCCTATGATGAAGCATGACACTGACCAGGTCGGTGTGTGAGGGCTTTCTTATCCATCCGAATTGGATTGGCAAACTTGCTCCGTCTCTGTGGCTTTAGAGACTCATACTAACCTCTCTTCTTTTGTTACTCATCAAATAGGAACATACCTTGGTCCCTGATGTGCCCCTGGCCGCTCATCGTCCTCGGTGTGGGAGGCCTACTCTGTTGTGCCAGGTGGGCTCTGGTGCACGTAGGGACTGCTGGTTTGTACTAGACGCCATCGGCCTGTGTCCAGTGCTGCAGTGGAGGGTGGGAGCGGTGACCTGGATTCCCTCCCCACCCACTGGTGCCTTTGAAAGATCGGGTGAGTACAATTGAGGCATTCAGCCGTTTTTGGACTCAAGACCTGAAATATGCAATGGTCTTTCTGGCCATGCTGAGGGTACATGCAGTGGGGAAATCGTGGTTCTTTCAGACTCCGGAGGACACATGGGACTGGCCCGAGGGCTGGTGTTCTTCCGGTACTCGAAGGAGAACTTCTCCAAGTCAAATGCAGAGTCAAGAGAGTCAGACAGATATCACCAACTGAGGTGGCAGTGAATGATTTAGTGTGTAAATCCTCCTGCAGTGAAGAAACAATTTGCCCTTCAGGAGCAGCATGAACCCCGGCCGCAGAGCAGAGACAATGAGCATCGATTGGCCCATGTGGGCAGGGGTGACTATATCAAGAGATATATTGTTTGTTGTTTCAACCTTTTTTTCGCCTAGAAAGCACCAAAGTGTAACAGACTGGCAGGTGGAGATATTGGGCTCACAGTAGCAAACTACTGTTTGGGGGCATGGCGGCGGGTGTAAGGTATTTGGAGGTGGTGTATGGACTGGCTCCTAGCTCTTGAAATGCTCTATTTAGGGGCTCTTATATTAGTTAACCTAGGGGATAACAATTGTAATATTTGGGTTGTTCGGCTGTGTAGCGTGTCCCTCTACAGAGTAGATTTGTTCTGGGTATACAGGCGCTCTGCAAAATTGTGGGGGTGTGGGGGGGCAGTTTTAAGTCTGCATTGCAGGGAGGTAGGGTGGGGGAGGGGGAGGGTGCCAGGGTGTGTTAATGGATTCTGTTGCAGTTCTTGCATGTGTTTTCAGTGCAACCTAATACATGTGGTCACCTTTAAGGCGCTTCGAGTTGGCATCAATGTTGCTATTTGTTTTCCACTAACCATATATTTATTGCCTCCAGCACCATCACAGGTGGGGGGGGAATAGGAAGAACCACCAACTTTACCTCTCAGTTATTCTTACTAAGCAGGCCCTTTACTAGACGTGTAAATGAGTATTGATCAAGGAGCAACTCCGCATCTGGGCCGCCTTAAACTACTCTCTTGGAATGTGAATGGATTGGGGGATCGTATAAAGCGGGTAATAGTACTGCATTATCTATAAAAACAGGCCCGGATCTGGGCTTGCTCCAAGAAACTCATATTCAGGGAACCTCCTTTTCTGCTCTTAACAAATTAGGGGTATAAATTGGTAGCTCATGTGGGGTATGCAAGAGGGTCCAGAGGGGTGGGTATTCTGGTACGTAGTTCTTTCCCTTTTCACATACAAGCAGTTACCCTAGATCCACTGGGCAGCTTTGTCACGGCCTCATGGCAGTGGGAGGGGAGGCCTCTTAACATAACCTCCCTTTACCTGTCCCCAGGACTCCATTCCATCAAACATGCTTACTTAGGGCCACATATGTTGAGATTGCCTGACGGTGATGTACTGGTGGGGGGCGATTGCAATGCCGATCATTATGGCAACCTGTGTTAGGGGTACCTAGTTCCTTTCAGATGTTCTCAAAACCTTGTAATGTTTAAGAATAATTTATAACACAAACTTGTAGGTAGCAATGCTTGTTGTCTTGCTTACTAGCAGATCTGTTGCAGCTAGCAATGCTTGGTAACTTTGGGCGTTCTGTCAGGACTGTTGCTTTCATGAATATTCATAAGTTATGCACATGGAACAGGTGCGCAAACTGTTTTCAAGCCACACGTGGGATTTCCACTTGAGAGACTATAAAACCCTCTTCGGTAATTAGTTTGACGCTTCGCTTCAGGTTAACAGCGTCTGCTGACAGCGTCTCTGCGAGGTTCCAGCCCTGCCCAGGTATTTCCTATCCATCCCCTTGCTCCCTCCTTCCTTGCATTCCCTACCTGATCCCCTCTTCGTCCCGTCTCGCTCACGGAGCTGCGGCTGCGGCTTCAAGTCCCGAGGGCAGAAAGGACTTTTCGTCTTGGTCGGAGTTGGAGATCAGGACTTCCAGTTTCCAGCGTCAGAGCGCTTTCAGGCCAGAACCCGTCCTTCGGCGAAAGGCTTCCGCCCTTCAACTTCCTTCTGGTGCTTCAAACTAGAGTAAGACTTTTCTTTGATGAAACGGACTCGGACTAAAAACAAGCCTTGGCAAAACTAAGACTTGAACAAGAGCCTTATCGGTTTAGTTAAGACTTTTAGCAAATCGAGAGCAACAACAAAGATTATTTTTCTGATGATTAAGAATCTGTAATCTTGAATAACAGTTACAGTGGATAGAAACTGTTAACTTGCATTGTTAATTTAGAAACCATTCCTGACAATATCAGGGTATGTTACTGGTCAGGGTTTTCTTGTATATCTCCCTTTCTTGTTTGCTCATTTAATTACAGAATCCAGTTCCAGATAAGAACACATTCATGCAAGGTAGGAAATGAAAAGTTATTTGCATGATAAGTTAAGTTGCACTAACAAGTTATTTGATTACTGTTGTTATTCTTGTGTGACCAATTAAGCAGAAGGCTCATAAGACGGTGTTCTCATTTTAATGTGAAAACAAAATCAACAGAGAAAATTCAGTTAACCTTGCTACATTGAAGTATTTGAATGGGCATTTCTTTCCTTGGTATGTATTTTGATTACAAAAGAGTATAAGTAATAATCTAATGTGAATTTCGGAAAGATCTCTGAATTAGGTTGTGTTCTGTTTTAGCTAAAGCGACATAACTATCAAGTCCGAGTTAAGACGCAGCATAGAAAGAAAGCCCAGAATACTTCAGAGAAACAGAAACAACATTATTGAAGAGCTCCTGTATTTGTTTGTTTCTCTTGTTTCTCTTCCACTTCCCCTTACCTTTAGGGGCTACCTGGTAGTGGCAAGTGTGTACTTCCTTGTCACGCTAGTTAGTCTTTGAAGGTATTGGGACTAGTCATCTTCAAGGCGGAACTCTGGGATCTTGCAGTTGCTCGCCTAACAGAAAGCGAAGCCAACCATTCTTCCCCTTGAAGGTGACTACTTCCATGGATCTAGCAAACATGAACACTTCCGAATTGACAGATATATTTCGTAAAATGAATGATGAGGTACAGGGCTTACGCTTAGAAAATCAGTCCCTCAGGCAGGAAGTAGATGATACCAAAGATGGTTTTACCTCCTGGAGAGATAAGGAGGAAGTTAGACGACCAATTTTAACACCACCTAAATTTGGAGTCTCTGGTTTTCAGAATCTAACACATGCACCTGTATTAGGCCAAAGTCAGACAGCCCAACCAGTCCAGTTAACCGTAGTATCACCCCAACCAGTCCCTTTAGCCAATCCAGAACGGTTTACAGGGGACAGTACTCATTTCCATACCTTCATGAGTCAATGTCAATTGCACTTTTTGTGCAAACCACAAATTTTTACTTCTGATACCACTAAGGTGGCTTTTATAATTTCCTATTTGGGAGGTGTGGCGGCCAATTGGGCCATGCCTTTAGTAGATAAAAATGACCCACTACTTCATAATTTAAACCATCTCAAGGAAGCTATGTCAAGCCTCTTTGCCAAACGTGTCTTTTTACAAGCATCCGACAATGAGTTGTTAAACTTGCGTCAAGGTTCAAAAGAATTAGTTACTTATGTGACCACTTTTAATCGGTTGCTTGCTGGAACCCAGTGACCTGAGGATAAAAGAATATCCTTATTTTATCGAGGACTTCGAGAGGAATTGAAGGATGCTTTGGCACACATAGTTAATTTACCTGAGAACTATACTGAGTTCCAAGATTTAGTGGTCAGGTTAGATCATAGGTTGGGAGAAAGAAAAAATGAGAGACCAAGAAATGATTTTAGAAATTTACATTTTAGAACTGAAAAGAAAAGCAATGAAGAGAAAAACGCACAAGTAGAACCAATGCAGATAGGTGGAATCAAAGGACCTCTGTCGCAAGAGGAAAAGGATAGAAGGAGAAAGGCCAATTTGTGCCTTTATTGTGGAAAATCAGGTCACTTTGCCAAAGATTGCTCAATATGGCCGGTAAAAAAGAACGTTTTTTCCATAAATCAAAATTCTATTCAGGAATCGGAAAACTAAATGTCTCGAGGGAAGAAGAGGTCGATTCCTCGAGAGTTGACAACATAGAGATCTCACAATATGCAACAAGTGTTATGAATCATGTACCACGTTATTTTACCATAAGAGTGATTTTAATTCTGTCTAATCAGCAAAGACACAGTATCCTAATACTTATTGATTCTGGTGCCACAGGAAATATTTTTGACTTAGGTTTCGCTAAGAAACTAAATTTAACTCAAGTCCCAAAAAAGGAACCTGAACCTGTAAGAGCTGTTGATGGTTCAGCTCTCTCTTCTGGTCTGATCAGGTTTCATACTTCCCCTCTACTTCTAGTAGCTGACAATGGACATACTGAATTGATCACTTTCGACCTAATTGATACTCCAGCTTTTGGAGTCATTTTGGAATACCATGGCTAGAACTTCACAATCCTAAAATAGACTGGGTTAAGCGTACGGTAACTCTAGACTCTGTATATTGTAAAACCCATTGCTATCAAGAAAATAGAGATCCTGTTTTCCCTCTTACTTGTGCCATTGTTCATTCAGAATCTGTTGAGCTCCCAGTAGAATTTCAGGATTATTCTGATGTTTTCGATCCTGTGAAAGCCACTAAATTACCTCCTCACCGGGTTTGCGACTGTAGGATTGATTTGATTCCCGGTGCTATCCTACCCTGCAGTCGTATTTATGCTCTTACTGAACCTGAAAATCTATATCTACGAAAATACTTGGACAAACTCTTGGAATTAGGCTTTATTCGTCAATCCACCTCCCCAGTCTCTTCTCCACTGTTTTTTGTAGCAAAAAAGACAGGAGATTTGCAGGCATGCATAGACTATCGTGCCGTCAATAAAGCTACTATTAAAAATCGTTACCCTTTACCTTTGATCCCTGTACTTTCAAATCAAGTAAAGGGGTCAACTATCTACACAAAACTAGATCTTCGAGGTGCATACCACTTAATTCGCGTAAAAGAAGGCAGTGAGTGGAAGACTGCATTTCGCACTAAATTTGGACTCTTCGAATATACAGTGATGCCCTTTGGTCTCTGTAATGCCCCAGCGGCATTCCAATATTTCATTAATGAAGTATTGCATGATCTTTTGGACATCTGTGTCATTGTATATATTGATGATATTCTAATTTACTCAAAAAATTCTGAGGAACATGAAAAACATGTTAGATCTGTTCTGCAAAAATTGAGAGAGAATTCCTAGTTCGTCAAACTGGAAAAATGTGTTTTTAAAACTCCCAAGGTTGAATTCCTTGGTTATTGGTTATCTCCCGAAGGCATTGTAATGGACCCAAAAAAAGTAGAAGCCATCTTAAAATGGCCTGCCCCAACCTCTGTAAAGGAGGTACAAAGGATTTTGGGGTTTGCAAATTTTTATAGGAGGTTTATCTCTAAATTTTCTGAAATTGTGGTTCCAATTACCCAACTATTACAAAAAGGAAAGAAATTCAAATGGAGCTCAGAAGCAGAATCAGCTTTTAACATCTTAAAAAAGGCATTTACCTCAGCTCCTATCTTGAAACACCCTGATCCAGACAGACCATTTTTTGTTGAAGCAGATGCTTCACAAACAGCCATAGGGGGAGTTCTGCTTCAAAAGGATGTAGACTCTGGAAATTTCCATCCAATAGCCTTCTATTCCAGAAAGTTGTTGCCAGCCGAACAACACTACACTATCGCTGAGCGAGAACTTTTAGCGATATAGGCAGTGTTTCAGGAATGGAGGCATCACCTCCTGGGAGCAAAACATACAATCACAATTTTCTCTGACCACAAAAATTTGCAGTTTTATTCCACGGTCAAGGCATTTACACCACAACAAATGCGTTGGTTACAATGTTTTAGTGAATTTGACTTCCTTATTACTTATCGACCTGGGGCTAAACAGTTATTATCAGATACTCTCTCACGTTTAGTCTGCGACAAAGATAAAAAATCTATTAAGGAATTACAAAGTAACATCCCAGAAGAAAAGATTTGTGCTGACAACATTTCACAACCTGATTTCCTAACATTGCTCAGAAACCAGATTAAAGAACTAAACCAAGAAGAGTGGGTTTCACAAAAACAGTCCACTATATCTAAGGGTTTATTTTAATATAAAAATAAACTGTTTATTCCCAAAAAAGATTTGAGAGAAGTAGTGATTAAATGGAATCACGATTTGGCTATAGCAGCTCATCCAGGAGATAATAAAACTCTTGAATTATGTCAAAGGCATTTCTGGTGGAATGGGATGAGATCAGATATATTGCAATACGTTCAGAATTGTCCTGTATGCGCACGACAGAAATCATCTCATTCAGCTCCCATGGGATTCTTACAAACGATTGAAATTCCCCCAACACCATGGCATACCATTAGTTTAGATTTCATCACAGACCTACCTAAATCTTCTGGAATGACTACAATCTTAGTTGTAGTAGATTTGTTATAAAAAATGGGACATTTCATTCCATTACCCAAATTGCCATCAGCAGTAGAATTCAGTAATGTGTTTTTATCTAATATAGTAAAATTACACGGATTACCACAAAATATTATTTCTGATAGGGGCCCACAATTCCTATCAAGATTCTGGAAACAATTGAGTGGTCAGTTGGGAATAGACTTAGCATTGTCATCAGCCTTCCACCCTCAAACAGACGGTCAAACCGAAAGGTTAAATCAATACTTGGAACAGAGTTTACGATGTTTAACTACTACTATATCTTCCGATTGGGTGGAAGCTCTACCTTTGGCAGAGTTCGCTTACAATAATACTTCGCACTCCGCACTTGGTTGTTCCCCATTTTACTTCCTCACTGGTCAGCATCCCCGAACTTTGCCTGTGTTGTTCCCTAAAAAAACAACTGATATGCCAGCAGTCTCCGAAAGAATAGCCAGTTTGCGTAGTTTTCAGGAAAATATAAAACAAACCTTAATCAAATACAAAAATAAAATGCAGATTTATGCTGATCAACATAGAGTCCCAGCTCCAGTTTATAAACCAGGAGATAATGTTTGGTTATCTACTAAGAATATACAAATTGAAGGCC
Organism: Lissotriton vulgaris; assembly: GCF_964263255.1. Lineage (NCBI taxonomy): Eukaryota > Metazoa > Chordata > Amphibia > Caudata > Salamandridae > Lissotriton > Lissotriton vulgaris. The sequence goes on along the minus strand of NC_141697.1, from coordinate 350,973,243 downwards.
CTAGAAAATTGAAACCCCGATTCATTGGCCCATTTCCAATAGAGAAGATTTTAAATCCTGTTTCTGTAAAATTGGTTTTACCCCAAGAATATAAAATACATCCAGTGTTTCATGTGTCATTGCTAAAGCCTGTAAATCCAAACACTCGTTCTGATGATCCACCATCCCCAATTATTGTAGGAGATCACGTGGAATATGAAGTCAAGAAAATTCTAGATTCCAAACGTATTAGGGGCCGTCTGCATTACTTAATTGATTGGAAAGGTTATGAAGCTTCAGGAAGATCTTGGGAACCAGAGAATCATGTGCATGCTCCTCGTTTGATTCGCTCTTTTCATGCCCTGTATCCTAATAAACCAAGACCTGTGAGAAGGCCTTTGGGGGGGGGAACTGTTAGGGGTACCTATTTCCTTTCAGATGTTCTCAAAACCTTGTAATGTTTAAGAATAATGTATAACACAAACTTGTAGGTAGCAATGCTTGTTGTCTTGCTTACTAGCAGATCTGTTGCAGCTAGCAATGCTTGGTAACTTTGGGCGTTCTGTCAGGACTGTTGCTTTCATGAATATTCATAAGTTATGCACATGGAACAGGTGCGCAAACTGTTTTCAAGCCACACGTGGGATTGCCGCTTGAGAGACTATAAAAGCCTCTTCGGTATTTAGTTCGACGCTTCGCTTCAGGTTAACAGCGTCTGCTGACAGCGTGACGCAGCGTGACGTCTGCGAGGTTCCAGCCCTGCCCAGGTATTTCCTATCCATCCCCTTGCTCCCTTCTTCCTTGCATTCCCTACCTGATCCCCTCTTCGTCCCGTCTCGCTCACGGAGCTGCGGCTGCGGCTTCAAGTCCCGAGGTCAGAAAGGACTCTTCGTCTTGGTCAGAGTTGGAGATCAGGACTTCCAGTTTCCAGCGTCGGATCGCTTTCAGGCCAGAACCCGTCCTTCGGCGAAAGGCTTCCGCCCTTCAACTTCCTTCTGGTGCTTCAAACTAGAGTAAGACTTTTCTTTGATGAAACGGACTCGGACTAAAAACAAGCCTTGGCAAAACTAAGACTTGAACAAGAGCCTTATCGGTTTAGTTAAGACTTTTAGCAAATCGAGAGCAACAACAAAGATTATTTTTCTGATGATTAAGAATCTGTAATCTTGAATAACAGTTACAGTGGATAGAAACTGTTAACTTGCATTGTTAATTTAGAAACCATTCCTGACAATACCAGGGTATGTTACTGGTCAGGGTTTTCTTGTATATCTCCCTTTCTTGTTTACTCATTTAATTACAGAATCCAGTTCCAGATAAGACCACATTCATGCAAGGTAGGAAAGGAAAAGTTATTTGCATGATAAGTTAAGTTGCACTAACAAGTTATTCGATTACTGTTGTTATTCTTGTGTGACCAATTAAGCAGAAGGCTCATAAGACTGTGTTCTCATTTTAAGGTGAAAACAAAATCAACAGAGAAAATTCAGTTAACCTTGCTACATTGAAGTATTTGAATGGGCATTCCTTTCCTTGGTATGTATTTTGATTACAAAAGAGTATAAGTAATAATCTAATGTGAATTTCGGAAAGATCTCTGAATTAGGTTGTGTTCTGTTTTAACTAAAGCAACATAACTATCAAGTCCGAGTTAAGACGCAGCATAGAAAGAAAGCCCAGAATACTTCCCGATAAACAGAAACAACATTATTGAAGAGCTCCTGTATTTGTTTGTTTCTCTTGTTTCTCTTCCACTTCCCCTTACCTTTAGGGGCTACCTGGTAGTGGCAAGTGTGTACTTCCTTGTCACGCTAGTTAGTCTTTGAAGGTATTGGGACTAGTCATCTTCAAGGCGGAACTATGGGATCTTGCAGTTGCTCGCCTAACAACCTGGACCATCTGCCAACCAGGGGAGGAGAATTGTCCGGGATAATATTAGCGGACTTTCTTGAAGCACTGACTTTGATGGATATATGGAGGACCCGTAATCCCACCTCCACACTATACACCTTTCACTCTGGGGTGCATGGGAGTTTGTCACGTATAGATTATCTCTTCTGCAAAGCCTCTTAGCTCCCCTTGTTCAGTGAGACCTCCTTCCTTCCCAGGGGTATCTCGGATCATTCCCCAATCACGACGCACTATGGGCGTGTTTCTCCCTCAGCCCAGTATGAAATGGTTCTTAATCCCTGGTATCTCAAAGTGCCGATGATAAGAGATAAACTGGCTACCCATAATTACTTTGCTGAAAATTACGGTTCTGTTGAATCAGATGTAATGTTATGGGAGGCTTATAAGGTCATGATTCGCAGTTGTAGGGTGGCGGCGGTTGCGGGTCACAGAAAAAAGAAACGTAAATAACTGGAGGAGTTGGAGAAAGAGGTAGCCACCCTTGAAGGCGAGTTGGTGGCCTCACACATGCCTGAAACCATGCATCAATTATCTATAAAGCAAAAGGAATTTAGGGACATTGCTGAAGAGGCGGCTAGGACCCAGTACCAAGCTCCCCTACATCGTATTTATGAAATAGGGGAAGACACCATTATAATGTCCCTTGAGGCCAAAATGGCATTTGATTGAATGGCCCTTCCTGTTTGCGGCATTCGAACAAAATGGATTCAGTGGTCGGTTTCTGTCCTGGGTACATCTTCTCTACTCTGGGCCCCAAGCAAGGATTTTGGTGAATGGCCGTTGTTCAACAAGTCTTGCATTGGGGAACGGTACGAGACAGAGATGCCCACTTTCACCCTTACTCTTCACCCTGGCCCTGGAGCCCTTGGCTATTTGGATAAGGAAGGACCCACCTGTTAGGGGCCTCAACTGGTCGGTAGAGTGGACGGATAACATTTCCCTCTATGTTGATGATATCTTGCTGTATTTGGCCAGACCCTCCTTTTCTATTCGTATGGTGTTGCATATCTTTACTCTCTTTCAAAAATATTCCGGCTATACTATTAACTGGGATAAATCACAAATGTATGTATTGAGTGGGGACCCCACGAGTTTACCGGCTGGTTGCAAAGCCAAAATAGTTACAGACGGCTTTCAATACGTAGGAATATATATTACGTCGGAATCCTCTGTTTTCCATGATCATAATTTGATGCCCCCTTGCGCTGCCTTCAATCAGATGTACAACACTGGAAAACGTTACCCCTTACTCTTTTAGGCAGAGCAGCCTTATACAAGATAATGGCACTCCTACACTTTTGATATACCCTCTAAAACACGGCAAATGTAGTCCCACCTCACTATTTTCAATTAATCGATTCTGAAGTAAATGTCCTGCTTTGAAACCAGGGTACTCACCGTATAGCCCTCACTAAGCTTACACATAGCTGATATGACGAGGGCATCGCCCTACCCGCCATCAGATCCTACTACTGGGCTGCACAGTTAGTGGTTTGGAATCACTGGGTACATTGAACCATAGCGGACCAAGCTTACAGAATGGACAGGCATAACATGCTTCCTGGCACTCCCGTCTGGGCATGCTATCAAAGCAACCAGGGTTCGATAAATGGGACCTGATTGGTCTCTCGAGTGTTGAGGACATGTGTGTGAAGGATAGAGTGATTCCATTTAGCAACCTGCAGAGAGACTATCAGTTACAGGAAGGGGAAACCTTTTGCTACCTTCAGGCCAGAAATGTGCTATACAAAGCTATTCCGAAAGACTCAGACTTGCCGGTCTCCTCGCCTCTGGAGGATAGGCTAGTAGATGATTATCTTCTGGAGAGAGCCATCTCACTGACCTACCATAAAATCCTCAATCACACACCAGACGCCCAGGAGAATATACGTGCAAAATGAGTTGATGACCTAGGGGATCTGGATGATGATGACTGGCAGGAAGCCTTGGCCTCCCCGTGAGGTGGCGATCCTCTCTAGATTCAAACTTGTCCAATTTAAATTGTTACATCGGACCGACTACACTAGCTCAGTACTGGTAAAAATGGAGATAGTGGACCCCCTGCCTGTCCCCCAGGGTTTGGTCATATGGGTACCTACATACATCAATGGTGGGATTGCCCGATCCTCCTGAAGTACTGGGGCAAAGTTATAGCTGGTATGTCCTGGATAAGTAAAACACCTAAAGATGTCTACCCCGGCTGTGTCTGCAGAATATCTGAGAGGCCACGGATCTGTCACATACAGAGAAGTTGTGGGTTACTTTGGGCTGCATGGTGTCAAAGCGCCATATAGCTAGTTCATGGAAGGGAGGAGTCCAGCCCAGATATACTGATTGGGAGTCAGATATGGATTGGTGCATGCAAGGGGAGATAGTTTTCTATGAGAGTAGAGGTTGCCCGCATACATGGACAACAAACTGGGGTCCCATCAGTGTCCCTCCCTCCCTGGTGGTAAGTAATGAAGACATTTAAGGATCTAATCATGTGGAAAAACGATACATGCTTTCTGTACTGTAGAATCTGTGCCTTGACTTGTTTCTGTACTGTATACTGTGATTATTGAAAGTATTGATGGCTGCATTGCACTGTACTGTTTTCGTTGTACTTTTGAATTGTATGTTGATTCTCTTAATAAAAAGAATTTTAAAAAAAGACTGCACCAAGCATACTGTCATCCTTCCCCCTCAGGCACCGTCATTGTTAATTTGTCTTTGGTGAAAAATGGATTCTGTTGGTATCCTGTGCTAGAAGACATCTTGTTTCTAATGTATTGTATCATTCGTAGATCTGCAGGTATATTCATATTGAATTGCCCTAGATTTAGCAAATTCTGTACAAAAGCCGGTTGGCCTGGGACAGACAACTGTCTCTCCATCTGAATTACATTTCACAAGATCTGAGAACAGTATTAATGTGGATTCTGCCTACACCTGCATTTCCAGAAGTCCAGTTTTACCACAGAAATGACAAGCAGTGCTTTTCTTCAGCAAATTAAAATGTGCATTCACTCAGGAATTATTCACATTGGTTCTACCACAGCCATGCATTTGCACCATCTAATTTCCCATTCCACCGGATGACCTTCACTCATTTCGTCATTCTCATGTGGTGCAAAATCTGAACCAGGACTCATTGTCTGTTGTTTCCCTGAATCTGCGTCATTTGCTCAATCACCAAATTCTCTTTGATCCTTTTCTGCTTTGCATCAAAACAGTCAATGAGGTACTTGGCATATTTCAAGATCTTATCTATTACCTTGGTCTGCCGGCACATCACACATTGCTGAATATGAGAACCCAGCTCAAAACGCAAATCCAAAATGATAGCTTTTATGAATTTGCTAAACCCTTCTCTTTTGCGCTCTTCTACTCCACTGTGCTTACTACCTCTCATAATTCTTATCAAGGTGTCGGTATTTTCCAAAAAGGGGGTGGCGTCGCACACTACTCACACACCGGCAGAAGTTGCCCCTAAGGACTCTGGTCATTGTAGTAGAGTGTTCGCGATGCATCATCTTTCGATCTTGCTATCTTCACTGTCTTCGCCATCCCTGGACACGTGTTTCGGGTTTTCAACCCTCGTCAGCAGGGATAGGCAGTGTTCTGGGGTCGCCGATGGCTGCCAATATCTGCCAGGTATAGTACCACTCCGGCGCGTAGGTGCTTTCCTGTTGCCCGATTGTTGTTGAGGTTGTGGAGCAGCAGGTGGCGCTGTTTAGCTGTGCAAGCGGCAGAAGCAGAAGCAGCGAGAGGAGCAGAGGAGCAGGCAGTGAGCAGCGAGTGGAGCGGCAAGAGGAGCCGAAGGAACCTGAACCCTGAGCCTGCATAGGAGCCCTGAGCCCCGAGCCCGGAGCCCCGAGCCTGAGCCTGAGCGAGGGGCACCTGAGCGTGAGCTCCCGAGCATGAGCTTGAGCGAGGTGAGGAGCAGCAAGTAGCAAGGGAGCAGAGGCAGGCAGCAATAGCGGTGAGGAGACCGGGGAGCCTGAGGTTTTAGCTAGTCCGTGGCTCACCTGCCACACAGCTCCACCGTTACGCTGCGGCCCCGCCTTGACATTAAAGGAGGCATCGTGTGGAGTGTTGTGCGAACGGTGTGAGACCTGCAATCTGTGGCCCTTGCAGACACTTCAGCTCCAGCTCTCCTTCTAGCACTCTCCAGGTCTTCTCCTGATTATGCCCCTGTGCAGTATGGGACTTGTAGTTTTGTATTTGAATGTCCCCATAGTTGGAAGGGAGAGAGAAGAGAGAAGAGATAGAAGAGGCAGACGAATAACAAACCCGGGGGAGACGCTGATAGGGGCATAGGGGGACCACTATGAGATCAGGGAAAGAAAGAAGACCTCCAACAAGGCAACCGACAAAACGGAAACGGAACAACGCATCAATGAGCTTAGAGACAGCGGGAGAAAACAAGCGACCAGTCAGCAGCCACAAGAACTCTAGCAACCCTTCGAGCACCCCCAATTCACTGGATGACAACCAAAAAGACAGCAATCGTGGCACAGAAGAGGGGCTACTAACGAACTCAGCCCACACTCCCACTCCAACCTCAACTTCAACTTCAACATCAACTTCACCTCTAGATCAATCCACAAGTAATAAAAATAACAAAAGGAAACACTCTAAAGACCTAATCAATGTAGCAGATCAGCCAGCGAAAACGCAATACAATTATCAAGCGAAAATTTACACAAAATTTGCCTTTCTAAAAAATCCAGGAAACGTGATCTACTCGTCAAATGACTCGGTTACAGGCCTTCAAACCCCCTTGCCACCAGTTGATACAAACAACCCCTCGCCTACAATCTCAAATCTCACTGTAGCTGTAATACACACGCCATCAAACCCAAAAGAGACCACGGCAAACATCAAAAGCATAGCGGGGGCAGGAGAACAATGGAGACAAGATTACATCCACCTTACGACACAAGAAAGCGCAGCCAGTCACACCTCAAAAATAGAGGAAGAAAATCAGGAAATAAGCCAATCCAGTCCTCCGCTGGAGAAAGAAAAACTGAGCACTTGTGTCCTAGAGCTGGTAGAGTCACAGGGACACCCTAGTAACCATGAAGAAAGCGGTATATTACCTTCAACAATCTCTCTTTCACTCATCCGGCCGCTAGGGGAAGAAGTAAAACATGACCAAGAAACAGCATTGGCTCGAGGTAACGAAGGCAGCCATCAAGCCGAACCAAAACCTCAAGATAAAATCAATGCCCATGGAACCCAGGGAGTGAAAATAGAACCCGCAAACTCCTCTCCAATAAGGGCCGACGAGATTTCACCCTCCCTAGATAGGGACATGACCTTCTTGGAACATCAAGAATGGATCGAACTTGAGGCAGCATACAACACAAAGGACCCCGCAAACAACATCAGCAAAGAGAGTCTAACTTATCCCAATGTGGGGGCAAGGGATACTACTGACACCTTTTGGGTAACCTTACTCAACACTATCCAACTGTCCTCAACAGCACTCCAGTATCAATCTGACAAATTAGATCTACAATTAATTGTGCTGCAAAGGCTGGCAGAGGCCACAATGGGGATAGATAGAAAACTCGCAGATCTCAATGACCTTATAAAAAGAGGACAAGAGTCAGTAAAAATATCCCAGATCGTAAGAACGGACTGTGTCTGCTCACCTATTGTCGACAAATTATCATCATTACCCACTTTGTTGGGTAATCTTCTGGAGGACATAAAATTAAACACTACAAAGTTCCTCACAACAAAGGAAAGGCCTGCCACACCACTTCATAACAAAAGCCCACAAGGGACCGACAACAACCCAAGCAAAGCCAGAACGCAATGGTGTCAACAACCAAAATCCAACACTTCAATAGAAGAGTCCCCCCATAATGTCTCAACAAGAAAACACGTCGAGCAAGCGGGCAGCTGAATGAATGCGCGCACTCGACGCAAACAAAAAAGAAAGGGCAGGAACAGGAAGCAAGTTCATGTAGTCTGTACAGAAGAGAATCGTCAGCTAATTACATTGGGGGGCCCTGATTCGCCGTGATCAAATAAGCACCACAGTACAGAAGTTAACCGCCAGCCAATCACGCTGGGGGGGAGTGTACCGCTAGAAGCAAATAAGCGCCACTCCAGCGCTTCACCTCAACTCAAAAAATCCACTGACGCACAGACGCAGGCCAGAGAGGGCATGCGATCCCCGTCCTTCCCAAAAGAGAAAACTCACAAACAGACAGAGGAACTCTCCTCTGGCCAAACAAAAAACTCAACAACTAACAACTCATCAGAACCGGCACACAAAGGCCAAAGCGATAGCCAAACAGCAACAAAGCAATGGACCTGGGCGGTTGGAAAACAGGCCCATGATGACCCTGTTAAAGTTACAACAAAAGGCATAACCACCGACCTCCTAACCACCACTACTCACAAAAACTTTAAGACCATCAGCAGTGAGACAAAGGGGGACCCTACGACATCAAACATCACTAAAACAGAAAGCAGCCAGCCTAAAGACCAACTGTGGTGGGTTAAATTTTAATCAAAACCTTACAATACCCACTAGTCAACATTCAAAAGGGCCAAGCGAACTGGCGAGACAGTCACAGCATACACTACAGCCCATAGAGGAACCCGACATAATTCTCTTTATTCCTGAATTTAAATCCAGAGGAAGAGTGGACACTTTAAACAGGGGTAACATACTGAAGCTGATCAACTCAATCGACAACCTAAAAAATATACAGACCACAGACCTGCTTGAACTTGAATTTCTTCCAGCTTCTCACACATGTGGTAATGAAACAACAAAGACCAGATGGGCAACACAAGACGTTGCAAATTCAATTATGGAGGAAACACTTAGATTCTTCCAGTGGGGAATTAAGTTAGAAGTGGAAATCAAGCCCGTTTACCCGACTCTGCTTCTTGAAGAAATTAAACAAGAATGCCCTAAAATGACCAAATCAATCCTGAAAGGTGCACGGAGCCACTCACCCGGGCCGGGTACACATCAGCCACCCCTCCAACACCCAAGCTTCTCCCAGCTAGAACCACATAGAGCACAACTATTAACACGTACCATACTCGGTGTAGACACTAATTGACGAAGAACATCAGTCTCAACCGTCAACCCTACAGACACTCCCAAAATAAAAATATGTAACTGGAACATCAATGGCCTCCTAGACAAACTGGAGGACCCCGAGATCTTAAATTACTTAAGATCCTTCGATCTGATCCTCCTTCAGGAAACATGGGAAACAAATGACATCCCACTACAAGGTTTCACAACTCAAACGCACCCGGCAATCAGAAGCTCTCAATATGGTCACAGTTCAGGTGGCTTTGCAATCTTTGCCTTGACATCAACAATCGGGGCAACGGAAACGATAAAAGTAAGCCTCACTCCTCCAAACATGATACAGGCGCTAACAGTAATAATCACAAACAACCAGGCAACCGAACAACTGTTCATTATCAATGTATACATACACCCAAAGCATAGACATTTGGGCTCCAGAGAACTTACCAAAGAACTGACAAGACTCATGGTGGACAGGGAAATGGAGAACACACTAGTGGCAGGAGATTTTAACCTTCACCTGTTTGAAATCGAACCAGTAGACGAAATGACCAAGGAAATGGACACCGTTTGGGCCATCCCAAGCCAAACAACTCTGTTTCTCAACAAACACATAAAAACCTCAATCGAACTACTGAAAGACCTTGAGCAGCTAAACCTTAGAGTCCTTAACGGACGATTTAAAGACAACATCCCACCAGCACCAACACACTTCTCCACGAGTACGACTTCTCACCTTGACTACATGCTGATGACACTCCCGCTGTATGGAAAAATCAGTTCGTTCAAGATCGGGGAAAGTGCTTCAAGCCATCACCAGCCTTTAGAAGCCACACTAGGCGTGTCTAGCGAGGATAAAATCATGGTCAATTGTAACATTGGTACAGAATACACTGCCAATTACAAACGAATAAGGTGTAAGACCACAGAGATCGAGGAACTATCAACTAGTGCAAAAACAATCATGCAACGGGCATCCTGCTCAAACAGAAATCCGCTAGACGCCTGGGAAGGCTTTACAACAGAACTGGGAGCCAAACATGCTACCGAGCTGAAAACCCACTAAGAGACCACCATTTGGTCTTCACATGGAAAAAGTACAACACCAGAGATAAAAAGCATAAAACGCGAAATAAAAAAGACATTGAAACAGCTCCGAAATGAGCCCAACAACGAAGGCACTCAAAAGGAGCTTCGGACGATCTGGGAATTAAAAAGACACCAACGTGAAAATCAATGGATAAAAATCATCCATAGCTCAAAACAGAAGAATAGCTCCAGCTTCTGGAAAATAATCCACTCCCTTCAACAGCCAGGCCACAAGGGCATTGACTCTAACATATCTGAATCAGACTGGCCAATTATCTTTTTGGACACTTTAACACAGCTGACTCAAAAACAAATAGCCCCAGAGGGGTAGACTGGTCAGACGACGCTGACCAGAACCTCAAACATCTCGGTACACCCGGAAAGGATGAGACCTCAGCCTATAAAAGGAAATCTTCTCCGCCCCACAACTCAAACGCGTTCACAGACTTAAAATCAACCACCAACTTAACGGCAGACACAGAGATTAACCCACACCTAGAAATAGTAGATAGGATCAAGAAAAAAATCCTAAAAGGCAAACTCTAGGGGGCCCCTGGCCCAAATGGGATCCCACCAATACTGTACAAAAATGATGCTGGCTACTGGAGCAGCACCTTGGCACCGGTCTTTCTCAAAATAAGGGAAATATTAACAACACCAACATCCTGGAGAGGCTCGATAATAAGTCCGATTTACAAAAAGGGCCCCAGGAACGACCCAAGCAGCTATCGCCTCATAGCTCTGATGGATACAGAGTCAAAGTACTACGCGGGCCTCATCCTAGAAGATCTGACAGCTTGGGCAACCGCAAAGAACATCATCCCAGCAACCCAAACTGGATTTCGCAGTGGTCAGGGCACTTCAACGAACATCATGGCGCTAACCCTCCTGGCAGATGCGGCAAAAGCCAGCAAGACTTCTCTGTGTCTGTGTTTCATCGATTATAGCGCTGCATTCGATCACGTAAACCGTCACAAACTCTGGCAGAAACTGAGCGTTTGGGGTATTCCAGGCCCACTCCTACAGAAGTTAATACTGCTATATAGTAACACCTGGATCAGGATAAAACTGGGACCTGGGACGCACCTTTCAAGAGAAATTGAGACCAGCAAAGGACTGAAACAAGGCCGCGTTCTAGCCCCAATGTTATTCAACCTCTTCCTTGCAGATCTACCCAGAGAGCTAGATGCAGTTAAATCTCACGGTCCACGGCTGGGCAACACCACATTGTCAAATCTTCTTTATGCAGACAATTTAGTTCTCATTAGCCGGTCCCCTATAGGCCTTCAACACCTGCTGGACAAAACTAATACGTTTTCCAAAAATAACTCACTGACAATTAACCTAAACAAAACAAAAATCATGATAATTACCCACCACAGAAAACGGAACTTTACATGGCTATTGAATGGACAGAAGTTAGAGCAGGTAACCTCCTACAAATACTTAGGCGTCATACTAGATAGCAATGGCTCATTTAAACAACAACTAGAGGCTATCCAGCGGAAGGGCACGACATTCCATCTGTCGATAAAGCTGTTGCAGAAGGCTCTTCCTGACCGGACACTGGGTCCCCTCCTACAGGTAATAAGAGCTCGCCTACAGCCAATGCTCACCTACGTCAGCGTACCCATGCGTGGTAAAGACGCAACGACATTAGACAACACCATCAGTCGAGCCTACAGGGCAATATTCCATCTGCCCACTTACACCTCGCCTGCCCAAATCCGCCTTGAATTTGGGCTGCAGAGACAAACGGTGGAGAGAAGAGGCGCACACATTAAAAGCTGGCGGAAAATCAGAGACGCAGAGTATGGATCCCTAAACACCCACCTGTGGACTGAAGTATCCATTAGAGAAAATTCACCAGCAAGAAAATATCTAATGGAATCATTGGAGACCCTAGGACTAACAAACTTATGGGAGTCAGCAACTGATCCCAAGACTTTAAAAAAAATGGTATCGAAGGTCACCAAGATGGTCTCATCTATCGAGGACAAAGCAACTCTTGCTAAGAGAGCACATGGATGGGTGGTACTGGAAGACTACACAGCTATCAAGCCACAACAGTATTTAACAACGGGTCTTACACAGACAACAAAAAATAAGTTCCTCAATATGCGTCTTGGCAATATACCGATAACGCCTCACTTAGCACCCTGGAAAAGAGAAAACGCAGCAAACTGCTGCCGACTCTGCTCTACTGGAAAAGAGGACTTGACGCACATAATCTGCATCTGCACAAAACTTCTGGACATAAAACGCTACCTGCTTCGGCCCCTATGGATTCAGAAGGGAATAACTAGCTGCAGGCAGGCTTTGATGCTCTGCTTTAACCCTGGTGAAACCCAGTTAAACTGTAGAACAACAAAATTCTTTGACATTGTAGCTAATAGACTAAAATATTCAGCTGCAGGTCCAACTTGAAGCACTGCTTAAAACAAAAAACTGTTAGCATCCAGTCGCCCCAATGGACAGCAACATACCAAAAAGTGTTTTATTAACTATCAAGGAGAGCTTGCCTGTTATTTTAATTACAAACACTTTAGTTAGAGATTGTCTTATAAATTTGCTTGTTTTAATAATTGTGAGTTTTTATTAACTGTGCAATAAATCTTTACCTTACATTACCTCTCATAATAGGCATGCATTGACACTTTCTGCTCTTGTATAGCTCTCATGATTTTCACCCAAGTCACTTCTTTCATTCCCGTTCACTTCAATCTTTTTAGATTAATATATTACCGCAATGTATTGTTCAGCAACCATTTCAAGTGGAGCATTATGAAACACAACTCTAGCTGGTTCCTCGGTCAGCCATTCAAAAGCAGCCTTACAGTCTATCCACAAATAATTAGCAACAACTATCTCAAATAAAGTATCCAAATCAATCTGAAGCATTTTCGAAATCGCCACCAATCTCTGAACTTCTCTGTGTTATTTGTTGTTTACCAGGTTCCGCTCACAATTTTGGAAAATGTATTGTAAAGGCTGAAAGATTACTCCTAGTCCAAGGCCTATTCACATAATTCCCTCCATGCACTTCTCTCAAAGGAAACTCTGGTACTGTCTCTGCTTCTGAATCATCACTGTTCATGTTTGTCTTCTGTCTGTCACAGTATTCTTCTTTTTAGCAGTAACTTTTGTTGTCTATTTTTCTTGTACTTCTTCAACACTGTCCAAGCTTTTGTTTTTTCAACTAAACCTTTAATGTGAGATTGCTGAGTCACCAAATCCATGTACTTTGTCTCTGCTTCACTCAAATCCATGTTATAATTTCTCTGTACATTTCTCCATCTGCTGGTATCAACCTCATATTCATGAGCTAATTCCTCAAGTTTATCATGTGCTTCATTTGCACAGCTTGCTGCTTCCCTGATCAAGTATCTCATTTCATCTGCATTATAGGACATCAGTCTATTTAAACCAGCTGTTCCCTGTAATATTTCTCCAAACTCAATATTTTAGAGAGTAATATAAATGTCTACCTTTATAGGAGGATCAGCAGGCACAGAAGCAAACATATTAGTAGAGACAGGATTTGAAGCTGTACTAATATCTCTACTCGTACATAGCAAAGCTTAAAGTGTTTTTTTCAGGTGAGGCACGTGCACATACAATCATAAGTGCAAGGGTTACCCCCAAACATTTTGCTTTTCACCCTCCACTTTATTTGTTGGATTTGGTTAACTTTGTGCACTTTACCACTGCTAACATGATTGTGCTCTCTTCTCAAACATGGTTATATTGGCTTCTGCCTGATTGGCATATTTAATGTAATTATACGTCCGTTGTATAGTGGTATACCATTTACCCAGGCCTGTAAATTAAATGGTACCAGTGGGTCTGCAGCACTTATTGTGCCACCCTCTTAAGTAGCACCCTAAAACATTTAAACTGCCATGCCAACTTGTAAGATAACACCCCCTTGCCAAGCCTTAAACTCTCCTTTTATTACATATAGGTCACCCCTAAGGTAGGCGCTAGGCAGGCTATAGGACAGTGTGCTTGCTGTGTACATGTACTTTTAAGATTTACATCCTCTGGTAGTGAAAAACTCCTACATTTGTTTTCCACAACTTTGAGGTCCCTCCCAAAGGATGACATTGGAGACTCCTCGTTCAATTTAATAAGCTTTCATTTGTTTGGTGTCTTTGGAATTGTAATGAGAAACCCTATTTAATGGTAAAGTCAGGGTTTTATTACAATTTTGAAAATATCACTTTTAGAAAGCTGGCATTTTTCCGTCCTTTTCCCTTTTGTGTCTGTAACCTGTCTTGAGTCACTTGACAGGGTATAGCTGCATTTTAAACTCTGTGAATTCCTCCCAGTCACCCAATAGAGGGATTATGTGTACCTGAATGGGCCATCTGTTGGCAGCATGAGTCGGCGGAGCTGAGCACAGCCCATTGCAACTGAATATGGAGTGCGCTGCCCTAATGAAAACGTAGCCTTACACCTACCTCCACATTGTCACGGCAGCCAGCTTGGAGCCAGGGCAGGGAGTCATGAAATTCCATGCACTTCAAAACCACCTTGTGGAACCTTCCACCCACCTTTCAGAAGGAGGGCACCAGGGTATAAAACCTCTTCAGTTCACTTTTGGACCTGTGGATGTCTGGAAGAAGGACTGCTGTGTTGCTGAACGGACTACTACTCTGATGGACTGCTGCCCTGCTGGACTCCTGCTTTGCTGCACTGCTACCCTGCTGTCCTCTTGCCTGGGAGAGGAAAACTGTACCTGCAAGTGCATCTTGAACCCAGGGCTACCAGAGTGACTCCAAGGGCTAGTCTGCTGGCCTCCTGATCCAAACCTCAGGGATATAAAAGGCTCCTCAACATTGTGCACCAGCAGCTGGGCCCAGCTCAAGTGAGTTCCTGACCCTTGAGGTTCCGTGACAATTATAATTGGTGTTTTCGACTCGATCGAATATGGACGAGTTTGGTATCTATGAACCGCAAATGACGAGTTTAGTGGGTGTACGCGTTTTCGCTACGCTAACCTGAACCGTTCATCTTATTCGTGGGTTTCAACATCCGAACCCACGGGTTCCATTTTAGATACCGCATCCATTTTGTTTCTTGCCCTCAAGTAGCCAGCGAACGGACACTGTCCGCTTCGTGACCCTGGGATTCCCAAACTCTTGCGGAAGACATGTGTTCCTTTGAGGTTGTCTTTATGACGAGGGGGATGACACTGCAGAGGCAGATGGCCTCGCTCGAGGCTCATCTTGCCGTGCCGGTCTATTGTTTCAGCCGTGCATTCATTAGGCACGTCTCCTTTGATCCTGCAATTGTGTTTCCGATATCACCCCCTTTACACTCTTCTTAATCTGTTGACTATCTTTGTCTTCCCTTGCACCTGTTTTCTGACTCTTCCTTGATTCGTTTACAGCCGGAATGGAATGTACTAATGGTGGGATGATGTACTTTTACAGCTGGGAACCGACGATGTTACCGTAATTATGTTCCGGACCCCTGAATACATGAAAGCGACCCTTCGAAGTTTACTGTGGGAACCGAATTGTAACCTTTTGTTCACCATGTTGTGTAATGACTAAAAACTGTATAAAAGGAGCGATCCACTTTAGCAATTTGAAGCAGTCTCCTAGAACCTACACACGTTGTACTTCTTGTGACTTCTGTGTTCCCTGCAGTAAATAAACCTTGATCTTTGACGCCGAAGGAAGTGTCCCGTGTCTCTGTCATTTGTACGCCGGAACAGGTAACCCACGAAGGTTTCAGGTGTTGTCCCCTGGCACCGCTGGGCCTTAGAATAGCCCAGTCCTTCAGTTGGCGCCCAACGTAGGGCGACATCAGCGGTACCGGTCCAAAGCCCGACGATCGTGAGGAACTTCGTGTGAAATCTCCGAGGGAAGGTGCACCCCGCTTCATCGATCCTGTTGTCGAAATAAGTGGCCCGAAGACTTTTCCCGCGAAGATCCCCGCCTCCTGACGGCTGCGACGGACTGATGCCCTGACTGTCGACCTGTTTTGGCGCCTGGCGTAGACCTTTGTACAGCGAGACGATTGACGGGCCCTCCTGGTGACGCCATTGCTCTTTCAGTTAAGTATTTGTGGGTCGCTCCCAGAGTCCTTAGTTGTTGTTGGTGCTTGGTTGTTTGCATGGTTCCATTGCATTTGTGGTTCTTAGTATCTGGTTCTTAGTTGTTTTATTTGACGACTGCAATCGCCAAAAACCAAGGGCCTTGCATTTTTGCAAGGATATCGCAAATCGATTACCCTTGAAGTTTGTGAAACTCGGTTAGTGTGCATGATGCCTGGCCGTAGTACTTTGTTTAGTTGCTTTAAAAGTTGTGGTATGGATTCCCGATTGGAGGACTCGTGTCCGATACCTCCAGTTGGAACTCCGGTCTATGAGTTATATAGTCGACATGGAGTGGGCCCTATTGCATATAATGATTGCTGGGTCCGCTACACTAAAGATGACGGTGTCCTTAGTTGGCCACCTCATGGTAGTTTTGAAACAGCAATTTTGGATAATCTTGAAGCAAAATTGTTCAAAAGAAAAGCAAGGCCGGCCATGTTTGATTCCTTTCGGTTATGGCGCAAAGAGTCGAAGCAGAAAGAAATCAAACAGCTTAAGAAAAATAAGAGAGAAGGTATCGTTACGACGATGAGAAATGCAGAGCAGTTTCAGCGAGACAAAGAAGAGAAGGAAAAGGAAGTTTTTGATAGATTACAACGTATGGCGGTGGATAAGTGTTATCCCGCTCTACCATCGAGTGCTGATAAGAAGGGAGAGGAAGCAGTGGAGGACCCTTTGTTGTCCTACCTACTGAAGTCGCCACCTCCATACGCACAGGATACTACACCTCCTGTAGTACCTCCTGTTCCTCAACCTGTAGTTCCGGCAGCTGCTGGTCAGCCCGTCGCTGGTCCTGTTCTTGCGAATCCTCTTGTTCCTATTCCTTTACCTGCTTCTGCTCCTATTGCTCCACTCCCTATACTTTCTCAGTCTGCTGTTCCCACTGTTTCTGCCCTTGTGGCTACCCCTACTGCTCCTGCTGCTCCTGTGTTTAGCCCTCATGTTGTTGCCCCTGTACTTTTCTCTTCTCCGTTTGTTCGAAGACGCATTCCTAACGCTGTCGCTAATCTTTACTCTCCTTTTGGACCGATTCTTGGGTCCGATGTTTCTGATGTTCCTCAACGCCGAAGTCAACTTCCTGGCGGTAGGGAACGTGATACGTTAATTGGAATGGCGCGTAATTGGATTAGGTATCCCGTTAAAAACACTCTGCACATTATTTTTGAGACTTTCTCTCAATTCAATGAGCCCACACAGAGATTTGTGTTTGATGAAATGTGCAAATTTTTACGTGAAGCAATATCCATTGATGAAGAAAACGAAGTGCCGATCGATGTAACTGAACTACAGCTTCAGTTTTCGAGTGGTATGATTGTGGGTAGCAATGTTCGACGTGCTATAGAACATCTTCTATCCTTTCGTCCCACTGTAATACCTCGAGCATTGTTTAAAGATGAATCTGAGGAGTGGATGGCGACGCCTGGTCAGTATCCCATGCGAGAAGTTCCCCCAGTGTGGATGCCAGGTGATGCGACTGTCAATCCTGCTATATTGCCACACTTCCAGAGAGTTTGGATACACCTCCCATGGAAGCGATCGGAAGTCTTGCAGGTTAAGCAATCTTTGCCTGACCCTCGCAAAAATCCTGCAGGATACTATAAAGAGTTGTCCCAATTAGTGGATGCTACGATCATGAATCTTGCCGACATCGACATGTTGTTCGGCAATGCAGTACCTCAACCGGTTTGGGTGAAAATACGTCAAGAGAATCACGCAGCTGAGTTAGGTGGTGATTGGGCTGCACTTGTAGCGGCCGATGCATTACAGGTTGGTGGGGCTAAGCCTGAGCAGTTAATTACGGCTCTGCCTCAAAGAATCATTACCCTGATGAAGACACTTATGCCAGCAATGAAAGTTAATTGGGATAAACTGTCTGCGTGCAAGCAAAAGAAGGACCAGAGTATCTCCGATTTCTTTACGAGATTTGAGGAGGCATTCATCGATCATAGTGGTCAGGATATGAGCACAGAGGGAGGTCAGAGGTTGTTTGTAGATACATTTGTTTCGAATCTGTTGCCTGACCTTAGCAACAAATTGAAAAATTCTGAGAGTTCGTGGGCTGTTTCTACCTCCGCTCAGATATTAGCCACGGCTCAGTATTACGAAAATAGAGAGAAGGAGGAAAATGATCGTGCGGATAAGAAAACAAAAGATCTCAAAACGAAAGTTCTGTTACAGCAAGCGTATCCTCCGCGCTCAAATCAGAATGATTCTCAGCAACGGAATAGATCTCAGTCACAATCTGCTAGGTCACAGTCGCGAAATGACTCTTCCACACAGAGATCTATGCTCGGATATAATCAATGTGCGTACTGTAGAGGTGAGGGTCATTTGAAGTTTGATTGTCCGGTTTTGCGTGACCGAAATAATAGTGGTTCAGCTAGAGGAGGTCGTAGTGGTCCCCAACAGGCTTCACGTGGTAGAGGTCGTGGTGTTACTCAAAATCAAAATGAGCGTACTAATAATTCGTCTGATTCTAATAATTGCTTTGATCAGCGTGGTTCATTGTCAGGTAGATCTGCACAGTATCATGTGGATGATTATTACATCGAACATGATATTGACGACGGTAATTACTAGGACAGCCATAGACAAAGAGAGGAGTAGTATCAGTTCCGGTTGATCAGAGAGGGCCTTACGTTGCAGTTGCCACATTGGGCGTAGTTGAGCCTTTTCTGTTGGACACTTGTGCAGCGAAAAGTTCTATTATGCATTTGAAACTCCCTGGCGCACCTTTGTCTGGCTTAACGAATGTTTCCGTTGGATTCTCTGGCGCCCCTGTTAGCAATCCAGTTTCTAGTCCTTTGCCCCTTACAATTGGGCCTTGTGAGCTGAAAGCTCCTTTGATTTTGACTACTGGTTGTGGTGAAAATCTTTTGGGCCTGGATTTGCTGAAACGGTTATATGCGACTCTGTACTGTTCTCCTGCGGGAGTGGAACTTACTTTGGGTCAGAGAGTGCTCTCTCCTATGTATTTGTCAACTGATAAGCTCCCACCAGAATTGAGTTCTCTTCCTGCATCTTTGTGGGCAACAGGTCCCAATGACGTGGGCCTGCTTGACATCTCTCCCTACGTTGTTCAGCTGAAATCGAATGTGCGATTGCCACATATTCCCCAATATCGTATCTCCCTTGATGGAGAACGAGCGTTGTTAGCGATCATCTATGATTTGATCGAGAAAGATGTTATCGAGGAAACTCGGGGAAACGTGTGTAATAGTCCTGTGTTACCTATCTTGAAACGTACTGATCCATCCAAGCCTCCTGTTTACCGTTTTGTTATTGATTTACGGGAGGTGAACAAAATTGTGATTCCTGTGGTGCCTGATATTACGGCTTTACTGACTCTGATTCCAGCGTCTGCTTCTTGGTTCTCAGTGATCGATCTGAAGAATGCTTTCTTTAGCATTCCGATTGCTGAGGAAAGCAGAGATCTATTCGGTTTCTCATTAGGAGGTCGCAGCTTTAGGTTTAAATGCGCTCCTCAGGGCTACTGTGAGAGTCCATCGATATACAGCCAAGCCCTGAAGAGTCAACTTGATGCGTTAATGTTACCGGCTGGTGCGGCTTTGATCCAGTATGTTGATGACTTGCTGGTGGCTGCTGACGCAAAAGAGATCTGCAAGACTGCTACGGTATCGCTGTTGCAGCATTTCTGCGACCTGCATCACAAAGTGTCACCTTCTAAACTGCAATATTGTTGTCAAGAAGTAACCTATCTAGGTCACTTATTGTCAAAGGAGGGAAGAAGGTTGACCCCAGAGAGAATTGCAGCGATCGCTCGAATGACTGTGCCAACAACTCAGAGGGATGTGCGTGCCTTTCTAGGTATCACGTCATACTGCAGGCAATGGATTCCAAATTTTTCCTTGTTAGCAAAACCATTGGTAGCCCTCACGTGCAAGGATGTTCCAACTCCTTTGCCATGGACGGAAGAGTGTCAGAAAAGTTTTTCTGAATTGCGTGATGCGTTGTGTTCGGCTCCTGTGTTAGGTACTCCTGACTACAGTAAGCCGTTTACACTATACGTTCACGAGAGAGAGGGTTGTGCGTTAAGTGTTTTGACGCAGCAATTTGGCGGTAAGCAGCGTCCATGTGCATATTTTTCCTCGACTCTGGACCCTGTAGCTAGAGCGTTACCGAGTTGCTTAAGAGCGACATCGGCGGTTGCGGTGTCCATTCGACAATCTGCAGGATTGGTCATGGATAATATGCTTACGGTAATGGTCCCGCATGCAGTTGACACTCTCTTAAATCGTACAAAGACTCAACACTTGATGAGCGCAAGATTGTCCGGTTACGAGTTGACACTTTTGGCAAGTCATATTCAAATAAAACGCTGCAATGTCCTAAATCCGGCGACGTTGTTGCCAACCAATATGGAATCAGATGATGTATCACCGCATGATTGCTATTTGCGAACTGAGGAAGAAACGAAGGGTCGTGTTGACCTAAAAAACACTCCATTGGCAGATCCCGATGGTACCTTGTATGTTGATGGTTCGTGTTTTAAGTTGTCGAATGGTGATGTGACGACTGCGTTTGCTGTGGTAACGTTGAATACGGTTGTGGAAACTGCGAGATTGAATCAGAATTCCGCGCAGGCGGCAGAGTTGATTGCGTTAACGAGAGCGTGTGTTTTGTCGAAGGGAAAGCGAGTGAATGTGTTTACCGATAGCCAGTACGCATTTGGCGTTGCACATAGCTTTGGTCGATTGTGGCGAGAAAGAGGCTTTATGACATCGCATGGCACGAAGATCCAACACGGACAGCTCGTGAACGATCTTTTGGATGCACTTACATTGCCCAAGCAGGTGGCGATTATTAAATGTAGTGCGCACCGTAAAGTGATAGATGATGTTGGTCGTGGTAATGCGTTTGCGGATGAGATTGCTAAAGAAACAGCTAGAAACCTTGCAACGCGAATGTACGTGGCGAGTTCAGTAAGGTGGCCTGCAGAGACTGGTATGTGTGAGGACACTGTTGAGAGTGTGAAAGCGATTCAGAATGAGGCCACCCAAACTGAAAAAACTAAGTGGAAAGAAAGCACAGGAAAGTTAGATGTGAACGGATGTTGGATTGATTTGTCGGAAAATCAGAGATGGATGTTGCCGGATGCATATGTGCTGGCTGTTGTGACTATGGCACACGGCTTGTCACATATTAGCGCGAAAGGTATATGTAAGTTGTTGTCTCCTGTATGGAAGAATGATGGTATTGCTAAGTGTGCTGAGAGAGTGGTTAAGAATTGTATGGTATGCATGATGTATAATCCCGGTAAGGGCACTCCTACCCCACCTGGCCATTTTGCTCCTCCTACATGTCCCTTTGAGGTTATCCAACTGGACTTCATCCATATGGAGAGATGTAATAATCTGAAGTACGTTTTAGTTGTGGTTTGCGCATTCTCCAGATGGATTGAAGCCTATCCTTTGAAAGATAATACTGCCTTGTCCACAGCAAAAGTCCTACTGAAGGAATATTTCCCTCGGTATGGAATGCCACGGATTGTATGGTCTGATAACGGAAGTGAGTTTGTGGGGAGTGGGATGAAGAGTGTGTGTAAGGGCCTTGGAATTATACAAAAATTCCACAGCGCCAACCATCCTCAGTCAGCGGGTTTAGTGGAAGGGTACAATGGCACTCTGAAGCTAAAACTTGCTAAGATTCAAGCTACTACTGGTTTAGCATGGCCGGATGCCCTGCCTCTGGCTCTCTTGTCAACCAGGGCGACTGTACACTCTCGAGTAGGGCTTAGCCCATATGAGATTGTGTTCGGCCGTCCTGCGAATGTTTGGGGGGTTCCTAGACCTAGGTCCTTCGATATTCTTGAGTACCCAATGTTAATTGATTATCTTCATGATCTGACTGCTAAACTGAGGTTAATTCATCAACAGGTCTTTGAAGCACTGCCGGCACAGACAGAGGGTCCTGGACATCGGCTCCAACCAGGTGACTGGGTAGTTACCAGAAATTTTGGCCGTAAGCAGAATTTGGAGCCGAGATTTGTGGGACCCTATCAGGTTCTACTCGCTACGAGAACTGCAGTTCGTTTGGAGGGCCGCAAAAACTGGGTGCACGCCACCCACACAAAGAAGGTGCCAATACCTTTCAGCGGACTCGTGGGTGAGGACCGGCATCGTCACATCAGAAACAGAAACTCCGGTGAAATTTGTGCCGTTCAGTGACGCTCAGCCTGTAGGAGACACTTCAGTGCAATCAGATAACTTTGTTGAACCTTCACCATTGGGAAACTCAAACCTTGAACTATCATCGGACCGACAGGACTCTGTTCCGCAACCTGAACAATTATTTGAAGAACAGACTCGTCCTGGGAGAAGCAGATATTTTCTTCGTTCTCACAACAAAGACTAATAAAGCACTTTTTGCCTTTTCCCCTTTTTGAAATTCACGTTACCCCCCTCATTATCATCTTGAACATTTTTTTAATTATAGCCTCCATTACTTCTTGAGTTCTTTTCCACGTGTGTGTTTTTTTCCACAGCTAGGAGATTTTGTATTATAATTGAATGTTTTGATTAAAGAACCCTCCATCCGGGTTGGCCGTAGGGCCGTGCGGGTACTTCCTTCTGTTTAGCAGGTTCCTGACACTAGGTCGGTACTTTTGTCGATTCCTAGGAACTCCTGGGGATTGATAATCGCTACTCAGAACGAAGTGCGTCAAGAACGTTGCGGACGGTTTTTAGAGGATGGAATTCTCAAAGTTGTCGGAAGTGGAGAAGACTCTAGCTCAAAGATCTAGACTGTATAGGGTTGTACGAACTAAATGCTTTCTGTTTCAGGTGTTCCTGTTGTTTTTGACTGTTTCCATGCTATTGGTGGGTGGAGTATATTATGGAATACAATTGTTATTGCCTTCTGCTTTACCTACTTTTTCTTCTATACCAAAATCTATTCCCACTATTTCTCAACATTCCTTTCACCCTCTGCCTCAACACGAACAGGTTAGACGTGCGGAATTCATGAATAATTCCTTTGTCCAGCTCCTACATCAGCATCAGTTGGTGATGAATACTACCAACTGTTGGGTGTGTGGTTTAATGCCACATACCATGGATAGGGGAATTCCGTACTTGGTCCTTCCTTATAGTTCCCAGGGGTCAGCTCGAGCATTCCAAACTATGTTTCGTAGCGCACTAGATTCCTACCCCCATCGAGAGCCACGCACTGCAGATCATGGTCCTGGCCCGTACCACAAGCCTTTGGCAAGAGCGATTGCCGATTTAGATAGAGATATTTTTGACGCATCGCTTATTCCAGAGGAAGAGGTGCGAGCATACAGAGATCTGAGTGAGGCTGAGTATAGTATGTCAGTGGGTGATAGGCAGCTTAAAAGCTCATCTCCGATCTGGATCGTACCCCATCTCGGTAACTTCTGTTTGAAAGGTCTTGGCCGAAGCCCGCGAGCCCAGCTCGGGAGGAGTGCCTGTACTGAAACGTATGTTTTACCAACGGCCTCTTCCCCTGTTCTTTTGACTGCCAAGGGTACATACTTTGTATGTTACGACCGCGCATATACATGGTTGCCTCGTGATTTCTCGGGCACCTGTTATATTGCGAATCTGTTGCCACCGACTTTCACTGTCGGATCGGATTATCACAAGACCAGAGTTGTGAGAGGTGTGATTAGCGAAGAAGACACTGACGGTCAAGAAGCAGGAGACTTCTTTAAGGGTTTCTTGCCGTTTTGGGGACCTATGATCAATAGTAGGAACCTGAGACAGTTGACTCGAGTGGTGGAATCGACTGCTAATATCACTGCAAGTGCCCTTGGTAATATAACAGCAGAGCTTCAGGCGGACAGGCTTATGACGTTACAAAATCGTATGGTTTTAGACGTTGTCCTTGCAGATAGAGGCGGTGAATGTAAGGTGATCCATTCGAGTTGCTGCATTTTCATCCCTGATAACGCTCCAACTGTCTATCAAGCCATCTCGAAGTTGCATAAGATCTCCGAGTCCATACACGTGGACGTAGGTGATTGGACGCTACTAGGATGGTTTTGGGGCTTGATGTCGACGTGGGGTTGGAAGATTCTGATGATCATTGGGGTTGTTGTAGCGTTTCTGTTCACGTGTTGTCTTTGTGTACAGTGTGGTCCTGCCTTATGTGGCCTCTGTGCTACGACGTGTATAAGACGGCCATCTGTTACCAAGGAAGCATTGGTGGACAGAATAATGTTGCAGCAGCATCTGGATGATCTGATGAATATCGAGATTGATTCTGATATCGACTAGTGCTTGCCTACATGAGGGCAAAAGGAGCGTCTGAGGTTCCGTGACAATTATAATTGGTGTTTTCGACTCGATCGAATATGGACGAGTTTGGTATCTATGAACCGCAAATGACGAGTTTAGTGGGTTTACGCGTTTTCGCTACGCTAACCTGAACCGTTCATCTTATTCGTGGGTTTCAACATCCGAACCCACGGGTTCCATTTTAAATACCGCATCCATTTTGTTTCTTGCCCTCAAGTAGCCAGTGAACGGACACCGTCCGCTTCGTGACCCTGGGATTCCCAAACTCTTGCGGAAGACATGTGTTCCTTTGAGGTTGTCTTTATGACGAGGGGGATGACACTGCAGAGGCAGATGGCCTCGCTCGAGGCTCATCTTGCCGTGCCGGTCTATTGTTTCAGCCGTGCATTCATTAGGCACGTCTCCTTTGATCCTGCAATCGTGTTTCCGATATCACCCCCTTTACACTCTTCTTAATCTGTTGACTATCTTTGTCTTCCCTTGCACCTGTTTTCTGACTCTTCCTTGATTCGTTTACAGCCGGAATGGAATGTACTAATGGTGGGATGATGTACTTTTACAGCTGGGAACCGACGATGTTACCGTAATTATGTTCCGGACCCCTGAATACATGAAAGCGACCCTTCGAAGTTTACTGTGGGAACCGAATTGTAACCTTTTGTTCACCATGTTGTGTAATGACTAAAAACTGTATGAAAGGAGCGATCCACTTTAGCAATTTGAAACAGTCTCCTAGAACCTACACACGTTGTACTTCTTGTGACTTCTGTGTTCCCTGCAGTAAATAAACCTTGATCTTTGACGCCGAAGGAAGTGTCCCGTGTCTCTGTCATTTGTACGCCGGAACAGGTAACCCACGAAGGTTTCAGGTGTTGTCCCCTGGCACCGCTGGGCCTTAGAATAGCCCAGTCCTTCACCCTTACGTGGTGGCCCTCAGGTCCTGAACCCTTGGTGTGGCCTCAGAGAGCTGTATTTAAGTTTTTAGGCTCTTCATGACCACTATTGGGCCAGTTTGCACAAAGACCTCTGTGCCCGTGCTGCGATTCAACACAAAGCTATGGCATCTACCTCTTCACACTACATCATCAACTTCTAGTGGGGACCGCCAATGAGAAGCTCTACTAACGCCACTTTGCAATACTTGGCCTGCTCTTTGCGCTATTCCGACAGCCTCCAGCAACACATATTCCTGATCCCTGTGGCCCCCTCTACTGCGAATGAGACTCTTG
The DNA here is from genome assembly GCF_964263255.1 of Lissotriton vulgaris. NCBI lineage: Eukaryota > Metazoa > Chordata > Amphibia > Caudata > Salamandridae > Lissotriton > Lissotriton vulgaris. The sequence continues at coordinate 350,947,593 of NC_141697.1, read as the reverse complement.
GTGCTGATTTAAAAAGGTAAACATGAGCAGAACTAATCAGTTGACAGTAGCAGACCTGCTCTCCAACGCGGTAGGCCTGACCTTGTGAACTTGACCTGGTCTAGTTCAAATAAATATTGATAGTTGCCGATTTATAATTGTTGATGCTATTTCCGCTGAGATATTTAAAAAATCATAACTCTGATTCTACAATTAGGATTTTGTGTCGTCTTGGTGTAACATATTTTATTTGAATTTACACTTTTCTTTCTAAATTGGTTTGGGATTTTTCTTGTATTGTGTTTCTACGCTATTAATGTTTGTGTGCTGCATAAATACTTTACATATAGCCTTTGAGCTAAGCCTGACTGTTGTTTGTGCCAAGCTACCCTAGGCTAAGCACAGGTTAATGTAATCACTTTTTGTTGTTCACCCTGCCAGGGATTGTGGCTGTTGCTTGACCAGGGCTCACATCTCAATCCACCAACAACCCGATTTCTCTCAATTATGTATGCAGGTGAACCCTCTGGAGGAATCTTCTGTCTTACTGTAGCAGATACACTAGGAGCTTTAGATCTTTTCAACATAGCACCCCTTATTATAACTCAAAATAATCCCAAAATCCACACCCCAAAAATTAAACAACAACAACTAATCTCAGTGCCACCATGCCAAACATCAACCAATCACAGTGCAACTCTGACAGTCAAGCAACCATTGACAGTGCAACTCTGTGGTGAAGTCTCACCAATCCCAGCATGCCATCTTGGCCGAATAACCAATCGCAGTTTCACACTAAATGTACACAAATAAACAGAATAAATAGGGTCATCTTAACCTAAATAGGAGAAAATCAGCAGGTTAAATAAAAGACATCTCACAATTGAAAAGACCATTACCTCTACAGTGCTTTAGCAGCTTTATTTACTCCTGTGTACCCGAAAATAAATAACACAAGCCCCATGGAGGCGAACAAAGACCTGAAAAAGAAACTTGTTAATTCAGAACAAATCCTGTGCCTCACAAAACACACTTCTTTTTACAATAATATCTCAAGAACTTGGATTACGACAAATCTGATTATCAAATCAATCAATAATAAACCACAACTTCCAAACAAAAATCACAAATAAGATAAATACATCAAAATTACAATGATCAAACCACCAATTGATGCAAAAATCAGCTTCACATAACCCAAAACCACACAGGCAGCATACAAATCATGACTCTCAATCACACAATTCACAAAATACCCCATAACTACAACAAATCATTCTCTATCTCCAGAATCCTTCCTCCCTACTTACACTTATAATCCTCTTTGCTTAGACACAACACTGCAGGTCTGGAACTCAGCAAATAATGAGCTATGAAAATCTACAGTGGAAAGCCCACTGAGAAAAAAATAGGGACTGTGCAAAAAAACAGAGAAAAGGTATCTTGTAAGCATCCTTCTTTACCAAACTGTGGTGGGTGTTGACAACCCCTCAACTCTTACACCCAACAATGACACCTCAATACCAGGCAAATGGGTCCCAAGATAAGGCTCTACAAAGCACATAAAAACACAGTAAGTGAGTTCTAGAGTGGAATGAGATTTATTTCAAAAATTCAAAAGGTATGGTACAGAGATTCTAATAAGCAGCTGAATAAATTATTGAAGGCTCTTAGCAATAAAGCATTACAGAATAGTTAACAAAATTAGAAATTATTCAAAGTCTTAATGCGCAGCAAAATATGTATGAAATACGGCAGCATTCTTAACAATATCACAATTAGAAAAGTCTCAGGAAAATTCCGGCTTGCCTTCAAAATCGAGGGTTTATATAGTAAATCTTCTCATTGAATATAATTAAAACTGCAGAGTCATGAGTCATAATGGTGTGAGCAAAAGGTTTACAATCTTAGCAAATCAAAGCACGATATTATTAAGCGTCATATTAACTTATATCTAAGCCCTATCCTACTACAAGAATATTGATCTAGGCCATCTATTTTAATGTCATCCGGTAATAGCAGGACAAACTACTTACAAAACAACAGTGAACTATTGTGAATGAATGAAATACAGTCATCTAGTAGAAGTGCCTTTGGGACATTTTGCTAAATTACACAGCTGCTGTTGGAAAGTTTTCTTCTAGAACAGTGAGACCAACGTCAATGGACATAACCAAACATAGCTCTGCTTGACTGTATGCTGCAGAAATAATAGGCAATGGGTATGCAGGGGAGAAAACCATTTTAAACAAGATAACATTAAGGCCTAACTGAGGCCTAGTGCCATGAAAAAGGCACTTCAAAATGTCTTATTACATTTGTTTCAAAAGCACTTAAATCAAATAAGTGTACAGTTAAAAATTCAAGTGTAAATCCACAACAAGATTGCTCTTAATAATTGTTTTATGAATGAATACAAATTCTAACACTTTTTTTCTGGTATTGCATCTGTATGTGCTCGTATGCTAGAAGGGGAACTGTGATTAAAGACATTTCAATAATTTCCCTTATTGTTCCAAATACATTATGCCAGTATTCTAGCCTTTCCAGACACCGCCGTGACATATTAAAAAACAGACGCACATTATTCACTCTACGTTTTTATACCTGACTGTTTTCCCCGTGGTAAATTTCACCGTATTTTCCAGCATATAATTTGGACAATGAACAAACTTAAACTGTATCAATTTATGCCTATAATTAAGGGGCACTTCTTTCCACCAATTATCGAGGTGAGGCTGTCTCAGTTTGCTTTCCAACTCACCTAGCTATATGTTCTTGCAACACTCCACAATTTGTCATTTGAGTGGATAGGAATAAGTTGCTTTTCTTCATGTGCCCTCCCTGGAGCACCTTATATATTTTATTTATAAAATTGATACAATGTAATGGTCACCTAACAGGTATTATGGTGCTGCAAGTATTCATTAAGATGAACCAGCAATGAGTAAAATCAAGACAACTCGTGGATTTCTTAGAGAAGAGCCAGGTCTTCAAAGACTTTCTAAAACACAGTAATCAGTAGAGGAACAAAGGTCAGCTTGTAGAGTGTTCCAAAGATAAACTGCCTTAACTAAAATGCCTTGCCCACCTAGACTGGTCTTGTTAAATCTTGTAACACAGAGGAGGTTAGCTGATGAAGAACGAAGACACCACCCTGGGGTATATCTCTTTAGGCTCCGTTGCAAGGGATCAGGACCAGAGCCCTGCAGGGCCTTGAAGATAATACCAAATGATTTACAGAAGGGGTCTAGGATATAATACTGCACTTATTCGTGTTACGGGAATTTTGTTAGCATATGGTGTGATGGTCAAAGGAAACAAGACCCCATAGATTCCTATGACGTGAAAAGACTTTCCACAACGAACATTTACAAAGATAATTTGATTCGCACACATTAAAGACAAATAATCAGTTCCACCAAGAGAAGAAGGTTCACACATTTCTTTATTCTTTGAATCTTTATTTTTTTCTCTTCACAGTAGCCAACGTGTTTCGTCCTATTTAAGGACTTCTTCAGCGCTAAAAGACATTGCCAATATACAATAATTTAAAACCTTTTTAAAATATGAATGTGTGTTTAACCTTAATTGTTCACACAGTTTATGTCAACATCCATTGCTCCTCTATTTACATATTTATACTGTTATTGAGCGGTACAATCAGTTAATTGTGAGGCCATGGTCTCTCTATAGACTCAACTCCATAAGTTCATATTTACAAAAACATCAGTCCATCAGTTTACATTTACAATATTAAGTCATCCCGCACTTGATTAATAACAGTAAGACAGTATGGGAAGCTTGTTGTGTAAGTACTGTCTTATACTTAAAACATGATTATATATTTTATTTGTGTATGCACATATATACATGCTGACTAGTAACAACCTAAATAAAGGATTTTAAATGAGAAAGGTTTGTATAGTTATGAACAACATCATTAGGAGAAAAGCATGCCTAGATAAACGCTTGTAACAAAACAGTCAAATAATTAGTGAAGCAATACACAACCTTATATAACGTCATTGTGAGATCAGCAGACTTACTTCAATACTTATGATGACACCTTAATAAAAAAAAAGATAATAAGCCGAGGCTTTTAGCATTGTATGGTTACCTCATCAATTATCTGTTCTATTGCATGAGTGTTCCCTCTTCTCAAATTGAGCAGACCTTATAATACTTCTAGGAAATAGTGAGATGTTACAATCACTTTGGTCATTTAAAGCTAATGCATAGGAATTTGAAGGTGATCCTCTGTTTCAGAGAACGCCAGTGTAGTTCTTTCATTGCCTCAGATGCCAACGATTTACGAGGTCTATTTAAAGCCAATTTAGCGGTGGCATCTTGGACTCTATACAGTTTTATTTTATTTATTTTATTTTAAGAGTTTATATAGTGCTTGCTAGACCTGGAGGTATCAGAGCGCTTTACATGAGGTTCCACAAAATAACAAGATTACATCAGTTCCAATTTACATCAGTTGCTAGACAAACAATTACAAGAGCATAGAAGACGAGATAAGTGAAGTGTAGAGGGGAAGGGGTAAGGGTAAAGGGGTAGGAGGGAAATACGGCAGAAAGACGGAGGAAAGTCTGCCCAAAGTCCGGCTGGGTTGGTGACGGTCAAGGGGAAAGTCCCAAAACCCATCTCCTCTATAGCCATAAGGTAGCTCCAAAGGGCATTGGCCAAATAGCTAGGTCTCAATGGGAAAACATTTAAAGAACATGGAGGGCAAAATAAATGGAGCGTAAAGGGGAGGGGGCAGGGAAGGTGAGAAAGGGAGGATAGTGGGAAGAGACAACAAGGAGAGACGAAATGAAGTCTGTCTAAAGGCCAACTGGGTAGGTGACGACCAAGGAGGGAGTCCACGGCTCATCTGCACTATAGCTAAACGAGGTAGCTCCATCGGGCATCAGACAAAATAGTTCAGTCTCACAACATTGAGAGAGGAGAGAAGGAGAGACATAAATAGAGGGAGGATGCGGTAAGAGATGACAGGAGAGATGAAAGGAAGTCTAGCGAAAGACCGACTGGGTAGGTGACATCCAAGGAGGGAATCCCAGACCTGTCTCCCCTATAGCTAAACCAGGTAGCTCCATCGGGCATCAGACAAAATAGCTAGCTCTCAAATGACGAGGGAAAATTCACAGATAAGCAGGGTGGGGACTAAGGGCCAGGACAGGAGAGGGCAGAGGTCAGTAGCAGGAAAGTGGAGAGGAGTAGAGCGGGGAGGAGGGAGATACAGCGGAGAGACAAAGGAAAGTGTGTCCAAAGTCTGGCTGGGTAAGTGACGGGTGAGGGGGAAGCCCACAGCCCATCTCCTCTAGAGCTATCAAGGTAGCTCCACTGGGCATCGGCCAAACTGCTAGGTCTCAACGGTCGGCGGCAAGTTCGCAGATTCAATGTCTTGATGGGGAGCCGAATAGGAGATATGCTTGAGGACTGGTCTATGACCAATAGTAGTAGCACAACGTGGTAGAGGACCACTATGGGTCTGAGGGGGTCGCTGGTGACTTGATGAGGTCCAGGTATTTGGTAGGTTTTCCGGTGTGGTTTCTGGTTCCGTCGCATTCTGTGAGAACCTTGGTTTCCCCATTATGCTGCATGGAGCTGGTGTCACCTGATGGTTTAGCGTAGTGCACTGTCTGTTGTCTGTGCGATTCCCCAGCTCAGAAAATCGTGTGTGGCCTCCCCCTCAGTAGACACTTTCGGGCAAGCGTAGTCCACACCCCACTTCCCCATGGGTACTCAATATGCAGGTGATGGATTGCGACTCAGAAACTCAGTCCATCTGGTAGGCCCTGGGAGGCCTCACTCCAAAGATATCAGTGGGTAGGGAAGGTGCATCAAGCTGGGTGCAGACCGGGCGATCCGGCGGCCATCTTAAGGTCAGGTGATGACCTCCTGCCGTGCCTCTTACTTGTCTAGGGCAGTATAGGGGGGGTCGTACTGGAGACATCATGGGACTCAAGGGGGTCTCACAGCCTACCTCCTGAGCTCTGCTGTTGTGTCCTCGTAGAGTGGGCTGTATCACCTCTCCCGGTCCGTCTCAGCCGTGAAGTCTCTCGGGCGCCATTTTGAGTCCAGGCAGCCCTGGTGTTGGATCGCGTCTAAACTCTAAAGGGGCCCAGTCCTGCAGGTTGGAGCACTGTGCCTATATGACCCTTGGAAGCTCTCCGCCACGCTAAGTAGCACATTGGCTGCAGAAACAAACTCTCAACCTAGCCTCTGGCGATCCACTTGCAGTAGATAGCAGCCGCTGAGGGTAACAGGCAGCAAAGTTCAGCAGGATGTCGTCGACTGTCTTGTGTGGAGCATATGTAAGGGAGCTGCAGGGACCATGGAATACTGTGCCTTGGTGTGACCACTCCGTGCAGGCTGGGCAGCAAGTGGGATGTCTATTACCACCGATTGTCCACAAAGACAAGCGTGGCGATTCTAGAGGTTGTTGCTAAAATCCACCTCCGGGCTGAGGGCCCATAAAAGCTGTGCCTCCGGGGAAGAATGGCGGCGCCGTGTTTATTCTGCGCCCCTCCCAGCAATTGCTGGAATGCGTAGCTCCGCTGTGTAGATACCGATCTATTTCCCGATCAGTGGCGGAGGAAATGAGGAGCCACAAGAGGTCTCTGGTACGGGAGGGAGGGGCGGCACTCACCGGAGATCAGCTCTGCCCCGGGCGATCCAGCTGCTGCGGTTGCTGAAGCTCTGCACTGCCGGCCGAGGACGTGCGAGGATCGCGGACAGGGGGGTATCCCATCTGGGCTTTAGCTTTCTTTAGCAGGCATTGATCGGGTCCATTCTTTGACCGGAGGGGTCCAGGACGTTATGCGCTTCTACGATGACGGTGCTCGCATCGTGATGTCAGCGCAAGTCTCAGCAACACGAAGGATTCTGGATGGCCTTACGGAGCTTCAGTGCCGAGCAACCATTTTCTGCGAATTCTGAACTCTGAAGTCTGTTGATGTGATACTCTGGTGCTACAAGAAGCAGTGCATTGCAATAATCCAAGCCACCTCCTGCATATCCATGAATATACTGTTAAGAGAAAGGTCTCCCACCAATTTGTTACGCATATACCTCTGTATGTTTTCTAAAGATTTTTTGGGAGTGGGTGGCAGCAAAGGACTGCAACCTATGAGCAAAATAGGGAAGTATTGTAATGAGACTCCAGCACTCTAGGCAAATCCATTGTATCTATAGCCTAGACCATATATTCCCTGATATTTCACTCCTCCAACTATCCGTTTGAGCTGATATGCTCAGTTAATCTGTGTGTACTATCTGGAAGTGATAGTATTTTTGACTTATCCCAGTTCATTTACAAACTGGAGTATTTGTCAAATTTAAAATCATATGTGATTCTTTGTTCTGAATAGAGTATGATATCGTCAGCATTTAATGATATCAATTGCAAACTTCCCATTACATATATAGTGAGGATTAGTTTCACGTAGTAGTAGGCACGTCAGGGGTTGATTGCCAAGGCAAATATTAGAGGTGATAGTGGACATTGTTGGTGAGTGTCTGTACCAATGTGCACCACTCCAGAACAAAAATTATTAATTATTACATGAGTTATGGATCCCATATATACAAGGCTTATTAATTCTAAATGTTATTTGACCAAGCCTCATAAGTTGCACATCTTCTTCTTAAATGGCAATTCCAAAGCATCAAATGCTATTTTGATGTCGAGCAGGATGGTCACTGCAGGTAAACCCTGCTCCACCCTGCGCAGAACAGCCATCAATGTAAGCAGATTAAAAGCTGTGGACCACTGTAGTATAAAGCCTGATTGTTCAGAAGTATCAGAAGCAGCATTAGGGGCTATAGTCTGTGTGATAGTATTTTGGCCAAGATCTTGTTATCTATGTTTAATGCAAAAGTAGCCTATATGAACATTCATTTGGGTTGCATCCTGTTTTCAGGGGTACAATTATTGTTGTTTCCATAATAGATGTAGGTGGGCAACCATGGACCATACTGCATTATTTACTTCCAATAACCTTGTTGCGAGATTCCAGGGTATTCTTTGTAAAACTCCACTGGGAGCCCATCGCTTGCCAGGGACTTACCACTAGCTAGACCAGCAATTGGACCCTTAAAATTCTCAAATGTAACAGGAGAGTTGAGAATAGCACGCATTTCACCTTCCACCTAAGCTAGAGCAACTTTATTCAAATGCCTAGCTATGTCATCAAGTACAAAATGTAGTCGGTGGAGTATATTTTCTGTTAACATTGCTGAAAAGTTGACAACACTTCCAGAGACAATAAAACCATTGCACCCAAATCAATAGCAAATTTTTTATCTTGAGAGTCATTATTTCCAGCTCCTGTGACCCAGGCCAGCGTCCTGCCTGTGAGGTCACCTTCTCCAAATGTCCTAATCCTGTTTGCCAAGAAATAGCATTTTCAGGTCTCCCGTACCTCAGAACTCTTCTAAGGTATCTTTTATTAGTCATAGTTCATCGATTTTGATTTACCAATCTGTAGAATTGCCATGAAGCTAGGCCTGACGTGGGTCCCGTGCTCTCTATACCATTGGTTGGCTGATGAGGGGTGAAACCCCGAAACCAGTCTCCGGATGCTCGTTTCTGACCCAGGGAGAACCTGGCCTGACAGTTTATGCTGGACTGTTCCCATGGAGATCAGGGTCAAGACTGATTTACATATGGCTGGGTTTAAACTGGAGTGGTATGGGGAGCAAAAGAACGATGAATTTAGGCTCTGATCTCTGTACTGGGGTGAATTTTTTACATTGTTCAACATTCTGTCCATCAATTGTTGTATAATCATGGCAGTATTTTAATCAGTGTAACTTTAACTTTAGTTGTCTCATGTGATATTTCAAATCTCTTAAGGTCTTTTTAAATGTGCCCCATTGTGTATCTAACCATCTGAGCATACATGCACTTTTGGAAATACACATTTCCTGCATGTACTCCTTAAATGCCTCCCATAGCATTTTGGCATCAGGTTCATCGCAACGTTTTCTAGTACATTCACTTTAATCTCAGATTGGAAGATTGGATCTCACAGTTACTTCTGTTTGGTAATAAATCCATTAAGTTTGGTAATAAATCCTCCAACCCTCCTCAGAGGGACACAAAGAAAACAGACCCCAGTTGCCACAAAACTAAGCATGGGCGAATTTTGCGGATTTGCGAACTCGCAATCCGCAAAATCCGCGAATTCCCGCGAATTTGCGGATTTTTTTTTTTTGTGTTCGCCCGTGTTTCTGCCAGTTCGCGAGGGTTTTTACAATTTCGCAATTTGCGAACTTACCTGTCGGGTCGCAAGTTTTGCGAACTTGTTGTTTCTACGTGTCCAGCCTGTTTGGGACACTCTTCTTCATCACTGCCACTCTCTGTCACCACTGCCACTCTCTGACTACTCATGCCACCCTCTGGCCCACCCATGCCACCCTCTGTTTCATCACCACACCCTCTGGTTGTCCAGTGTACATTATTTTCGGCAAAGCAAAGCACACCTTCCCTGCCTCAAGTGACCTGAATTAATTTGGGGCTGATTAATGTGTCACAGAATATTTTTTTAGCTGGCACCTGCTTCCATAGTGCGCCCTGATTAGTGATCTTTTGCACTTGCTAAGTGCTTTCATTGTTGCAAAATTAGTTACAACACCTGCCCTGCCCCAACTGACAATAATGAATTAGGGGCTGATTAATGGATTTTAACTTCCAGCCTGGCTCCTGCTTGTCTCCCTTAGCTGTAATTCAGGACCTTTGTGGCATATGTGTAACTATTCTGAGGTTCAGAGCAGGGTCACATAATAGTTGCAACTGGCAACTGAACTCTGGAGGGGCCCCTCAGGAAGCACTAAAGGAAATGGCTACTAATGATGAGCCTGAACTTTTGAACCTGGCAAGTAGTTTCAGTTTTGCTAAGATCGTATTTCTGCAATTTAGCACTTATTCGCGGGGCGCGAAGTTGTACTGGGAAGCCGCGAACTCACGCGAACAGTGCGAGCAGTGCGAGCAAAATCCGCTGCTCGCGGATTTGCGGATTTTGCGGGAGATTCGCGAATCTCGCGGATTGCGAATTTCCCGAAAATCCGCAAAATCCGCGAGCGAAACGGATTTTCCGCCCATACCTACACAAAACACAGTAAATATTCTTGCACCTTTGTCCGTTTATTGCCATGCCAAGGCAGAAGGCAGACGCAGTGTCACCTCTTGGAACAAGCTTCTTCTGCCCCTCATAGATAGTTACAGGAGAATATATAGGGCAGAAAGTGCAGTCATCAGTAAAATCATAAGATGTGGACAAGGCCAAATACGGTTGTACATATACAAATAGAAGTGTCATGCAGGGCCATGACATAGAGCAATATAAGCACAAGGGACCAGAAAGCAAGTTTAAGCCAACCTGCAAGATTCAGAGGCTTTTCGCAGCTGTTAACCCATGACGTGTCAAGGAGGGCAATACAGGTCATGGGGTCGGGCTTTAATAGATTTGTAAAGGGAGGGGTGTTTTGGAGCACAGAGCGAGCAGTTTGGTGTCAGAGCTAGTTAGCTCAGTGGGTGGAGGAAAACATGGGATTGATTCACTTATTTGGCTGATGCAAACATATAGATATATAGTTTTCCTCACAACGTCCCTCTCAGCCTCCAATATCTGACCCTCCTAGACGGATTAAGGTCACTCAATGTGAATATGATTGGCTAGTGGTCTGACAGAGTCTGTGTAAAAATAAATATCTCCTGAGCATATTCTATAAAGGATTGCCATGATAGTCAAAGATCCATGCAGGACCAAGTGTCATCAGCTACCAAGTAGTATCTATCCCCAGCCACTGCAGGCTGCATTACCCACCGTACATCAACCAAATTATAAAGCTGTATAATATGGGACACTGTAGGACAAGCTTTGTTAGTCTAGCAGCTGTCCCAGTTGAATGGTCTATCTTGCTATGGCAATAGTAACAAATTGAAATACCCCCCCACAACATTGGAAGATCTGAGAACTTATAACTTTGAAGAATAACCACATGAAAAAATTCAGGGGTGAAATTTTCTGGAACATGAATATTTACCACAACATAAACATTAAGGGCCAGATGTAGGAAGCCTAATTCCAGTCGGTAACGGCCAAAATTACCAAATTTCGGCCGTTACCGACCGGAATTAGGCTTTTCAGATGTAGAGGCCTAATTCAAGGATTCGGTAACTTACCAAATCAGTAATTTAAGGAATCGGTAAATTACCGAATTCTTAAATACCGAATTGTACCGATTCGGTAATACTTACCGATTTATTACCTACATTGCATTTACCAATTCTAAAATACCGAATCGCTAAAATTCAGTATTTTAGATTCGGTAAATACAGTTTACCCACATCTGGCTCTAGGTCTTTACACCCCACCACTGTTACAATCCATCTCTGTGGATCCCCCAGGCACTAAAACTAGGAAAGGTGTTGGTAGGAATGCTTGCCATTTTCTAACCAATGGCAATTGATGGGGTAGAACCCCCCATCATTATTTTGCTCCCCATGCCAACTCAGTTTGGATCTAGCCACAAGTAAATCAGTCTTGACCCTGATATTCTTGGGAACAGTCCAACTCGTACTGCCAGGCTACTCCCCCCCCCCCCATAACCAAACAAGCAACCCAAGACTGGTTTAGTCCTGATCAGAGCTCATCAGTTAGGCATAGCTTGGTTCCAGTGGCACAGTGAGGAAGGGACCCATGTCTGAACATACCCTTGCCACTTAGAACATTACATCAAACACACAAAAGGTGGGGTAAGAGTACGTCCAGAAGTGGGTCCAGTGCTCACTGTGTCACTAGAACCAAACTTGGCCTGGCAATTTGGGCTGGACTGTTCCAATTGGAGCAAGGTTAAGACTGATTTGCAAATGGCTGGGTCCAAAGTGAGGTGTCAGGTTGGGCAAAAGAATGAATGGTTGGAATCCTCCTGTGAGCGATTGTGAGACGTTTGACTTATCGCAAGCATTCATCCCATTGCCTTTTGTGTTTGAATCCTCAAGGCACTCCGGAAGTTTAAAATTACCCATTCTATGTATAGCTGTTACCACACCACTGGCACTAGTGGTGTATGATGAGAAGCATCTATGTGGATGCCATACTGTGGCAAAGGTGGTACACGCAGTTAGTGGATTATATGTTTCCTTGAGAAATGTCTTCCGAACCTTATGGCGATTAAAGACACGCTAACACTTGGCAAGCCTTACATGGATTATTAATTCCACAAATGTTCTGTGTGGTTAATTTCAAAGAACCTTGATTCATACGGTGTGCTCAATATATGTTTATAGATACACTAGAGTGAGTTATATATAGTGCCTCACAGTGCAAAATGGACATTACATCCAACCAGAGCCAATCCCAATCGTCAACCAAAACTAACTCAACATTATTAAGTCAGCGACTGGGATCATCACTGCAAATGTGCTCTATGCTTGGGGGAGTCAAAGAGCACGAGCCAGGCCAAGACAGAAAACCCACCCAAAATTAACATAAGAACCCCGGAGGGCGGAGCTGTAAATGTTTATATAGTTTGTTTTACGCAGAAGGTCTGTTATAAATGGAACAGGAGCCCCAATGGGTGGTATCTTACTTTCCTACACTCGCCTCTTCACTTGTTTTGCCGGGACTCCAGCATCCAGTGTCCCAAGCGCCAGGAGGCACTAATGTGATTCTCAAGCACCAGGCGGTGGCGCATATAAGCGGCCTCGGGCTCCCGTGGCGTGGGCTGTGCGTGGGCGTGCCTGGGCCGTGCCCGTCTGCGCCTGTCTGCGGCCGAATGAGGTTGGGCTGGGCCCCTTCTCTTGGCGTGTTGCTACAACCTTTCTTTTTGGTGGACAATTTGAAATCTAAGGTAAGAGGATGGGGAAACGTAAATTAACCATGCCCACCAGCAAGGATCGCCCATTAACCTCCTAATTACTCGTTTTTTTACTACAGCTATGGGGACCATCAACAGCAAGATTGAATGTGTGGAGGAGAGATTAGGGGCAACAAAACGGGCATTACATAATAGCACATTAGTTGAGCCAGGCAGCCCAACAGAAAGTGAACGATTGATGAGCTCTGATTCAGTCCCAGGGGCTATAGCAGGGGCTACAGCCCAAGAAGGAAGTTAAGAATCTAGGTGTGATCTTAGATGATGCTCTCACCCTGGATTCCCATGCGAAGAGGATAGCTGGTACTTGCTATGGCCGCCTGCGCTCTCTGAAACCTATTCTTGGCTTCTTTGAATCTTCCACCCGTCAGACAATTGTCCAGGCTATGGTCTTATCCCATCTGGACTATTGCAATATATTAATGCTTGGGTCCAATCTGACAGTCATCAATAGACTACAGAAAGCTCAGAATGCAGCAGCTCGTTGCCCCATCACAGATACCAATACTCTAACTTGTCACTCTCAGTCCCAGAAAATAAATGCACCTGAAGTGTGGCTCAATGATTAGAGCAGCAGACCCTGATGCAGAGGTCTAGCCCGGGACCAGGGTTCGATTCCCTGCCTTGGCGGGTATTGGGCTCAAAATTCCACGGACCTGATCGTTCTCGCCTCGGTTCCTATTCCAAACATGGAGTCCCACTCTGCAACTCTGGGCAATAGCTTGCTTAATCTCAACAACGGCCCCCACAACGCTAAGGATGCCTGGCATCCACCTTGGGGGTGCCCAGGAGTGGACGCCTCACAGGGAAAGCCAGGATGGGTTCCACAGCGGTATTCGTACAAACGCCTTGAGACCCTGGTGGGTGAGTAGTGCGCTATACAAGTATCAATTTACAATTTTTTTACAATTATTCACCTGTCTCGGCTGGAGGCCATTCCTCTACCTTAAATGTGTTAAAAGAGGTTGGAGTGCCTCATTCAGTTGACAATCACCACGTCAAATCAAGGAAAAGCCATGAAAGAACTCTCCATCCCCCGCCTGAAGCTACTCCACTGGTAATACTCCTCAAAAATGTGCTATAGCTGCCATTCAACAAGTAGCAGGACTTGACACAGTTAAAGAATAAAACTGAACACTGGCTAGTGAAAGCCACAGATTGGCTGAAAAGTGAAGATTTAACCCAGCATATGAATAATGTTGCACAGGTCTCGTGGGTGGGAGCGCAACCCAAAATGGACTCCGGCGACTGTGTTGTTGTAAATTTTAAAAACAGGTCATTAGGTATTTTCCCAATGGATAGGTTTTCCTGGTGTAACAATCCTAGTGGCCCATTGAGGCCACTCTTAGGCTATTTTTACAAGCCAAATGTAGTTGCAGCGCGGAGGCCACTTTGTACAAGTGATGATGCCTTTTATAATTTTGCCATTCCAACTTTTAATCGTTTTTCTCCCATTGATTATGTAGACTGACTACACTATATGGTGCATTGATCTGATTGGCATACTAACCGTGATTTAGAACGGAGCTTTATTAAAGATAGCATAGGTGGTCTGGAAAGATTAGCGCAGATTGTCCCACCACATGTAGGCAGTCCTATTTTTTATGCATCACCGAAGATAGCTCTGATGGAATCTAACAATATCTCACCAGGCAAGCAGGACCAATATTTGACACCTCCTAATGTGGCTGTGAAATCCCAGGGTGTTAGGGAGACAACGGCCCATTCAAGTATCAAGCAAGCACCTTGTAGTCATAATCGTACAACTGTCTATGGAAGCCTTTTTTGGAATTTTGCTGACCTGTCTAACAAATTAAAATGTAAACAATGGCTTGATTTTATAAATGGTTACAGTATTGTATGTTTACAAGAAACCTGGTCGAGAGAGACTGTTCCCATTAATGGTTGTTTTTCCATACATACTCCAGCAATGTAGCTATGGGCGGTCATTCTAAGGGTGGTTTATTAACTTTGGTAGCAACAACTCTACCAGACAGAATAGGTAAGACCCAGCTCCATTCACCACACTTTCAAATCATTAACATTTTCCTTAGAAAGACTGTGACACTGATTATTGTTAATTTTGATCACAATAATTTTATTTAACCACATGGCTGCTGGGCGTTTTCCCCCCCCTGTGCTGGAAAATGCCATTTTAGTGGCACCATGACGAGCTCAGCTCGTCATCAGCACACGACACCCATGGGTGATGACGAGCTGAGCTCGTCATCAGCATCGAAAGGGTTAACACCAAAAACACCGCTATAGCCGAAGATCTAGACAACTCATTATGCAGACATATACAGAAGACAAACACAGATTTAATTGTTCTTTGGAGGGACAAAGGGCCCCTTGTGAAAGAAGTCTGCATGTTGTTATTTAGATGGGGCCAGGGATGGTGGTTGCCACATTTATCACAATCCTTGAGGGAATATATTAAACTTGCTATTTTCAAAATTTTCTCTTTTTCTCACAGTTGATCTTATTCAATCTTAAGACACGGATGTAGTCTCATTTGTGGACAGAGGCCATGTGACCTTAATTGATTTCATCGCCCTATCTGAATATTTTAAACCTCAATTCGTGAACTTTTCTATCCCTAAGGTTTGTTTTAGTGATCAATATCCACTATCCCTCTATTTCGATAATCAAACTGGGGACCCTACCGGGACAACAGAATTATGCCCCATAACTTATGATAAAAACAAGGGGCTTTTGCACAAGTGGTCCACTGTCAACCCAGAAGCTGTCCTACAACGGATCTTGACCACCAAGTTTTAGACAGTCTTGAAGACAGTGTAAACCCACCAACTATGTTAAAAGTCTTTGTTGCAATAACTGAGACCATTAATGCTGCCCTAGGCACTGAAGAAAAAAACCTGGAGATAATTTAGCAGTAAAACAACTCCAATTTGAATATAAACAGGTGCTAGGGAGACGTAAATCAGATATAAGAAAGAAGCTTGGGAACAAATTCACATAGCTTGTCAAGGCAAAGGACCTAGACTCTTCTGAAAAACTGTTAACTCTTACTTTTTCAAGAGCTTCCACAATAGCAGCATTGATGTTACAATCATGCTTGAAGCATGGGTGGAACATTTTCCCTGTCTATATAGTATTAATGGCGAGCAGAACATTTAATTTACATTTTAAGGGCATCAGTGCTGACTCATCCAACGATTGATGAGGTTGAAAGGGCTTTAAACCAAACAGTAAAGAACAAGGCCCTGGCCCTGACGGTATCCCAGCAGGTCCGTTTTTAGCTAGTCTTGCTTTATGGCTCCCTCTGTTGGCCAACATTCTAGGTTGTATAGCATCCCAGGGTCCCCCTGAATCATAGAGATCCATGGTAATAGTGCCTATTTTTAAGAAAGGGAATATGTCTGTCCCAAAATGTTATTAGCCAATCTCATTAATTGATTGTACTGGTAAATTGACGAGCAGGGTCATATTAGAGCAGTTGGAGTCCTGGGTAACCGATAGCAAGACATTTTTGGACATACAATATGGGTTCAGGAGGGGCCTGGGGACCATCGAACAATGTCTTAATCTGCACCTGTCACAAGCAAGTTCACAATAGCTAAGCCCGGATCCCTTTATCTTGGGTTCATGGACCTTACATCTGCTTTTGACTGGGTGCAGAGAGGGAGATTGTAGGAAAAGATGTTGAACATGGGCATTGAACCATCTATTGTCCACTTTCTAGCCACAATGCACCAAGATGTGACGGGAGGGTCAGATATGGAGTGGATGGTGAGCTCTCAGCCCCAATAAAAATTAATCGTGGGGTTCACCAAGGTTGCATTGTCGCACCTTTTTTATTTTGTCTGTATAGTAATGATTTAGGAAGCTATATTAATCATGGGAATGTGGATGCCCCCAAGATAGGCACCAGAAAACTCCCAGCACTTCTTTGCGCAGATGATTATGTTTAATGTCTAGAACTAGTGTGGGCTTGCAGAAGCTTTTGACAAGGTTTAATGACTTCATGAATGGACTTGGTCTAAAGACCGACGAGGGGAAATCTTACACTATGGTGGTGGGTAAATCCCCCACCTTTTTAAAAACTTGTTTTATAATCAGTGAAAGCTGTCTTACATTCCCACTTTTGTTTATCTGGGAATCCCGTTTAATTAAAAAAAGCGCCTGGCACCATTTAATTTGAACAAGAATTAGTAGTTTCAACCAAAACCTAGAGGCAGTTTTTAGATTCATGAAAGAGCTAGGTTCAAGATCGATTAATGCAATTCTTAACATTTACAAGGCTTGCACCTTTTTCGATATATTGTTTGGTGCTGGAGTATGGGGTTTTTGTAATCCAGTGGGTCTACAAAGACCCGAGATCATTTTTATGAGACACTTTCCTCCCTGCTACTGTTTGTCACAGTGAACTTGGCTTGGTTCCCTTGTCCTTTCGTAAACAAATAGCACTGATTTTATTGTGGCATTACATTTGGGCGAAGGAAGAACCAATTTTAAATTGCGCAATTATTTTAGACTTTTTTAATTTGGATCACATGATGAAGATATCCTGGCTCGGTGACATAAAAAAACAGTTGGAGTCCCTCGGGCTGGAGGATTGTTTTCACAATCCAGCTAGCATTGCAAAGATCCCAAAAGTGAACCTGAAAAGGAACCTTCTATCTTGCCTATGCTCAACTTGAGGAAATTTAGAGATGAAAAAAAGAGTGTCTAATAACTCTCTCTTCTAGTCTGTTCTTTAGGGGTCGAGCCTTATCTTTCCTTATTTATCAGTCATACTAAATTGTTCTACCTTATTAGATTCAGGTTTGGCATTTAACATCTTTTGGTTTCTTATCCCTGCAAAGTTTATTGCAATGCCAAACTGGATCTGTGCCCTTGTGACTCTAAGTCCACTCAGTGCACACTTCATTTTATGTTCTTTTGCCAACTTTATATCAGACCAAGATGTGATTTTATTATCCCTCTCTTAAAGTTTTTTAAAACCAGGAAGTGGCGGGCAGCTTTGCATCATGTCCAGCTCTTAAAAGATTAATTTACCTGTTTAATGATTTATAGATATATTTCTTCGGCTGTTCATTTACGTGATATTGTCGGAAAATGATTCTGTTTTAATGAATTATCTCTGGGCCTTACTGTTTACTGGGACAGGAGACTGTTAAGAATGTATCTATTTATGCTGCTATCTTGTGCTAAATCATTGATTATAACTCTGATATTCTGATAGCAAAATTGTCATTGCTTTGAAACATATCATTTACTGTTTGAATTATTTCTTTTTTTCATCTGTTTTTCTAAATGTCTTTTGATGTACTCTTTTATGGCTGATAGTCAGCCGAATAAAGATATTTTGACTGACTGACTAAACCCAGGATCAACCCACCTTTCCCTTTCCCTGACCTGCTTTAGTATTGAGGGGGTCCCAATAAACTTGCTGTCAACCCACCTGACATTCAACAGTTGTACAACCAATAAGCCCAACCTCATCTGCATAGGTGGACAGATTCTAAGCAAAGGGCAACTCGATGGTCTTTAAGATTTTCAAGATCTAAGTGTGCAGCTATACCTTATTGTGATATGACTATTAGACATCATCATAATGTAGTAGCTTCTGGACGCATTCTAACTAATCTTTCTTAAGTGCACAAATGAACATGATGGTGCAGCTACCATCCATATATCAGTCATTGTCACTCATAACAGCATTGCTCACTTTTTGTTTATCTTTAGTGAGGCTCTGGCTGCAAGATCTCAATCATGGTCTTTCTTTACAACTCATTTCTGGCGAAAATCTCTAGTGCTAGATTGTATTGGCTAAAGAAGCATGTTTTCTTTTTATGTTCAAGTCTCAGCTTGAACACAAAAAGCTGAGGGCACATCAATTGAGTATCTAACTGACTTCTATCTCAGGTATTCTTTAATCTCCAAGAATGATAAAGCTATATAGCTTTGGGTGAACCATGGTATATAGTGATGGGGGAACCATTATGTTGAAAGTCTGAATTGGCCTTGTTGAGGCGCACAATCGCGTCTCTGTGAATAGTTTAGCAAATGCTCAATTATAGGTCTGTGAGGGGGCGGAAAAGGTGCTGCAATTTGGGGACTGGAAGAGAGACATAGACTGGTACATGCTGGCTGAGAAAGTGGCTACGAAGGCTGTGGTTGCCTCCAAAAGTGGTTGAAGATTTGGGGTTGGAATGGTGCTTGTTGCCGGTTCAGGGAAGACCTGGTTTGGCAGTTCGGGCTGGAATCTTCCCATGAGGCACAGGGTCAAGACTGATTTGCACATAGCTGGGTCTGAACTGAGGTGGCGAAGGGAGCTAAAGAATGATGATGGATTCAAACCAGATCTGTGACTGGGAGTGAGTGCCTAAAAAGTTTCAGCTCTCTGACCATCATCTCCTTGCGTTTGCAATACTCATGGATGTATCATTACTTTTCAAATAGTTACTGTTGTGTAAGGATTTAACTGTCTCCCCCATCTGTGGACGCCCAACCTTCAGTGGGGTATGAGTATGCGTCAAGCATCATTGATGAAAGCTCTCTTAAACTCATTGTGATCTGGAGACATAGCCTAGTACACAGATGTCTTAACCATCTTTTTATATCATAATAACTTGCAGTGTCTGTGCTCATTTCCCCAGGTGTAAACCACTCTACCTTCCCATTCAAACATGATTTTATAATAAAAGGACCTTTATACAATTTGGAAATAAGGTGCCTGAATGTTTATTTGGACATATGAGGCACATCGGAAATGTAACCCTGACTTTCTAGCCGGTGGTCGGTAATTACCTTAACGCAAGATGCTAATTTGTGAATTCCTCCTAGACAGTCACACAATAGAGGGATTAGGTGCACCTGAAGCGGCCATCTGATGGCAGGATTCGGGGTGGAGCTCAGCACAGTCTCTTTTACACCTGAATAACCTGTGCTCTGCCTTCACACAAAGGGCTTAACAACCCTGTCTTGTCACTGCATCAAGCTTGCAGCCAGGGCAGTGGGGTCAGTAAATTCCAGGCACTTCAAAGAACCTTTACAGTAGCTTCTCCCACCTTTTGGAAGAAAGTGCACCAGGGTATAAAAATAGGACCTCTTAAGTTCACTACTGGACCTACAGAATGACTCTCAGAGAACGGCTCGCTACTTGACCTTCTGTGCACTCAGCAGCAAATCGGTTTTAGTGGTCCTTCACCAAAGGGAGTATCCGACCTCATAAAATTGTCTTTGGCAGCAGTCCTTTGCCTCGTCCCGCTGGAATTTTTCTACTTCCATTTCGGCAACTAAGTCCAAACATAGAATTCTTCACTGTGACCCACAGCTATCTGACGATGATGCTCCCTCCTCAGACACATCCTGCAACCTTGCCCTGCTGAACTTTACCTTCTCAGAAAAGGTAAACGCTGACCGGGCCCAACCCACTGTGTTCCATCAAGGTCGACCTTATCTTTATTCTTAGACCCGGTCTCATGCCGCTTTGGTCTTATAGGTGCTATTTTGAAAAATTCATAACACTAGGATTTTTCTTGTGTTGTGTTTTCACTTTATCACTCTTTGTGTGCTGCATAAATAACATTGCCTTGTTATGTTATGTTATGTTATGTTATGTTATGTTATGTTATGTTATGTAATTGCGTATTTGTATAGTGCACAGCTACCGAAAAGCGGACCAACTCTCATAATGAAAGTTATTGCTGAAATAACCAGGTTTTCAGTTGTTTCCTGAACATCCATACATCTGTGAGTTGTCTTATTGTGATAGGTAGCTTATTCCAGAGATGAGCTACCTGTACCTGAAAGGAGCTGCCACCTCTGTGGGAGCGTGTTCATTTCGGCGCGCTCATCAAATGCTGTTGGGATGATCTTAAGGGTCACCCAGGTGTGTAAAAGGTCACACGTCTCCTATTGTAGTGAGCTCCGGTGTCATGCAGAGCTTTAAAGGCCTGTGTCAGTGACTTAAACTGGATTCTGTGGCGAATGGGAAGCCATTGTAGATTCTTTAGGTGGGGAGAAATCCGAATTCTGGGACCCAGCATAAGAATGGATCTAGCCGCAACATTCTGGACTGCTTGAAGTTTAATCAATAAACACTCCAGAGGCCTAAATAAAGGACATTAGCCTAGTCCAGCCTTGAATTGACTAAGGTTTGGACCACGTCCTTCTATGAGAGAGTGATAGAAGTGGCAAAAAAAGCCAAAGTGTTTTCAGAATGCCGTAGCAGGTGCCTGCTACCGATTGAACTAGTTTCTTCAAATCTAATGCGTCGCCCATTTTTACTCCCAGATTTCTCACAGCACCGGCAGAAGTCTGTGGAGGTGACATATCTGAAGGCCACCACTGCCTCCAAGTGTCCGGGGCAAATGATTCAAAGAGGATCACTTCAGACTTCTCAGAATTGCACTGTAGCAGATTACATCTAAACCAGGCAAAGACCTCTTTTAAACAATTTATCTTCTCCCCGTCAAAATCCTCTCCCCTCTTACAGGTGAACAACAGCCACTTCAACCAAAGGGGCAAGGGGAGCCATATACAGATTGAACAACAGTGGGCTCAAAATAGACCCTTGGGGAACACCAACCGTCATGGGAGGCCTACAGGAGGAAATGGATGGTGTCCAGACCTCCTGTCTTCTGTCATCCAGAAGGAGGAGAACCATTCCAACACTGTGCCTCCCACTGTGCACTCTCTCAGTCTCAATTGGAGTCTATCAAGGGGCACGGTGTCAAAAGCGACGGAAAGGTCTAACAATATCAAAGCCGCTCTCCCACTCAAATCGAGAGTCTCTTTGATGCATTCCGAGATCTCGAGAAGGGCCGTCTCCGTACTGAAATTAGAGCGGAAGCCAGATTGACTTGTGTGGAGGAGGTTGTTTGTTTCAATGAATTCGGTGGTTACACAGTTCACAGTTCACATATTTTTCAATTGTTTTGGCAAAAAAAGGGAGGGAGCGAAATGGGTCTATAATTGGATACTAGTAAAGGGTCAGCTGAAGGCTTCTTAAGCAGAGGAAGTATTTTGGCCCTTTCCAAATAGATTGTACCTGCCCACTGCTTAGTGATAGATTCAGAACTGCATTAACCTCTGGGTTGGTGACACCAGCCACAGTCGCCGGTATTTTGGCAGGACAAGGATCCGAAGGCGATCCATTTTAAATTCTTCATTATGTTGAGAGATTGTTCAAGAGTCATGGTAGGAAAATGACAAAGGAAAGCTTTACATGTCAGATTAGGACTGTACAACAGTGGTTTAGCCGATGTACTAGGCAGAGCAACTAATGATGTTTGAATGTCAGCTATTTTCCTATGGAAAAAAGAAGCTAACTGACATGCCCAAGCATCAGATACATTGTGCTTACATATGGCTGCTGAGGGCACCATGAAATGCTTAACAATTTTGAAAATGTCCTTGCTCTTGTTAGACGATTCATCAAAGTTTTTTAAAAACTTTATTTTCCAGTTTTGACATACAGGAGTTGGAAAAATAGTACATTGCAGATTATAGCATCAATAATAACAAATCACATGCAAAGCAAGCCTAGTATAGCGTGGTTACAGCAATCAATGTAAGTGAACGGTGCAGTATGGTCATACATCGAAGACATACACTTGAAACAATCAATATAGTGGATCGTGCTAGAAAGAGACAATAACCTCTACAATATTCGCAACCGTACAGACAACAGCATGATGATAGTGACAGAAGGCTAAGGCAGACCAATCATACAACAGGCATCTTGAAACTAACATCTAGCCAACCCCCTAAGGCACTATACTGCTTGCCATCTGTGACTCCTGAGCCGCTTTGTGCCTGGCTATGTAATCCCTTTATGGGCCCCATATGTCCACTGGCCTTGACAAGCTAGGGATCAGAGTGGAGTACTCCTCGCAGTTCACATTGCAAAATGCCAAAACTCTGAAACCATGCCTGCAGAGAGGGGGCTCTCCTGCTACCCCAAAATAGAGCAGTCTCCCATTTGGCCAACAGGAAGCTAAGGGCCGCCAGTTTACTGACCTTCCAGGGGAAGTTGCATACATAACCCAGCAGTGCGATCTCCGGTGTGGTAGTAATTGCATGGACAGCATGTCTCCTAGTGTGGAGTGGACGTGGGACCAGTACTGGTGTATCCTAGGACATGTCCATGCGAGGTGAGCAAAATCAGCAAAGTAAGCTAGGCACTTCTGGCAATGGTGGGGCCTGTTGTGGTCTATTCTATGGGAGCGTGCAGGAGTATGGTACATTCTGCGAAGGAACTTAAAGTGGAGTAACTTGTGTCTGCTGTTCTTCGAAACCTCCTTGGTGGCCAGACAACACTTCTCCCATTGGTCATCAGTTATGGGCTTACCCAGATCTACCTCCCAAGCCGCTCGCACCTTTGTGTCAGACACAGGTCTGAACGCCCCTCACTGCTTGTATAGTTTTGAGACCAAATGTGCGCCAGTAGGATTCTGTATGAGCAGAGTCAGTGGTGGGGTCAGTTTGGGGACCGAAGGGAATGAAGGGAAAGTTACCCTAACCATAGAGCGCAAACGTGTCATAACAGAGGTGTCCATGAAGGTGCGTTCAGAGAATCGGGTATCCTCCGATACCGAGAAGGCGTGACCCTCAGGAAACGGGTCCCAGATTGTGTGAATGTGGAATTTCTCCAGTGCGCGTTGGACCAGGGTTTCCACCGTTATTGGGAGCAGTGAAGGGTTAGGCAGAGGCAACTCCGGAGAATACAACAACTCAAGTCCCAGCACTCTATGCAGTCTGTCCCATGCCCAACATGTGGTAGAGACAGTTTGAATATCTTGCGGATCCTGAGGGAATCCCGTAGGAAGGATAGTAGAAAGCTGGCGAGGGAGTACCAGGTCCGCCTCCGGCTTTAAGTACGGGACGCGTGCGTCCGGGTGAAACCAGACATGTGCATAGCAACATTGTGCTATTAGATAATACAAATAAAAATCAGGGACCCCAAAACACCCCCTCTCATACGGTAGGTTCAGGGTCTGCCAGCAGAACCAACGTGTCCTGTCTCCCCATACAAGGCGTAATAATAGTGTACGCAGCTGCGAGAAAAAGGTCTTCGTAAGAGGGATGGGGATATTATTAAAAAGATAAAGAAATTGGGGTAGGACCACCATTTTAATTATGGCAACTCTCTCAGACATTGACAGTGGTAATCATAGCTATTTCACTGTCTGGGATTCAAGAGAGCTTACCGCCCTACCGTAGTTAAGTCTAATCATAGTAGTAGAATCGAGATGGACATAAACACCAAGATATTTAACCGCGTCACTGCACCACTCAAGCAGAAACTCGCAAGTCCAGGCAGTAATGCCAGCTGTTAGCGGGAAAATAACTGACTTATGCCAGTTGATACTGAGCCCAGAAAACTTGCCAAACCGAATAATTTCCAATATCAAGGGTTCCAGATTAATATGGGGCATCCTAACTTTTAAAATAGTGTCGTCCCCATATAGCGAAAGTAAAAGGGGGCCAGGATGAAATTGGAGGCCACGGTGCAAGTGATTCTCCTGAAAATAGAGGGTCCATGGCCAGAATAAAAAGCAGTGGGGACAAGGGGCACCCCTGCCTCGTAGCACAAAATAAAGTGAAAGGGTTGGATAGAGTGCCGTTCAGGCGCAATCTAGCGGTTAGTCAAGTATACAGAAGAGCCACTGTAGAGACAAAGTATTCCGGCATTCCCATACGTCTCATGACGGACAGGAAAAAAGGCCACTCGAGAGAGTCAAATGCCTTTTCTGCATCCAGGAGGACAGTGGCATCCGGAGTGGCAGGATCGATCCTGTGCAATACAGTGTATAAGGTCCTCAGATTAAGTGAAGTGGATCTATGTGGTACAAATCCAGACTGCGCTGGCGAAATGATAGATTCCATTAATAAAGACAATCGTATCGTTATGACCTTGGCCAAAATGTTATAATCGAGGTTCAATTATGACAACGGTCTGTAGGAGCTACACAATTTAGAGTATTTTCCTGGCTTGGGAAGGAGACTAAAGACCGCTTCTCTAAATGTTGGGTGAAGGAGGCCCACCTCCAGCGCCTCCGCATAAACCTACCCCAACCTCGGAACTAAGATGTCCGTATATGCTTTATAGAAATTGGCCGAAAAGCCGTCAAGACCCAGAGCTAGGGGAGCCCCGCAATGCATCGATGGCCTCCATTATGCTATCTGGGGAAATGGGAACTGAAAAAAATTCTTGCATGTATCGTTCTAAATAGACCAGTGCAATTTGCGCCAAGTAGTCCCCCTGGTCTTGCAGATCCCCTGTGATTTTGGAAGTATATCATGTTTTATAATATGAAAGGAAATAGTCACAGATATCCGGGGTAGAGTATAATGGGGCGCCATTCGGACCAGTAATATCCGTGACATAAGATGAGTCTCGCGGTGCGTAGAGTATGTGCTAATAGTTTACCCGGTCTTTCGCCTTCGCCAAATTGCCGCGCCACAAACTGTTTATTGATGAACAGTAACTCCCGTTCCATTGCCTCTCTAAATTCAAGCAGTAAGGCCAGACGCTTTGCATCTCCTGTACTGGAGACCGCAGTAAGTAGCTCTAGGTCCAAAGCAGCAATATAATTTTCAATGCGTTTCAAAGTGGAGCGGAGATCTCGGAGGACACCAGCGTGTTTAGCAATGCAGATTCCTCTAATATATGCCTTGAACCCTTCCCAGAGTACCTCCCATGTGTCCGCCAACCCAGTGTTGATGTCAAAGTAATCCTCAATCGCCTGTCTGACTTCCTCATTAAAAACCTGATCTAGCAGCGCGCTTTCGGGAAACCGCCATTGTCTTTCGTAACCCCCCGGCCTGGGGATATTCAATTGGAGCACAAACGGAAAGTGATCCGAAAGTGTGTGGGGAAGAGTAAGTATTCCACCCAGCCAGCCAGCAACCCCCGGGGAAACCAACCAATAATCTATCCTGGTCCATGTGTTATGGAATCCCGAAAAGTGTGTGAATTCCGGAAGATGTGAATGCAGTTTATGTTCTACGTCTATCAAAGAAAAATTAGTACATATGTCTTTGAGGGCTTGCCGGGCAGGAGGCTTTGTATCAGGGGAAGTGAAAGTGCTGTCCCTGGTAGGGGCTAACAACAAATTGAAATCACCCCTATGATCAATAGCCCGGGATCAAGTGTCAGGAGCCGTACTTGCAGCTCATGGAAAAAGACTGGGGAGACTACATTAGGGCCATAAACCCCTCCCAGTGAAATCTTGTGACCCATCAGTGAACAAGTGACGATCAGGGTTCGGCCCTCCGCATCCATCAAGGTTTTGTGTAGTGCAAAAGGAACTCGCTAATGTTTGAAGATTGCAACTCCCCGAGCATAGCGACTGTAATTGGAGAAAAATCTATGGGTACCCCAACTTGCTGCAACAGGAGTATGGTCGGAATCAGACAGATGCGTTTCCCTCATGAATACAATGTCAATGTTATGTCTGACAATAAAGTTGAGGACTTGTCTACGCTTTCTAGTATTATTTAGTCCTCTAACATTCCATGACATCAAAGAAAACCCGGAGGGGCCGGGTTGATTTCCTCAACCTAGCCATTGATACACCTTCACCTCAAACGCACCGCTATGCATGCCTGTATCCCCCGTAACCTAGTAACTTGATCAATAAGTCTGCAAAAACCAATGAAACTGTGCAAATAACCCCCCCACCACCCAGCCTCTTGCAAACCCCAAAGAGGCACACCCCAATTTTACTAGCCGAGTGCATGTGAAAAGCGATCAATAACATAACTGTAGGAGACAAAGGAGCACAATGCAAAACTAAATCACCAAACAAAGATACTGCAGAATTCACCATAGGGCAAGACAACGCCATGCCAGTCGGGCAATAGAAAATATAATATCATCACGTAAAAGAAAAATGTAAGTATGAACTAAGCATAGCAGAACACAGTGAGAAATGTAAAAATCAGTTAACCAGTCCCGGGTTGGGTGAAGAGCTCAATGCCGTTCTGTGAACCCTCCTGTAGTGGGGAAGCTGAGCGCGGCACACCAGTCGTCCCAGATCGTTTTTTCTAATATTCCTGGCAGAACTCCTGTGCCTCCGTCGGAGTGTCAAACACACAAAATCTGCCATCTACATCCACCTTTAAACTTGCCGGATACAGCATGCCGTATCTGAGACCCAAATTCCTCAAAGATGCCTTGACCCCCTAATATTTACGCCTCGCCTCCTGAACCATGATGGTAAAGTCAGGGAAAAGTGCCAATTTGTTCCCCTGCCACTGGACGTCTCCCATGTCTCGAGTGTAGCGGAGGGCGGTATCTCTATCCCTGAAATTCATGAGCCTGTCAATGATGGGCCGCGGGAGAAGGCCCAGTCGAGGACGGGGGCCCAGCGACCTATGAGCACGCTCCACCACGAAGCCTGGTGTGAATGTTTCCCTGCCAAACAGTTCTGCCAGTAGTTGTTCCACGAAAGTGTCCATACGTCCATTGGCGGTCGTCTCTGGAATTCCAATGATTCGGATGTTATTTCGGCAGCTGCAAGCTTCTAAATCTTCATTATTAATTGCTACACCTTTGAGGATCTTCTCCACCCTATATAGCCGTTTCAAGGAGGATGATGCACCGTCATCGATGTCCGACACTCTCGCCTTCACGACATCCAACCGCTGAGCATGTGCCTGGATTTTAGTTCTCATGTCAGCCAGTTTCTTGTCTAGGTCATCAAATCGACCATCCAACGCCTTAAATCCGGCTCTCATTTCGGCTAGCATGGCCGTTTCAAGAGAGGCTGGGACTTCAGCATCGGTTGGGACCGTAGCGCCACTAGTCTGACCAGCAGGGACATCTGACGCGGGTCCAGCAGCCTTATCAAACTGTAGCATTCTTAGTTTGGGGTCCTTCTTCCCCATCCTGCAGGGAAAGGAAAGGCGCCGGACGCTGAGTTAGCAGATCTGCAGATATGACGAGGCCAAAGGACGAAGAAGCTACAACCGAGCACGTGGGAGTCACCCTGCCAAAGCGCTAAGTAGCAAGATCAACACGTGGCAGCTAATATAGTACAGCAGACGCGTGAAATCATCAGCAAATGAAGAGCAGAGAAGTCTCCAGGATATGATGAGGGAGAGGCTACACACGTCCCACGCAAGGGCCAGGCAAAGCACTAGTGTGATCTCGGGCCTTCACAGCAGCTTGCTCCTAGCAAACCGCACAAAAGAAGGTGGCATGGGGAACTGCGGCCAGCCCAGATCTCAGTGCACTAGCGGGCAGTCATGCTCCGATGAAACGTAGGCAGCACCAGTCCCCCTGAGGAAGGCCAGGTCTTCAGTGGTCGCCAAGTATCAGGGAAGAAACTGGGTCCCAGGGCATCCGGCCGTCCCGATTCTGAAGCATCGGGGGTGGAAAGGAACTGGCGACTTTGTATAGATCGTATATGTATCATCCAGGGTAGGCCTCCTCTCTCCTCAGCTGGAGCTGGCTAAGGAGGAACTGGGGGGGGGGAGGCTGCACACCCGACTAGGCCCAGCGCCGCCGCAGCTCCATGTCAGAGTGCCGGGGCCTCCCCAAAAGACCACCCCCTACCCCGCCAAAACCAACACGCCAGGCCCCGGATCAGGACCGCCCACAAGGCTGCAAGTCCCCGAGAGCGTACCGCAAGCCGCGGGGCCCAAACAAAAGTCGTGGCAGGGGGCGGGGGGAGGAGAGCCCATAGAAAGAAACACATGGGGAGTGGAGGGCAGCACCCGGCGGTCGTCAGGGCCAAACTCACCACCCCCTTCACTGCGATCTTCTTCATCGGACAAGGCCGCAAGGCCGTGCCAGCTCACCGCGCCGGCCCGCGCCTCGCCCCGTACAGGTCTCGTAGAGCTCCGTGCCAGGCATCAGAATGGTCCCCCCATACTCCGGGACCCGCTGGAATGTGTCTGCTGCGGTGAAGGTGCTCTTAAATCGAGCAAATAAAGGAGTGTTTAAGCCCGACTGGTGGAGCTTCAGGCGGATGCAGCCATCTTGGTCGCCTCTGTGGCCACGCCACCGACGATTCTTCAAACTTGGCTGCATAAAATGTTTTCTTTTCCTACAAAATTTTACCATGATACAGTTTCAGCTCACTTTTATATGATACTTTGCTATCTATACTACAATTCTTTCTCCACACTCTTTCCAATCTTTTACAGGCACTTTTACATTTCCGCAGAGTTTCATTAAACCAAGGTGCGGGTCTTCTTGCTGTTCGTAAAAGACAAGAGGACTGTGGGGCCAACAACTCCACGCCTTGTTCTATCCAACTTTCCAGATAACCGCATCACTTTCTATCAGACTGTTCAAAAGAAGAGGGTTTGCAATGAGCTCAATATTCAATGCCTCAGGGGTGATTTTTAAAATGGGCCTTGATTTAAGAGAAGGCTGTTTCCCCACAATATGAGCCGCTTTTTTACTTTTGGCCGTTTTTAATCCTAACAGAAAATGATCTGTCCAAACTAATGGAATAGGCTTCTCTGTTTGTACAGGGGTATTGGGGAAGACTTGATCCAGCGTATGGCCTTTTTCATGGGTAGCACTGGTTACAAGAGGGACCAGACTCAAGGATTCCAAGGCCTCACCCAAAGCAATAGCATCGGGACTCACTGACTTGTCCATATGGACATTAAAATCCCCTAGGACCATAAAATGCTTAAATCAAAGAGCAAGTGGTGCTAATGCGTTGGAAACACTCCTCAAAAATGGTCCTGCATGGCCAGAAGGTCTGTAAATTAGTGCTCCCGCCAGAGATTGATGTCCGGAGAAAGTACAGTGAAAGCCAAAACTCTCTGCCCCCTGAATTTCATCCATAGGAATTGTTTTAGTCAAAATCTCACTTTTCGTGATCATTGCTATGCCCCCCCTTTCCCTGTAGTTCGATCTTTCCTCAAGATTGTATACCCAGGGGGAATGGCAATCGCCAGAGTGGGATTAGATGTTTCCGTTAGCCAAGTTTCTGTTAGAAATAAAACGTCCAACCTTAAGTCTGATATAAGATCAGCTACATGTTGTGGATTTTTATTCAGGGAGCGGATATTAAGTAGAAAAGCACTGATATACTCCTGCCTATCGGTCCTGGCCCCTTCCGAGTTCAAATCCTCACCTCTTACAATGGGCTCATGCTTCCTGACTGGGTGAATGGAGCTCGACCATTTACACCTACTGCACTTCATAATACTACTATCCCCCCCAGGCTCTATACAGCTGAGGCAGTTAAATGTAGGCATGAGCCTTATCTGCTCTAGACTGTTATTGATAATCTGCTTACCCTGGATCGTGGTAGCGCCAGCGGCATTTCCAACCTCGTCTGCCTCCGGGACGTTGACGGGCGCAGATGAGCTTCCCTTTGGCACGCCAGTGAACCCGCTGCTCGCGGCCGCTGCACGTTCGGTTACACATCCATTTATATAGGGGCTGGGCCGCTAGAACGCTAACCTCCACCAGATGTTCACGCGTATTCTCTCTCCACACAAACGACAAATGTCACGGTGGACCGGGGAGAATAGGCAATGCAAGGTAAGTAAGTCTTTGGCAGTGGAAAAGAATCGGCCAACAAGTTTAAAAAAGATTAAAATGCCCCACTAAGGTCAGCAGCATTCAATAATTAAACACAAGTCGCACTCGCAGCCAGTAACCTAATCCAGTGTCAGCGAGATTAAGTGTTAATACAAGATTTCAACACACAGCCTATGCTTCAAATCCTTTACTTTACTGAAGCGCGCGTCCGCCTTTAAGATAATCCTGACTGCTTTTTGTGCCATGTAACCCAGGGTTAAGTGAAGGCTAATTTAGTGACTTTTTGTACTTCATCCTGCAAGGGAATGTGGTTGTTGCTTGATCAAGGCTCACAACCCAGTCAACCAACAACCAGGTTTCACAATGGTCCAATAGTATGTGTTTACTCTGTTGCAGACTATCTAGATTTGACAACTTGTGGAACAGAAATGGGGTGCTTTGATACAACATCTGGCACTATCAGCTAACTTTGAGTACAAGAGTTGGAATTATGGTTTTCGAATCTAATGATATTAAGTTTAGCTGGCAGTAGTACACCAAATTTGTGACCACTAATAGAGGTGGATCAGAATGATAATTCTGCAAATACACAACAACACTGCATCACCAAGAAATGACATGAAAAGACAAGAGACAGGTTATTTTTGGTTGTCAGCTTCACAGGCAGTGTCAATCAAACACAGTCTCTGAATGACTACAGCATTGGGCGGCCCAACCTCAAGGAGCACAACTAATTGTAGCCATTTTGCAATTTTCAAACCATTCAAGTCCCAAGACCTAAAACATCACCCAAACCTCAAAGCCACCTAAATAGTTAACAAAGAAGCTGACCGTACAATACAAACCAGTTTTATTGAGTCTGAACTTCTGGTACTCCCTGAAGAAGCCACAGAGGAGGACTCCAGGCACATGAACCATTTGCAGGCCAAGACCAGTGCCAAGGTCAGAGGGAAGATCTGGACAGATTATGTTGTCTCCAGTCATCCTCAGACTGTAGATGATTGTAAGAACTGAAGACTGTAGAAGATTGCAAGTGAGCTCTTTTACAAGTGCACACATGAAACCCTTGAGAGTGGAGTGTTACTCGAAAAAGATATTGTGGTGATGCTCTGACAAAAACCCAAAAGCACCAAATTGCCACCTGTGACTTGCTCTAGAAAGGATACACAATCAATCTGAGTGGCACTGAAAGAACAGAAGCTGGAGCTAAAGCAGGAGTTGTTGAGGATCCAGGTCAGTGATTGAAATGCCTCAATTATCAGCATAAATGTATCTGCATCCATGCAGTCACAGCAGGTAAACATGGGATGTGTATGAAGCACCACCAATGTCATGGTAGATATAATCACCTGATCAGTTATGGTATCAAGATTAGCTTATGGTGTAAAAACATTTGCAACTAGAAGCCACATCACAAGCATTGTTATTTAATGAGAAACAAATTCTCTTTCACTATGGAAAGCTTGGATGCCACCACATGTAGGGGCCGATTATGATGTTGGTCGAAAAGTTTCCAACCGCAGGTTAGAGGCTTTCCGACTGACATTTCCGGTTTCAGTTCTGACCACCTAATAACAATGTAGGTGGTTGGAATTAAAACCGGCTGATCATTCCAGCTGGATTCCGATAGGCTCAAGGAGCCCGTCGGCCGGTTGGAGGCCCTAACGTACTCCCTAAGGACGGCATTTCCACCATTGGGATTATGATGTTGTTTTCAGACAGGTTTTCCATGTTGGGCTTTCAGACATGGAAAGCCTGTCAGAAAGTGACTTTGAGCCTTAGTAGGGCCACCATTACTCCACGGCTTCTGGTTGTGGGCCTTGCCCCCTTGTTAATCTCTGCAGCATGTGGCAGGCACTTTGAGATGCCTGCCAGCAGGGCAGGGATTACCAGAATCTCCCATTTCTTCATGGAAGCTTGTGCTACAGCTGGTTTACAGACGGCAGCACAAACTCACATAGGGAAATGGTGGTATGCGGCCACACCATGTGCGGTCGCATTGTAGTGGCGGTGTCGGGACTGCCGACTGGAGGTCCGTCAGTCCTGAGACTGTGGCACGTCCGCCCGACATCATAATCAGGGCCTTAATGTTTAGTGAGGGATGGATGTAAATATTTCACAACAGCATAGAGCCTTAAACATTAATACTGATTACAAATAGGGCATATAGGAGCAATAAATGACTGTCCTTTTCATTACTTGCCCTTGTATGGCAAGGTGGCAGCAGATTAAATATTGCTTGGTATGAAGATTCATAGTCAGACATCACTCAGGCCATCATGTCACCATTGTTACATGTCCCAAATCGCTAAAGTTATGGCTTATAACAATTCACACCAACTGTACTTGTAGTTGACACAGCACAGGAGACCTCAGAATAGCCCTCTGTAAGATGTGCCCCTCCTCCATCAGCAGCAAGAAGACCCAAAAGGAACAGATCGCTACTACCCATTTCCTCCAACAGATCTTCAGTCTCTGTAGTGTCCACAACTCCACAGCTCACAGAGCATCTAGACATGCTCCAAAGAGCTCATGGCCTGCCACCAACTGCCGACCTGTGACTGCAATACTGGGTGTAACCAGTGCCTTGGTTCTTCTCTCCTCTCCAATGTCTCGGCCTGCGTCTGTTGCCACCTGTAGCCCCAACAGCAGACTCCACGGCCATCACACACTTGTGGCTGCTCCAATTCAACAGCTTGCAGCAGATGTCATAAAGTAAGAACAGGAGGAGGAAGAAAAGGAGTAAAAGAAAGACTGACAATGCCGGACAAGGTGACAGAGAGGCATAGGATCGTTACGATAAGGACAAGGAACAGAGGAAAAAAACTCAAGCCAAGAGCAGCAGCAGGAACACTGACGAACAGACCTTGCACCAGGTGTTAGAAAGGATTGCTGGATCAGAGGCAAGTCATGAAACAACAAATAATTTTTTATTGCACAATTACTTCAAATCATTGCAATTCTTACAAACAGATGTTAAAAACGTTTTCCGTTCACTTTTAAAAAAGAGTTTGTGTCTGATATGGCTAAAATTCATAGCGATCATCTACAGGTAAAATATATCAATTGCAGCAATATGCTGGCCAATCTTCCTCTATGGTATATCCAGACTCCCAAGTACTTATATGCCACCACTACCTCTATGGATTTTTCTTCGATATACCATAAGCGCTTCGTGAGAAGATATAGATCACTCGCAAGGAGTACAGGAAAGTAAGATTCACCTACCAGAAGACGAAAAAAGATCACCTCTGGGTAACAGCTCATGAAATAATAAAATCAAAGAACGACAGAAGATTTTGGAGCTGGGTAAACAATGGTGCCAGATCAGCCCAACCATCAACCGTAACAAATATTGCTCCTGCTAAATGGGAGGCTCACATTGAAATACCCTACGTAGAGCCCATTAGTAACAATCGGCTTGGCCATCACAGCCACATCAACCCTCAAATAGGATCGGAGCCCACCATTAAGATCACACCAACCCAAGTTGCATATATCATTAAAAAAAAATTGCCCAGGAGGGGCGCACGGCCTAAATGTCATACCAACCAAGGTCTACAAAGCCTTGATGCACAAGTGGGCTGCACTTTTAGCCACCCTATTTAAGGCAAGCAGAATGGGCAAGCCTATTCCTGACTCCTGGCAAGGCTTTCTTCTTGTCCCTATCCACAAAAAAGGTTCTCGGTCTAGCCTCAATAACTACCAGATGATCGCCCTCCTTGACGTCGAAGGGAAGGCCTATGCAAGCACTCTACTTCAAGAACTGACAACTTGGGTAGAAGATCACAAACTGATACCCTACACCCAAACTGGCTGCCAAAAGGGCTGCCACATGAAGACAACTTGATCTGTCTAACTCACATGATGGAGGGCACACTCGCTACAAAAGGAAAGTCACTATATCTTGGTTTCATCGACTTCCAAACCGCTTTTGACAGTGTTATTTGTCCCTGATTGTGGGGAAAATAAAAAAACTGGGGCATTTCGTAGTTCCTATTAAACGCTCCCATCGCTCTGCACACTGGCACCTGGGTAAAAATAAGAGTTTCTTCTGGATGGTCAACAACCAATAAAATGATGACAAACAGAGGCCTAAGGCAAGGAAGCATTTTGGCCCCACTACTCTTCATTCTGTACCTAGCAGACTTGCCTGAGTGGCTGTCTCTCTCTCAAGCATTTCCGCCCAAAAGTTCATCCACCAAAATTCAATCAATGCAATATGCAAATGACACGATTCTCCTCGATCAAACCCAGGTGAGCCTGCATAGGCTCCTTGACTTAGTGGCCTCGTACTGCAAAACAAATGCTTTAGAGATCAACATTGCCAAAACAAGGGTGATGAAGGCATTTCGTCAATGAGCAAGGAAGCGCTTCTGGTATATTGAAGGAAAATCCATAGAGGTAGTGGCCGCATATAAGTCATGAAACAATGTTGAGCAGCTCTTGGAAATCTAGATGGGCACTTAAGCCTGTTACAAATCATTTGGGGTCTGAAAATATTGCTCCGCTGCTTTGGGTCCTGCAGCAGGAGTTCAGAACTGCTGCATAACATTGGATACAGATACAGCGTGCCAGAATATTTGCCCAAAGGCAATGTATATTTACTTGACGGACAAAGACGCAAAAGAAGCGCCACTTGATGAAAGATCAATGCTTTCCAGGTATTCACAAGTCAGTTTGCAGCTGGACATTTGGTAATCTTGGGGGCACAAATGGCACATATCTGGGCCTTAAAATAGGGACAGATGCAGCAACCACCCGAATGCCAAGGTATGCACAAGCCAGCAATACAGCAGCTAGCCTCCCCTCCTACATCTTCTTCATATAATTTTTCCCAGCAGGGTCCCCATCAGTCCTCGTCGGACATCAGGTTGTACTGTCTTGATCTCATGCAACAAAAGTGCTGTATAGGCGTTCCGTATATATTGTAGATAATTTGGTTTAGAGCAGAGAATGTAGCGTTCGGGGGTAGTAGGTGATGGAATTTAGGTAGGTACACGTCAGTATTAGCTGAGAGTGGTTGAAGAAAGGTTGTAGCTGCCAGACATCAGAGAAAGTTGGGAAGTGGATGAGTGGTTGGACTGGGCAAGTGGGGTTGCTATAGTTTTATAAGTATTGCGGAGGTTTAGTTGGAGAGTGGGTGAAGTTTGAGTGCGAGGGGAGGATTGGGTGTGTTCATTGAAGTCAAGTTGTTTTGAGCACTGGTTTGTGTTGACCTCCATTGTTGTGCATTCTTTTGCTGTATTATGATTTTACGTGATAATGTGGTTGATCCGGATACCATGGGCTTTTGAACCCAGAAGTGTTGAACTTGTGCTTGTATCTGTGTATCATTCTGCATTAGCTCTACACGAGGCATGCTGAAGGTGTTACATGAATATATATGGAGCATAGACCATGTGAACCATTTGTGCATCAGTGTTATTCCACATATGTCTGAAATGCAGCCATGATTGGATTTAGGTACATGTGAATGACAATGACCCTTTGTGTGTGATCTGAGGTATGGTCATAAGGTGCTGATCTACTTCATCCTCTAGATCTAGAAGCAGAATGAAGATTGTAGTTAATAGGCATGGGTGTTATTAGTTGATTGCTACAAACATGCAACTGCCACAGATGTAGGACATGGTATCCCTCCATGGTGGACATGTCTATATCAAGGACTCCTTACATGCTCGAGATCTGTAGTGGTGTCCCATGTCTTGACATTGTAGCGGGTATTGACAGCAATAGTTGTAGTGGGTTTTAACTTTTGATATTCGAAGGCTTGTGTTGTGCGATGATGGTACTTGTATATTTATGAAGTTACTAAAGTAGCCTATGGTCATTTTTTCATTTTATTGATCTGACAGGTCTGAAGTTTTCTTTTTCAATCTCTACCATGTGCCCTGGGAAGAGGGGGGCTAGTCTTTCCTGATGTCATACTCTTTTCCCTTCATATCCGAATGAAAGCGAATGGGCCTTACTGCGTGCAATCTTAGTGTATGTGCCATTTCATCTGGCTCTAGGGCATGTTAGTTTTGCACATGGAAATAATGGGTGAAATACCGCATGCAGGAAAAAATAAAATGTGTGGTCAGGCTGAGCAGAATTAAGGAAGAATTCATGCGGAAATTAATCTCTGCCGCACTCTAATCCAGAACATGTTTTGTTTAACTTGTCTTCTGAAGATGCAGCGTTATTCAAAATGTCTTGCCAGTGGTCTGAGACCTGCTGCTGGCAAGCCATTATCTGCCCAATTTACTAACAGCTCTTATTTTATCTGAAACAAATCATCTGTGAATATTAGAGACTTTGCTAATTTATTAGCAATCCCTTTCCAGAATCAATAGTTTGCTGTCGTATAATCGTAAGCCTCTATAAATATGTCCTTCCCTGTGATTTAAAGTCAAATTAAAGAAGAAAGCAAAAAATATTTCCCACATTTCATTTTATGCATGCCTCTTAAATCCATGAACCTATATATTTTGCCTCCGAGTTGTCAAGGCAGAAACTACTCTACTTTGAAGGAGCAGCACTATTGACCTTTTGGCCAGCAAAGCAGATTTACTAGCAGTTATTTTTAGAACATTTAAATTATGTAATTGTCCCAAATGGCAGGCTGCACCGAGATAAAACCAGCCTAACTCTCTCCCACACACGCACACGCACCCAGGGGAACCGATCAGACGATGAAAGCGCCTCAGTGTCTGCTGCCAAGGGGAGGGGGCGAGGGGAGTGACGGGCAGGATCAGAAACATCTCCCTCCCTCTGTCCACAGTCTGGGTGTGTTGTGTTACACTTCTCCATATCTCCTCACACTTCCGTTGGTGTTCTGGGTTCAAGAGTACCACCCTTTGAATGGCATCTTTTTAGCTAGCAGCTGTGGTGCTTTGAAAAAAAGAAAAGAAACCAGGGGGCAGGTTTACAAACCCCTTGCGCCTCATTTACACTGCCGTTGCGTCACTTTTGTGACGCAGCAGCGGTGCAAATCCTGCTCCATGGTGCGGGGGTACTTACAACGTGACGCATCTGAGAGATGTGCTACAAAAGGGGGTGGTGATGGACGGAGCATCTGAATCAATTAAACACTCACACCCAGTCAAAAGATCTGGGTTTAATTCATCACTGTTCTTTAGCCCACTCTGCCACCCCAGTTCAGACATGGCTATATGCAAATCAATCTGACCCTGTGCCTCATGGGATCAGTCCAGCCCGAACTGCCAAGCCATGTCTTCCATGGACCGGAAACGAGCTTCCGAGGACCGGTTTCTGGCATTCCAGCCGTCTTCAGCCCGGCGTGCTTGAATCCAGTGGCAAAGTGAGCAAGGGACTCACGTCTGAGCATACCCTGCCACACTCATGGCGGCCAAAAGCGGTATAAAAGGGGGTGGTGATGGACCTCGGAAGCGTGATGGGTTAAACCCAGATCTTTTGATTGGGTGTGAGTGTTTGATTGAATCAGATGCTCCGTCCATCACCACCCCCTTTTGTACCGCTTTTGGCCGCCATAAGTGTGGCAGGGTATGCTCAGACGTGAGTCCCTTGCTCACTTTGCCACTGGATTCAAGCAAGCCGGGCTGAAGACGGCTGGAATGCCAGAAACCGGTCCTCGGAAGCTTGTTTCCGGTCCAGGGAAGACATGGCTTGGCAGTTCGGGCTGGACTGTTCCATGAGGCACAGGTTCAGACTGATTTGCATATAGCCATGTCTGAACTGGGGTGGCAGAGTGGGCTAAAGAACGGTGATGGATGAAACCCAGATCTTTTGACTGCGTGTGAGTGTTTGATTGAATCAGATGCTCCGTCCATCACCACCCCCTTTTGTATCGCATCTGAGAGATGTGTCACGTTGTAAAGCCCTGCGCCACATATAGGTGTTCCTGTGCAGGGAGGGGGAGGGGCGTTCTGGCGCAGGAACGCCTCCTAAATGTGGCTGAGTGAAATCTACAAGATTTCACTCAGTCACTTTTAGGCCCATGCTGCGTCAAAACCCTGCGCCTGCTTGAAGCAGGCATAAGGATTGACGCAGCATTAACTAGATAGGGCCCCCAGAGCATTGCTGGAGCTGCGTCGCGCTTGCGATGCAACTCCAGCAATGCATCACTTTTACGGCACATATGCGTCACGCATCTGTGCCATTTTTGCCCCATGGTGGGCCGCATTTACAAAGCGGTGCATTCATGATGGCGGAGCTGTGGCGCACAATAACTGGCGCATCCCTGCTTATTTGCAGGGATGCGCCAGTTATTGTAAATATGCCCCTTAGAACCCTATGTACTAAAGTGGGTCTCAAAGAGACCATTGTTTTTTTTTTTTTTGCATAACACGCCTTTATTTTGCTTTGGGACTGATGTATTAATCAGTCGCAACATAAAATGCCCATTCGGAGGGAGTTGCACAACATTCTGCTTCATTAACATTTTTGAAAAAGGATTTTTGTTAGGACTGTCTGCAAATGACTGCAAATATAAGGATGGAAGCGTCCTAGGGACAGATCACCATCACTGCCTTCGCATTCCCTGAATGCTGATTTTTTAAAACACAAACACAGCAAGCGTCTAATAAAGGGACAAGCCCTGATTTTTAAAATTAAGGCTGGCGTTTAATAAATGGCACGCAGGGAGCATGCAGGAGTGCCCTGGCCATCATTGTGCTCCTGCCAGTGCCAGAAATCCGCTGTAGATAGCTTCCATTTTGCAAATACCTTACCATTCCTTTTAAGAGTAACAGATCATAGTCGCAACTGCAATTGAGGTTGCAAAGTATTGAGACATTGCATAGCGAATTGCAAAGGAGGAGGGGACACCCGTTATCAACCCCTTTCTTTTCTTCACAATTTATTAGGGGTAAGAAAGTGCACTTTGCAAGCCTGAAAGTCATTTCTGGGTTGCAATGTAGCTTTTGTGCTTTTTGACGTGCGTTGTTCAAAGCTGGTCCCAAAGCCTTTGATTTGGCAATTCACATTCTTTGTGATAGCAAAAATGCTTTGCGTATCAGGCCCATAATTCCTCCATGTACCTGTCATCCCTCATCTCCCTTCCTTCATTCTCAGCCTGCTCCACCACCAAATGACCTCCCACAACACTCCGAAAAATTGAATGGGAGAGTGAACAGGTGAGATACCAACTCTGCCTGATCAATCTCTTTCACTGGACTTCGAGAGAGGATTCATTCACACCACACACGCTCCGTACCATTTAATGAAATCTTACTGTCAGAACCCCGTTCAGAAGGCCCTGGGACAAGCCACTGCAGGCTCTCCTATTTAAATTTCCACTGTTAAGTGCTTAACTCTCTCTTGGCCTGCATCAGTTTGGCATATAGTGCTGCACAGTGCACGTGTGGTATACATGTTCTGGGTGCATGTGTGCCTTTGATTAGTACAATACAGGGATAATGCAGTGCTGTGCAGTACATTCATATTATATGCATGTGCTGAGTGTCTGTGTGCCTGTGAATACTACAGTGCATTAAGGCTGTCGTGCTGTGCTGTACAGCGCATGTATTTCATAGGCATGTGCTAGGTTTATGTGCACCTTTGAATAGTACAGTATATGGTAGACTTTTGGCTGCATTTTAAGAGACCCAGGGTTGACTGGAGAAACATGAAAAGAGGAGGTAGAGGAATCCCCTCAGACAGTTTTGTGGATTGCTGCATTCCTTTAGGTTGGGTGGGAGATACTGGATAAATGGAAGCCAGGCTGTTTGTACACTTCAAAGGGCGCTCTTTGATTCTGACAGAGGTCAGTGGGAAGAAAATTACACATCTCAGCACATCTCAGAAAGAAGATGGGGTTGATAAGAGAATCATAAAGAGCAGAGCTGAGGCCATGGGTTAACCTTTTGATAAATATATCGCTGTGGCTGACATTCAGGTGAAACACTCTAGTCACTACCATCGCCTGTGTTGTGGGGCTAATAGATTAGGAGAAGCTCCTGCTTTCACAGTCTGCTTTCTGGAGGAAGAGAGAACTGAGGAGAGGGTTCTCCAAAAGTAAGCAGACCATCACCATAAAACGAGGTTAGTTGTGTGCTGGTACTCATTGGAATTCCCACCTGAGAGCCCAATGGTCTGAAAGATGTGGTCATGGCTCCATTACCAATGTGAATATCATTGGGGTAAGGGGCAACCTAACATGTACCCCTAATCTCTTCAATGTTTTCTAATATGATTGGTCTTATTTTTATCTTAGATGTTGGGTTCGAGCATAGCAGGCTCACTCAGTTGGTCCATTGCAGTATAAGCCTCATTTTTCTCAGGACTACCATCAAAAATATCCAGCTGAGGGTATTGAAGGCCTTTTCAAAGTCAATCATCAGTATCACTATATTTGCTAGGTCACTGAGCGCATTCCCAGCTATCTAAAAGGATGTTATATTGTTCATGACAGTGTAGTGACCCAGGATGAATCCGTTTTGGTCTGGGCTAACCAGCATTGGTAGCAGGTGCAACATTCTTTGTGCTAAAAGTTTGCTAAGGATAATATAATCCATGTTTATCATTGACAGTGGTCCTAAGACATTCTGCTGATATGGTTGCATGAAGGCCTAGGAAGTGATGCTATTAAAGCCCCTGTCATGGACTGAGGCAGATCACCTTTTTATAAGGCTGTTATGTTTCAGTTTCATCAACTTTTATTCGATTATCAGTTTGAATAATTATAAAAAGTACATACTAAAGATTACGAACACATGAGTGAGATAAAATAAGTCAAATTAAAAAGATATTTAGATAGAAAAATAGGTTTTACAGTTCCGTACAGTTCTGGTTTAACTAGAAACGTTACGACGTATTGTTAAGACTGCTTTAAGAAAAGTCACTATGAGTTTAGCTTCATGTACCGATTTCAGAGATTGCAAGTAAAGAAATGCCGGATAGCATTGTCTGTATCCACTGGTTCGGAGAATCGGGATAATCCACGTTTTCCTTGGTAGTTTATAGTATTTGCAAAATAGAACAACGTGGATCGTAGATTGTAGGGAGGTTCCGTCACAGGGACAGTTCATCAGGTTGCGCGACCAGTTATGAGTTTCCGGAAATGAAACTAAACGGAAAAAGATGTTAAAGCGTAGTCTTGTTAATAAAAACTTTTCATGATTAGATAAAAAGTACGTCAGATAGGGCTGTATGCATTTTCCAGACTGTTGGGCACAATTTTTTTCGTTTAGTGGTTTTGTGATCTCTGCCTGGTTCCGTAGATCTCTCAAATGGCCCATACACAATAACTT
The DNA here is from genome assembly GCF_964263255.1 of Lissotriton vulgaris. NCBI lineage: Eukaryota > Metazoa > Chordata > Amphibia > Caudata > Salamandridae > Lissotriton > Lissotriton vulgaris. The sequence goes on along the minus strand of NC_141697.1, from coordinate 350,906,013 downwards.
TAACTGTTTCCTGGAAATGTCTTCCACTGAAGGAGGTTCTTCAAAATAGGACTCGCGATCCAGGTCTTTAAAGAAGTTACATACATAGGTTAGCCACGGGATTTTTCGCCATTTTGTCAGGGCTAAACAGTCAGTGATGAGGGAGCGAGTTAGGTGACATTCGGGGTTGCACCATATTCGATGCCACAGTGGGATAGGCTGGCATCGAATGGTGTCAATGATGTATTCCATGCCGAGCTCCCGGTGTGAAGCTATTATCGGGGAACTTTGAGGGAGGGCTAAAATGTATTTTATAAAAGCATTTTCAGTGTCCTGTAGCTGGTCGATACGTCCGTGACCCCAGATTCCAGCTCCATAGGTGGCCACACTATGGCATTTTGCATAGTATATAGTCAGGAGTTCAGGTGGCGCTGGTTTCCCCAATTTCCTCGAGAAAGAGGTTAGTGCCGATGTTGCACGACGAAAGTGGAGATTCCTGGCTTTAATTGCCTTTCGCCAATTCATTGCATCGTCCACTAGGATTCCCAGGTATGGGTAGACTGGGGTTTTTTCCAGTTTGATGTTATCAACCATTATTGGTTTGGGGTTTTTGATCCTGGGACCAATATGCATTGTGAAAGTTTTCTTGATGTTTATTTTGAGACCAAGTGAGTCCATGAATGCTGCATATTTATTGATTTGTAACTGGAGTTGGTTTAAAGTCCGTGCTAAAATGACTGAATCGTCAGCATACAACAGTGTGGGTATCGGGCGATGATTTATCTGGGGTAGGTCCTGGCTCCCTTCCAGCATAGCCTGTTCAAGCCCGTTTGTATAAAGGGTGAACAGGAAGGGAGCCAGTACACATCCCTGTCTTACTCCCTTCGTTATTTGGAATGAACGGGACAGTTCGCCGCTGGTACCGAATCTTACTCGGCCTACAGCATTGGAGTAGAGTTCTCGTAGGAAGGTTATTATCGGGGGATCCACACCAAGGTCGCTTAGTGTTTGCCAAAGTTTCGCATGCTGGACGCAGTCAAATGCCGCACTTAGGTCGGCATAGACGAGGAAGATGTTACCTTCTTTGGCGTGAACGTATTTACCAGCCAGGAGAACAAGATTGAGGGCCTGCTCCACGGTGCCGAGCCCCTTCTGGAAACCATATTGCAGGTCGGTTATGATGTTATTCTCCCGGGCCCAAGATTGTAATCGGTCCAGGAGTACTCGACCTGCAATCTTACCCATGGAGTCCAGAAGGGAGATTGGTCTGTAGCAAGCGGGATCGTTGCGGTCGCCTTTTTTGAAAATGGGTAAGAGGATTGATGTTGACCATGAATGGAAAAGGCCGACCGAAGTTACTGCTGACATGACCCGGGTGATTATCTGCGACCAAAAGTCCACATCATGGAGGAACAAGTCCATTGGAACACCGTCAGGGCCAGGGGCCTTTCCAGTTTTAGAAGCCCTGATTGCTTTTGTGATTTCGTTAAGATGGAAGTATATCTTAATCGGATAGGTGTTGTTTCTCGTTGGCTGGACCTCGTGTGTTGGATTTTCTACTGCGGAGTCTGAGGGTGTTCCAAAGATTTTTGCAAAGTGGGAAACCCAGTCTTCCTCGGTTATTGCCACATCAAGATGTTCGATTTCTGTGCTATTGGCCAAGAAAGGAGATCTAATGACTTGCCAGAATGAGGTGCTGTCTTTTCTTCGGGCACTGTCGTGTAATCGTAGCCAAAGATCTTGTTTAATTTGTTTTTTGCGGTCTTGCCTGGCAGAGTTGTATATTTTTCTCAGGTAAGAAATTTCCTGGGGGTCTCTCGTAGGTTTATGCAGGGCTTCTTTAAGAGATGAAAGTGCCTTCCGACAAGCGGTGTCGAACCATCTCGTGGTAGGGGACTTAATCTTGTTTTTTAAGTTGATAAATAGCTCATCCCTTATTGTTTCCTGGATACTTTGGAAACAACTGATGATTATTTGGGGTGGTGCCTCCAGAGACATGCATTTGGATAGCCATTGTTCAGTTTTTTCAAGGACCCTCTGTGTCACCTCTTCCGGGTCGATCTTGGCCCATTTAACTGTATACCCATTCAGTTTGTTTATGGACAGTGTTTGCTGGTTGAGGGAGCTCGACTTTACAGGGTGAACTCTTGCCAGTTTGATGTTGATTTTTATACTGAGCGGGTAGTGGTCACTTGTTGGATTGGACCCAGTTTCAAAGTTCGCTAGTTGCCCTTTGAGTGAATGTGAGGCTATTATGTAGTCTATGGTTGTAGAGTAGCCTCGCCCATGGAAAGTAGGTAAGAAATCCTGCTGCGGGTCAACCAATTCATTCACGTAGTCCAGGTCTAAGGAAAATAGGATGTCGTTAAGTTTGTTTCCACATATCGAGTGTACGAAGTGGGGTATAGGGTTACCAAACTCGTTTTGGAGTCCACAGTTTCCGTTTTTGTGGTTTGGGCACAGAGGGAAGTTGAAATCGCCACCCCAGATTATATGAGTTGTAGATGTATTGTTATCGTTTTGAAACGAAGATAGAAATGTGGCGATCTCTTCTAGGTTTGACCAGCAGTCCGAGGTACCAGAGTTGTTGTAGTAATTTATGAAAATATAGTTATTGTCTTTGGATGCTGTTATCTGCGTAATTTGCATAATTTGGAATGTTGGGGACTCCTTTAGTAATTTCACTCTGAGGGGGAGGGTATTAGCAACGTAAGTCGTGAGCCCCCCCTTTGGTCTGCCCATATTTCCCTGCACTGCTGGGGTGAAGAGAGTTTTATATCCCGCAAGGTGTAATGGGGTTGTGCACCATGTTTCTTGAAGGCACAGTATCTGATGAACCCTGGCTGTGTCGAGCCATAACCCCAGTGATATTTTTGAGGACAAGCCTGCAGTGTTCCAGTATGCAATGGAGAAACTCAGGTTTGTGGGGTCAGTAGTGGAGTAAGGTGTAACTAATGAGGTATTCGCAGTCTGGGTTTCTGTCGGTTGGTGTATTTGGGCCTGTGAGGGGTTAGAAGAAGCTTTAAGAATTATGGTTTGCTGGTGGTGTGAGCCAGTGGTGTTTCCGTCTGGATCTGTGGAGGTTGTGTAGATAACATTGTTAGAGGTGCTAGGGGAGACAATGAAAGTTTCCGGGAATGGTTTTTTTTGGTTGCACGGAATAGGCTCCAAGGGTACTCGTTGCTGGATTGGATTTATTAGTTGTGGTGTGATAATGGTGTTTATATTCTTAGGTTCAACCCTGAATGGTCAATCGACCATCTCAAGGCAGTCAAAGCGGTTTTGTGTTGGAAAGCCCTGCCAGCCTTCGTATGATTGAAGGGGTCTATCTTGCCAGTATTGCCTTGGCCAATCTCTCGGGGCATTTCTGCTTCCGTGGTCGTAGGTATACTCCATCTGCTTACATGGTTCTTTAGGGGTCTGGTGCCAGTTCCAGGATGGGGTATAGCGATGTTGTTTTGCTGGAGGATAAAAGAAAGAGAGATGCCGAGCATCAATTCCCCCCTTTTTTTCCAGCGAGGGCCAAGCGCAGATATAATCCACAGTGGAGGGGTCTCTGCATGTTACTATAATGCAGTCTCCGCGGGTCGTTTTTGTTGTTTTGCCTACCCATACTACCCTACGGACTGTGGAGATCCCTCCCGAGTGATGGGATTCTAGTGGCCTGTTGATTCTTAGCCATTGCATGACCTTGTTTTTAAGTGACCATGCAGTTTCAGGTGTCTCATCGGTTAGTTCTGGTACACCGGTAAGTACTATTGTATATGGGGTGGCTTCTGGAGGCAGGTGAGCTGGGCGTCTGGATGCTGGTGTTTTTTTGGGGATATTTTTGGGAGAAGGCTGGGGGACCGCTGATTTTGGTGGGAGAGGTGTTGGCTTTTTTATAGAGTGAGGTTTGCTAGGATTATTTGTGGCGAGTCCTGGAGTAACTAGGGTTGCCGAGCCTGTATTAGGTGTTTGTTGGTTCGGTACCACAGTGATTTTACTCTGCTGTGGTCGGGGCGTTGTATTTTGTGAATTTTGGTTCGTAGTATTTCGTTTTGGGTATTTTGGGGGTAGGGTGGTCGGAGTTGGTTGTTTTATTACTTTGGGTGGTTGTGGTTGAGAATAAGTTTTGGAAGACTGCGGGACATTTCGCTGCCCCTTTTTTTCTATGCATGTATTGGTATCAAGAAGTGTTGCAGAAAGTATGGTCAGCTGAGCTTCCAGGTTTCTGATGCTTAGTTGGATAGGTTTCAGATACTGGAACAGGAGGTCTTTTGTTGTGGTTAGAACTTGTGAGGTAACTTTGCATGTTCTGCAGAGGTTGTCAGTAGCCTCATTGGGGATTGTAGAAGGTGGGAAGTTAGCTACAGGAGAAGGTAGTGTATTTTGTTGCAGGGATTGTGTTGTGAGGTTTAGGTGGTCTATGACATGACCTGAACAAGGAGCCGTAACTGGTACATTATCAGTGGGTTTTGTGCTGCCTAGTTTTGGGATGGCTCCTTCCCTTTCTCCTCGGAGGTGCAAATCTGAGTTAGTCTGGGATTCTTCCTGAGTTTGACAGGCCGCCAAATCAGGGGTTGCCTCTAAATTGTCTGAAGTTAATGATAGGTCAGACTCAGACTGTGTTACGGATAGATCTACTATAGATGAGACTGTATTAATATCGGGAGCAGACACGGTTACGGGAAGGGAACAATTTTGGGAGTCAAGGTGAATGGGGGAAGTGGCGGTTGCTAAGGTACCTAGGGACAATCGTTTTGCGTTCATGAGGTCCAGTGACACTCTCTTTTCGAGAAGGGAGATGCTCTGATTGATTACCTCGTGTGTTCGTGAAATGAATAAGTCAATAGGCCCAGTTATTTGTGCTACCTCCTGGGCGTTCTTAGATTTGGTCTTTGTAGTACTCCTGGTTTTGGGCGGCATGATTGTGGTCTGCTGGCTGAGGTTTCCGGAATTAAAGGGGGGTGGCCCGGTCCGGTCTCTACCGGTCACTAACGGGCAACAACGGGCCCGCCCTTGGCCCGGGCTTCGCCCGGGCTGCGACCCACGCGTGTCCCACGTTGCGTGGTGTGCTCTCTCTTTAGTAGCTATTGAGTCAGAGGGGGCCTGGCACTGGGAGGGGGCGCGGCTCACTCGGGAAGAGGACCAGCTGTTGGTGTTGCTTGCTGGTCCTCGCAGTCCCGGGGCCGCACCTCTCACCTCCTCTGCGGCCTCGCTCACACACGGCTCCTCGCGCTGATGACTGTAGAACCAGGAAAGGGCTGGAAAACAAGTAAGCTGCTCCTGCAGCGCCGGTCAGAGTTCAAGGATGCAAAACCTCTATTCGAGCGGCGCCCGCGAAGCGGGAGCCGCGAGAGGTAATAAGCGCTTGGCTGGGGGCGTGGCACTGGGAGGGGGCGCGGCTCACTCGGGAAGAGGACCAGCTGTTGGTGTTGCTTGCTGGTCCTCGCAGTCCCGGGGCCGCACCTCTCACCTCCTCTGCGGCCTCGTTCACACACGGCTCCTCGCGCTGATGACTCTAGAACCAGGAAAGGGCTGGAAAACAAGTAAGCTGCTCCTGCAGCGCCGGTCAGAGTTCAAGGATGCAAAACCTCTATGCGAGCGGCTCCCGCGAAGCGGGGGCCGCGAGAGGTAATAAGCGCTTGGCTGGGGGCGTGGCACTGGGAGGGGGCGCGGCTCACTCGGGAAGAGGACCAGCTGTTGGCGTTGCTTGCTGGTCCTCGCAGTCCCGGGGCCGCACCTCTCACCTCCTCTGCGGCCTCGCTCACACACGGCTCCTCGCGCTGATGACTGTAGAACCAGGAAAGGGCTGGAAAACAAGTAAGCTGCTCCTGCAGCGCCGGTCAGAGTTCAAGGATGCAAAACCTCTATGCGGCTGTTATGTACTTTCTTGTAGATGTGGGTCAAGCAGACCAGAGTAGTTTTTGTAGAATTCAATCATCAAGCTGATCCCGGTGACTCCATAACAGCAATAAGATAAGATAATCACTGTAACTTGGGCATCACATTCACCCTTATGAACCGTGATGATATTCTGCCTTTTTTAATGGAACTTAAAATCTTCTCTCTGAAGTTATATCAACTATCCATCTATGCATTGCAGTAATTATTTTTCTCGTCTTAAACCTGATGCCTGAGCTTTAACTTGGGGAAGACTGGCAACTGTGTTCTCCAAGTAGACATTATAAAAGGTCTTTCATAAGAATAACATACTTTTTTTTCCAGGTGTGCATCATTTTGACCTTAAGCTAAATACAACTAGTATACATAGTTCCCAAACTTCATTCGTAAACCATGAATACATGCAATATTTCAGATTTACATTGCCAGTGGGTCCTACCCAAGTGTAAAAAAGATCTTTTCATCTATTTCTATGATTTTATCTTTCAGAGCATTTATGCAGTTTTTTATTTATTAGAGAAGCTTCTTTAGATTTTCTTTTGAAAAGTATGAAATAGTGTGGTACTTAAAACAGTTCACAAGTAATATTTATCTGGACGCTTTAATGGAGCATCCACCCATCTTTTAGCTCCACAAGCAACTGCTCTCTCCCACATTTAGAATTAAGAACATGACTTAAAGCTAAACACCATGACATTACAAAGATGGCTGCCAAGCTAGACTGTACATTACAGTGCACACAATCTGCACAGAATTATTCACATTTAACATTCTACTACATTACTACATACCTACCTTCCTAATAAACAAAATGTGCAAACAAATAACAATATTAAGATAAAATAATAAGATTAATGAATAGAAAACATATATGAATAAAATATATACTGTACAGTCACAACACACTAAGGGCCAGATGTAGGTGGCCATTTACCAGCCGGGAACGGCCGATTTCGGCCGTTACCGACCGGTAAATGGGTTTTTGGGATGTAGGGGGCCAATTTTACCGATTCGGTAACTTCTAGATGTAGGTGGGACTCTTCTGAGTCCCAAAGGCCTTTCAGATTCGGTATTTTACCACCCAATCCAATTGGGTGGTAAAATACCGAATCCAGGTGTGCATGCACATATGTGCATGCACACCTATGCCATGTGACAGACAGGCATGCCCTTAGGGCATGTCTGTGTGCCACATGGCACACATGCCTGTATTTGAGGTGCTAGTGGGTATCAAAGTGACACCCCCTGCACCCTTGCTGGAATCGGTATTTACCGAATCGGTAAATACCAAATCTTAACGATTCGGTATTTACCGATTCTTTAATACCTACATCCCCCCCCCCCTCTATTTTACCACTTCTTAAATACCGAATCGGTAAAATTCGGTATTTAAGAAGTGGTAAAATAAAATTACCTACATCTACTCCCAAGTCACAATAAGCGGTATAGTTAATACAATACAACATTTTCAAAGCTTTTAGGGAAACATCTCTTTTTATTTGCAATTTAGAACCATGTGATAACTCATTTAAAGTATGAGTTGGTGTCCCAAATTCTTTAACTTCCACCATATCACTGACAATATCAGAATCATTGTAATCCTTACAATCTTTATGTGTAGTAACATTGACCGTGGCCAACCTGGATAAACTCCACTAAGAACCATTACATAAACAGGCAGGGGTTTTTCCCAGTTTCACAACTTCTAATACCCCAGAAAACTTGGAATATACTTTCTTCACATGCATAGGTACCTCATTTTTACTTTATCACCTACTCTCAACCGTTTTTTTTGAAGACTCTCCCATTCACCATGTGCCTTTCCTTTTTCATACAATTTTCATTCACCATCTTGTACATTTTGTTTAGATCAACCATATTCTCTTTGGGCTTAAACCAACTGAGATTCACCTCTGGCCTAAGTTTCTTACCGTAAGTAAAAGAAATGGTAAAAATGTGGTGTACAATGTGGTGTGCAATGATAAGACCAAATAGGATCTGCTACATTTTTTTTTAATATTAATGAATGCTTTAAGAGCTGGTTGAATACCTTCAACCACAGTTTTATTGAATCTTTCAACGAAAGCATGCATATTTGGTGAATATAACGCTGTCTTCACATGTTGAATGTTAGCTTATTTAAGAAATGGTGTGAACAAACTAGACGTAAACTGTGTCATTATTTGACACTATATACTCAGGTAAACCTTCCCTCCTGAACAACTCCTGTAAAAACTCAATGATGGTATCAGAATCAACATGCAAAACCCATTTTACATCTACCCATTTTGAAAAATAATGTATCACCACTATAATAAAAGCTTTGCCATACAAGATACCTTCATAAGGGCCTAAAACATCAATAGCCAACCTTTGTCATGGCTTTTCTGGAACAGAAGTATCTAAATGGGTAATTTGTTGTGTTTTAAGCACTTTGTCTGAATTTGCACACGTTGAACAGTCGTTTACAAAACAGATAATATCAGTATCCATATACGGCCAACAAAACTGATCAATTACTTTTTTGACTGTATTGGTTTACCCTAGATGTCCCAGATGAGCAATAGACACCAAAGTCTTTCTAATACCAATTAGAGGAACAAATACTTCACCTTTCAACTCAACATAATTTGCCAGTGAAAGATCAAAGATCTTGTCCGACCTTCCAATAAACAAACAGGGGCATATTATCAAGGACCAGTGTTAAAATTATCGCTGTTTTATCGTCAGGAAACTGCCGATAAAACGGTGATAATGTGCTTGATAATACTCCCTTGCTTATCCCCATAGAAGCCCATGTTCTTGTGTTAACATGGGCTTCTATGGGAATTAACAAGGGCGTATTATCAAGCCCATTATCGCAGTTTTATCGGCAGTTTCCTGCCGATAAAACGGTAATAATTTTAACACCGGTCCTTGATAATATGCCCCACAATTCTTTAGATAAATGCTTCTCTAACGGCTATCCTTTAACAATATATTCTTTCAATAATTTCATAGTCTCATCCTCCGATGTAGCTTTGATCCATTTTTCTTTGGAAATTGCTTGTCCCATGGAAAGTACAACATCTTCCATGGTGGCAACCACACACTCCTCATGTGCAATCAATTTATAATCCTGGTGCATTATTACCAGCCAATCTACACAAACAATCTGCCAGAACATTCTGTACTCTGGGTATATATACTACTGTGAAATTATATTCATGCAATTTTCCCGCAGCCTTATCAACCTAGACAACTCTTTTCCCGCTCCATTTTTGGACAGTAATGACATTAATGATTTGTGATCCTTTTTAAGCTGAAATATGTCTTTAAATGCTCAGCTACCCACACACACCCCAGGGTTTCTCTATCTATAGTGGAGTATTTGATTTCAGTAATTGTAAGTTGTCTTGACGCAAAGGCAATAGTATTTTCAATACCTCCTCTAAACTGACTCAACACACCTCCTAGTCCTGTACCACTGGCATCTGACACTCTACTGTAACTATATTAGTCACAGTTTCTGAAAATGTAGGCAATGGTTTGCATCCTCAAATGGCTTTTTTAACTGCTTTGAATGCCACAGTATGTTCATTTGTCCATTGAAACTTAAATCCTTAGCAACAAAACACACAAAGGGTTGAGGCAAAAAATCCTGCACCTATGACCTATAGTGGCTTAATAGTATGGCGATGGTGCTGAAAAACCAGGAAATGCACCCCCCTCCACTTCCAATTGGGTGAAACCCAAATACAGTCAAGAACAAAAATTGAAATTAGCACCCATCAATTGGAAATCTCGTTATAGTTCATTAAAGCATCAAATGTTCTTGATGAACAGTAGAAAAAGCAGGTCCAGATTTTTCTTATAATCAAAATAATTGTTCTTTATTGATAAATATATTCAGATGTTTTAAAATCCAATCATCACAATAATTATTTTAGCCAACGCGCTTTGTCTCTGGTGAGACTTCTTCTGGCCTCCAAATTTTATGTATGATGTTTAATCATGTTCCACTAGCAAAAAGAGCTCAGGGACACATATAAATATGGTGCCATGATAATCATCTTGGTGCAATGAACGTAAGACAAATAACAGAAATAGGCAGGGTAGCCAAGCGGCCTATTGCAAGGATGCCTGCGTCGTGGGGAGATTGTTTTTGTTCAGAAAGGGTTACCTTCCTGCACAAAACAATCTGAAATGACGTTTAAGATTGCATTAGCACACATAGAAGTTGAAAAATGGCATTGTTTCAATGATTATTTATGTGCAGGAAGGGAATGCAGCACACATAGTAACAGAAAAAAAAATCTAAGAAATTAATACATTTCTCCTCGCTGCACCTCCACACCCCTCCTCTGGGGAGGTGTAGCATTTACACGTATTTCCAGACTTACGATTCCTCGTACATTTTGAAATGTGTCTGATTCCCTGGGCGTTGCCCACAGCAACACCCATAGAACGCCCCGTTCACGAAAAGTGATGCGTGTAAAGGGGCCATATTTACAAGGACAGGAAAAGTTACGCAGGGTGGATTTTCTGTCCTTGTAAGTATAGAGCAGCAAAATTTGCCACTGGTACGTTATAAAAAGTGACGCTTCTGTGGTGCCAGGGGCTTCTAAATATACCCCCTTGATTTTACCGGAGGGTTTACACAGCGACCCAGACTCTGTGAAATGGACACCGTGCACGTTCCTCAATCCGAAAATGTATGCATCTTGTTTGAGGATAATCCCTATGGTTCACATCCATATTGTTGCCAAAATGTAGTAGTAAAAACAGTCCACAAGTAATATTCATGAACAAGCTTTTATGGAGCATCAACCCATCTTTTAACTCCACAAGCAACTAATCACTCCTACATTAAGAATCAGGAACATTACTTAAAGTTAAACACCATGACATAACAAAGTTAGCTACCAAGCTAGACTGTACATTACAGTGCACACAATCTGCACAGAATTCTTCCACATTTAATATTCTTCTACATTACTACACATAGCCTTTTAATTTGCTGGGTCTATGTCAGAATTGGGGTCCATCTTTATATCATACAGTTCCTTTCATGAATGTACTGCACCTAAAATTGCCTATGGTCTGGTTTAAACATCAGTTTGGGTATCAGATCATACTTTTGTCATTGGTTGTGGTAGTTTCTAGATTCGTTCGGACCTTAAAACATTCTTCAAGTCCATAGATTTATTCTGAACTATTTCTTGTAATGTCTTTAACCAAACAGAATGAAATCTCTCTTTCGCTTCAGCATTAATCAGTGATGCTTTTGTTTACTGCTAGTGGTGATGGACATTATGTTTTTGGGTTGAAACCAGAATAATGTTTGGATAAAAATTGGGTCCTAAATATTGATTATAAAATATCTACTCCTTTAGATTTAATATTATAAAATCTACACCAAATCGGAGGGTATTTCTGTAAACAATATTTAGGCACAATAATTATGTAAGATAATATTTCTGTAAATGATGCTCTGAAATGCAACCAATGGTGTTGCCATTCCTTGCTTCTTGTCTTCTAGATTGCTAATACAATGGGGTGCACTGTTCATGTTCCTCCCTTCAATTATAGTCAATGGGTTATCTGATTCACATGGTCTGTATCAGCAGTTGTCTCTCCATTCTCTGATGTTTGAAGGCTAAAGTCATCTGTATTAATCCTCGACTTCAAGAAAAGGTGTTGACGCCTTGTGTTGCATCTGGTAACATTTTACTAAAGGTGTCCTTTGATGTAAGGAGCACTGCCAGTTGTACACCAAGGCTATTAGATGTTGTCAGCGAGTGCTGGGATGTGGCTGGGCATGATGACAGTGATGACTGGAGAGGAACAGGAAAACTGCTGAAGTATGACAATTGTTAGATGGCACTGAAAGACCAGCTGTATCTCTGCACAGGTAGGTAACATTGCAGAAGGACAATACAACATTTATGGTGAATAACATGCTCCTGAGCTGCTGTTCTGAAGAAGATGTGAATTATTAACTAATAGAAATTAGCTCAACTATCTGGAAACTGTTTTCCCAGTGATGGCAAAGCTGAAACACTGAGAAATCTAGGTAGTAACAAGGGATCTCACCTTGCAAATTAATGATTCACTTGTTTCATGCAATGCTTAAACAATCGAGAGACCATGACACTGTAGCAGTTGTATATTACTAGCTAAGAGTTCATTATCAAATAGTTCCTCAAATGAAAGGATGCCAAACTTTATATTGAGATCTTTCAAAATGTACACCTACAGATCTCAAGTGACTGAAACTGACAGCAAGCTGGAAGGTTCTTGAGTAGCAATTGTTCATACTGTGGACTGGCTGTCAAGTTAGATGACCTCTGGCACCCTAGTTAAAGGAGCTTGCAGAGGTAAGCCCTTCTCAGCCAGCCACCAGAAGAAGGGTACCTGTCTGGAAAACAAAATGCCAGGCTGGAAAACATCATCCAGTAAAAGATGTCTCATTCTTCAAAGTTGGTCAAAGCCTTTTTACTTTTCTGCTTTGCTCTACTTAGAGATGGAATCTCCTGCCTGATAACTTGAAATTTCAACCCAAATGCGAGAAGACAATTCTACCAAAATCATTCTTTTGCACTAGAAGCTCTGCACGGTATGACTCTATGAGGCATTCAGTGCCCGTCATCTGTGAGCAAATAAACACATTAAGCAATGGCACCATCTCATCTTTGCCAGACCCTCAGATTCTCCATTAACTTCTACTGCAAGATACTTTCATCCCAACCTAAACACAGAGACTAGGGCCAAAGTCCTGTTCAAGGAGTAAAGTTGTTTGGTTTTTTTTGGAGTTTTCTATAGGGCAAACTTGACCTGACGGTATCGGGTATCAGAGCACGTTACACAAGCACCAGTTGCGCTACATAAGGACACATTAATTTTTGTTAGGCACTGGGAGATTAAGGGATTTGCCCAGAATCACAGGATGTTGCACGTCATTGGGAAGGCTCGAACCCGGTTTCCTAGATTTGAGGTCCACCACCCAACTCGTTAGGCCAACTCCTCTCCCCAAGAGAGAATTTATATCACTACTTAAAGCCACAACTCCCCTTTCGCTTACATAAAGTCCCAAGCTTCTTCTTTGAGTGTTCATTGTTTATAAGTGTTGGTAGCATAATTGTAGGACTACTCCTAAAGTGGAGGTTGCGCGATGAGAGGAAAGTGATATAACCTTGTATTAATTATTGCTGATTATCGCAGTGCACATCTCAATATTTAGCATGTGCTGTTTATTTGGCACAGGTATTAGTCCCCACAAGCGCTATGGAACTCTTAGTGCTCCAAAGTCTCAATTTACTGCAGTCAGTGTGGACAAGGATATGGTGTCACAGAGGCATCCTGAGAGGAGTTGGCCTAACGGCTAGGGCAGTCGACCATAAACCTGGGGAACTGGATTTGAGTCTCGGCAATGACACTGAACATCCTGTGATTCTTGGCAAATCACTTAATTGCCCCATACCCAACAAAAATGAATGTGTCCTCCTGTAACGAAACTGGTGCTATGTAAAGCGCTCTGATACCCAATTCGGGTCAAGTTTACTGTATATAAAACTCTGTTAAAAAAAAAATACTAGCCATCCTTTGCAGTACAACTACTGCTCAATAGGTGCTGGGAATTATCTTAGGCTCATTTCAAGGAAAAGTATGCTCACCTTTTCAGGGTGGGATTCCAAGATGATGCTTCTTCAGTCAATATCCGTTTCATACCAGTCAGGAAACAAGGCACACATTTATAAAAGAAGGACTTTGATCGTGAAGCAATATCTGAATAAAGGACAATATCAGAATCCCTTGTGTCTGGAAAGTTATTGAAATAGTAGTCACCTCAAAAGTTTCCAAATATCTGGAGAGCTACGGCCCACTCAATGACTAATATTTCGGCTTTTGACCAAGTCAGGAGACGTAAACATGCTGTTTAAATCAGAGGAAAGTTTCAAGCAGTTTTGTGATTTGAGGCAATGAATGTGCTTTTCTACTTTTGGCCCTATTAGCCACCTTTGATACTCTTGATCAAAGGTTGCAGGAATACGAAGGAAGCCTTAATCTGATTCACCCCTTTCTGTGAAACTTTACTACCTTGTTAATCAGGCACATTCCTGTTCAAAACAATCAGCCTCCTCTACAGAACTTTTGTCTGCTCTCTTCAAACAGCACATCATTTCATGAGAAAAAGCACTCACTGGACATCAATTTATTACGTGTTGTTTGTTGAGTCCTTGGGTGCTAAGTCTCTATCCCACTGCACATCCCCTGAGTAAGCCTTGAATTGACTTATATAGCATATTATTTTCCTTTGTAGATTTTCCCCTGAGGAAGGGACTGAATTGTCCCATAATTTCTTTTTCTACACCACACCAGTTTGGACCTGTCATGTATTTACCAAAAATACATAGGATATGCACGTTTAGCTAACATAAACTAAGGGGTTGGAGTCTACACTGATTCCCGACATCCCCAAAGGATATGTTAGCCTTTAGACCACTAGCTCACAGTGCTACCATAAGCACTCTAACCTTACAAAGGAGCAGAATAGTTTCTGCCAATTATTGAATATAGCAACCCTTGATCCTTCAGGGATAGTGGAAACAGTATGGTACTCTTCGCTCAGTCAATCATGCTCACGTACTCCCAGAGAGATACACAGAATACATGGTGGAGAGGTTTTCAATATGCATTTATTGAACCAACACAATTCAGTGTAAAACATGTTTGCTGCGACAATCATTAAACAGAAACAGATGTATAACATTACAAGCACCAATAGAGTAAATAAAAGGTAGTATTCTACCATGGTGCTCAAACAGTGAATATATGGAGGCACATAGATACATGGCAGTAATCAAGTGTACTCCTACTGTGCGGACCCTACCTAAGCATACCTAAATGTACCTAGCATGTGTGTGGGTGTAAAGCCAAGAATCACCCAGGAAAGAGCCAACCCCATTAACTTGTGGGAAGGAATGAAGGTCCCAATCTTGGTCTCAAGTTGGACATCCCGCAAGGGATATAAGACCACGGCATGCTGGAGCTTCTGCATTACGGAAACTCAGCGTCTTGTGTCAGCATGTAAGCTTCTCCTCTATCTATCTATTGTGGGTATGGTTCTTGAATACCGTAAAGATAGCCTTGGGGTTCCTTATACAATCAATATGTTGTGAGTATGATTATGCAAATGAGTCTAGAACAATACTTGTAACTATGCAAAGTAGTTCTTTCAGCCTAGGATGAAGCTGACCATGACTTTTAGACAGATTATGTTCATGCTGTTATGTACGTCATGTGCAGGGACTTGTCTAAGCATCCTCATGCATAATAAAATAGGCTAGTTTCAAGGAAATTGATCAACTTTTATTCAGAACATAACTGGGTAAAAGAACAGTGCTTAGAACCGTTAGGCAGAGCAAGTTAGGACAAATGTAGGTAAAAGGTCATGTAGCTTCCTAGGCGTAGATTGGGGTACATTGGGGTTCATAACACCAGCCATATTCAAGTCAGTCCTGACACTGCTCCCCATGGGAACAGTCCACTCCAAACTACCAGGCCAGGGCTTCCCTTGGACCAGAAACAAGCACCCTAGGACCGGTTCCGGGGTATCTCCCCTCATCAGCCAGGCTAGCTTGAATCGAATGGCACAGTGAGCACAGGACCCATGTCTTGGCATACCCTTCCCACTCAGGGCGACAAAAGCAAAAAGAACAGACAATGAACGGAATGCTTTCACCCTGTGTCACAGATCTTGGTTCTAGAAAGATGACATTTGCCTGTCTTAAGTATACAAAAAGAGTGGTGAGGGGCGAATGAAGATCCAGCATGTATGCTGGACCTTCATTTGCTCTTAGTCCCTTTATTTGTATACTTACTTATGAACAGCGGTGCTGCCGTGGGATGCTTTTTGCTTAGCAAGACTTACTTTCTGTTGACCCTTTAACCCTCTCATGTTTCTACCCCTATTAAGATCCCTTCCTTTTTGCAAGAGGTATCCCTCCTGTCCATAATATTATGAAAGATCACCAAGGTCTGAGGTTTGACAATGACGTTGTCTCCGAAATTTTAAAAGCCCCATCATTTCTAGGGCCCGATTGGAATACCCCCTTGGTGAGCAACAACAAGTGCTTGACGTCCTTGAGAGCATTTAAATGGCAAATGGTCAAAATTACTCACCATGGTACTCTGATGACAGAATACCTCAGGGCCAACATAGCCCTTAGAGGGTTGGTTGTAGCTAACCCCCCACACATTTTTCTGGAAGATCCTGTATTCAAATGTGAATGGTCACTGGTAGCATGGAAATACACCAGGGATATCCTTGTATTATGTATCACCCCCTGAGCACACAAATAAGTAACTGAGATTGGTCTCAACTAAATTATAGTTGCACTAAGAAGATTAAATAGCTGGCAATCCACTCAGTATCATAACAAGACCAAGTCCATTCTTCAGACGTTGTGGTCACTGCAGATCTTCAAAGATTTATTCCAAAATAATTTGACTGTAAATTCTGTACATCAGTCTCTGTGCATAGATGGTACATCAGCCAACACGTGTTTCGTCATGTATTTATATTACACATAGCCTTCTTCAGGGCTGCAACCAAATAAACATTGTCCATGAATAAAATGCTACTACTCTATGTTACCAAAAGAAGAGAAAAGATAGTTCCCTTCACCAACACAAAAGAAAAGTTCATACAAGATCTTATCCAACGTGTAGGTATTTGTCCTAAGAAAGAAAAGAGGTTTACATAGCTCTAACAAGGGTGGAAAGTTCACACTCTGTGAATACCTTATAACCCAGTACATTCAGCTTAGAGTTAGATAAGGCATATTCACCTCAAAATAAATCTAATTTCCTGGATATATAACTTCTTCTTCTTGTTGCCAGGAAATATGTCTAGAAATGAGTGCAAACAAAAGTCACCAAACAAGGCTACCATATGCCTGTATATCCCTATTGGATAGATCTCCTGGGTCCTATTCAGAGGTCTAACAACATATTCAATTATATGCTTATCCCTAGGTGCGGTATCCAGTATCCAAAGTTAGTTCAAGACGGAAATATCCAAAACAATATTGTATTATCGGAAACCCTCGCTTTAAGTCAGCCAAATGTTATACACACTAATATCCATATTATATTGGGCGAAATGGCACTCACCAAAATTAACACAATTGCGTGTTCAATATTCACATAAAGATTCCAGAGTTTTCAGTAATAACTCCTGAAAGATAAAGTACTACATATATCCTCATGTCAGCGTTGTATTTCGTATAAAATCTAACAATTGCACATAATTCTCACCTCGTTCAAATATTATCACAAAGTGAAGTTTCATATGTTGTAAGTAGTTTTCTAATCCTGTAATTTCTAAAATGTAATATATAAGTTAACATCTAATCAATATATATAGATGTTAGATATGCAAAAGATGTGCGCCATAACTCACCACAATTATTGTTTTTAATTACATTGTGAGGACATGCACTGAAAAATAAGAAGATAGTCACAGTCAGTTGTCTAAGCCTAAATTGTGTTTGTCTCCTAATATTAAAAACCCTCGTACATCTTACCCCAAATATAAAGTATTTCCTTTCTGTCCTCGTTCAATACATCCACTCTCAA
This sequence comes from Lissotriton vulgaris, assembly GCF_964263255.1. NCBI lineage: Eukaryota > Metazoa > Chordata > Amphibia > Caudata > Salamandridae > Lissotriton > Lissotriton vulgaris. Next base: position 350,888,526 of record NC_141697.1, on the reverse strand, counting down.
AATGATATTATGTCCTTGTTAATCGTATTTAGTCAGGAGGATCACAAAATAAAGTCACTGAAATGCAAAAGAATATATCAAAACCATGTCATTATTTATAGGAACCTAAGTGTCTCGTTTCTAACAGTGACTTACCCAAAGTCCGTATTAACCAGTCAAGTCCTCCGTTCTCCTCCTGTTAAAGAGAGGAGACGCTATAAAATCCATACAAAAAATAGTCAACGCAAACGGAGATAAACTCATCGCTGGAGCATACCTATATGGTGGCAGCAAAAATCCTCACTGCTTGTCGGCGTTCAGCGTGGGCGCCATATTGGAGTGTCCTTTTATCACAAACTAGAGCGGCGCCATATTGTAGTGGATTAATCCTCGAAATATAGTTAGAGGTAAACAGATATTCCGTAATGCACTCAATGCATAATATATACTTTCACCGAAACATGTGCATAAACTTCAGAAAGTTCTTTTTCAGTCAATCAATTCGACTAAACGGCATAGTATACTACCGTCGAAATCCGTTAAGTCATAAGCGCAATGTTGTAATATTACCATACTCTGAGAAATCATCTCGAAAATCTCAAAATTATACATAAAGATCCATTTATTAACCCGTATTTGCTGAGTATTAGCTGAGTATGATGAGCTCTATCCGGTCTGTTCTCATACTTGACAATCAAATAAACATCGCAACAATGTCACAATCGTAATATTACACTGAGGCTTGGCGACCCTCTCAGCAGAAACATTTACGGTATACCCCAATCTCAACATATTGACTACGTCCAATTCGAGATTAATCCATAACTCAGTAGTAGTGGTGTGCATGTCGAAACACGTGTTTGCTGATGTACCATCTATGCACAGAGACTGATGTACAGAATTTACAGTCAAATTATTTTGGAATAAATCTTTGAAGATCTGCAGTGACCACAACGTCTGAAGAATGGACTTGATCTTGTTATGATACTGAGTGGATTGCCAGCTATTTAATCTTCTTTGTGCAACTAGAATTTAGTTGAGACCAATCTCAGTTACTTATTTGTGTGCTCAGGGGGTGATACATATTTTGGCTTCTGTTGTTACAGAAATGTTGGGTATTGGATGCGCACCCTCCCTCTAGATGCACCACCTATTGATTTTCACTGTGAATATATTACATTTCCCCTGATAATAACTGTGGAGCGCCCAATTAGCTGTTAGCATCCAATTGCTTAGTGTAGGATCTCCTTGTATTGATTATCAACACAGCTAATCGCTTGGCTGACACCCTTATGATAAAGATCACCCCGGCTAAAAAAACCTTTAAAGCTGGTTTCCAGATTTTGAGTTACAAATCCAAGCACACAGAGATCAACAGTGAAATCAATGACAATAGGTATTACTTGTTGAAGTGCAAAATAGACAAACTTTATAAAGGTATCAAGAATTTTGACTAAGAGAAGATTTACCCCTATCTCAGGGAGGACTATTCTGTAGGTGGCGATACCTCTTCAGACGATAGTGGCCCCTCACACGGAGAAACACGTCACTTAGTAGCAACTCCAGTTCAGGGAGTTGGAGTAATGATGAGGCTTGCTTCCTACTCTTTATACCAAACCGCCCCCCCCCCCCACTTTGGTTTTGTTATGAATTCATACCAGGGCCCTCCACCGATGTGTCCCCAACCTTATCCCTTGTATCCTCAGGGTCCAAATCCAGCTTTTCCTTCAACCTTCAAACCCCCTTCTTTAGGCAGAGGATGAGAAAAAAGAAGCGCGACTCAACAAAAGAGAGTGCAGTGGCAGGAACCACGGTCAGAGACACAACAACAGACATGGAGCCAGACCAGCCACCACAACAGTACAAACTCAAAATGACATATTGAAACTTACACATAGAGTTTTATCTAATACTGAGACAGGAGTATTGCAGAAAGGTCTTGGCTTCATGTCCACCTCCAAGGTAGACCAGTTTCAAACCAATTGTAAACTTCAGCAGATCATCCAGAAAATTTGCTAAAAAGCCTTATTCCACAACAAACCAGTAAGTGTGCCATCCAAGTATGGCTCCATAAACCTTCCACATTCCCACCTATGGCAGACATAGTACCACCTTAGATACTGACATTCGAACATGCTATTTTTAAGGAGGAAAGCCCCAACACAATTGAACACCCCCACCACAAGAAGTCTAGACTCGAACAAAGGCCCATGCAGGGTCTAGCTGATGACACAACCATTACTATAAAACCAGCAGACAAGGGTGGTGCCATAGCCATTTTGAATACCACAGAATATGATGTGGAGCGTCTACGACAATCTTCAGACAAACTGTACTATGCACCAATCATGCAAGACCCTACTATCAAATTAAGCACCACCATCAACTCTCTCATTACCTCTGGCGAATCACAGGGATGGCTGACCAAAAACAAGGCTGGATTCCTGATCAGCACTAATCCAAAAATCCTCTACTTTTACACTGTTCCAAAAATACACAGGGGTGTCCTTCCTCTTCCAGGCAGACCCATTGTATCAGGCATAGGGTCTTTACTTGAACCACTCTACATCTATTGTGACCACTTCCTACAACCCTTGGTCTCTAAAACCCCTTCTTTTCTAAAGGACACTAGGGATGTCCTAAACCTGTTCAATGAGGTGAATGAGGCCACAGTCGCAGTTGACCTGTTAGTCACCCTTGATGTGGAGGCTCTTTATAATAATATTCCCCAGGACGCTACATTGGAAGTGATAGTGCACATTCTACTATCTGAGGTGTGGATATCATCCACCACAGTTAGCTTCATACTAAAATGCACCACCTTGGCACTCACAAATAAATGTTTTCAATTCAAAGAACAGCTGTATCATCAAACACAGGGGACATCTATGAGCAGTACCTTTGCCTAAAGTCTAGCCTGGTACTACATGTCTAACTTTGAGAAGGAGTTTATCCAGGGTGAGAACAACCTCTACTCCACTAACATCACAATATGGCATTACTACATCGATGACATGCTTGTCCTCTGGCGGGTAGTAATTGATACCTGCAACACCTTCTGTGAATGGATCAACACCCTTAACCCTTTCCTGCGATTCTCAAAGAGCATGTCCTCTGAGACCATCCCTTTTTTGGACCAACTGATCACTCTAGATGATGGTCGCCTTCAGACCACTACATACAGAAAGCCAACAGATAGCAGCAGCCTCTTACAGTATGACAGCCACCACCCCAAACATCTCTGGTATAACCTGCCATTCAGGCAAATCCTGTGACTATGCCATAACTGCTCAAGAAGGGACAAGGGGAACCCATTAAATCGCTCGGGACCATGGGTAGCAAGTATTTATCACAACAACAAGTGGTCCTGAGCTTACAAAAATGTGGAAAACAATTGTATATAGATCACAATGGAATTCTATATAGTTCAGGATTCCTTGACCAGCCGGCCAGGGAATGTTTATTACTTCGATAAGTTTAGAATCTCAGAATACAACATATAACCCAAGACATAAGGGTTACATTGGGGCACAGTCCTGTGCCAAACAAGAGGAGGAGAGGTGAGAAAGTGAAGGTAAGTGAAGAAAAATATCAGGCAAACAGAGTGAGCTTGCAGGTCACTGAAATGGGTTTACATTGACAGTGTATCCTGGAGTCATTCATACAAACGATAGTATCAGGGAGTTATTATTATTATTATTATTATTATTATTGTTATTATTGGGACATTTGTAGAGCGCTGCGTTACGCACACCGGCGTGTCCACGCGCTGAAAGTGGGAGAGGCAGCAAGCAGGGGACACAAAAACTGAGCGGACAATTATTTAGTATAGAGGAATGTTTTGAGTTTCGCTCGGAACCTAGCCTCCTCCGGTTCCAGGCGCAAGTCCGCTGGCAGTTTATTCCAATTAGTTGCCGCTAGGCATCTAAAGGACCTACCTCCCATGCGGGCTTTCTTGATTCTCGGGATCCTCAGTAGGCCGCCCCCTGTGGATCTAAGCGCACGTGTTGGTTGGTACACTTCGATCAATTTATTCAGAGGGTCGGGTGCCCTGCCATTCAAGATACGATGACAGGTGCAGAGGGCTTTGTATTCCACTCTTCTCCTCACAGGGAGCCAGTGTAACTGCTGGAGGGCCGCCTTAGAAGGCGCCCTTTTGGGCAGTCTGAGAATCAAACGCGCTGCTGCATTCTGCAGCACTTGCAGGCGTGCCATGCTTTTTTCTGGAGCCCCCAGGTACAGCAGGTTTCCGTAGTCCGACCTAGCTGTCACCAGAGCATGAACCAGGGTTTGACGGGCATCAATCTGGAGTAAGTCAAGGACCTTTCTCAATTTCTTCAGAATCCCAAAACAGACTCCCACCACCTGATTTATCTGGGGGCCAAAAGTAAGACCCGCATCAAACCACACCCCCAGATTGCGTGCCTCTTGGCAGGGGGCTGGGGTTGGTCCAAGGCAAGATGGCCACCATGCCGACGACCAAGCAGACTGGGCTCTCCCCACCACCAGCACCTCTGTCTTGCTGCCATTAAGCTTCAGACAATTGATGGCCATCCATTCGGCAAGATCTTTCATGCACGAACGGAAGCCATCGGCAGCAAGACAGGGCGCGTGCGATAGGGAGATCACCAGCTGCGTATCGTCGGCATATGAAACCAGTTGGAGGCCATGACTCTCCACAATCGAGGCAACAGGCGCGACATACATATTAAAGAGGGTCGGGCTCAATGACGAGCCCTGCGGCACGCCTTGGCCCAGAGACACCCCCTTTGAATAGCAGTCTCCTTGCCTGACTCGAAAGCTTCTCCCCTTGAGGAAATCCTGGATCCATCTCAGCGCGGTGCCAGAGATGCCACCTCTGTTCAGACACTGTAGCAAGATGTTATGCGCTACAGTGTCGAACGCCGCGCTGAGGTCCAACAGGATCAAAGCCATAGTTTGGCCTGCATCCACACCCTCTCTCAGATGCTCCGTAGCCATAAGAAGGGCGGACTCGGTAGAATGTCGTGGCCTAAAGCCAAACTGCGTCGCATGGAGCAGTCCCCTCTCTTCCACGTGCTTCATAATTTGGGTATTAACCACCTTTTCCGCCACTTTGGACTGAAAAGGCAGGAGGGAGATGGGCCTCAGATTCTCTAATACCTCGAAGCCTAAGTGGGGTTTCTTCCGGAGCGGGAGCACCACCGCCTGTTTCCACCCCTCAGGCAACTTTCCCGATCCGAAAGAGATGTCAAGGACGTGCCTTATATAAGGCTCCAGAACTTCCAGACTATCTGCCAAGCGTTTAGGTGACACCGGGTCCCACGGGGACCCTGATTTGACAGAGCGACACACCACTACTAGTTCCTCGAGAGGAGGGGTGCGGAAGTATGTAAGATGCCCTGCCGTCTCCGTGTCCCCCAATGCTACCTCAAGGTCAGACCCTGTCGGCGGATTAGGGAAAGTCGAGTAGATCTTCTCTACTTTAGCGGAGAAATATTCGGCAATCCGGTCACATGACTCCGTTGAGCAACTCTCCGGCTCAGTAGGTGCATTTACCGAGGTCAAAGATTTGTAGATGCCGAAGAGTTCTTTGGCCGAATTTTCCGCCCCCTGGATTTGTCCTGCATAGTAGGCTGCCTTAGACTTTTTTATCAGCCTATGGTGAAGGCGCCTTTTTTCCAGAAACAGTTCCCTGGCCTGGTTATCATAAGACACCCTCCAGACTCTTTCTGCCCGCCTACAGTCCGCCTTTGTTAACCTCAGCTCAGCACTAAACCATGGGGCTGATCGTTCTTTCCGAGCACATGTAGATGTGCGGCAGAGAGGGGCTGTCTGGTCAAGCGCTTCAGTGATGCGCTGATTCAGGTTAGAGACCGCTGTTTCTATGTCTTCGCCCCCAGGCTGACCATCCCCACTCAAAGCTTGATTAAAATCCTCCACCGAGAATTTAGCCCACTTCCTCCTAAGATAATTAGGGGGTGCCTGGCTGGCTTTGTTGGTTTTTAAGCTCTGTATGGAGAATGCCACCAGAAAGTGGTCAGTCCAGGGGATGGGCTCTATACCTGACACCTCCACACCTTCCCAGTTAGCATAGACCGGGTCCAAAAGGTGTCCCTGTCGGTGCGTGGGGTCCGATAGCTTCAGATCCAGTTGAAGAACTAGCATGTCCCGACAGAAGTCCTTGACCCCTGTGTCCTCTGGGCAATTTAGGTGCAAGTTCAGGTCTCCTAATAGGAGGAATTTGTCCCTGCGCAGGGTCGCCTCCATGAGGCTTTCTAGCAGGCTCTCCCTGAACTTTGTGCAAGCCCCTGGCGGCCGATATACCAAACAGCCATTGATCGTCGTGCCCCCGTTGATTTGAATCGTGAAAACGCCCGCCTCACTCTCCACAATTAGCGTGCGCTCTAAGCAACAGCCCACATGTATGAATTACTCTACGGTCGACGTTTCGATCCCCAGCTCAGTTACAACGGGATCATCATCAGAACAAGAAAAATTGTTTTGCCTGAACAAAAGTCAATTACAACACCTGTTTTTGAAAAAAAGGGGGGGAAGAAAACAGAGATATATATACAGTCATTATTCGTATTGTCAGGGCTCACATTGTAACTACAGACTTTGCATTCGGAATCGCAGTGTTTGGTGTTGCCGTGAGGCGTGAGTATTCTGTGCAAGGCCTCTAATACTCATGCAATTTCTGATGATAAACTTCCTTAATTTCTGAAACGCCACACATACATTTGTGAAGTAGTGGTAGTGAGTACTCAGTTGACTGGGACAAGTGAGAGTGGTTTTTTGGAAATAAGGATAAGCCGTGAAAATTGTGAGGCTTGTGGTAGTGAAACAATTGTGGTGTTCTTTGGGCATAATGGGGCCAGTGCTGTCAGGTGGGGGCGTGTGGCACCTGTTGGCGAAGCGGACCTACCAAGTTGGTGGGTTGAAGTAGGATTATCTTCAACTGGGAGGTCTGTTTTGTGTCATCAACGCGATTCGTTCTGTTGGAAATAGAAGATATCAAAAAGCGTCCTTTCCAGAAGGGGAGTGGGGACATAAAGCCAGATTTGGCCTATCTACCTTCATATGGGAACCGTTCCTTTTGGTTGCGGTCGAACGGAAGTTCTGTGCAGGCGCCGGGATTAATGTGGAGTCACGCCTGATCTGTAACAGATATTGATATGACTACATGTATTTTTTCATCAGGAAGCGCTTTTTCTGTGTGGCCAAGGTGGGGGAATTAAATTACCGTTTGTCTTTCAAGGGAGTATACCACCGAAATAACGCGTCTTGTGACTGGTCAGCCAGAGACTGTGGTCCTTATGAGTTACCTGGCTGTAGAAATACATAGTAAAATTAATTGAGGCATTCTACTGATCTCAGAGGATTAGTAAAATGTTGGCCGGGCAGTATTACCATAGTTAAAATGGAGGTCTCAGTGGTTTGCAGAAGTTCGTGTTAGATAAAGAGATAGTCTAGCTGGTTGGCGCACAATTATATGGCTAACCTGTGTGGAGAAAGAAATAAAGGTTTTTTTTAAAAAAGGTAAGGGGATCAGGGGGCCACAAAAAATCGAGCGCTATATTACCAGGAGCTTCTGGGCAGAATCGCCTTCCTCCAGCGGTTTAAATAAGCGGTGAATGAAGTGGTGCGGCCAGACGAATCACTGGTCCGCTCTAGGACAAAATAACAAGTATTAAAAGGTACGCGTGCAAGGTTTTAGCTTGCTGCTCTGCTTAGAGGCAGCGGTTCGGCGATCTTACCGGGTTGGAGTTTTCAATTCTCCACAGGAGCTGCTCTCGATGGGGCGCTTCCGTGTGTGGAGAAACTTCCATGGTTATTGGTTGGGGCGGGGGTCACGTGATTGGGGAGGGATGGGACTCGCTCGGTCTCATTGGAGGACCGCGGGACATGTGATAAGGGGAAGCCAAGAACCAGATCGGCTTCATTGCTCAGGCGGGCGGACATTTTAAGCTGGGAAGAATTTTCTATGGAATATGAAAGCGACAGATGAATAGTTGCTTAAATTCGAGGGAGTGGAATTACCAGAAATACTTATGGGGGTGTGAGATTAAGGTAATTGAAGTGCCAAAAAAGTGCTCATAATGTGAACAACATCATTTTGGTGAATAATTATAAGGAAACTTTAAACTTATACATGAGTATAACACAATATGATTAAAAAAAACTACCGCCATTCAGAAAGGACTCTTGGCAAAAATCTGCAGAGCGTTTTTTTTAATCATATTGTGTTATACTCATGTATAAGTTTAAAGTTTCCTTATAATTATTCACCAAAATGATGTTGTTCACATTATGAGCACTTTTTTGGCACTTCAATTACCTTAATCTCACACCCCCATAAATATTTCTGGTAATTCCACTCCCTCGAATTTAAGCAACTATTCATCTGTCGCTTTCATATTCCATAGAAAATTCTTCCCAGCTTAAAATGTCCGCCCGCCTGAGCAATGAAGCCGATCTGGTTCTTGGCTTCCCCTTATCACATGTCCCGCGGTCCTCCAATGAGACCGAGCGAGTCCCATCCCTCCCCAATCATGTGACCCCCCACCCCAACCAATAACCATGGAAGTTTCTCCACACACGGAAGCGCCCCATCGAGAGCAGCTCCTGTGGAGAATTGAAAACTCCAACCCGGTAAGATCGCCGAACCGCTGCCTCTAAGCAGAGCAGCAAGCTAAAACCTTGCACGCATGCCTTTTAATACTTGTTATTTTGTCCTAGAGCGGACCAGTGATTCGTCTGGCCGCACAACTTCATTCACCGCTTGTTTAAACCACTGGAGGAAGGCGATTCTGCCCAGAAGCTCCTGGTAATATAGCGCTCGACTTTTTGTGGCCCCCTGATCCCCTTACCTTTTTTAAAAAAAAACTTTATTTCTTTCTCCACACAGGTTAGCCATATAATTGTGCGCCAACCAGCTAGACTATCTCTTTATCTAACACGAACTTCTGCAAACCACTGAGACCTCCATTTTAACTATGGTAATACTGCCCGGCCAACATTTTACTAATCCTCTGAGATCAGTAGAATGCCTCAATTAATTTTACTATGTATTTCTACAGCCAGGTAACTCATAAGGACCACAGTCTCTGGCTGACCAGTCACAAGACGCGTTATTTCGGTGGTATACTCCCTTGAAAGACAAACGGTAATTTAATTCCCCCACCTTGGCCACACAGAAAAAGCGCTTCCTGATGAAAAAATACATGTAGTCATATCAATATCTGTTACAGATCAGGCGTGACTCCACATTAATCCCGGCGCCTGCACAGAACTTCCGTTCGACCGCAACCAAAAGGAACGGTTCCCATATGAAGGTAAATAGGCCAAATCTGGCTTTATGTCCCCACCCCCCTTCTGGAAAGGACGCTTTTTGATATCTTCTATTTCCAACAGAACGAATCGCGTTGATGACACAAAACAGACCTCCCAGTTGAAGATAATCCTACTTCAACCCACCAACTTGGTAGGTCCGCTTCGCCAACAGGTGCCACACACCCCCACCTGACAGCACTGGCCCCATTATGCCCAAAGAACACCACAATTGTTTCACTACCACAAGCCTCACAATTTTCACGGCTTATCCTTATTTCCAAAAAAACACTCTCACTTGTCCCAGTCAACTGAGTACTCACTACCACTACTCTACAAATGTATGTGTGGCGTTTCACAAATTAAGGAAGTTTATCATCAGAAATTGCATGAGTATTAGAGGCCTTGCACAGAATACTCACGCCTCACGGCAACACCGAACACTGCGATTCCGAATGCAAAGTCTGTAGTTACAATGTGAGCCCTGACAATACGAATAATGACTGTATATATATCTCTGTTTTCTTCCCCCCTTTTTTTCAAAAACAGGTGTTGTAATTGACTTTTGTTCAGGCAAAACTATTTTTCTTGTCCTGATGATGATCCTGTTGTAACTGAGCTGGGGATCGAAACGTCGACCGTAGAGTAATTCATACATGTAACTCCCTGATACTATCGTTTGTATGAATGACTCCAGGATACACTGTCAATGTAAACCTATTTCAGTGACCTGCAAGCTCACTCTGTTTGCCTGATAATTTTCTTCACTTACCTTCACTTTTTCACCTCTCCTCCTCTTGTTTGGCACAGGACTGTGCCCCAATGTAACCCTTATGTCTTGGGTTATATGTTGTATTCTGAGATTCTAAACTTATCGAAGTAATAAACATTCCCTGGCCGGCTGGTCAAGGAATCCTGAACTATATAGAATTCCATTGTGATCTATATACAATTGTTTTCCACATTTTTGTAAGCTCAGGACCACTTGTTGTTATGCCGTAACTGCAGCTCTCCCAGAGATTACAAATCTCAAGCGGTTTATCTAACAACTAATCCAGAGGCACGTCACTATCCACCCCATGTTGTCAAAACAGCCCGTAAGAGGGCTCAAAATAACTAGAACCACGACCACAAGTCCCAGATGAGACTTTTACTTGTGTGATCTCCTTTACACCACAATCAAACTGAATAACAAAAATCCACAGGAAACAATGGGGCATCTTACAAACGGGTGCCATGAATACCCATACCAGAGGTTTGCTTTTAAACTACCCTAAACATCAAAGACGCAATTGTTCACACCAGACCCAGGAACATGCCAAAACCCACATAACAGCCTTTATGGGCCCCCTCCCTGTGACAGGACACTTTCGGAGTGGCTTGTCTGGTGTCTTTGCCCTTACTGAACCTTCATAAATTATCCAGCTAGACGATACCCGAGTATGGACATAAAGGCCCCACACAAATTGCAATTCTAAAAACTGCATATACACGATCACCTGCCCATGTAGCAAACACTACATAGGAATGACCACTCGAGTAGCAAAAAAGAGAATCATGGAACATCACAGTGGTATACATTGCTAGAAAAAGCCAGCACCAAAAGGAGCCCACACTACCTCTATATGAGCCATTCCCCAAATGACCTACGTTAGATCGTGCTGGAGGTACACCTCAACATAACAAAGACAGATCTGTTCCGAAAAAGATGGATCTTTCGCATGTCCACACATGACAGGTCTCAATGATTACATACTAAGGGGTGAGATATGTGTCTGAGACTCCATCTGGAGGCATTATGTCATCCTTCTCCACACAACTTAATGAACCCCTTCTGATATAGCTGCCAGTTGGGCTGACACCCTCTCTTAGACCCTGTTCCATCTCTGATGAGTCAAAACCAACTATGTCTCAGAACTAGTATAAGGGTGCACATGCCTTCCACTTGATTACAACCTAGACACTGCAGGGCTCTCATATGCCTACCCCTACCACAAGTCATCCGACCCACTACAGATCAGTGGCCAACCCGTAGTTGCTCTTGCGCAGTTTGGGCCCTAATGATTCGGCCACTCCATTGTTTACTGACAGCTGCCAGTGATAGGCCCCCATTTGGGCACCCCTATATATTTGAGACTCTTTTTAAATTGCCCTAGTGACCTTTAACCAGATCGGATGGATCGTTACATCAGAAGCGACTTCGTCTACGTATCACCATCTCTATATTCCTCTACTTGGGATTTCACAGTTCTAGTCCAAACTTCTATACTGGAGTCCGCTACAATATGATGCCAGACTTATCGTCCACCACAAGTCAAGTTGCAGTCTAGAATGGCGGGCCTGTCAGTTGCAGCGCACGCGACGGCTGCACTATTTACCATCCCTGCTCCGCCCAAACAACACTAAAGCAGTAGCAGAGATCAGGGCAGGCCACATGCTAAACGCGGTAACAGCCAACCATGAGTATATACCATATCTTAGCCTATTCCTCAACTTGGACAAATTTGGCAAACAACTCCAATTTCCTGTACTCAATTTAACAGTGCACATCTATGTGCTGCGTTTTTTTAAGACAGTCAACGCTATATGGTGCATCTCCGCTACCGACTGTGGAGCCATATCCCACCCTGTAGGCAGTTAAAACCCCTTGCTATCCTCAACGTTGATGACACCAGCCTAAAATATGTCCCTACATTGTGCATTAGTAGTTCATTGTATTTTATAACATTTAAACTTGTTGTTTCACTTTTGGGTTACGCTTGGGATGGGGCATGAGATTTTGTTTGTTTGGCTCGCTGCCTGATACACCAATTTAATTACATGTACCTTCACAAGGCATTATCCTCAGAATGTAGATACATTTGTGCATTCCAGGTGAATGAATATACATTGACTCAAAGCTATGCTTGATGTTATCTCTTGTTTTCCCTCTTCTATTTCCTCCGGGTCGCTTCACATACAGATTGTCTAAAGGTATAGTATATACCATTTACAACGGCTTTATAGAACACCTGTACTTTTGACCGGTCTACCCATGAGGAGGCTAGCTATCACTTTTCATGGTCCTCAATAATTGCTGCTATCACTTCTGGCATACTAATGGCCTACACTTGATTTTAGAGCGAACATCCACCTTTGGCCACCACCTGCTTTTATCATAAGAGAGGGATCCACACATTAAAAAATAATCTCTTTGATTACCTCTAGTTATTTTCTGATTTTCCATACACCAGCCTACTCACTTGCAGCACCTTCACACAGCACCTCATACTTGATGTCTGCAGCATTAAAAGAACTCCGGCAAAGAGCCTCCCTGTGGGCCCATTGGGCATTGCAGCGCTGGCCCAAAGAGGAGCTGCGCAATAATGAAGAATTGATACATCAGGTACTCCATCCTCTCCCTTTCCTTAGGAACTGCATACCTCTGAATGCACATTTTCTGTTCTTAGCCATTTAATGCTTGCAACCAGTCTCTGGATCACATGCATTGATGTAGTTGACAGCTGGTCTTTGTGTATTCGTCAGAAACAGCAGCATGCAATGGATAGCTTAGGTATGCCTGGATGGGTGTGCACATCCCCTCTCATACCTGAAAAGGCTGTGTTTTGCCTTCACACAAAGGACTGAAGCCCCCTTAGTTAGCCAAGAGCTATGGCAGGGGAGGCAGGAAACCTGAGCATTTCAAAGGGAATCCTCTAGAGGTTTCTCCCACTTCAAATAAGGCACCAAGGATAAATATTAGCCCTCATACTCCAACTGTTCTGTACACTTATGGACCTGTGGAAGACTGCCAGGAAAAGAGGCTGCTGTGCTGGTGAAAGGGTGGCCCAGCTGTGCTGTCCTGCTGCCATCTTGCCTGGGTGAGAAGGACTGGACCTGCGACTTCTAATGAGGGCCATCAGAGTGACTTAAGGGGCGTCTCTTGTAATCAGCACTTGCATACCACAACTGTGAGTCTTACCCTGTCAAGTGGTGCCACCCTAGTCCTGGGGGCATGGAGATCAGCGTAAAGGTGCTTTGCCAGCCCACCTGTGGGTCCAGCAGAACTGTGGCATAACCTCTGCTGTGTTGTGCAAACCCAAGCAGAACAGACTTATCTCCTCTACTCCAAGGATTTTGGTAGTGCAAGGACTTCTCATCTCCCTTGTAGTTTGCAGTCTAATCTGAACTGCCACTGCAAATGCATTCCAGATGCAAGCCCTTGCATGACAAGCTTCTTGTTGACAACATCCTTGAAGACACAGCTTCTTTGGAACCAGCCGGTGCGTGATGCAGGACTTCACATTTAAAGCCCCCTCGTTGACAGCCTCCTCGACAAAGACACAGGACGTCACATCACAACCTTGCAAATGGCCAAAACTGATGCTGCGTGGTGCATTACCGACCCAGACCTTGCTTTGCTTCCGCTGCACAATGCATCCTCAAAGTGGGACCTGGCAACACTCCGCAACCAGGATTTAGGACACTTTTTTCAGTGGATGTAACTAGGTCTCTGTGGCTGGGCCATGCTCCCTCGCAGTCGGTCTGAACTTGTGACTTTGTCCAGGTCCAGTGCACAATGATACAGCACTATGAACTTCAGATGGATGGTACCCTGAGGCCCTGTCAATCCCCAGAGGAATATGAATGAACTACAAAGCACAGTAGGGTTTCCTCTGCCTGGTAGATTTGAGGACCTACCAGGTAGCTCACCAAAAGTGGAACACACAAATGCAGATTACTCTGGCCACGTTGGTCCTTTTTAAATGAGCTTACAGTGCCGCACCAGCCACTGTAGTGTTGAATTTAAGCCTCCTGGCCTCTATATGTTTGTTGATTTCCAGTAGTTGATTTCTGACTGCTCTCCCTTCAATTAAAGTGAGCTCAAGGCCCACCTTCATGCACCTTTGCTCCTCACTTCCTACTGTTAAGCCTCCTTGGCAGTGCCTAGGATCTTTTTTTTCTTATTATTATTTATTTAGATGTTTTAAAAAAAGAAACAGAGTTTTAAAGATTGCAGGGAAATGTTAGGATGAGCTGAAAGCCATTTTGTACATGGCAGCCATCTTAGTTAGCCATGTGCTTGCCATGTGCTATTTCCCTCTTCCAGAGCATTGCACATGCTCAGAGAGGCCTAGCTAGTAGAATGCACCTGCTCTTATGTTATAACTGTCAGGCTATTCTTGCTGATGTAAGGAGAAATAACTCTCCTCCCACTTTGTTGAGCAAGCAAATCTTGTATATCCATATTAGTCATTCTGCATGCTGGTACATGCCAGGACCTTCCCTGGTTTTATGCTGACTAATGTAACCTAAGCATATATAAGGCCCCTATTTTCTGTACTCCTTAGAATGCCTCCTACAGTTGCCTGAGGGTACTGTGTGATGTAGTCTCCCTCATCTGAGGTCAATAAATATGTTTTCTTTATTTTACAGCTTCTTTGCCAATCTCTTCTTTGTTGGTTTAAAAGGACCAGGTGCATCAGTGAGACCCCTGAGAAGGTTTCTATTTTCTACAAGAGTAGGCAGACATAAGTACAGACAGGATACCATTACAAATGTACAGGTTGAACAAGTACAATGAATTGGCGAAATAGGTCTGAAGGCCAATAGGACACGGTGGGCAATCAATCCATACCTAGAGGCAATATAATAAAGGAAACCATAATAGCAGTATTCCGTTGTAAGGCGGGGGGGGGGAGAGTGGGGCCTCATAATAGCTTGCAACAGGTATGAGGGGCTCAAGTTGGTGGCACTGTAGCAGTCTGTGCACTGTCAAGGTTAGCAATAGGATGTTTAAGCAGATATATTGTGAGGGGACCCCAGTTGTCTCGAAGACAGGATGTTAGGGGGAGCAGTTCAGCAAAAGTCGTACATTTGGTCCTGATAAAACATCATATCTCGGATCCATTCCTTAAATTTAGGCGCTCCTCCCCGAACCTCTCGGCATGCTACATGCTGTTTGGTGAGGAGGAGGCTGAATGAAAAAAAAATTCTGTGTGTCACTGCTGTGGTTTTGCTGTAGCCAAGGAGGGCAAAGAGGGGAGTGTGTGGGAGGTTTAGTAATGTCATCTGTTCCAAAGCTTCGAGTGCCAGGAGCCAATACTCCTGAACCGCAGTGCAGTCCCAAGCCAGGTGGAGGAAGTCAGCCCCCGAAACCCCACATAGGCCACATCTATTATCATCCTGCGGCTTAAAGTGAAAGAGTTTCGCTGGTGTATATTATATGCGGTGCAAGTATTTGTAAGGAAGAATTCGGAGGTGGCTACTGGACATGCTCTGCTCCGTTTGCCTGCAACAATAGGTCCACTGCTCCTCAGTAACAGCCAGCTCCAGCTCCATAGAACCATTTATCCCTGGAAGTGTTCTGTAAAGGGTGCTGACGGGAGTACAACGAATGATAAAGGGAAGAAACTAAATAGGGTGCTGCGTCTCTGGCTAATATTAGGCGAAGCATAGTAACTTCCGGAGGTTCTCGGGGGGAGGAAGGAGTATGTTCCTTAAGTCCCTAGTGCAACCGGATGTGAAAAAAGATGTCCATGGGGGATAGGGGCTGTGTGGAGAAGAATTGTTGCAAGGTACAGAATTTCCCTTGGAGGTAGAGGTCTCCCCAATTCTTAATTCTGTATTTGGCCAGAGTCTTTTTAAAAACTCCCTCCTGGAGGACTGGTATTTTCAGGTGATATGTTAGTCAGAGTAATGGTGAGTACAGCATAGGGGCCTGGGTTCATGCAGTTATGTTTTGCCACACCTTAACAGTACTAGTGATCAGGGATGGAACAACCATGTGTGTATTAATGGCATTGAAGATAGCGCCGTCTAATGGTATGGGATCCGATAGCCAGTGTTCGATGGCCACTTGCGGCATATATCTGGGGGAGGGTGGAACCAGAAGTGTGCATAATGGGCTTGCGCACAGGTGTAATAAAATTTGAAATTTGGTATGTCAAACCCCCCTTTGGAACAGGGCCGGGTGAGAATGTCCCACTGTACTCTGGGCTGTTTGCCACCCTAAGTGAGTCGGATGAGTTCTGTCCGGAGCATCGTGAAAAAGGTTCTACCTGGGTTATAGGGTATGTTTGTGAATGAATAAAGAAGTTTAGGACGAATAACCATTTTTATTAAGGATATGCCGCCTGCAATGGATAGTGGGAGGGCGATCCAGCGTGTGATGTTGTCCCTTATCCCATCCAGGGCAGGACCGTTATTAAGTCGCATCAGTTTGTTGTGGTTCGGGGAGATCCAGATGCCAAGGTATTTACCCTCGTCAGGACACCACTCAATCGAAAAGTCTGGGGTGAATTCCGTGACTGAGGAGGTAAGAAGAAAGAGTTGAGATTTGGACCAGTTTATATGGCTCCCAGATAGCCCCCCAAATCTCACAAACTCTTGAAGCAGCAAGCAAGGTTTATCTGGGGCTCTCTGACATATAACGTGATATTGTCTGCATACAGAGAAATCAAAATATGTCGGAGTGGGCAACGAAGGGCCTAATCCTCATGATACTGTCTGACTTTGGCAGCAAGGGGTTCAACCGCTGGAGCGGCGAAAGCAGACAACCCTGCCGGAAGAGTGGCCATTAATGAGGACTTTGGCTACTGGTTAGGTGTAAAGCAGGGGAACGCAAGATATAAATCTCAGAGGGAAGCCCATGTTTTGCAAGATTACAAAAAGGTATTCCCATTCCACCGAATCGAATTCTTTTGTGTCGAGGAATACAGAGGCTGGGGGTATCTTTGGGTCCACCATAGGGAGAGTGGAAAAGAACGTACGAAGATTATGTGTAGTTGCCCGGCCTGGGTTGAAGCCAGCCTGGTCGGGGAGCACCAATTTATCCATTAGGCGGCTGAGGCGATTAGCTAGAAGTTTTGCAAGGATTTTGGTGTCAGTATTAATTAAGGATAGGGGTCTGTATGAGTCACATAGATCCGGTTCCTTGTCAGGATTAAGGAGGGACGATATCAATGCCTGTCTCATGGAGGGGGCATATAGCCGAACTGCTGCGCTTCGTTAATGACGAGTTTAAGAATGGGAAGTAACTGAGTAATATATGCTTTATAAAAATCTACAGGGAGGCCATCTGAACCCGGAGCCTTACCGGACTGCATTTGCATTATCGCTTCATGTATTTCATCATTTTCAAAAGGAGCAGCAAGAAATTCACGCTGTGTGTCGCCCAGCCAACCAAGAGTAATATCCTGCCAGAAGAGGGCAAAGTCAGGGGATTCCTCTCTGCAGGTGCTGTACAGGGCAGTATAGAATTCAGTAAAGGTGTGTAGAATGTCTTGACTATCTCTGTGCCGTACACCATCTGAGTCTATAATCTCAAGGACGTGATTGGCGAATCTAGGGAGTCTGATTGATTGCGCTAGCTGCCTGCCTTGGCATTCGCCCTAGCCATATTTACGTCCAATGTAATATTTTCTGCAAAAAGCGTGCCCTCAAGTCAGCTGTTTCTTTATATTCCATGAGCTTATCCCTGAATGTTGAAAAGGTCTGACCCGAGCCAGCCCCCTAGAGGTCGGTCTCCAACTGTTTGAGTTCATTCTCTAGTTTGTGAAGGGTACGGTGTAAATCTCGCAAAACTCCAAAACGTTTGGCCATACAAACCCTGCGTATCATGACCTTGAAGGCCTCCCACATCACACCCACCGAAGAGACTGAGTCCATATTGGTCTGGAAGAAAGCAATGATTTCTTCCCCGATTTCAGCTCTGAACACCGTATCTAGCAAGATCCACGAAGCAAGCCGCCACAGATGGGGAGTGGACCGCATGTCGGGGGGGGCAATTGTTATGAGCACTGGCGAGTGATCTGAATAAGTCCTGGCAAGATGAGTGGCTCTTTTAACCTAGGAAATAACGCCCCGGGTGACTACCCAGTAGTCTAGTCGAGCCCAAGAGGCGTGTAGAGCAGTGTTATGGGTACCCTCTTTTTCTACTGGATTTACATGGTACCAGACATCAATGAGCTTATGGGCTTGAAGTATGCCCTGTATGGTTGTTTGTGTCCTGGTATAATGCATGGGGAGGTGGCTAGATTTGTGTACTGACGAGCAGTGTTAAAATCTCCTCCCCAGATGATATGAGTTGATCTTAAGTGCAGAATGCGCCCCCATAATGTGGTGTAAAAATCTGGGTCATCAGTGTTAGGGCCATAGCTACACACTATTGTGACCGACTGAGTCCCCGATGTGCCCCACAGTATACAGCTGCGTCCCACGTGGTCCTGTTGTGTGCCCCCTAGGATGAAGGGTGAGCTCCTCTTAACCAGGGTTGCCTCCCCCTGGAGTATGTGGAATAGGAAGAGAAGACACGTGGTCTAGCCCATTTACTATCAAATGTAGGGGAACGGAAGGGTCGAGGTGAGTTTCCTGCAATACCGCTATGTGTACCTGATGATGAAATGATTTGCCTGCACTTCCAAGGATCACAGAGGCCTCTAACATTCCAGGAGATTAGATTAAGGTGTAAGGGCTCAGCTTGTTATGGCATGGTAAACTACGATACGAAGAATAAGGAGTGGCATGTATGATACATAGCACCATGTGTTTCGCGGTACATAGTCTGCGTCTGTCCATTGGGTTGAAGAACAATACGAACAATTAGCATAAACTCCCCCTCCGCCCCCCACCCACAGCGGCACCACATTTTGTGCCAGCAGTACTACCTTCACCCGGAACAACAAACACATTGCAACAGTGCAATAAGGAAAGAGTCATTATCCAAAAGAGTGATCTAAGGGGATCTCCCATAGGGGGGTACGCCAGTGGGCAAAAAAAAACCTCCTCCATTGTCGTTAGAGGTACTTGGCAGGTATAGAACTTATTTTAAATAACTTCCAGCAACAACAGAGTAGTACATATGAATGGACATCGTCAGCTGGGAGGTTATCGTATGTAAAGAGGGAAGTTATTCAGTCAATATGCATGCAGCATCATCACTTATCTGTGGTCGAAGAGTAGGGCATAAAGCATTCCAGTTCGGCATGAGCAGATTATGGTGAGAATACATACTGTCTCCCATCGCACTCAGAGTTCCCAGCTGAGGGGACGGGAATGTGGTAGACTGGGCTTGCTACCGAGGGATGGGGACAAACTCCAACAGAGCCAATTCACTCCCAGTCGAGGAAACATCTGTGACGAGAACAAAGGAAGCTCAGTCAGCGCTCAATGATGGAGATTGGGAGAGGCGATCCGGGGATTCTCTCGTCTGAGTGTTCTTTTTGACAGTTTGAAGAAAGTCATCCACCTGCTGCTCATTTGTGAAGAAGTGATGTTTATCACGGTAGGTGACTCTCAAATGGGCGGGATACAGTAGAGCATATTTGATCTGGAGTTTGTGGAGTTTTCACTTAGGCGGGAGAACTTTGCGCCGGGCCTCCTGCACCACCATCATGAAATCAGGGTATATTGAGAAATGGGTGCCCTCAAATTGTAAGTTCTAATGTTCTTTGGCTAGCTTCAGTGCAGTGCCCCGGTCGCTGTAATTTAGGAGGTGCTCATTATCGGCCGTGGGGCCTCTCCGGGGGCCGGGCGAGGGACAAGGGATCGATGTGCTCGCTCCACAATGAATTGGGGGGAGAAGGTGTCTGCTCTGAAGAGGCATTCAAGAAAGTCCTTCATCCGGCCAGTATTCCTGCTCCCAGGAATTCCGGTGAAGCAGATGTTGTTACGCTGGCTTCTAGCTTCCAAATCCTCATTTTTGGCATAGATTACTTTCAGGAGCTTGTCCATCTGGACCATTTGTTGAGTCACCTGCGAGGTGGTATCCTCTGTGTCTGAGATACGCCTCTTTGCCTCCTTAAGCCGTTCGTCATGTTTCTCTACCTTCAGGACTATGTAGTCCATGCGAGTGCTCGCTGAGTCCATTTTGGTGGAGAGGTCAGCCAGGCTGCATTGCATTGCCAGCAGGAGGAATTTGACTTCATCCTCTGGGGCCGGTCGGGACATAGAGGAAGATGTGTTTGCCGTTGGGTCTGCTTCTTCAGCATTAGAGCGGGTGACAGCTCTTTTTTGTTTCAAAGGGAAGTTTAGTTTGGTGGCCTTTGGGCTTCCCCGTGCTGAAGGGGTCCCGTAGAAAAAGTGACCCGGTGCAGGGGAAGACAGACGTGCACCACCACAACAGAGACTGCAAGGATTTGGTGGCACAGTAGAGGGGTGCTGCGCTGGTCCTCCACAGGTAGAGTGAATGGATCAGCAGCACAGGGGGTCCAGTAGTAATGGTGTCCAGCAGGCGAGAAGAGCAGGGGGCCCATGAGAACAGCGGACAAGTGAATTTGCAGCTGGGATGAGATCGAGGTTCAGCCTCTCACGAATAGCGCGGAGGCAGTCTCCACAGCAAATCAGCCAAACAGCATTCTGCAATAAAAAAGGCTATACGGTCTTCTCCCGTGTAGGGCCCAATCCAAACCTTCCTCCCCGGAGCACAAGTTGTAGTGTGGCAGAATGTTGGAACCCGGGAGGGGTGACCACGAGGCCACCCTAGGAGTGTTGTTGGAGAAGGATGGCGTTGTAGGCCTGTTTCAAGTGGCCACATCAATGTCCCAGCAAGCGAAATGAAGGAAGCGGCCCTCTCACAGAGCAGCGTGTGAGTACCCGTGTCTCCCTGCAGATAAAGGCACCAGGTGGTTCGTCAGATTTCAATGGCAGCAGGTGGGTTACTCCACAGCAATATCGCAAGTCACACCCACGTCCGCCTGTCTCCCGGAGCAGTGTCAACGGAGATGGCACGGTATGTGTGTGGGGAAGGAAACAAATCGCCAGTAGCTGCAGCGCCATGCGGAGGTGCCGAGGGGCCGCTTCTATGGATGCCGAGGAGGTGGGGTGCCGCGCTGGTGAGCCAGTGTGGGTTCCGGCTGTCTCACCGTAAGGAATGATGCGTGGCAGGGACGGAGAGCCTGATCTCTCCATCATGGGTTCAATGACGGCAGCCGGAATTGATGATAATGATGTCAGGCATCCGCAATGGAAGGCTCCGGGTCATAGGAGGAGGTGGGGAGAAGGGAGCTCCAAAGGCTGCGCAGCCTAGTCGCCGTGTGTGGATCCCCGGCTCTTTCACAGGCAGCGCAGCCACCCGCTGGTCACTTGACAATGGCCCAGATCTTCCTCAGCAGCAACCGAAATAGCAGATTATTCTCTCAGCCACACTCCACATGCCCCACAGCCTCAAAGCCACGTACAAGTCCACTGGGTGTCTAGCAGGAGTCAGCAGATACCTCTATAGTGGTAGCCCCCACAAGACCAGTCCATAGACATTCCAGGGGGACCCTTTCCTCTAAGGTCAACCTCTCTACTTATCCCATAGGGAGTTGTGGGCAAGTGCCATTGGCCCTGAAGAATCAAGCCCACAGAGTGCAAGACGGTTCAAGTTCATAATTCCCACCATTCCAGACAGAAGTTTATCCATAAGGGGTTCCCTCACAAAGGGTCCATCAGTAATTGTTTTATGCAGGCTCCACTGCTTCTCTCCTCCAATGTATACCAATTTGGGGAAGGTGTTGAGCACTACAGGGGTGACATTTACTAATCTCACTCCAACCAAAATCAATTTGGGGAAGGTGTTGGGCACTAGAGGGGTGACATTTACTATTTACAATACAATCCAAAACAGTTTATGTGAGGTGTTGGAGACTAAAATGTTATATACACAATCAATACTCCATACTGTTTGAGCTATACAATACAAAAAACTGAAATATCACAATAATCCAAAGTAAAAACCTACATATTTATAATTAAACAGGAACATATGGAATAATATGTTGTTCACTGTAAACACTCAATGTATTTTAATATTTATCAATATTCCAAAACTTTGAAACACAGAAGAAAAAAAAATTCAAAATAAAAAATGAAAATCATAAAAGCTGTATATATATATATATATATACTAGCAGCCCGCCCCGGCCTTGCCTGGGGCAGAAAGGGGCTGGGGGCAGCATCGCAGCAGGAGAGGCACAGCAGAGCAGCCGCTTCTCCCCACGCTCCCGATGTCATCACGCAGACGTCGCAGCTGCCGCTACTTTCTAGGGACTACTTTATTTTTATTCGTAAATGTTTTAAATAACGTATATTTTTTATTTTTATATTGCCTATGTCCTTCTGCTTGCCCTGAGGTTTTCATAGATGTCTTGGTTGTTTAGATTGGTGGTGTACTTTTCGAGTTTACCTGGCTCAAAGGACAGACTTCTCTCTTTATAATAGTAGTATAGATATATATATATATATATTCATGTGATCAAGGCTGCAGTGACGCAGCCGAAACGCGTCATGCTGATTTTTTTGAGAAATAAAGCACTGAGTATCTAAATTATCGCAATTCTGTGTCTGCACCTGATTTAACTACTGGATACATGCTGTGGTTCAGGACTGTAGGCTTTATATATATATATATATATATATATATATGACGTCCAAAATGCTGCTCGAGCGATCCTCGACCAGGACAAAGTTGATGCCGTCGGTAGTAGCAGCCGCTACCTCAATTATCCGCAGGTACTGGATCCCACCAATTAGGAGGACACAGAGACGGCACACCAGGAGATCTTGCACAAATCCTTTATTGCGCACTCTTTAACCAAGGACGACGCGTTTCGGCGTATATATATATATAAATATATATATATATATATATGTATATATATATATTTTCAAAGCTCCAGAAAATAATAACCAGCACTCGTGGGGGGTTTAAATCTGAGTCTGATTTTTTGGGCACAAAGAAAGATGGTACAAACGCGTTTCAGCAGTACTCCTTCGTATATAAAAAAAATACGTGTTTACATTAAAATGAATACAATTTCTGACATGGGGGTTCTGGAGGAGGAGGATTGGATGGAGGTGCTGGCTGCTCCCCTGGTTATGGCAATAGCTATGTGGCTCCTCCTGGTACAATTCAAATATCTCCACAGGGTCTATTTTACTAGGATACGACTGTGGCGGGCGGGTTGATTGCCTCCCCAGTGTGTCTTCGCTGTGGTAGGGAGGAGGGCACTTTCTTACATACGGTGTGCAGTGTACGTCCCTGGACCGTTTCTGGAGGGGGGTCTCCACGGGGTCTATTTTACTAGGATACGAGTGTGGCAGGCCGGTTGATTGCCTCCCCAGTGTGTCTTTGCTGTGGTTGGGAGGAGGGCACTTTCTTACATACGGTTTGGCAGTGTACATCCCTGGACAGTTTCTGGAGGGGGGTCTTTGCATGCCTCTCAGAGGTGTTGGTGTGGGGTCCCCCTCGGACGCCGCAGATGGCCTTACTACATGTCATGGAGGGGATAGTGGGCAATATATACAAATGCCATCTCATGTTGCTGGGACAGACGCTGGCGAAACGGGATATCGCCAGGGAATGGAAGGCGATGTGGGCCCCCTCGGTGGCAGCCTGGAAGAATGGGCTAGATTTTTGTATAGGGTTGGAGCAGCCCATATTTGTGGCCAGGGGCTGCACGCGTAATCATTATAAGATTTAGAAAAGGTGGACTGACTATCGGGGTCTATGGCTGGAGCCGCCTGTGGAAGCAGAGATTCATGCACTGGAGTAGTTATGGATACGGCCCAGTTGCGCGGTGGGGGGGTGGTGGTGGGAGGTGCATATGTTTGGGATGGGATTATGGGTAGGCTAATTAGGAGGAGGATAAGATCAGGCGGTAGTAGTGCGACCTTGGGGGTTGGGAGAGGGCGGAGGATTTGGGGGGTGGAAATCGTACTTCCTTAAAGTTCATCATGTAATTCTTATGCATTTAGATCCTCTGTCATACAATGTCAAATAACATACCTGTTCTGACAGGTCAGATTAGGCAGATGTTTCAGGGGTACAGAGTACTGCGTTGTAATTCCTTATTGACAAATAAAATATATTTAAAAAAAATCATTCAATTTAAAAATATATTCCAGACAACAGAATAAATCCATTAATAAACAAATAGAAAATGCCATTATTCGTTTTTTACTACATTTTTCATAAATAAACTGATACCATATAAATATACAACAAACTATAAATGTATACATCATTATTAATATATATTTTTGTATTTTTATAATTAAATTAAATAGTTATAACATTTTTAAAATAAATGTATACATGATTTTTTTTACTAAAATGTATTCACAATGACATAATTTGCAACAAATAAAATAAATCCGCTAAAATATTTGTAAAAATGTAAAAACAAAATTAAAAAATATGAAATAAGGTTTTAAAAAAAATATATTATTTAAATATTTTACTTTGTTTATTTTAATTTTTGGTATATTTTAAATGTTATCCAATTTTGTATAATTTAAACTATTTTAATATTTCCAATAAAATATATATTTGTACATTTGATACAATGCATTTATACAGTCTAAATATTTATAAACTATTATTTACAAATTTCAAAAAGTTCATAATTAATAAAATATCTTCCTAAACACACAAATAAAAAAATTCAAGCTAAAATTCAACACACCACAATAAAAAAAATGCAAAATAACATTTACAAACCAAATTATATACAGCAATATTTTCTCAAAACAATATTATTTACAACAATATTAAAAACATGACTTAAGATGAGGATTATATATTTGATATCCCAAAATATTTGACTCAATATTTTTGCATAACACTATTTTTATTTTATATTTTTTCCAAAGATTTATTTTATATTTTTTCCAAAGACCCCAGAGAGATAGAGCGGAAATGTGTCATATCTTAGTAGTAGTGTGTGGCTTGAAAGAGTGAATGTGTTTCACAGGGTAGGATTTACATTGGCTGCCAGCCAAGGAGAGGATAGTCTTTAAAGCCTTGCACAGTTTATTTTATGGAAAATATCGCCTTACTACCCTGTCTAGCACTATACATTATTGTTGGACTTAGCTCTCTCTCCAGAGTCATCCCCAATTTTATTGCCTTCACCTCTCCTATTTCTGCTGAATTTGTTTCTGTTGGCCTGTGAACTGTGCGCACTTTAGCACTACTAATCAGTGCTAAGGTGCCTGTGTTCTCTCCTTTAAACATGATGAAATTGGCATACACCCCATTGTCCCATTTAATTTACTTGTAAGTCCCTAGTAAAGTGGCACTATAGGTACCCAGGGCCTGCAAGTTAAATGCTATTAGTGGGCATGTAGCACTTATTGTGGCATCCACTTAAGTAGCCTTTTAAACATGTCTCAGGCCTGCCATTGCAGCCTGTGTGTTCTTTTCTAAACTACCATTTCAACCTGGCAAAATAAACCTTTTTCCAGATGTAAACCTTGCCTTTTTTATGTCTAAGTCGCCCTTGGAGTAGGCCCTAAACATTCCAAAGGGCAGGGTGCCTTGTATTTAAAGAGTTGGGCATGTACGTTTCAGTTTTACATGTCTTGGTAGTGAAATGCTCACAAATTTGTATTTCACTACTGTGAGGCCTCCCTCCTAAAACAGATAACATTGATTGAGAGCAGGTAGAAAAGTCATGCTTGGTGTCAGGGGAACTGTAATTTAAAATCCTCTTTCAAGGTAAAGTCAGAATTGAATTCACAATTCTGACAATGTCCTTTTTAGAAAGTTGACATTTTCTTGTCCCAACTATTTGGTGCCTGCAGCCTGTTTCCTGGTTCATGTGACTGAATTTAGTTGGTAGTTGGCCATTTTATATTAATCCCCGACAGCCAAACAGTAGAGGGTCTGGGTATTGGCAAGCTGGACCATCTCTGGCAGGATGGGGGGGGGCAGAGATATGTCAACCACCACACTTACGCATCAGAGGCGGGGCTCAGCTAACACACAAACAACTCCACACTTACCTATTGTGCCTGCAGACAGACTGGGACCAGGGCAGGGAGGCAGGAAATTCTAAGCACCTCTAAAAGGAGAAATTCACAGAAACTTTCCCTACTTTACAGGAGGCACCAAGTATAAACATAGGACACTGAGACTGACCCTTCAGATCACATGTGAACCTATGGAAGACTCAGAAGGACATCTCTGGTGTCCCCCTGCCCTGCTGCTCTGCTGCCCTGCTGCTTGAGTTGCTTGAGAAGGGCTAACGCAACCCTCAACCAACAACCCAATTTTTCACAATCAAGTATACATCATCTTTCTAATTTCCAGTTATTGTTTTGGTGCCAGGCATAAAGAAGTCTAGGGTTGGAGGTAGAATTAATTTTTATTTCAGGTCACTATTACGTTATAAACTACCTTTGGGGAGCAATCTATCTGTTGTTATCTGTCTTACGGGGAAACATTAAAAACATATCTATTCTGCTAATTGTTCTACTGGTTACTGGTTCCTTATTGTTGGATGTATCAAGTTGAGTCTCAGGTATCAGGTTAAGTGTCTAATCTTTTTAGAGTCAAGAGGCCCGTTGGGTGAATGTGAACTCGATAAGCTTAATTTCATTCCATAAATGAATCAGGATATTGGAGCTTATCCACTAGCCTCACCAATACTCACTTATAATCATTATCGGTGCATGCTTGATTTCTGTGCTCTACACATTCACAGAATTTAAGGCTTCAAACTATGGAAAA
Organism: Lissotriton vulgaris; assembly: GCF_964263255.1. Lineage (NCBI taxonomy): Eukaryota > Metazoa > Chordata > Amphibia > Caudata > Salamandridae > Lissotriton > Lissotriton vulgaris. The sequence goes on along the minus strand of NC_141697.1, from coordinate 350,861,759 downwards.
TAGCCCTATTCCAGGGCTGCTTTTGTAGCCTTCCAGTAAACTGGCTGAGCTAATGGCAAGCTGCAATAGGCCTGAGTCAAAAGTGAGACCACATAATAGGAGAAAAATAGTGAAGGGGAATTAACACTTGTAAACTAGCAGCAGAATTTGATCAATACGACTATATCACTCCCCTTCTCAGTCGTACGTGTCACTCAAACAAAAAATGCAACTCTCCTCATTTGCTCATGCCCCTGCTCTTTTCTTTCACCAAACTTAGACTGCTGGTAACCAACGGTAGCTATTGGATGCATTCTAATTTTTCAATTGGCTAAGTCAATCTAAGCATTTTGCAGAATGTGGTAATGTTTATTGGACAAGCATTTTGGGAATATGTAAAATGTGTAGCATCCTCCCCAGCCAGGGAGCAAGCAGATTAAATATGCCACACACAGAGCTTTGCAACGGACATCTTTATTCCTCAACATATGATCACGCACCTTAATACCTCCCATGAGCATCTGCAATTCCTATTTAATGTCCACCCAGAACCACAAGGGTCCTAGAGCTCATCATCTGAAAGGCACTACATCTCCCCCTTTGTTAAATAAAAAGCACAAACAGTTCCCAGTCCCCTTTATTGAAGACCATTTTCTGGTTGCGTTGGTGCCAATCACAAAGGTTTTCATCTTGCACTTTCGGGAAGTGTCTGTGAATCAAACCATACTGGTGTTTATTTATCAGCCCAATGTCCATTTTGGGAGCTCAGTTCTAATGGCTCTCCCAAATAGCAAGGTGGCAGGACTCTCACCAGTGGTAGAGTGTGGAGTTGATTAATAGGCACAAAGGGCTTGGCACATGGCTTTTTCCTTTCCCTCCATCGATGCTCTCAATCACTCTCTTGAGGGTTTTCCTAAATCATTTGACAATACCATTGGCCTTAGGCCAGAGAGGCGTACTCCTTTGATCCTTGATATTGAGTCGAGCAAGAAACTCATTGAGCTCTTTACTATTGAAAGATGCGCCATTGTCAGATTTGAGAACAGTGGGGATGCCCCACACTGCAAAGATGTCACCAAGCTGATTGATGAATTTGTCATTGTTTGTCAATGATAAGTCTTCCACCAAAGGAAAACATGAGTATTCATCAATGACTACCATAAGATAATGAACATTTTCCAGGGACCCCGAGAATTCAATTGCCACTCTCTCCAAGGCATGTGCAAGGAGGTCAGACATGGTCAATGGATGCCGAGCCACTTTGGGAGATAAGCAGATACACTAATGGCATGCTTTCAGTTCTTTCTCAACTCATTCATCTAAGCACGGGAACCACACTCGATCACTTAGTGCTCCTTTTGCAGCTGCAATGCCACAATGGCATTCATGAAATGAAATGAAATGAAAATGTGTTTTATAAAGCGCAAATAGCTGCCCAGAGGCGTCCAAGCGCTACGGCTAACAGTGTATAGACAGCTGGGCGAGTGACAAACAAGAAAAAACAAATCTATTTATTGAACAAAAAAGTTTTCAGGTGCTTCCTAAAAGAGGTAAGATCTGAATTGGACCTGAGAAATAGGGGTAGACCGTTCCAAAGCCTAGCCGCATTCAGGGAAAAGGAACGACCTCCTGCTCTGGACCATTTAACCTTTGGCACAACAGCACAGAAAGCATTGGTAGACCGTAGCTGTCTGCTAGGGAGGTAAGGGGTGATTAAGGGACGACTAATTGCTGGGCCAGTTTCCCAGAATGCCTGATGAGCAACACAGAGCGATTTAAAACTAATCTTATCCCTTACAGGGAGCTAGTGCAGTTTTGTTAATCCAGGTTTAACAGAGGTCCTGCGGGGGATTTGAAGCAGGGTCCGGGCCGCACAATTTTGGATCACCTGTAGCTTCCTCAGTGTGAAGTGTGGGGCTCCAAGATAGAGTGCATTTCCAAAATCTAATGTGGAGAGAATCAATCCTTGAACAACAACTTGTTTGGCCTCAAATGGTAGCAAGGGAAGGATCTTCCTCAGCATTCTAATGAGGCCAAAACAGGTGGCAGATAGCACGACAGCTTGATGGTCAAACGTCAAGGACTTGTCCAACCAGACACCCAAGCTCTTAATAGCATCCTTAGGGACTGGAGGGGACCCAGGCAAACTGGCCAGAACTGGTCGACCGCAGATGGAGCCGAATGACCCAACAGCATGACCTCTGTCTTGTCCCCATTAAGTTTGAGACAAGACAGGGTCATCCAGCTGCTGACTTCACTCAGGCAGCCCACCAGATCCACCGTGCCCGCAGGGTCTTCAGCCCGCGTCAAAGAGACCACCAGCTGGGTATCGTCCGCATAGGTCACGATCTTAATACCATATGGACAGACGATCCCAGCCAACGGCCTCATGTATACATTAAACAACGTCGGGCGGGGTGAAGAACCCTGCGGAACTCCACAGTTCAAGGGCCAGCTGGTAGAGATAGTGGTTCCCTCGAAGACCTGAACATTTCTATTGGTTAAGAATGAACCAATCCACTCCAGCGCTCCTCCTTGAATCCCAATGTCCTGGAGGCGCTGCAGTAAGATTTTATGGTTTACAGTATCAAAAGCGGCACTTAGATCGAGGAGGATGACTGCCACCGATCCTCCCCGATCCAAGATGCCTCTTGTTTCCTCCAGGACCGCTAGTAAGGCGGACTCCGACCCATGCTTGGGACGGAAGCCGGTTTGCGAGGGATCAAGCAGACTGTTCTTCTCTAAAAAGTTGGTCAAGAGGCTATTAATAAAATTTCCAGTAACTTGCTGGCCCAAGGAAGCAGGGAAATTGGACGATAGTTACTGAAGTTGTTAATATCCTGTGGGCTGGTGGGGAAAGCAGACCGGAATAACAAGCGTGGAGGCCGTATGTAGTGGGCTATCTCGTAGCCGGTGTTTATTTCTGTACAATGTTTCAATGGTATGATACAAGGGAATAGAGAGTTCCAAAGGATTGCGGGTTCCGGGTCCGAGGTGAGGAGTCTTCCGGGGTTGATCTTCCAGGGACAGCTGTTGGTCTTGACTGTAGTCGGGGCCGATCCTTGAGGTATCAGTAGGCTCAGCTCCCGGACGGTGGTTCCTCGGAGGGGGGGAAAAGGAGAGAGAAAATAGGGCCGTTAGCTCTGTCGGTGGATCCGACGATAAGATCCTGTGCCTTCACCGGAGTGTTGGGGCTAGAACGACTGTGAGGAAAGGTAGGGGAAGGTAAGAGAGGTGAAGAGATAGCGCGGACAGGGAATAGGGTGACGTTGGTGTCAGGACGTGTGGGGGTATTTATCTACAGCCGTGATGGTGCCACTCTCACACGTATATACAGTCTATTCACAGTGCACGGTGAATCGTGAGGAGGGGTCTATTTTTGTACACGGAGGTATTTACAGCCTACTTATTTACAGACTCTCGTAACGCCTAATATCTACACACACACACGGAACTGGTACTCACTTGGCCCGCCGCAACTCCGTCCTTGAGTTGCGGCCGCTCTCCAGCGTCCTCCTCTGGACTCCACCAGTCCTCCGTCCAGACCTCGTCTCCTGGTTCCGGATCGTCTCTCTTCTCCGGGGGTTCTTCGCACGCCGTCTCCTGCCACGAGTCTTCCTGCTTGAACGCTGTGTTGTTGGTTCTTCCGGCTTTTCTGTGGTCCGCCTCCGGAAAGGGGGAGGGACTTCCGGGGTCACGGGGATGCACTTCCGCTGTGTCCCGCGTTGGTACTGGTTCCTGCAGGGAAAGAGAAAGGGGTGGAGTCCGAGTTGTTTTGGTAGTCCGGGCAACAGGGGATTGTGGTGGCGATCGGGAGGGGAGACGTGATATCTGCGCTGACGGTGCCGTGCTCCCATCACATCCCCTTCCCCTAGCTGTCTTTCTTGATCGGGTAGGCTGGCAAGGATATCGAGAAAGATAGTCAGCATTGGCTTGATCCGCGCCCTTCCTGTGGAGAGTCTTGAACCTGAAGGGCTGCAGGGAAAGGAACCAACGAAGGACTCTTTCGTTGTGTCCCTTGTTACGGGCCATCCATTCCAGCGGGGCATGGTCAGTGTACAGTATGAATTCTCTGCCTTCAAGATAGTAGCGGAGGCTGTCTACCGCCCATTTGATTGCGAGGGCCTCCTTCTCCACTACGGCGTAGTTTCTCTCCCGGGGAAACAGTTTTCTACTTAAGAAAAGGATGGGCCGTTCGTTTCCATTAAGATCTTTCTGAGAGAGGACAGCTCCTAGCCCCTGCTCGGAAGCGTCGGTCTGGAGTATAAATGGCTGTGAGTAGTCTGGGCTGATGAGAACGGGACTGGACAGTAGGATGTCTTTCAATTGGTGGAAGGCTTCCAACAGGGAGGGGTGTGGTTGTCTCAGGGCCTCTTCGGTTTTTATGGTTTTCTTTAACAGATCTGTGAGGGGAGCTGCTATCTGGGAAAACCGGGGGATAAAGCGTCTATAATACCCTAAGAGGCCTAAGAAGGCTCGTAGCTCTTTCTGGGTCTGGGGAAAAGGGATGGAGTGGATAGCGGCGATTTTGTTGTTTTGAGGGCGGATCAGCCCTTCCCCCAACAGGTAACCCAAATACTTCACGGTCTGTGCAGCCAAGGTGGTTTTCAAGGGGTTGATCGTGAACCCATAGGACCCCAGGGAGTGTATTACTTTTCTCAGGTGACATAAGTGCTGGTCCCAATCATCACTATAGATGATTATGTCATCCAGATAAGCCCCGGCATAAGAAACATGTGGCCGTAACACCAAATTCATGGCCCGCTGAAAGGTGGCTGGGGCCCCGTGAAGCCCAAAGGGCATCACCGTGAATTGATATAGGCCTTCGGGGGTGGAGAAGGCCGTCTTTTTCTTGTCTTCAGTTCGTAAGGGAATCTGCCAATAACCTTTACAAAGGTCTAACGTGCTGATGAATTTGGCCCTACCGATACGCTCAATCATTTCATCAACCCGGGGTAAAGGGTATGTATCGAAGGAGGAGATCTTGTTGACTTCTCTGAAATCGATACAAAAACGGACCGATCCGTCTGGTTTGGGGACTAATACAATCGGCGAGTTCCAATCGCTACTGGAAGGCTCGATGATCCCCATGTGGAGCATCTGGGCTACCTCGTCCCTGATAATGGGTCTTCGAGCCTCAGGGAGCCGATAAGGCCGCTGACGGACCGTTTTCCCGGGTTCCGTGATGATGGCATGCTCGACTACTGACGTGAGGCCAGGAGAGGAGGAGAATACCTGCTGCAAGGGGTGAAGGGTGGACCGAAGTTCCTGTTTCTGTTGAACCCCGAGTTCTGAGTCTATACAGACCTCATAGGGGAGTTCCTGTTCCGGACAGTTGTTCATGAGGACAGGACGGGGTCCCACCCACTCCTTCAGTAGATTTACATGGAAGATTTGTGTGGTTCGACGGACAGGGTCGAGCTCGATTTCATAGGTCACGGGAGTGACCTGTCTCAGGACCGGAAAGGGACCTTGCCACTGCCCTAGCAGTTTGTGGTCGGAAGAGGGCATTAAGAGGAGGACCAATTGACCAGGAAGAAAGGAACGAGGTTTTGTACCCTTATCATATTGTTGCTTTTGTTTGGCTTGGGCTGCTACCAGATTCTGGCGTACAATGTCTCTTATTTGCCCCAGGTGTGTTCTGAGGTTTTGTACGTACTCAGGCAGAGGTCGGATACGGTCGGGTTCCGCCTCCCAGGCCTCTTTGGCCATATCCAGTAGGGTCCGAGGGGGTCTGCCATACAGAAGTTCATAAGGGGAAAACCCGGTGCTGCTTTGAACCTTGCAGCGGATGGCAAAGAGGGCTAGGGGTAGCATTTCCTCCCATCTCTTGCTCTCCAGGGCCAGGAGTTTTTTTAAGGTGGTTTTTAGGGTGGCGTTATACCGCTCTACGAGGCCGTCCGTTTGGGGGTGATAAGCGGAAGTTCTGATTTGTTTCACGCCTAATTGGGAGGATACCTGCTTCATAAGGGAGGAGACAAAGGGGGTTCCCTGGTCAGTCAGTATTTCTCTAGGAAAGCCTACCCGAGAAAAGATGGATATTAAAGCTTTAGCAATATTCTGACTGGTAGGCTGGCGGAGAGGTATGGCTTCAGGGAAGCGGGTGGCGTAGTCCACTATAACTAACGCGTACCGACAACCGCTTCGGGATGGGAGCATGGGACCTATAATATCCATCCCTACCCTACTGAAGGGGATGTCTATCAGAGGAAGGGGTTGAAGAGGGACTCTAGGAGGTCGATACCGACTGTTCTTCTGGCAAATGGGGCAGGCCCGACAGTACTGTTTGACTTGCTGGTGGATGCCTGGCCAATAGAATTTTTCTAGGATGGCCTGACTTGTCTTTTCGTCACTGAAGTGGCCCCCGAGTAGATGGCTGTGAGCAAGAAACAATACTTTGTCGCGGAAGGGTCCGGGGATTATTAACTGGGACGGTTGTTGGGGTCCCCCTTTTCTGTACAATAGACCGTTCTTTTTATAAAAGTGGGGACCTACATGCAATGGATCTTCGTGGTCCAGGGCCCTTCCCCAGGCTTCCTGCAGAATGGGGTCTTCCTGCTGAGCAGCCCGGAATTCCTGGTCGACTTCCCAGGGATGTTCTTCTACTCTGGCTGGGAAGGCTGTAGTATAGTTCCTTTTTTCCTTTTTCTTTTGGGTTTTTGTCTTGGTTATCCGAGTGGGGGATGTTCCGACTACTGGGGAGCTGTCGGAAAAAGGAGCTTCAGACCACCACTTCTCTAAGCTGGTGGTGGTGTCCTGGAGAAGGCGAGGAAGACCAGGATAATCGCTGCCCAAGATAACCTGTTCAGGCAGGGAAGGAACAAGCCCGACATTCAGGGTACTTCCAGGATCCAGGGAGTGTTGTACTTGCACCTCGGCCGTTGGGTAAATCTTTGTGTCTCCGTGCACGCACTGAATGGCCACTGTACCGGTTATTGGTCCTATCGGGTGGGGTATCTCTTGGGGTCTGAGCACACTCTGTCTACATCCCGTGTCTGCAAGGGCCGATACCCGATGTCCATCTATTCATACCGGGCGATGAAAAGCGGGAGGAGACGGCCCAGAGGATAGACACACATAATTTCGGGCCATTCCCACCTCCATCGGCTCTTCTTTTTGTGGACAAACCCGGGCAATGTGCCCGTAACCTCCACAATGGTAGCACTGGGGACCAGGCGGTGGGGGTCTGGACATCACCGGGTAAGGGAACAACGGGGGAGGATCAGGTTTCTTGGTCAGGAAAGGACGGGGGCCTCGGGGTTGGCCATGGGCCTGTGCTCGGTGACCATGTTCTTCCTTGGGCTTCTGCAAGTCCTGGGCGCGACTGTACGCGCTGGCAATTTCAATTGCATTGTCTAGTGTTAGACGTGGGTGCTGACGGACCCACTTTTGAGTGACAGGATGGAGTGAAGCCAGAAACTGCTCCAAATAGATTTTAGAAAGTATTTCTTCTTTAGTGGCGGTCGCGGACTTCAACCACCGGTCAGCCAGATCTTTAATCCTGAAGGAGAGGGCTCTTGGTGTCTCCTGTGGACCCTCTTTTTCTTGGCGGAGCCGCACCCGATAGGTTTCATCATCGATATCTAATCTTTCAAGGATACAGGTCTTGATGTCCGCATAGGGGGTCAGTCCCTGTACATTAGCCTGTTGAAAGGCTGCCTGTAATTCACCAGTCAATAAAGGACCCAAATAATGACCCCAGCGGTCGGGAGGCCAGGCAGCGGCTTGGGCCAGCCGTTCAAAATTAGTAAAAAAGAAATCCGGGTCTTCTCCCGGTACATATTTCTGGAGAACCACAGAAGGAAGAGATGTGGTGGGTCGCTGTTGGCCTAAGACGTCAGTGAGCTTCCCCAAAGCCTGGTCCTGAGCGGTTCCCTGACCCTTCAAGACATCGTGCAGCTGCCCACGGTCTTCTTCGGCCATCTTCAAGAACAGCTCCATCATTTTTCCGAGTTGTTCTTGGGAATCAGCTAACTTTTGCACTGCGGCCTCCATGCTTCCGGTTAATCCCACTTCTGACACCACTTGTGGGCTGGTGGGGGAAGCAGACCGGAATAACAAGCGTGGAGGCCGTATGTAGTGGGCTATCTCGTAGCCGGTGTTTATTTCTGTACAATGTTTCAATGGTATGATACAAGGGAATAGAGAGTTCCAAAGGATTGCGGGTTCCGGGTCCGAGGTGAGGAGTCTTCCGGGGTTGATCTTCCAGGGACAGCTGTTGGTCTTGACTGTAGTCGGGCCGATCCTTGAGGTATCAGTAGGCTCAGCTCCCGGACGGTGGTTCCTCGGAGGGGGGGAAAAGGAGAGAGAAAATAGGGCCGTTAGCTCTGTCGGTGGATCCGAAGATAAGATCCTGTGCCTTCACCAGAGTGTTGGGGCTAGAACGACTGTGAGGAAAGGTAGGGGAAGGTAAGAGAGGTGAAGAGATAGCGTGGACAGGGAATAGGGTGACGTTGGTGTCAGGACGTGTGGGGGTATTTATCTACAACCGTGATGGTGCCACTCTCACACGTATATACAGTCTATTCACAGTGCACGGTGAATCGTGAGGAGGGGTCTATTTTTGTACACGGAGGTATTTACAGCCTACTTATTTACAGACTCTCGTAACGCCTAATATCTACACACACACACGGAACTGGTACTCACTTGGCCCGCCGCAACTCCGTCCTTGAGTTGCGGCCGCTCTCCAGCGTCCTCCTCTGGACTCCACCAGTCCTCCGTCCAGACCTCGTCTCCTGGTTCCGGATCGTCTCTCTTCTCCGGGGGTTCTTCGCACGCCGTCTCCTGCCACGAGTCTTCCTGCTTGAACGCTGTGTTGTTGGTTCTTCCGGCTTTTCTGTGGTCCGCCTCCGGAAAGGGGGAGGGACTTCCGGGGTCACGGGGATGCACTTCCGCTGTGTCCCGCGTTGGTACTGGTTCCTGCAGGGAAAGAGAAAGGGGTGGAGTCCGGGTTGTTTTGGTAGTCCGGGCAACAGGGGATTGTGGTGGCGATCGGGAGGGGAGACGTGATATCTGCGCTGACGGTGCCATGCTCCCATCACATATCCATATTAGGCTTCTTAACAAGTGCTCGTACCCTAGCCTCTTTCCACGCCAATGGGACAGTGTTGGTGGAGATTGAGGCATTAAGTACCTTCAGTATGACCGGGAGGATGGTGTGACTAACAGTCTTTAAGAAGCTCGGAGGGGCGGGATCGCTAGGAGAGCCCGATTTAACCTGGGCCATTAATGTGGCTCGTAAGTCCAAGTGCAGCAAAGGGAAGTTCTCCAACATAGGTGACACATTGTCAATAGTGTCGTGTTTGGAGTACGCAGGAGTGGCGCCTGGGATATCCGAATGAGTAGTTGGAAAAGAGGAATAAGTAAGATTTACTTTGTTATAAAAGAAGTCCGCCATCTCATTACAACAAATTTGTAAATTATCACTATTTATAGGGGGCTGGGGGAGGACAGTGAGACTTTTTACAATCCGGTAAATTTCCTTGGAATTAGATCTAGCTTCAGTAATCTTTTGCGTGTAATATCGAGATTGAGCTTTCTTGATCTCCAGCTTATAGTCCCTGATGGAATTTCTATATAAAGTTTTATCTAGATCTGTATAGCCCAAACGCCATTTTTTCTCTAACCTTTTGCACTTACGTTTAGTTTCCTTAAGCTCTTCGGTATACCAAGGGGCCGAGATCCTAGATCTTTTGGCCCGAGTTGTCTTCATTGGGAGAATAGTGTCCAACGATCGATTTATCCAATTGTTATAAGTATCATTGGCTACCGTGGGATCTGTACTAATGGGAGGTAATGTAGCTTGTAGTTCATCGGCCACTTATCTGTTGGCAGTTTAGACCAATTTCGTGCGTCCCGTAATCCTGTCATAAGGGCAGGAGGTTTATGGATATGCCAGGTTAACGGGACTAGTCGATGGTCAGTCCACGGGAGCACAATAGAGGGCTCTGTCACCGGGTTCGGGCGGTTGCTGAACACAGGGTCCAACAAATGCCCTTTCACATGTGTAGGTGAAAGGACAAGTTGGGTTAGCTGTAATGCGGACAAGGCCGCGATTAGTTCTTGGGCAGCGTGGTCACCAGTGTCCTCAAAATGCATATTTAAATCGCCCAGCAGCGTAAAATTAGCAGAGGTAGCGGCAAAATCTGCAACTGCTGAGGGCGCGGAGTCTATAAACTGTCTGACCGAACCAGGAGGGCGGTAAACCAATACTCCGGAAAAATTTATATTTAGTGACAGTTCCAGGCTAAACGACATGCTTTCACAGTCCAGGACAGAAGTGGGAGCGCATCGGCAGGTATAGCTATCTTTAAACACTATTGCTAAACCGCCGCCTTTCCCAGATGTACGGTCTGCCCTAGCTATTTGATAGCCCTGTGGCAATGCTTGAATGGGATCAGGCTCAGACGACGAGGTTAGCCATGTCTCAGTAAAAAAAACTGCATCCGGATTATGCTCATCAAACAATAAGGATACTTCTTTTTGGTGCTTGGGTAGAGACCTGCAATTTACAAGGAACATCCTAAAAAGAGTGCCGGGGTTCAATAGTCATAGTGCCTTTAAGATAAGAATGGCAGTGTTGACAATAAGAGGGCAAATTAAGAGGGGCATACAGATGGTCAAATTTTTCTTTTACTGGAGGTCTCAGGCTAAGCAGCTCACTGAAATTATATCTTCTAAAAGGGCCGTAGAAGTGGGCAGGGGTCGTGGCCCCTGGCCCCGTCCGGTCGCGGACGGGTGCAGACGGGCTTGCCTTTGGCGCGCGTTTGGTGCACCGGCGGCGCGCCCGCTGCACCCGCCCGCTGCGCGGACGAGATGACAACATCCCTTTATTCAGTTGAGAGGCGGGTGGGAGGTGTCCAACAGCTCGAGCGCCAACCCTGATTCCCCCCAATATGGCCTCCTAGAGCCCTACCTCACACAGCGTCAGCGCTGACTCTGCTGCCCTGGGGGCGGGATCGAGTGTAGGAGAAGTCACCGGTCTGGTGAAACTAAAAGCGTTAATAAATGTAACGAAGGTTAAAACAATTTTCAAAATGCACATAATTAAAAGAAACAGCCCCCGGCTCACGCCTCAGGGGTCTAATACACGCTAGCAATCAGCGCGCTTGCGCATTTGAACCGATTTTATACCTGGGCGGGCGGGAGGTGTCCAACAGCTCGAGCGCCAACCCTTATTCCCCCCAATGTGGCCTCCTAGAGCCCTGCCTCGCACAGCGTCAGCGCTGACTCTGCTGCGCTGGGGGCGGGATCGAGTGCAGGAGAAGTCACCGGTCTGGTGAAACTAAAAGCGTTAATAAATGTAACGAAGGTTAAAACAATTTTCAAAATGCACACAAGTAAAAGAAACAGCCCCCGGCTCACGCTAGCAATGGGCCAGTTTAATGACTTGCTGACTCTGGCTCTCAAGGATGACAATTCTTGAGCCTCTCAATACGATACCCTCTCGGAAGGCCGATAATTCATCCTATAAATTCTTAAATTTTAAAAATTCAACATCGTCAGCAAAGGGTTGAATGCTTTTATTCCATACTTGAGTGGAAATGTGGTCTTTGAGGATGATTATGTTCTTTTCATTGTTGATAGCACCAAAAATCTTCAGTCACTTTGGATGCCGAAGTGTGGCAATGTAGAGGCACTTGTGAAAAGTAATTGGCAGGGTTTTGATCTTTCCCCAACTTCTTCACAATTTCATAGTCATAGTCTTGCAGTCACAACCCCCTCCCCCTCTTAATGTGAAGGGGCAATTTGGCTTTGGGATGTCCAGAGATAGTGCGCAAAGCCTGGTGGTCCACAATCATGGTGAAACATTTTCTATATAGAAACACATAAAACTGTTTGTAGGCCCACACTACAGTCATACTCTCCTTTTCTGGCAGAGAATAGGCACCCTCAGTTTCAGACAAGCTTTGGCTGGCATAGGCCACAATGTGTCTCTGAGCATTTGGACGACCATTGCCTTGAGCAAGGATGGCACCAGCCCCACCGGACTTGTATTTACTTAGATCTCACTATGCAATTTAAGGTCAAGATAGACCATTGCAGTTGCATTCTCAATCACGTTTTATTCTTTTGATCCCATTCAAGAGACCACTAAAATGGGACATTTCACTTTATTAAGTCTCTTAATGGGACACTCACTGTAACAAAGTTACGAATATACCTCTATCCGGAACTAGCCATACATAAGAAGGATCGCACTCTTGAGGGGGACAAGTAGATGACAGTGCTTTCACCACATCTGGATCTGGGGCCATTCCCCCATCAGGGAATATGTGCCCAAAGAATTTAAGCGTGGTCAGGCGAAACTCACACTTTGCTGAATTCAGAGTGAGGCCTGCAACATCAAGTATCTGACACACTTGTGTAAGAGCCTTATCATACTCTCTTGGTATTGTCCCAAAAACCAGTATGTCATCACTGTAATTAAAAGCATGTGTAACAAGATGAATTATTCGGCATATAACATACTGAAAAATGTCTGCAGCCGAAGACACCCCAAACGTAGTCTTTTGTATCTGAACAAACCAACATAAGTCGAAAAATGTAGTAATGTACCTGCAAATCTCTTCCAGCTTGAGTTGATGGTATCCCTTGCTCAAGGAGAGAATGGAGTTTGGCTCCGTTTAATTGCCTTCCTCTCTTGATTGCTTTGTTGGCCTGATGCATATGAACACAAATGCTCGATTTTATTTATTTACCATGTTTTACATAGCACTAGCTGTACCCGGGGGTATCAGAGCGCTTTACATGAGCATTCATTGCAATATAGCAAAAATTTTAATGAGGTAGTTTTCAGAACTAATACAAACGGTAGAAAGCACTTTAAATATTACAAAATCTATAGAAAAAACAAGTAGCCAAAAGGGTTTCGGAAAATCAGGAGAGTGCTAGTAAGAGAGGGAAAGGATGAAAAAGGAGGGGGTAGGGTATGGGAATGGGGGAGGCAAGGGAGTGGGATAGTTAAGGTAATATCATACAGCTATACATAGATAGAATTTAATTGAATGTAACAGGATAACAATGAGGTAGAATTCAAAACCCAACAAGAAGGTCAAAACAGCTTTAGATTAACATTGTCATATTACATGAGTTGAAAAGGGTTGCCTGCTAGTCCTGAAAGATTAGCCTAGCATGGGAGGGAAAGCATGAAGAAGAGGGGGAAAGGGTAAGTGAATGGTGGTAGGCTGAGAAGGGGGGGAGTATTCGATAATATCTGGTGGAACGGGGCAGGTCCTATAGGGTGGACTGGAGGGAGTAGTTATCGGGAGAGGGAAGATGAGAGAGGGGGAGGAGAACAATGGGAGGCAGGGGTGGGATGAGCGCCCAGGGGTGGATTTAAGGACCCCAGTATTTATTCAGCAAGAGAACTTTGAGGTCTTTTTTTAAGCTGGCATAAGAGGGGTTGCAGCAAAGATCTTTGAGGAGGGAGTTCCAGATGTTCGATGCGTTCCCGGAAAAGGAGCGAGATTGTGTGGTTTTCTTGGTTAAAAGAGGAGGTACAAGAGCGAGGGTGTTGGAGCTCCTCATTGATCTAGAGCAGGCAGCCACTTGAGGGCTTTAAGGGTGGGGGAGATATGATCAAACCGTTTAAGTTCGCTAATGAGCCTAGCGGCAAGGTTCAGAACCGATTTGATAGGGGTGAGGTGTGCTTTAGGAGTTCCAGTGAGGATGGCATTCCCATAGTCAATTTTAGAAAGAACCAGCGATTGGACGACTAATTTAAAGTCATCTGCTGGAATGAAGGGTTTTATTTTCTTTAAGTGATGGAGTGTGGAGAGAGCGCTTTTGGCTGAATTTTTTATGTGGGGGATAAGAGTATGGTTCATAAGGTTCAGGTCAATGTTAAAACCGATTGATTTGACAGAGTTGGATATGGTGAGAGAGCAGTTGAGTGCAGTAAAGTCAGAGATCCAGGATAGAATGGGGAGTGAGTTGTTCTTAGGGGAGAAAAGAATGATTTCTGTCTTTTTGGGGTTGAGTTTGAGGTGGTTGAAGTGGAACCAGGATTGAATCTTATCCAAGGTATCATTGAGGTAAAGAACGTCTGAGCGGGATTGAATTTTATAGTAAAGTTGGGTGTCATCTGCGTATAGGTGGTAATTGATTCCTGCTTGTTTAAGGATGAGGGTGAGGGGTTCCATGAAAAGATTAAATAGAGAGGAGGAGAGGATAGAGCCCAGAGGGACCCCTAGGGAGATGGGCAGAGGTTTAGAAAGGCAGTCATGGATTTTAATTTGCTGGGTTCTATGTTGGAAAAGGAGGTGAACCACTTGAGCACTGAACCGTTGAGGCCAAAACGATCTTTAAGTGTGTTAAGTAGCGTAGAGTGATTTACAGTATCAAAAGCAGTGGAGAGATCAAGGAGAATGAGTAGAGAGGAATCACCTTTGTCAAGGGTGTGTTGGATGTCATCAATTATGTTGAGCATTGCCGTTTCTGTACTACATCCCTTTCTGAAGCCAGATTAGAACGAGTCTAAAAGATTGAATGAATCAATGTGCTTATCTAGTTGTAACAGGGCACATTTTGTAAGGGCTTTAGAGAGAATAGTAAGGTTAGAGATAGGTCGAAGGTTATTTAGGTCATTAGGGTCACCAGCGGGATTTTTGAGGATGGGAATGATTTGTCCCAATTGGAATGGAAGCAGGGACACAACCAGAGGTAAAGGAGGAGTTGATGATGGAGGTCCAGTAGGGGGTAATGATATGTTTAAGGTCTTGGACAAGGTTGGATGGGAGAGGATCTTTAGAGTGAGAAGATAGTTTCAGTCTGGAAATGACGTTAAGGACATCAAGTTCAGTGACAGGATGGAAGTCGTGCCAAGAAGCATTGTTTTTTTAGTTCAAGTGTGATGGGGCTGGGTTCAAGAATCAGGACAATAAGAGGGAGCGATAAGGAGTCATGAGAGAGCGTAGCGGGTGAAGGAGAATTACAGGAAATGTCCAATGAGGGTAGTGGGTTAAGGAGGGGAGTTAGGGCGAAGGATTGATCTATTTTGGAGATTTTTTCTAAGAAGTAGTTGGCAATTTCCTTGCATCTCTCAGTGGTGGCAATCACTTTGGAGGGTGCAGAGGAAGTTTGGTTTTTCACAATTCTGAAGAGTTCCCTAGGTTTGTCTTTGGCCCGATCGAGTTGTGATCGGAAGAATGATGTCTTAGCATTGAGGATGTATTTTTTATAGTTGGATCTAGTTACTCTGAGGAGAGAGAGGTTAAAGGGGGAAGTGTTTTGCCTCCAAACACGTTCAGTAGATCTAAGTGTGCGCTGCTCATTGTTGAGATCTGGATTGAACCAGGAATTGGAGGAGTTTTTCTGTTGTTTTAGTTTGATCAGGGCAATTTAGTCAAGGACCTCAACAATGGATTTGTTAAAGTGTTCGGTGAGGTCATTGGCATTTTGTGAGGGAGGAGAGAGTTGAAGTTGAGCTTTGACTTCGGAATCAAGTTCGCCTGGGGGGATAAGGTGAAGATTCCTGGTCAGTTTCATCTGTTTGATGGATTTGGGTAGAGGGGGTAGAACAGTGTTAGAGATCGTGAAAAGGATGAGGTGGTGGTCTGACCAATCGATGGGAACGATGGAGGAAAGGAAGGCCAACTCATTGTTAGTAATGATAGCATGGAGAGTGGCTCCTTTGGAGTGAGTGGGGGAGTGGCATAGTTGTTTTAGGTTATTGATGTCAAGTACATCAGTGAGGAGGTTAACCATATGATCGTCCTTTTTGTTCCAATGGAGGTTAAAATCTCTGAGGAAGAGGTTTTTAGAGTTGGAAAGTGAGGATTGGGTGAGAAGGTCAGACAATTCTTCAACAAAAGGAAGAGGGTCACCGGGAGGATGATAGATGTTGTGTAATCTAATTGGAGGGGAGCCATGCACTTTAAGTTCTGCTCCGAGATATTCAAAAGTAGAAAGATCGTGGATGAGTACTGGGGAGAGTTGGAGTTCATTTTTATAGATTATTGCTAGACCTCCACCAGTTTTGACAGGCCTATCTTTTCGGAGGATGGAGTAGCCATGGGGGGAAAAGTATGTCAAGAATGGAAGAGGAGTGATCTTTAAGCCAAGTTTCAGTACAAAAGGCAATGTCAAGGGATTCACCAAGGATGGTTTCAGAAATTTCAATAGCGTGTTAGACCCCAGAATGACAGTTAACCAGCATGCAAGACAGGGGCATAGGGTTGGTTGCAGGGGAGGGCAGGGGCGGATTGTGGTAAAATGCGGGAGAAGTCTAGGTGAGGCTGGAGAAGTAGGAATTCTGTTAGTCCCAAGGATCACGGGGATAGGAGCTTGTGGGATCAAAGGGTCCGTCGATAAAGAGTATGGCTGTGAGGATTACATGGGTCAAGGTGGTCAGAGGCGGAGAGGAGGTTCGGGGCATGTAAGGTTCCTGTAGCTGGGTAACCGAAGAGTTGTTTTGATCAGTGCACAGGGAACTGGAAGGATTGGGGAGGTTAAGTGAGGAGAGGAAATTTACATCTTTTCTGAGAAAGGTGAATTCAAACAATAGGTTCGTGAGAATGAATTCATGTTAAGAAGCGTCTGGGCAATGAGGGAGAAGGGGGAGGAGGATGAGAGTTCAGGGGGACTAGGAGGAAGTTCTGTGTTAGTCAAGACGAGAGGCCTGGAGAGAGGGAGGGGAGGGAGCCCAGGAGGGGGGTGTAGAGGGGAGTTCCGATTAGTGGCTGAAGAGAGGGAAGAAGGGTGGGGTGAGGTAGTCACTGGGAACAGATGAGAGTCAAGGGAAGGAAAGGGAGCTCGAAGAGAGTGAGGGGGTAGATCTCCTGGTTAGGAAGGATAAGGCCAGTTAGGGAAGAAGGAGTTGGAGTAGGTGGTTGAGTCGGAGGGTGGCCAGATTGAGGGGGCAGGGAGGAAGAAGATGGTAGGGGGGAACTGTTGTGAGTTGTTGGGGCCTCAAAAGAGGTAGAGAGAGAAAGGGTGATTGTGTAGGTAGTTGGTGAATCATTAGGAGGGACAGTTGTTAAGGTAGGGGAAAGATTAGAAATCTGTGCTTGGGAGACTTCAATGGTGTTTTCTACGTTTGTAAGATGGGGGTTAGAGAAGCTGATAGAGGAGGTGTAGGTATAAAAAGTGTTTGGGAGGATGATGGAAGGGGGAACTGCTGTGATATGTTGGAGCCTCAAGCGGAGGAGAGAGAGAACGGGTGTATGCGAAGGCAGTAGGTGAATCATTAGGAGGGGCAGTAGTTAAGGTAGGGGAGAGATAGGGAGTCTGTGTTTGGGAGACTTCCATGTTGTTTTCAAAGTCTGTAAGCGGGGAAAAGAGAAGGTGACAGAGGAGGTGTAGGGTCAGATTGAGATTGGGAGTATGGTGGGTCAGAGGATGGAATCAAGAGTAGGTAGGATAAGGTGCTGAAATGGTGTTCTAAGATGGTGAGATGTTTTTCCGAGGCATGTGTGAGGATGTTTCCAAATTTAAAAATGGAGATGTCTATCCACCAAGAAAGGTGGGGGATGGGGAGGTAGATCGTTTCAAGCCATATGGGATTTTGCAAGACTTTGTGATAGGGAGGTGGTGGAGTAAGGTACTTTTCTATTTAGAGGGGTCGCTTGGAGTAGAAAATGTAGTTCGTTTTTACAATAGAGGTGAGACTGCGATAGTTATCAACAAATAGCGTTTCTCGGTGAATAATTAGTTGTTTGTGTTTGAAGTTTTTCTTAGCATTTATGGAGAGGTTGAGGGGCTAGAGGATGGTCCAAGAATTTGGGTCATGTCTAGTGATATGTGCATCCAGCGAAATGGGGGGGGGCGAGTAAGGGGGGGGCATTGTTGATATGAATAGCGCGGGAGAGTAAGTGACTAGAGTAAAACTCTGAAGAGCGATATAGAGGCAGGAGGGAAACAGCAGTTCCAAGTATCAAATGTGGTTAGGTGATTCCAGTGGAATCCACTGTCCTTTTTTGGTACCACCCATATGGGAAAAACCCATGGCATAGGCCTAGTGGATCGTTCAATGATGACATGCTTCAATAATGTCTCTTGTTGTTTCTAAATGGTTTATTGCAAGTGAAAAGCGCCTCTGCTGTGCCTTTGTGCAACAGGGCGAATGTCCTCCTCAATATGAGTTGCACTTAACTTTTCTTGAATTTTCCGAAACCATGAAACAACATCGGGAACAGACTTACAATTTCAGACTGATTATGAAGGTTGTAATTGAGAAATATCAGTCCCATGTCAGCAGCAGTGACAAAGTTGAGCAGGCATGCACTGGATGAGGTGCCATGAAGGATATGGATCGGCGCTTACACTCATGTCGTTTTGTGTGCCATGGTTTCTGTGAATAATCCTTGGCTTTGCAGTGGTACAGAAGCAGCCCAATTGTATACATTTGTGCCTGATGGAGTGAGGCAAGATAGAGGGGACAGGCTAATAAACTTTACCATGGCCATGATGTTGATCGAGGCACGACTGTCTATGATGAAGGTTACTGGCTAATTTTTCACTGTCAGTGTGATTTTGGGATAACGTACACATGAAGTTTATTGTTTCGTTTAGTAAACTCTCTTTGAATTGTGGTCTTCTTTACAAGCAGCTAATCCTATATGTGCACACCACTCTTTGGTAGCTATCCTTAGCGCACAACTATCTTCTTCAACGGTACTCAACAGCAATGTTGAGGAGTCTTTGCACGATGAGCTTAATGGCAATTGATCTAGCATTTTTTCCATTTGTCGTAGTAGTTGATGTTGCTTTTTGATTTTGTGAGCGTGGCGAGAATGTTTCTGGAACCTTCTGTCGCTCATTTTCTCTTCTAGCTGTGATGCATTAGATTTTTCTTTTGCTTTGAAAACAGTTATGAAGTGTTTTTTTCCCTCAATCTTTGCATTTCTGACCTATGGCAGAACATTTATCTTCATGGGTAAATGAAATCCACATCGGAAATATAACTTTGATTTCTTTACAGGTGTTGACTTACTTGCATCTGTTTTTTGCTTGTGATTACTTTCCTGGTCAGGGCCAATTCATGATGGGCCATTCCCTCTTCTAAATCAGCAGCTTGTCGATCTGCTCGCTCTTCTGCTCTCGCAGTGAAGTACCGGGTTTTAAGAACCCAGCGGTGCCAGGGTACAACACCCGAAGACTTCGAGTTCTCCTGTTTTGGACTACAGAAACACAGAGTCTTCTAGGTGAAGTCAAGGATCGTATTTATTAGCTGCAGCCAGTAACGCAAATCCTAGAAGTACAACAACGTGTATATTCTCAGGAGACTGCTCAATCCTACAAAGCCAGCCTTCTTCTTTTATACAAAATATTATGCTTTAGGCAAACATTCCTTATTTTACAGTTGACTATTCACATATTTCCACCACAAAGAAAAAGCAGAGTCATGATGACAAGCCCATATTTCAGTTTGTTCAGCCCACAATTAACTATCCGGCAAGGTCCAG
This sequence comes from Lissotriton vulgaris, assembly GCF_964263255.1. Lineage (NCBI taxonomy): Eukaryota > Metazoa > Chordata > Amphibia > Caudata > Salamandridae > Lissotriton > Lissotriton vulgaris. Next base: position 350,842,371 of record NC_141697.1, on the reverse strand, counting down.
TATTTTCAACAGATATCGACGGACCACTAATTAAAACGGGCACCTCCTCATCGTAAAGCAAGTCATAAAGAAAGAAGCAGAGACAGGTGTGTGAGAGATTAGACACAGTTTGTATGTGATGAAAGAGGTTTACAACATGTGCACCTGGATGCTAATCTCATTCGGCCACTGGAAAAGGGACTGGCCGAACAGGTTTGGCTTCAGGCAGTGGACTCCGCTCGCCCAGGTCACAAAGTGTCATGAAATGCATTCATCTACGCTTGCATGTACATGCAAGCGTAGTTTTCCCACTCAAAAAACCCACCCCTGTCCCGTGCAACCAGCACGCCAATGTGAATGTTAATGTATGTTTGTAGAGTATTCGTATAAAATGTTCAAGGGTATGTGATTATTGAAGTGCATAAAGGAACTGTGTTTTCGACCTTTTCATTATGTCAAGATTATTTGCATTTACCAAGAGCTGTTGGAGTATTTATAATTCTGTTGCCGATTCTCTAAAATAATGTTTTGGAGATTTAGGAATGCTTCGCTTGGTCTGGCTTGCCTGGGAGCGAGAGCGGGGAGAGAGGACAGCTCGGGGCAAAGTCGGGTTTTCATCTTCAACGCGCACGCTGAAAAAAGGTGCGCGCTGAAGAAAAACGGCACGCAGTCATTTGGCGCATGATGCGTCAACGTTCTCTGGGTGTGGCTGGGTGTGGCCTTCCTATAAATAGCCACACCCAATGTAGATCGGTGCTTTGCCTTCTATCATCGCCCATCAAGGATCCACGCAGCTGCAGACGATTCAAAGACGACGATCAACACAGCAACGCTGAAGGTCATCTTTCTTCTGCAGTCATCTGAAAAAGAAGGAAAGACAATGATAAGCTAAGTTACTGGCTTTTCTTTTTATTTGTTTTATTCTGGCGCCCTACGCAAGCAAGACATCGGTCTACCATAGAATCAAGACTTACCTGAACATTGTTAAGAGTTTAAAGACTGTAGAAAACCTCGCAGAAAGAGCGTATTTACAAGAACTGTTGGAAAAGACTTTTAAAGACTTTGAGAAGTATCAGAGTTAAACTAATGTCATTATTGTTTGCAAAACTTGTTTTTATGTCATATTGTTCATAATAGGAAGTGAAGGAGAAGAACAACTTGGTGATCATTCAGAGTAAGTGAGAGGAGAAGTTTAGAAGGCTCAGTGTAATGCAAATATTATAGAAAAGAAACTCATACTCCCTTTTCACACATTTCCCTTTTAGAGAACTTTCACTGGTTAAAGTTACCTACTGCACCATCAAGATACCTCGTCAAGACTTCACCCTTCACGACGACAACACGGACGCGACGCTACTTACTTATCAGTCGCAGGTAGGCTTTCTTTCAAGAACAGTGACAAATCTTTAGAAGCACACTAGGGGGGGTAATTCATTAGAAATACAGGAAATAGTTTTTACAAAGGTTTTCTTATTGCTTCGCAGGTCGACAATCAAGGAACCAGGTAGCGTCCACGATCCGGCCTACCTCCCTGATTTCTATTTAATTACCTCAGTGTAATTTAACAATCACTAGGTGTTGCCTAGAATTTGGGGAAGTTGGTCCATAACGTCTCTGCGAAAACCCACATCAAGCAACCTACAGGTAAGGGTGCTTGTAACCTTGTCAGAAGGCAAAGCCCACGACGATATTTTCGCCCAGACGTTATGGATCCTTCCATTGCAAGTTCTTTGCAAGACATCACAACCTTATTAACAGCTATTCAAGCCGAAAACGTAGCCCTTCGTAGGGATATCACTGATATTCAAAGCAATATGCAATCCAGTTCAGGAGCGTGGGGGTTTACTCCAACGCAGAAGTCAGTGTTGAAACCAGCCACGTTTCAGCCTGGGTTCCAAACCTTGCATTCAGATTCCAGTTCTTCCACCACTCCTACTCAAATTCAGGTAGTGACGCCAGTGGCAATTCCTCTAGCACCACCCGAGCGATTTTTGGGAGATAACAATAAGTTCTCAATCTTTTTAAATCAATGCCATTTGCATTTTATAGCGAAACCAACAGCTTTCCCAGATGACTCTTCTAAAGTGGCCTTCATCCTCTCCTATTTAGGGGGGGACGCAGCCCTTTGGTCAGTGCCAATTGTAGAGCGAGATGACCCGATTCTTTATAACCTTAGACTTTTCAAGAACACTATGAAAAAGTTATTTGCCAAACATGTCTTTGTTCAGTCCGCAGACCATGAGCTATTACACCTCAAGCAAGGGTCTTCGGACTTATTGCATTACATCTCTCAATTCAATAGACTCGTTATTGAGGCCCGTTGGCCTGAAGAAAAGAGAGTTTCCATATTTTACAAAGGGCTTAGAGATGAGTTAAAAGATATGGTAACGCAAATCCTAGACCCACCTGATACCATCGAAGACTTCATAGATCTAGTAGTAAGACTGAACCATCGGTTATTGGAACGTAGAGGGGAGCGTGGTAAAGCTGAAACAAAAGTGTTTTCTTTTAAAGAAAGATTCAATAGTGTTAAAACAGAAAACATATCTAAGTTGGACTCAGGGGTAGAACCTATGCAGATAGGAACTATCAAAGGCCCTTTGAGTAAGGAAGAGAAGGACAAAAGGAGAAAGTTGAACCAATGCTTATATTGCGGCAAATCAGGGCATTTCGTCAAGGAATGTCCAGTTCGCCCAAATAAACCTAAAGGCAGGAATACTGAGGTAGCTTTAGTACAGCAGTCGGAAAACTAGCGGGCTCGACTAATCAAGAGGTCAGATTGTCGAGTGAGTTATCTAGCTTGGCCTCAATTACCCCAGAGATAGTTTCTCATCATCTTAGCATTAAAGTTACCTTACAATCTGAGACAGAAAAGGGAAAAGAATGGACTGTAGACGCATTGATCGACTCAGGGGCTACAGGCAATTTCATAGATACCATGTTTTTGAAGGAATTGGATTTTAAAACCAAGGCCAAACAGCATCCGGAGGTGGTCAAGGCTGTAGATGGTAAAGAGTTGTCATCTGGTTTAATCCAATTTCACACCGAAACCCTTGTGATGACCTGTTTGCTTAAACACAAAGAGAATATCACTTTTGACATCATAGACGCCCCCCAATTTCGCTTAATTTTAGGCATACCTTGGTTAGTTAAGAATAACCCTAAGATTGATTGGGTGGAAAGAACTCTGCAATTTGACTCTGAGCATTGTTTATCTTCTTGTTTGACAACATCAGATTCCAAAGTATTAATTCCAGGAAATAATTTCCCCTTGACATCAAAGAGCATACTATTACTAGAAGGAATCCCTAAGGAATATTCAGACCTCCATGATGTGTTTGACAAAAAGAGGGCCAACACTCTTCCACCCCACCGGGATTTCGACTGTCGTATAGATTTAGTGCCAGGGGCTACCTTGCCATGTAGTAGAATATATGCTCTTACTGAAAAAGAAAACGAACATTTAAGAGAGTATCTAGATGAATACCTGGCCAATGGGTTTATCCGACATTCTAAATCCCCTGTATCCTCCCCCCTCTTTTTTATTCCAAAAAAGGGAGGTGAGTTGAGAACATGCATCGATTATAGGGCCTTAAACAATGTTACCATCAAAAATAGGTATCCGCTTCCTCTGATCCCGACACTTTTAGATCAATTAAAAGATGCCACCATATACACTAAATTAGACTTGCGAGGAGCTTATCATTTGGTGAGAGTCCGCAGCGGGGACGAATGGAAAACAGCGTTCCGTACTAAATTTGGTTTGTACGAGTATCAGGTCATGCCATTCGGACTCTGTAACGCTCCAGCAGCTTTTCAATTTTTCATAAATGAGGTTTTGAGGGATTTTTTGGATATCTGTTGCATTGTGTACATTGATGACATTCTCATCTATTCTAAGAATTCCACAGAGCATGTACAGCAAGTGAGAGCTATTCTTCGAAAACTACTTGACAATTCCTTGTACATTAAGCTGGAAAAAAGTGTTTTCCATACCACTAAAGTAGACTTTTTGGGATACGTCCTAAGTCCAGATGGCATTGAGATGGATCCTAAGAAGATCCAGGCAATTTTAGATTGGACCAGCCCCTCTTCAGTCAAACAGATACAAAGTTTCTTGGGGTTTGCTAATTTCTATAGGCGCTTCATATGTAATTTTTCGCATGTGATAACCCCAATCACTAAATTGCTAAAGAAAAATGCAAAGTTTGACTGGAATAAAGAAGCTGAAGAAGCCTTTCAAAATCTGAAGAAATATTTCACCTCAGCTCCGGTGTTAATGCACCCTGACCCTTCCAATCCATTTATTGTAGAAGCGGATGCTTCCCAGTTTGCTATTGAAGGTATTTTGTCTCAAAGGCACAAGGAAACTGGTCAGATGCATCCAATCGCATACTATTCAAGGAAATTAACTCCCACCGAGCAAAATTATGCCATAGCTGACAAGGAGTTGTTAGCCATAAAAGCAGTCTTCGAAGAATGGCGTCATTACTTGTTAGGAGCAAGACATCCCATAACAATCTACACGGATCACAGAAATCTGCAATTCCTGCGTTCTGTGAAAGCTCTTACTGCTAGACAGTTGAGATGGACGTTATTTTTTAATGATTACAATTTTGTAATAACCTATCGTCCTGGGAAAGAAAATCTAAAGGCAGATGCGCTTTCACGTTTAGGGTTAGTTGATGAAAAAGAGAGTTCTCTTGAAGAAGCTCAAGCTGTTCTACCTGATGGATGCTTCAGGGTGGGAGTAGTGATTACTGATGTAGTGGAAAACATAAAACAAGGTCTTCAAGAAAAAACCTTTCAAGAATGGAAAGTTATGTATCCTTTAATGCAAGTCAAAGAAGGGTTATTGTATATGAGTGAACAAATTTTTGTACCTACACAGGAACTACAAAATAAAGTTATACAGTTTCATCATGATGCTTTAATGTGTGCACATCCTGGAGTTGCTAAAACTAGTCAGTTAATAAAGAGAAAGTTTTGGTGGCCCACTTTGTTAAAAGATGTAAAAGCTTATGTAGAGACTTGTGTAATTTGTACTCAACAGAAAACGCAAAATCAGACTCCCAGTGGTCTTCTGCTTCCTCTACCAATTTCGCCACAACCATGGCACACGATATCGCTAGACTTTGTTGTGGAACTTCCTGAGACCAAAGAGGGGTATAACACTATTTTGACAGTGGTTGACCATTTTTCTCGAATGGCTCATTTTATCCCGTTAAAAAGTATCCCGTCCGCAAGAGAATTGACTCAAATCTTTTCAAAAGAAATAATTAGATTGCATGGAATTCCCTCTGTAATCATTTCTGACAGGGGCCCACAGTTTGTCTCTCATTTTTGGCAAAATCTAGGAGAAACTTTGAACATGGACATTCGCATGTCCTCTGGTTACCATCCTCAAACAGATGGTTTAACTGAAAGAACAAATCAGACCATAGAGCAATTTCTAAGATGTGCTTTAGCGGAAGATGAAAGAGATTGGTCAGATTTACTGTGGGTATTAGAATTTGCTTTCAATAACTTAGACAATGCTTCCACCAGTCTCTCACCTTTCTTTTGTACATATGGTTTTCATCCTAAAAACATCCCAGAAAAAGTACATGTCCCTTCTGATATGCCGTCTTTGGAAGAACATATTGCTAAATTAGTTCAAGTACAAGATCTGGCCCAATACCATTTAGCTCAAGCAAAAGAAGGCCAAAAAGAAACAGCAGATTTACATAGAAGACCGTCACCTAAGTATTCTATCGGAGACAAGGTTTGGTTATCCACAAAGAACTTGCGGATGTCAATTTGTAAAAAATTACGTCCCAAATTCATTGGCTCATTTTTTGTAGAAAAGATTATAAACCCTGTCAGTATTAAACTCACTTTACCTAAGAGATATAAATTTCATTCGGTGTTTCACGTGTCATTGATCAAACCTTGTAATCCCATGACTAGGTTTAAAAAGAATCCACCACCAATATTGGTTGATGGTGTCCCAGAATTTGAAGTTCAAAAGATAGTGGATGCAAAGAGGGTTCGAGGGAAATTATTCTATCTAATACATTGGAAAGGATATGGTCCTGAGGAACGAACATGGGAACCTCTTTCTAATGTTCAACATTCAGCTCGACTACTCAGAAATTTTCATCTTCGTTATCCAAATAAGCCAAAACCAGTTCCACAGATTTTGGGAGGACTCTTGAGAGGGGAGTACTGTCATGAAATGCATTCATCTACGCTTGCATGTACATGCAAGCGTAGTTTTCCCACTCAAAAAACCCACCCCTGTCCCGTGAAACCAGCACGCCAATGTGAATGTTAATGTATGTTTGTAGAGTATTCGTATAAAATGTTCAAGGGTATGTGATTATTGAAGTGCATAAAGGAACTGTGTTTTCGACCTTTTCATTATGTCATGATTATTTGCATTTACCAAGAGCTGTTGGAGTATTTATAATTCTGTTGCCGATTCTCTAAAATAATGTTTTGGAGATTTAGGAATGCTTCGCTTGGTCTGGCTTGCCTGGGAGCGAGAGCGGGGAGAGAGGACAGCTCGGGGCAAAGTCGGGTTTTCATCTTCAACGCGCACGCTGAAAAAAGGTGCGTGCTGAAGAAAAACGGCACGCAGTCATTTGGCGCATGATGCGCAACGTTCTCTGGGTGTGGCTGGGTGTGGCCTTCCTATAAATAGCCACACCCAATGTAGATCGGTGCTTTGCCTTCTATCATCGCCCATCAAGGATCCACGCAGCTGCAGACGATTCAAAGACGACGATCAACACAGCAACGCTGAAGGTCATCTTTCTTCTGCAGTCATCTGAAAAAGAAGGAAAGACAATGATAAGCTAAGTTACTGGCTTTTCTTTTTATTTGTTTTATTCTGGCGCCCTACGCAAGCAAGACATCGGTCTACCATAGAATCAAGACTTACCTGAACATTGTTAAGAGTTTAAAGACTGTAGAAAACCTCGCAGAAAGAGCGTATTTACAAGAACTGTTGGAAAAGACTTTTAAAGACTTTGAGAAGTATCAGAGTTAAACTAATGTCATTATTGTTTGCAAAACTTGTTTTTATGTCATATTGTTCATAATAGGAAGTGAAGGAGAAGAACAACTTGGTGATCATTCAGAGTAAGTGAGAGGAGAAGTTTAGAAGGCTCAGTGTAATGCAAATATTATAGAAAAGAAACTCATACTCCCTTTTCACACATTTCCCTTTTAGAGAACTTTCACTGGTTAAAGTTACCTACTGCACCATCAAGATACCTCGTCAAGACTTCACCCTTCACGACGACAACACGGACGCGACGCTACTTACTTATCAGTCGCAGGTAGGCTTTCTTTCAAGAACAGTGACAAATCTTTAGAAGCACACTAGGGGGGGGTAATTCATTAGAAATACAGGAAATAGTTTTTACAAAGGTTTTCTTATTGCTTCGCAGGTCGACAATCAAGGAACCAGGTAGCGTCCACGATCCGGCCTACCTCCCTGATTTCTATTTAATTACCTCAGTGTAATTTAACAATCACTAGGTGTTGCCTAGAATTTGGGGAAGTTGGTCCATAACGTCTCTGCGAAAACCCACATCAAGCAACCTACAGGTAAGGGTGCTTGTAACCTTGTCACAAAGGAGTCAGCAAAGGTATACGTGTCCTCCTGACTCAATCTTGACTTCAGTCATATAGCCTAGGTGAGGGCAATCACAAAATGGCTGCCGCTCACAAAATGGAACCCGAGGGTTCAAGACGGAAACTCCGATTTCGGGGTGATTTCGTCACTCGAACATGACGGAAATGCTTGTGCATAGTATCTCTGTCATTACCGGTCTGCTGATACAAAAATCGTCATGGTACGACGATGTTTATAACACGGGTCCAAAATCTTCAGTACTACAGCAGCCATTGGCATTTTCTCCAGACTGTGTGTTTCTCAAAACGTACGTCTTCTAAACAAATCTAAAAGGCAGCAATCAATGATTCTACAATGCATGGCTTCTTCGTTGCTGAAATAAGGGAACTTGCAAAGCCTAATGACTGTTTCAAGTCTTTCAACAAACTCATCCATTGTTTCACCAACCTGTAGTCGTTTGTGGTTGAAGATGTTTCTTTCAAAGTTGACTTTCTGCATTGTATTGAACTTGGCTTTCAACGTTTCTTTTAACTATTGGTACGACTTTCTTTATCACATCTTTCACTACATCACCAGCAGGGTTCTTTAAGTATTTAATGATCTTCTTATCCTCTACTTCTTTTAGCACATCTATGAAGTCATCAAATGTTTCGATCGATGCAGTCCACCTGGCACCAATGTTTTGTTTCTTCACCATGTCGAATGTTATTGGTGGTTTCAGAAACATGGCAGCATCATATGTAGGCTGTGGGGTTTTAGGTTTAAACCTATAATAACTGATAAAACCCTACTGAAAGAGAAATAAACCTCACCAGTGAAAACATTTAAACTCTGAAAAAACACCTGCACAACCACAAACTAAATGCCATTCAAAGAAAGGAAAAGAGTGAAAGAGTCCTTTGTTTACTTCCTGAAGGGGCCAATACAATGTACAAGCTATACAAGTTATACAAGCTAGCAGTAAGAAAGACTGGCTAACATTATTCTGCTTGAGTTTTGATGTTTGGGGATGCCATTAAAATATTGTTTCTTCTTACTTTTGTTTGTTTCAGTTTTTGTGGTCTTTGGTCGAAAGATGCAGGGTTTAGAAGCATGTTTTAGGTCTTGTTAAATTAATTTATAAACTGTTGAGCATCAGGAAATATCAAAACCATATTTGATATTTTGGCTGCGTTTGATTCTTTCACTGATAGGTAAAATGGCTGGTTTCATAAGAATCTTTCCTAATATGTGTCATCACATTTACCGACAGAGAATGGGTAAAAACCCTTAATACATCAGCCCACAGTTTCTAGTGGGTCAGTATTGATAGGAGAATTGCCAACACCGCAGGCTTTAAACATTCAACGCAAGGTATGGTGACATGTATATGTATAAAGAGCGCTCTCACTAAGCATCCGGGATAGTGGTGAAAACATGACACTAGACTTTTGAAAAACATGGAACGCAGTGTCACTTGGAATGCTCTTCAAAAAAAGGTTCTTTTCAAGTTCAACAAAGATTGGAGTGATATTGTTTGTATTTCCAGTGATTCAGCTACGTATATGAAAAAGTTGTGTGATGACCTGCAAAATTTATACCCAAGCTGAAGTAATTCCCTGTAGGAGATCCTTGCCACTTGTTAGATGGTATGCTGAAAGCACCTTTATATTCTTCAGAGTTAATGAGGGATGCGGTTTACTTTTTAGTCCATTCTGGAACACCGTTTTCTTATGCACAGGAACTAAAACGCAAATATTTATCGTTTCTTGCTTTGTGTGGCATCAAAGAGTCATCCCAACTGTGTCCTTTAGCTGATTGTTCTCAGTACAAGGGGCTATGAATCCTAAATTATCCATGTGGCAACCGTTTACAGAATTTTGGCTGAGTGATGATGCCAAAGGCAAGAAATGTGAGGATCTTTGGTCGCATATTGATAGTGATGTAAAAAAAAGTACACTCTACTGCATTATTAGATTGTTACAGGAAAACAAATCTGCTGTAGTGGACATGATAAAAAAAACTAGAGTCTGAAAAAACCCTTGTCTGCCAAGTGTTTGAAGGACTGGGTTCTTTAAGACCCAGGGGTGCCAGGGGACAACACCTGAAACCTTCGTGGGTAACCTGCTTCGGCGTACGAATGACAGATACACGGGACACTTCCTTCGGCGTCAAAGATTCAAGGTTTATTTGCTGCAGGGAAACACAGAAATCACGGAAGTACAACGAGTGTAGTTCAGGGAGACTGCTTCAACTTGGTTCTGTGGATCGCTCCTTTTATACACGATTTTCCCATAGGTTTGCATAGCAGACAAAGGTTTACAACCCGGTTCCCACAATTATCCCCGAGAGGGGTCGCTTTGGTCACTTTGATACTCATAAGGTCCGGAACATAAGTGCGGAAACATTTGGTGGTTCCCAACTGTAAAAAACCCATCTTCACACCATTAGTACATTCCAATCAGCAGTAAAACAGATCGAAAAAGGAACAAGGACAGGTGCAGAGGAAGATGGAAACAGTGGGGAGATTGGAAAGGGTGTAAAAGGGGAGGTATCGGGAAACACGAGCTACAGGCATCAAAGGGACGTGCCTAATGAGATGCACGGCTGAGATAATAAACCGGTACGGCGAGATGAGCCTCGAGCGGGGCCATCTGCCTTACAGTATCATCCCCCTCATCATAAAGACACTTACAAAGGACATGTGTCTTCCGCAAATATCTTGGGAGTCCCAGGGTCGCGAAGCGGACAACGTCCGTTCGCTGGCTACTTGAGGGCAAGAGACAAAATGGATGCCGTATCTAAGATGGAACCCGTGGGTACAGATGAAAAACCCACGTAGCAAACGAACGGTTTAAGTTAGCACAGCGAAACTGCGCACACTTACTAAACTTGTCATTTGCGGTTCGTAGATACTAAACTCGACTATTTTCGTACGAGTCGAAAACACCACTTACAATTGTCACGGAACCTCAGACGCTCCTTTTGCCCTCATGTAGGCAAGTACTAGTCGGAATCATATTCGATATTCATCAGACCATCTAGATGTTGCTGTAGCATAGCTCTGTCCAACCGAGTTCCATTGGTAACAGGCGGCTGTCTCATACACGTTGTAGCGCAGAGGCCACATAAGGCAGGACCGCACTGCACACAAAGGCAACACGTGGACAGGAACGCCACAACAACTCCGATGATCATCAGAATCTTCCAACCCCAAGTCGACATCAGGCCCCAAAACCACCCAAGTAGCGTCCAATCCCCTACATCCATGTGTATGGATTCGGAGATCTTATGCAACTTCGAGATGGCTTGATAAACAGTCGGAGCGTTATCAGGAATGAAAATACAGCAGCTCGAATGGATCACCTTACATACCCCACCTCGATCTGCTAAGATCACGTCTAAAACCATACGGTTTTGTAACGTCATAAGTCTATCCGCCTGAAGTTCTGTGGTGATATTACCAAGGGCACTGGCAGTAATATTAGCTGTCGATTCTACCACTCGAGTCAACTGTCTCAGGTTCCTACTATTAACCATAGGTCCCCAAAACGGGAGGAAACCCTTGAAAAAGTCTCCTGCCTCTTGACCGGCAGTATCCTCTTCGCTAATTACGCCTCTCACAACTCTAGTCTTGTGATAATCTGCATCTACAGTAAACGTCGGAGGCAACAAGTTTGCGATAAAACATGAGCCCATGAAGTCAGAGGGCAACCATGCATACGCACGATCATGACAGACAAAGTAGGTACTCTTGGCAGCCAGAAACACAGGGGACGAGATCATCGTCAGCATGTAATTTTCAGCGCAAGCGCTCTCTCCAAGTCGGGCTTTCGATCTTCGGCCACGACCCATTAGACAAAAATTACCAATGTGAGGTACGACCCATATCGGAGGCGAGCTTTTAAGCTGTTTATCACTCGTGAGCACACTGTACTCGACCTTACTCAGGACCCTATAGGCTTGTACCTCTTCCACTGGAATGAGCGACGGCTCATAGATATCTCTATCTAAGTCTTCTATCGCTACAGACAAAGGCTTATAGTACGAGCCAGGGCCAAGGTAGGGAGAACGTGGCTCTCGATTGGGTTGAGAATCTAGTGCGCTTCGAAACATTGTTTGAAATGCTCGAGCGGACCCTTGGGAACTATACGGTAACACCAGATATGGAATTCCCTTATCCGTAGTGTGTGGCATCAACCCACACACCCAACAATTAGTAGTGTTAACCACTAACTGATGCTGGTGAAGGAGCTGAATAAAGGAATTGTTGCGGAATTCTGCACGTCTAGCCTGTTCGTGTTCAGGTAAGAAGTGAAAAGAATGGGGAGATGCAACAGTGGTAGATTGGGGATTAGAGGTAGGAGTAGGTATAGCAGGAGATAAGAAACAAGACATCATGTAATACACCCCACCCGCCAATAATGCAGAAACAGTCAAAAGCAATACGAATATTTGGAACATAAAACATTTGGTACGACTAAGTTGTTGCAACTTGAACCTTTGCGCCTGAGCTCCTTCCAAGTCCATCAGCTTCGAAAATGCCATCCCCTACGACCGTCCGCAACGTTTCTTGACGCACTTCGTTCTGTGTAGCAATAGTCAATCCCTAGGAGTTCCCAGGAACCGACGGTCTTTAACCTAGTGTCAAGACCTACTAACCAGAAGGAAGTACACGCGCGGCCCTACGGCCTTTATTTCACAATTATGTGTATGCAAAGTGTCTCTCAGCTGTGGAAGCAAAAATATGAGGAACGAAACTCAGTGTATATATACAAAAATAATTACAATGATACGAGTGTTCAAACTGATCGTGGAAAACGGGATAATGCAATTGTCAAGGGACAGAACAGGATCTTTTATTAGTCTTTAGTGCTGGATCGCAAAAAGTATCGAGTTTTCCCAGGACGTGTCTGTTCGTCAAACAAAGGATCCGTTGAAGAGACAGCGTTCTGTTGATCAGTTGAATGTTCTGGTCTTGAGTCTTTTGATGACAAATGTTCAACAGTGTCTTTCTGCTGCACTGAGGATTCTCCGACAGGTTGTGCGTCGCTGAAAGGTACAAACGCCGGCAATCCTTCGGTTTCAGTTGATGCAATGCCTCTCCTCACCCACGAGTCTGCCGGCAATGGAATAGGGACTTTTTTGGTATGGGTGGCATGCACCCAGTTTTTCCGACCCTCTAGACGAACTGCAGTTCTCGTGGCAAGGAGGACCTGGTAGGGTCCAGTGAATCTTGGCTCCAAGTTCTTCTTGCGCGAAAAATTGCGCGTCACCACCCAGTCTCCGGGCTGGAGCTGGTGGCCTGGACCCTCCGTCTGCGTCGGCAATGCTTCGTAAACCTGTTGGTGAATTAACCTCAGTTTAGCAGTCAAGTCATGAAGATAATCGATCAACATTGGATACTCAAGATCACAGAACACACCCGGTCTAGGGACCCCCCAAACATTTGCAGGACGACCGAACACTATTTCATAGGGACTGAGCCCTACTCGGGAGTGTACAGTTGCCCTTGTTGACAATAATGCTAAGGGTAAAGCGTCAGGCCACGAGAGACCAGTCGTAGCCTGAATCTTTGCTAGCTTTAGTTTAAGGGTGCCATTGTACCCTTCAACCAGACCAGCTGACTGGGGATGATTGGCGCTATGGAATTTTTGATTAATTCCAAGGCCCTTACACACACTCTTCATCACACTCCCCACAAACTCACTTCCGTTATCGGACCACACAACTCTAGGCATTCCATACCGAGGAAAGTATTCCTTCAGTAGGATTTTCGCAGTTGACAAAGCAGTGTTGTCCTTAAGAGGGTAGGCTTCAATCCATCGGGAGAACGCGCAAACCACAACTAAAACGTATTTCAGGTTATTGCATCGCTCCATATGGATGAAGTCTAATTGGATCACCTCAAAGGGACATGAAGGGGGAGCAAAACTACCAGGAGGAGTTGGGGTTCCCTTACCAGGATTGTACAACATACATACCATACAATTCTTAACCAATCGTTCAGCACATTTTGTGATACCATCATTCTTCCACACAGGAGACAACAACTTGCAAATACCTTTCGCGCTAATATGTGCTAACCCATGTGCCATAGTCACAATAGCCAGCACATACGCATCAGGCAACATCCATCTTTTCTGATCCGATAAGTCAATCCAACAACCATTCGCATCCAACTTTCCCGTACTTTCTTTCCACTTCATCTTTTCAGTCTCGGTGGCCTCATTCTGAATCGCTTTGACACTCTTGATAGTGTCCTCACACATACTCGATTCTGTAGGCCACCTAACCGAACTTGTCACATACATTCGAGTGCTAAGGTTCCGGGCAGTCTCCTTAGCAGTCTCATCCGCAAACGCATTACCACGACCAACATCATCCGTCACCTTACGATGCGCACTACATTTAACAATCGCCACTTGCTTAGGCAACGTAAGTGCATCCAAAAGATCATTCACAAGCTGACCATGCTGAATTTTCGTACCATGCGATGTTAGAAAACCTCTCTCTCTCCACAACCGTCCAAAACTATGTGCGACGCCAAAGGCATATTGGCTGTCGGTAAACACATTCACACGTTTCCCTTTCGCTAACACACACGCTCTGGTAAGAGCGATCAGTTCTGCAGCTTGGGCAGAATTCTGATTTAATCTTGCAGTCTCAACAACAGTATTCAACGTTACAACAGCATATGCAGTAGTCACATCGCCATTCGGTAATTTAAAACATGAACCATCCACATACAGCGTTCCATCTGGGTCTTCCAAAGGAGTGTTTTTAAGGTCCACTCGACCTTTTGTTTCCTCTTCTGTCCTCAAATAACAGTCGTGTTCTGTTATTTCATCTGACTCTGAGCTAATTGGTAACAAAGTCGCCGGATTCAGGACATTACAACGTTTTATCTGAATGTGGCTTGCCAGCAGCGTCAACTCGTACCCAGACAATCTCGCACTCGTCAAGTGCTGAGTTTTCGTACGATTTAAAAGAGTGTCGACTGCATGCGGATCCATCACCGTAAGCATATTATCCATGCCCAGTCCTGCTGATTGTCGGATGGACACCGCAGCTGCCGCTGTTGCTCTCAAACAACTCGGCAATGCTCTAGCTACCGGGTCCAAGGTCGATGAAAAATATGCACATGGACGTTGCTTACCACCAAAAGGTTGCGTTAAGACACTCAACGCACAACCTTCCCTCTCGTGAACATATAATGTGAACGGCTTGCTATAGTCAGGAGTACCTAACACAGGAGCCGAACACAATGAATCACGTAATTCAGAAAAAAATTTCTGACATTCTTCCGTCCATGGTAAAGGAGTTGAAACATCCTTGCACGTAAGAGCTACCAATGGTTTCGCTAGCAATGAAAAATTTGGAATCCATTGCCTGCAGTACGACGTGATACCTAGAAAGGCACGCACATCTCTTTGGGTTGTTGGCACAGCCATTCGCGCAATTGCTGCAATTCTCTCTGGGGTCAACCGCCTTCCCTCCTTTGACAATAAGTGACCTAGATAGGTTACTTCTTGACAACAATATTGGAGTTTAGAAGGTGACACCTTGTGATTTAACTCGCAGAGATGGTGCAGCAGCGATACCGTAGCAATTTTGCAAATGTCCTGAGTATCTGCAGCTACCAATAAGTCATCGACGTATTGGATTAAGGCCGCACCAGCCGGCAACCGAAACGCATCCAGTTGACCCTTCAAGGCTTGACTGTAAATCGATGGACTCTCACAGTAGCCCTGAGGAGCGCGTTTGAACCGGAAGCTGCGTCCACCAAGAGAGAAACCGAAAAGGTCTCTGCTCTCTTCCGCAATGGGAACGCTGAAGAACGCATTCTTCAAATCAATCACCGAAAACCAAGATGCAGAAGCTGGAATCAGAGTCAGTAGTGCCGTGATGTCAGGCACAACGGGGAACTGAGGAATCACAATTTTATTCACCTCCCGTAAATCGATAACAAAACGGTAAACAGGTGGTTTCGAAGGATCAGTACGTTTTAGAATGGGCAGTACAGGGCTGTTGCACACGTTTCCCCGCGTCTCCTCAATAACGTCTTTCTCGATCAAATCATAGATGATCGCTAACAATGCTCGTTCACCATCAAGAGAGATACGATACTGGGGAATACGTGGCAATCGCACATTAGATTTCAACTGAACAACATAAGGGGAGATATCAAGCAGGCCCACGTCATTGGGACCTGTTGCCCACAAAGATGCAGGAAGAGAACTCAATTCCGGTGGAAGCTTATCGAGAGACAAGTACATAGGAGAGACAACCCTCTCTCCCAACGTAAGCTTTACACCCGCAGGGGAACAATACAGAGTTGCATACAAACGTTTAAGCAAATCCAGGCCCAAAAGATTTTCACCACAACCCGTAGTCAAAATCAACGGAGCTTCTAGCTCACGAGGCCCAATTGTAAGGGGCAGAGGGCGCGAAACTGGATTGCTAACGGGGGCGCCAGAGAATCCAACGGAAACATTTGTTAAGCCAGACAAAGGTGCGCCAGGGAGTTTCGAATGCTTTATGGAACTTTTCGCTGCACCAGTGTCCAACAGAAAAGGCTCAACGACGCCCGATGTAGCAACTGCGACGTAAGGCCCTCTCTGATCAACCGGAACTGATACCACTCCCTCTCCTTGTCCATGGCTGTCCTAGTAATTACTGTCGTCAGTTCCCTGATCGACGTAATAATCGTCTACATTGTACTGCGCAGATCGTCCTTGCGATGATCCACGTTGATCAAAACAATTATCGGAATTAGATGAGTTATCTGAACGGTCATTTTGAGCACCACGACCTCTACCACGTGACGTCTGCTGTGAACCACCACGACCTCCTCTAGATGAATTACCACTATTACGATCGTTTAGAACAGGACAATTGAATTTGATATGACCCTCCTGTCTACAATAGGCACATTGATTGTACCCTAACGAGGATCTTTGGGAAGAGGAGTCATTACGAGATTGTGATCGGTTCGATTGTGGCTGCGATCTATTTTGTTGCGAAGCATTCTGATTCGAACGTGGAGGATAGGCCTGTTGTAACAACACTTTAGTTTTGAGTTCTTTCGTCTTTTTATCAGCACGGTCGTTCTCTTCTTTCTCTCTATTCTCATAATACTGTGCCGTAGCCAATATTTGAGCCGAGGTAGAAACGGCCCACGCACTTTCTGAATTTTTCAATTTATTGCTCAATTCGGGCAATAAGTTTGAAACAAATTTGTCTACGAACAACCGCTGACCACCCTCAGTACCCATATCCTGGCCACTATGGTCGATGAATGCCTCCTCGAATCTCGTAAAGAAGTCGGAGACACTCTCGTCCTTCTTCTGTCTGCAAGCTGACAATTTGTCCCAATTCACTCTCATAGCTGGCATAAGAGTTTTCATGAGCGTTATTATTCTTTGAGGAAGAGCAGCAATCAGCTGTTCGGGTTTAGCACCACCAGTTTGCAAACCATCCGCCGCCACAATGGCAGCCCAATCACCACCTAATTCATTTGGGTGATTCTCCTGACGAATCTTAGCCCATACCGGTTGCGGTACAACATTGCCGAACAACATGTCGATATCGGCAAGATTCATTATCGTAGCGTCTACGAGCTGCGATAATTCTTTATAGTACCCTGCAAGATTTTTGCGAGGGTCAGGCAAAGATTGCTTTACCTGTAACACTTCTGATCGTTTCCATGGGAGATGTATCCATACTCTCTGGAAATGTGGCAGAATAATAGGATTAGCATTAGCATCACCTGGCATCCATACTGGTGGAACTTCACGCATAGGAAATTGACCAGACTCATCTGGCTGTCTTTCAACATCCTCAACAAACAAGGCTTGAGGTATAGGAGTGGGACGGAAAGATAGCAACCGCTCAACCGCACGTCGAACGTTGGTATCCACTATCAGTCCAGTCGAGAACTGAAGCTGCAAATCAGACAAAGCGGTCAGCACCTCGTCAGGTGCGTCGGCCGATATCTGATCACGAAGAACCTTACACATTTCTTCAAACACGAACCTTTGGGTTGGTATATTAAATTGACAAAACGTGTCGAGCACAATACGTGGTGGATTTCTAAGGGGATGCGTCATCCAACCCATCGCCATATTATATAGCGAAGCGCGTTCCCTGTTACCTGGAAGCTGACTACGTCTCTGAGGACCATCGGAACCAGCGGACCCAAGAACAGGTCCCAGAGAATGAAAGAAGCTAGCCGCAAGAGGAGAAGTACGACTACGAGTAGAGGGAGAAGTATAGGACACAGGACTAACAAGCGAAGGAGTAGAGACAGAAGCAACAGCAGGAGTTAACAGAGCAGGAGCAGTAGCGGGAGCAGGAGTATGTGGAAGCGGAGGAGCAGTAGGGATAGCAACAGACAAAGGAGCAGGAACAGTCGGAAGAACGGGTGCAGGTTGAGGAATAGGTGGAGGAAGAATAGGTGGAAGAATAGGTACAGGGGGGACCACAGGAGCTGCGGCACCCTGTACGTACGGAGGTGGCGACTTCATAAGATAAGACAGTAAAGGATCCTCAACTGTTTCTTCCTTCTTTTCCGACTCCGTAGGCAACGCAGGATAGCATTTAGCATTTATCTATAGTCATGCGCTGTAGTCTATCAAACACTTCCTTTTCCTTAACCTCCTTATCACGCTGAAATTGCTCTGCTTTCTTTACAATGGTAGCAACACCATCTCTCTGTTTACGTTTAGTCTGTCTGATTTCTTTCTGTCGGGCTTCTTTAAGCCACAACTGAAAGGCATCAAACATGGCCGGCCTTGACTTTTTCTCGAACAATTTAGCCTCTAAGTTATCTAAAATCGGGGTCTCAAAGCTACCATGAGGTGGCCAACTAAGGACACCGTCCTTCTTTGTATAGCGAATCCAATAATCATTAAAAGTAATCGGACCTAGCCCATGTTTACTGTACAGTTCATAAGTCGGAGTTCCAACCGGAGGTATCGGACACGAGTCCTCCAGTCGGGAATCCGCACCACAACGTCTGAAACAACTAAACAAAGTACTGCAACCAGGCATCTTGCACACTAGTCGAGTTTCACAAACTTCAAGGGTTACGGGATTTACCAAGTCCCAGCAAAAGCAAAAACCCTCGGTTTTTGGCTGCTGCAGTCGTCAAACAACACAACAAAGTACCAAGAACTACAAATGCAATGGAACCATGCAACCACTAAGCAACCACAACCAAGAACACTGGGAGCGACCCACAAATACTTAACTCAAAGATCGATGGCGTCACCAGGAAGGCCCGTCAATCGTCTCGCTCTACCAAGGTCTACGCCAGGCGCCAAAACAGGTCTACAGTCAGGGCAGCAGTCCGTCGCAGCCGTCAGGAGGCGGGAATCTTCGCGGGAAAAGTCTTCGGGCCACTTGTTTCGACAACAGGATCGATGAAGCGGAGTGCACCTTCCCTCGGAGATTTCACACGAAGTTCCTCACGATCGTCGGGCTTGGACCGGTACCACTGATGCAGCCCCACGTTGGGCGCCAACTGAAGGACTGGGTTCTTTAAGACCCAGCGGTGCCAGTGGACAACACCTGAAACCTTCGTGGGTAACCTGCTCCGGCGTACGAATGACAGAGACACGGGACACTTCCTTCGGCGTCAAAGATTCAAGGTTTATTTGCTGCAGGGAAACACAGAAATCACGGAAGTACAACGAGTGTAGTTCAGGGAGACTGCTTCAACTTGGTTCTGTGGATCGCTCCTTTTATACACGATTTTCCCATAGGTTTGCATAGCAGACAAAGGTTTACAACCCGGTTCCCACAATTATCCCCGAGAGGGGTCGCTTTGGTCACTTTGATACTCATAAGGTCCGGGACATAAGTGCGGAAACATTTGGCGGTTCCCAACTGTAAAAAACCCATCTTCACACCATTAGTACATTCCAATCAGCAGTAAAACAGATCGAAAAAGGAACAAGGACAGGTGCAGAGGAAGATGGAAACAGTGGGGAGATTGGAAAGGGTGTAAAAGGGGAGGTATCGGGAAACACGAGCTACAGGCATCAAAGGGACGTGCCTAATGAGATGCACGGCTGAGATAATAAACCGGTACGGCGAGATGAGCCTCGAGCGGGGCCATCTGCCTTACAGTATCATCCCCCTCATCATAAAGACACTTACAAAGGACATGTGTCTTCCGCAAATATCTTGGGAGTCCCAGGGTCGCGAAGCGGACAACGTCCGTTCGCTGGCTACTTGAGGGCAAGAGACAAAATGGATGCCGTATCTAAGATGGAACCCGTGGGTACAGATGAAAAACCCACGTAGCAAACGAACGGTTTAAGTTAGCACAGCGAAACTGCGCACACTTACTAAACTCGTCATTTGCGGTTCGTAGATACTAAACTCGACTATTTTCGTACGAGTCGAAAACACCACTTACAATTGTCACGGAACCTCATGTTTAGCATAATTGGTGTAGATGTGAAACATCTGGGTGGCACCTTTAGTGACTTTGGCACTGCAACATGTTCCATGTTAGAGTGCTTGCCACTTGGTAAGCAAAGCAATGTTGAAGAGCAATTCAGGAACGTTTATTTTACAATGTATGAGAAATAGCTTGAAGTGATGCATAGAAATGTCCCTTCACCACCAATGGCATTTGAAGTCAATGACATCTAACTGTGGTACTCTGTACAAGTTCGAGATCCCTTAGGTAAAGGGGACAAGCGCCAGCTCAATGCAAATGTTGCAGAACCTGCCATGAGAATCGAAATGTTCCATTGCACCAGTATTGGCATGGAAAGCTATGTCAGTGACCAGAGTTAACAAATTGTGTACTGGCTGTTTTGGCGTTGCCCATCTCAAGTGCCAATATTGAGAGGTCCTTTTCACAGAAGTTTACATGAGAAGGAAAGAGCGAGCACATATGACCAAAGACTCACTGGAGAAGTAGTGTATGGTGTACTACAATAAGTTTAATTTGCAAAAATCTATTTGGACCTCATATACACTATACGTACACTGTCTACATACCATGTCCTATCAGTGCAGAAAGCAAACAATAATAAAAGAAAAACGTTCCATAAACACCAGAAAAACATTTTTTTTGTTGTTTTTAGTGGCGCGCAAATATGTAACCACTGATAACAACTGTTTTTTAAGGTACTGAAATCACTGAAAAAAACCACCAGAATTTACCAAAAGTAGAAACTGAAAACAGGAAAGCCTAATCATATGCTACGCTCCCTTATGTTGCCATCAGAAGTATTTGCTGTTTGGGCAGCATTTTTTGCACTGGATGCCACCAACAACGTATGCATGCATTGGCCTCTCACCTGGGCTGGGTCGTCACGTCTGATTTGCTGCCATATGGCACTTCACTCCCTTGTGCCACAAAGTATATTTCTGCTTTTGAATCTGGTTACCACTGCCTTTAGCGTTTGCTTTGCCTGGTTGATGTCTCTATGTTATAGCACAGTGCAATATCTCTTCTTTCAGCCTTACCAGCAGATTCTGGTGGACTTTTGTTTCAAATGTGCTTCTTCCAGGGGCCATGCACGGGCTGGAGCGGGGCTTTCACTCCAGATACGCCGACCTCAGACTTCTTCACATTGTTTTGAGGAGCACATGGCATGCATGAGCAGTTTGCTATATTGTTGCAAATTCTCAGGGAGAACAGTCTTGCTTCTCTGGGACACAAATCCCCTTCTCAGTGGAAGTTGTAGCATCCTCCACGGTCCGGAGAATTCAGATGAAACACAGGACACCTGGAGCTCTGCAACAGACGACTTTATTCCACAGCATACGATCGCACACCTTAATTCTTCCCAGCAGCTTGTGTAATTCCTGTTTAAAGTCTGCCCAGAACCGCAAGGATCGTAGCGCACATAATCTTAAAGACACTACAACATGCACCTTTCACTCCCTGTCCTACTCCCATGAACCAATAGCAAAGCAGCATTACCAGCGAGTCATGTGGCTGAAACATCAACACACAGTCTTAATATATTGAATCGTATTTAAAAAAAAGACTACAACCGTCGACGTATTACCTTCTGTACATTCTGAAAATACTACAACACACCTGGGAGAACGTTAGCTCTGACGCACAAACGCCTCCTCCTTTATTGAGTACTTTCATTTTCACACTCCAGCTCAGTCTCCATGACCTATTTTTGCCACCAGCAGGAATATCAGGATTCATTTTTGGTCACAAGATAGAGAAGGGGGATTTTCAACCGTTGTTCTCACTCACTTCCTCAAAAGTCCCCTCTTGGAGCATGTTTGTAAACAAGCCAGCCCCTCTTGCACATAAACATGTTTACAGAATTATGGCATGAATTCACGGTTATTTATTTATTTTTTTAAATTATTGAGTACCATAGTAACGAAGCATAAAGTGCATCTGTCCTCGAGACAGCAGGTGGCTCGTGGTTGCGCTAATTATTGCAGACTGACACTTTTAAAGACGGGAGGTACGAAGAGATTTATCTCTTTGAAACCCGCGGAGGATACACATCTGGGATTAACCTAATTAGAAAGTAGAATCCAGCAAAACAAGGTTCAGCGCATTTATCTAGAAGCAAATATGATATAGTTCACAAAAGTCACATCTTTCGAAAAATCTGAGAGGCATTAGGTGCTTCTCCTCAAAACCGACACGGTTTAGAACAGCACCTTTCTGAAAGTGCAGATACTGCCATTGCTTTATTAAAATCTAGGGTGTAAGATACGTAAGCTATATTATATATATGACAATAAAGCGTGCACGCTGTGGGGCAGGAAACAGGAGGTTTATGTAAAAATCAGGAAATGTACTCAAAGGCCTAGATGGGTCTAAAGTCAGACAACTGTGAAGAGGCCTGCACAGGTTCTGCAGGAAACGTTGCAGGCTTCTAGCATTTATGCTGCAGGTCACTATTGTTTTTTGGGTACAAATAGTCCTTTACATATACATTAAACAAATACGAAAAAGTAGTAAAAAAGTGTGATGTCAATTTGAGGAAGATCGGTGTATTCTACCAGAATGTGGTGTTTTAAATACCATCCTTAGAAAATAGCTTGGCCAGAAAACAATGTGAAGCTAAGCATTTATAGGTAAGTATACATTTACTATTCCAAAGAACAAATATATGTATTAGTATCTCACATGGCATCTCGTTTCAATGCATATGCTTGCATAGACCATCTACTTGACATATCACTGAAAAGTATTTCACGTAAGCAATGTTTTTTTCAAACAATTATGTGTACTTTGAGAAAAAATGAAAATTTGTCACACCTCAATTTATTGCCATCGTAAATGGAGGGAAATGCATCATGGCTTACATGAGCGACCGCCACTCATGAATAATGTCATCTCCCCCACATTCCTAGTAACAAGCATTGGTAATGCCAAAAGGTCTAGCTTATGAATGAAAGTGACATTTATTTCACTGATGTAGACACTCAACAAGGCATCATAAATGTACTTTGTTGCTCATCTGTGAACTTATGCTTCAATTCATCCATCCAATGACTCATCCTTTCATTCATTTTCTGATACAATTGTAATAATGCACATACAAACTCAATAACATATCTCAAAAGTAAAAGTATATATGTAGAAAAATAAAAAAAATCTGCCTTCTAAACACAGTGGGCACATGCTTGCAATAATAAAGCTAAACATAGCAGCGGAGTATGTCTTGGAAAGGTATTGTGTAAATTGTGAGAAGCTGGCATTCATCAGGTACACATTTATAAAATTACCAATATATGCAAAATGTCAGTTGACAAAACAATATACAGCCCCTCTTCATGAAGCCTAACATGAACCATTACAGTGCAATTCTACACCCAGGGTTTGGCAGAGTAGGTGACTAACATGATAATCCATGCCTTTGATGATAATGCGTGAGGCTACATGTAAGCAAATACCTTTCTATGGCCTGCAACATGAGACAATAATCCAAAAATAAAGGCTTACTGGCTGTACCATATGCTTATCAGAATAAATACATCAGACCTACTTCCTTTGTAATGCATTTTCATTATAAACATGCTAGACCTATGGTATCGGGCATATTATTACTATACACACCAATCAAACCTATAGCTTTTACCATAGGCTTGTCACCATAACCAATCCAGGACTACTGTACTGAGCATAAGCTTTCCCACAAGGCAATCACCAGCCATACAGTCATACATTCCCAAGTATACACAATTACAGATAGCAAAGCAAAATAATATTTCTCCTAACATGGCTTAAGAAGGATTCTTACAGTGCAAATCTTTTATACTCATGATTTGTCTGGTACTAAGGTAATGTATGAGATTTCATATATCAAAAAACATAACTGTAGTTCAGAGTAATAACAAACCACCCTTAAATGGCCATTGACTTTTACACATGTTTTTCACAATCAATATGTCAGGTCTACTGCCTTTATCATAAATCTACGTAATAAACTATCAGGCATGTGGCCTTTATCACTGGCTTGCCACCGTAGCCTGCTCAAACGCATTCTACTGAGCGTAGCTTTCCACAAGGGAACTGTGAGAAGTTTGCCTGGCATATGCTGTCCACTATTCTAGTGGGCACCTTGCACTAGTCCGAATGCCCCTTATTGATGGTAGGTTTAAAGACAACCTTAATAAAAAGCTATCCTTTCCACCTGGAGAAGTGTGGCTCACTGGTTGGAAGTGGCAGACCCTGAAGCAGAGGTTGGCCCAGGACCAGGGTTCAATTCCCGTCGCGGCAGGGTCTTGGATCAATGTCCGTGGACTCGATAATTCTCGCCTAGGTCCCTAAGCTAACCATGGGTCCCACTCTGCAACTCAGGGCAATAGCTTGCTTAATCTCCACAACGGCCCCATCAGCGCCGGGGATGCCTGGCTTCACCTTGGGGGTGCCCAGGCAGGACCATCTCACGGGGAAAGCCAGGACGGGTTCCCCAGCGGTATACAGCGCCAGGACACTCCGAGATGGAGTAACAGTGCGCTTTACAAGTATACATTTACATTTTTACATTTTATCCTAGTAGTAGCCGTGGAGGGCAGCCTTCAGGCTAAGTCTTGAAGGAATGTAAAGCAGCGTGTTTTACCAGTCTATAATCTCATGAATGATCAAATGAAAGGAGAAAGACACCAGGTATATATATAAAATATATGTATTTATTCAAAATGCATCTCTCTAGTCTCTTTATGAGGCTATCGGCTAATATACATACAGTAAACTTATTTAGCACACAATAAATTAGCACAATATACGTTTTAGGGGCGTACCAAACCATATATTAGGAAAGTGGTATAAGAACAACGACTGACATTGATACAAGGCCTAGAGCCCTTAGAACCACTGGGGCCACTAGGAACCAACCAAAGGTAGTGACACAGGGGACCCACAGGGGATGCGTGCAGTGTCTAAACACTGCAGCAAATCACCATTAACTTCTATGGGGAAAGTAGCGGTTGAAATTTTTAAAACTAACGACACTTGGAAGAGGACTTGGAGCAAACCCCTTTAGAACTAGGCAGTTCTAGAGTCAATACCCACGGAAGCACTGGAGTGCTCGAGTAATCTCACCCAGGGAAGCCGGGTGCATAGGTATCTTTTGATGTCCGGTTTCGATGTCGTTTTCAATGGCGATCTGCAGCAAAGTTCTGCTGGCAACCAAGTCAAAAGTGTCCGGGTGGATCCAAGGGTGGATCAAAGATCTGAAGAACCTGAAAGCAGAGGGGACAGAGTCTGGGTCACTTGCCAGTGACCAGGAACGCAATGAGCGGATGCCCACCGATGTCGGGTCCTTTCAGATGAAGAAGGCGAATCTTGACTTTTCAGCCATGAGGACCAGGATGGGTCAACGATGACCAGGAACTGGATTCAAGCTGCCCCACAAAGGATGTTGAGTGCTGTGGTGTCGGTATCCGGATTGGACCCAAAAAGCCTTGGCAACAACAACCCATGCAGAAAGCAAAGTTTGGCTTCGGTGCAGACCAGCAAGGTCTGAGGGACTCACCACTCACTGGGGAGTCAGAGCACATCTGAAGCAACCAGGAAAGCAAAGAAACAGAAGTTACCTTCGTGGGGACTCACCAGTCGACTGCCTCGCCGATCCCGTCCCTCCGCCGTATTTGCGTGTACTGTCTAATCTTTTTTGTTTGCCTTTTGTTTTTCTTGCACTCTGTTAATCTTTTTTGTTTCCCTTTTGTTTTTCTTGCATTTTGTTATTCTCAGGGCTGTGTTGTATTGTTTTCTGCCCCCATGTGCCTGCCCGCCCCGCTCCCCGCTTCCCGCTGCTGTTTTAGCGGCCACGCCCCCTTTTCGTTCTGTGCCCTCCCCGCTCCCGCCTCCCAGCTGCTCCCCCCTCCCTCCCACTTGGCCATAAATGGCGACCGCGCGGCGCAGGTGAGTGTGACCTGTTCTCAGGACACCCCTGTGCCGCACGGCCACCAGCTGCTGTGTGTGCACCTCGCCTCGCTGCTGCCCGCAGCCTCGTAGAGCCTGCCTCGCCGATCCCGCCCCTCTGTCGTATTTGCGTGTACTGTCTAATCTTTTTTGTTTCCCTTTTGTTTTTCTTGCACCCTGTTAATCTTTTTTGTTTTTCTTGCATTTTATTATTCTCAGGGCTGTGTTGTATTGTTTTCTGCCCCCCTGTGCCTGCCCGCCCCGCTCCCCGCTTCCCGCCGCCGTGCTAGCGGCCACGCCCCCTTTTCATTCTGTGCCCTCCCCGCTCCCGCCTCCCAGCTGTTCCTCCCTCCCTCCCACTTTGCCATAAATGGCGACCACGCGGACACGCAGCGGTCACGCGCAGCGGGCGCGCCGATTGTGCGCCGAAGGCGCGCCAAAGCTAAGCCTGTCCGCGCCTGGACCGCGCCCAGCGCCAGGACCCCTGGCCCCCACCAACGCAAGACGACCCGACAAACCTACGACGCCGCGGCCCTCAACTCACTCAATACTGGCCGGAAACCCACCTGCTGCCGTGCCCCGAAACGATTCCACGGACCATTCACCTGCACAACCTGCAAGTTCACCTGCCTCCGAACATGCACCGCGCCCGCCAAGCCAAACTCCAGCAACGACCTCAAGTGCATTCTGCTCAACACCCGCTCCGTCCACACACACGCAGTGGAATTCGGGAACCTCCTCGACACTACCTCACCAGACATCGCCTTCCTCCCTGAAACATGGATGAACGCCTCCTCAGCCCCCGACATCGCCGTTCCAGATGGATACAAGATCATCAGGAAGGACCGCGTCAACCAGACCGGAGGAGGCATCGCCATCGTCCACAAGAACACCATCCGCATCCCTACTGACGCCGACGACACCTTCACCGCCGCCGAACACCTCCACTTCCAGATTCACACTGACCCAAAGATGACCCTCAGAGGCACCCTCATCCACAGACCCCCGGGACCACGCACACAATTCAGCGAAGACATCACTGACTTCATCAGCCCACACGCCCTCCCCTCCGCCGACTACATCCTCCTAGGGGACCTCAACTTCCACCTGGAGAACACCAAGGACCGCAACACCGTCACCCTGCTGGACAACCTCGCTAACCTCGGACTCAAGCAACTGGTCAACACCCCCACTCACTATGCCGGCCACACACTTGATCCTGTCTTCTCACCCAGCAAGCACAACGCCTTCAGCCACTCCACCGGACTTCACTGGACCGACCACAGCTGCGTTCACTTCAGCTTCAGAAAAACCACCATCCACCACCACCCACAACAGATCCCCCACAGAAGCTGGAGCAAGATCACCGCCGACCAGCTCACCACCTCCCTCAGCCAAAACCCACCGGCTAGCACACTGGACCCCAACGAAGCAGCCCGCAACTTCACGCAGTGGCTGACCGCCTGCACCGACGACCTCGCCCCAGTGAAGAACCCTCCCAGCAAACCCAAAAGCAAGAAGGCCCCCTGGTTCACCGACGAACTCAAGGACTCCAAGAAGACCTGCCGCACCCTCGAGAAAGCCTGGCTCCACGACCGGACCACTGAAAACATGATCGCCCTCAAACACGCGACCCGCAAGCACCACCAGCTCATCCGCACCACCAAGAAGAAATCACTAAAGGATCGACTGGACAACAATGCCCACGACAGCAAGGAACTCTTCAGCATCGTCAAGGAGTTCTCCAACCCCAGCACCGGCAACATCGACATCACCCCTTCACAAGATCTCTGCGACTTCCTCGCCTCATTCTTCCACCGCAAGATTGCCGACATCCACAGCTTCGGCGCCCAATCCACGCACCCAACCGTCGAACCAACGCACCCCACCGCCACCCTCCGCACCTGGACCACGGTGACCACCGAAGACACAGCCTGCGCAATGAACACCATCCATTCCGGATCACCGACTGACCCCTGCCCCCACCACATCTTCATCAAGGCCGACTCCACCATCGCACCCCAACTCCGAGACGTCATCAACACCTCTTTCGACACCGCCACCTTCCCGGAGAGCTGGAAGCACACCGAGCTCAGCGCCCTACTGAAGAAACCAACAGCGGACCCCACCGACCTCAAAAACGTCCGCCCCATCTCGCTCCTCCCTTTTCCTGCCAAAGTCATAGAGAAGATCGCCAACAGACAACTTGCCGCCTTCTTCGAGACGAATGGATCTCTGGACCCCTCGAAGTCCGGTTTCAGAGACAATCACAGCACCGAGACCGCCCTCATCGCAGCCACCGACGACATCCGAGCCCTGCTGGACAACAGGGAAACAGCGGCACTCATCCTCCTGGACCTTTCCGCTGCGTTCGACACTGTCTGCCACCGCACCCTAGTCCAACGCCTCAGCAACACCGACATCCAAGAGAAGGCACTGAAGTGGATCATCTCATTCCTCACCGGAAGAACACAGAGAGTCCGCCTCCCCCTGTTTCGATCTGAGGCCACTGAAGTCATCTGCAGCGTCCCGCAAGGATCATCACTCAGCCCCACCCTCTTCAACGTCTACATGAGACCGCTCGCCACCATTGCACGCCAACACAACCTCAATATCATCTCATACGCCGATGACACCCAGCTGATCCTCTCCCTCACCAGAGACCCCGACACCGCCAGAACCAGCCTCCACAAAGGGATGAAAGAGGTCGCCGAGTGGATGAAGAACAGCTGCCTGAAACTGAACTCAGACAAGACGGAAGTCCTCATCCTGGGACCATCACCCTCCGCCTGGGACGACTCCTGGTGGCCCCCTGCCCTGGGCACCGCCCCCAAGCCAACAGACCACGCACGCAACCCGGGATTCATCCTGGACTCCTCCCTCTCGATGACCAGACAAGTCAACGCTGTCTCCTCTTCATGCTTTCACACCCTCCGCATGCTCCGCAAGATCTTCCGATGGATCCTGACCGAAACCAGGAAGACGGTCACCCAGGCCCTCGTCACCAGCTGACTGGACTACGGAAACACCCTCTACGCCGGAACCACAGCCAAGCTACAGAAAAGACTGCAACGCATCCAGAACGCCTCCGCCCGACTCATCCTGGACATCCCCTGACGCAACCACATCTCCGGCCACCTGAGGGACCTGCACTGGCTCCCCGTCAACAAGAGGATCACGTTCACGCTCCTCACCCACGCACACAAGTCTCTCCACGACCTGGGCCCGAAGTACCTCAACGACCGCCTGACCTTCCACACGCCCACCTGCTAGCCTCGCCCTCGCCGCCGTACCACGCATCCGAAGAGCCACCGCCGGAGGCAGATCCTTCTCCTACCTGGCGGCCAAGACATGGAACACCCTCCCCATCCACCTCCGGCTGACCCAGGACCACCTCTCCTTCAGGAAGCAACTGAAGACCTGGCTGTTCGAGCAGTAGCGAACCCCTACCCCAAGTGCCTTGAGACCCTCCCGGGTGAGTAGCGCACTATACAAGTGTCATGATTGATTGATTGACCAGTGATCGCGAAGGAGCCTCAAGCAGAAATGCTAGAAGTGGACGCTGGAACACTCGTGGAGTGTAGGCCCACAATCGTCAGTGCAAATGGTTCTCGGGCTTGGAGTACAAGTAGCCCAATACACAACTTCGGGAATGCTCGGGAAGTGGGTGCACTTGCAAATGTGCACAGTGTCCGGGAGTTCCGGTTCCACATCACTTGTGAGGGCTGCGGGTCTCAGCTTTGCCGGGATCTCGTGTCAGCCTCAGAGAAGTCTGGAAGTCCATGTTCTGAGTCGCAAATCCGTCGGGATCCGGCAGGAGCCTTGGGAATGCAGACCAGAAAGATGCTTCTTTGGTGCCTGTTTGAACAGGGGAGTCACTCCTTGACCCCAAGAGAGATTCTTCAGTCTTCTGTCTTATGTCGAAGTTCCAGGATATATGTTGCAGAGTTTCAACCAGGTGAAATCCGAAGTCCTAAGGACTGGGTTCCCATACTTATACTAAGCTAGGGGGTTGGACATACTCTGGGGACCCACCTACAGGAGGGTTTGGGAAGAGGGGTGGTTACACCCATTCCCTTTGTCCAGTTTCGCGCCAGAGCAGGAGCTGAGTGCCCCTGCAACCGGTTTGAACTGGGGTATGCACAGGGACACCAAGTGTACCCACAGCACTGTTTGAAAAGCATTCTATGAATGCACCCACCCAGCCCCAATCACTAAAGCCTGTCTGGGAGGTGGTTACACCTCCCTGTGACAGGAAACCTATTGTCCAGGCTCCCCTGCCGGAGTTTCATCCAGCAGCCGGAGGTCAGACTCGTGTCTGTGGCTGCAGCATACATTTTGGGATCCTGGGCTCTTTTAAACTATTACCGTTTAGTTAGTGTGTACATGTCTTCCCCCTCTAGAAGGGTGGAATTCTAGCCCCGCCGCTAGGACTGGTGGGGAGCTAGGATTCCAAAGTGTTTGACACCAAACACAACATGTTTCCATGCAGAAATTCCAAAGTTAGCATTTTACCTCAAGGTTATAATGCACTTAAGAGAATATGGTCTGGCTGCATCACAGAAAAGCCTCAGAGAATAGATTCCAAAAGCTGCAGAGGGGTCCTGCTCATGCATGGGCACCGTCCCACACAAAACCAACACTCTGCCTTCATGATTGAGAAGGCCTGCCATAGGAGTGACTTATAGGTTTACATGTGTCAGTGATTAAAGGCAGATATAGGTAACCTATATCTTAGTAAGGGGTGCATGCACCACCTTACCCAGGCTGCAGTAGCAGACCTGTGGTATCATTTTGGAAGGCTCATTTTGGAAGGCTTCCCAGGGGTGGCATAATACATGCTTCAGCCTCTGGTAGGCCTCTAGGGTACATGTGCCCTTAGTACCTAAGGTACCATATACTAGGGACTCACAAGGGTAACCCAGTACCCAATCGGGAATGTACCTAAAGTACATGCAATCAATTCAGAGAGGAAGCAGCTAGGCTGGGTTCCTGGTTAACAGGGCCCCAGCCAGACTAAAGTAAAAAAAAACAGACACAACCCCCCCAACACAGGGACATTAAACTAACCTTGACCAGTTGAGTCTTCATGTTCTAAGTGGAAATATCTGGAGAATCCATCTGCATTGGCATGGATACTCTCAGGTCTATTTTCCACTTTATAGTCCATCCCCTGTAGGGAAGTGGACCACCTCAAAAGTTTAAGGTATTCACCCTTCATATGTTTTAGCCATAAGAGGGGCTTATGGTCAGTCTGAACAGTGAAGTGAGTGCCAAACAAGTATGGCCTCAGCTTCTTCAGAGCCCAAACAACAGCAAAGGCCACCCTCTCAATAGCTGACCAACGTTTCTCTCTAGGGGTCAGCCTTCTGCTAATAAAAGCTACGGGCTGGCCCTGACCTTCATCATTCAATTGTGACAGCACAGCCCCTACCCCCAACTCAGAGGCATCTGTTTGGACAATGAATTCTTTGGAGTAGTTAGGACTTTGCAGAATTGGTGAAGTGCACATGGCCTGCTTTAGGTCATCAAATGCATTTTGACAGCTTACTGTGCTTACTGTGAAGTCATTCAAAGGTGTCACAATGGAACCATGCCCCTTGACAAATCTCCTGTGGTACCCAGTCAGAACCCAAGAAAGCTCTGACCTGAGGCTGGGTAGTTTGAGCAACCCATTCCATGATGGTCTGGATTTTGCTCTGTAAAGGTTGAACCTGGCCTCCAGCTACAAGGTGGCCCAGGTACACAACCTGACTCTGCCATATCTGGCACTTAGTAGCCTTGATAGATAGGCCTGCCTTTTGCAGGGCCTCCAAAACATTTCTCAGGTGGATCAGGTGACCCTCCCAGGTGGAGCTAAAGAGAGCAATATCATCTAGATATGCTGCACTTTAGTCTTCCAGGCCTGTTAGGACTTTATTCACCAACCTTTGAAAAATGGCAGAAGCATTCTTCAGACCAAAGGGCATTACCACAAATTAATAGTGCCCACTAGGGGTTGAGAATGCTGTCTTTGGCTTTGCATCATCAGCTAATCTGATCTGCCAGTAGCCAGCTGTAAGATCAAATGTGCTCAGAAATTTGGCTGAGGCCAACATATCTATAATCTCATCTGCTCTTGGGATTGGATGGGCATCAGTCCTAGTGACTGCATTGAGACTTGTGTAGTCAACACAAAACCTCATCTCTCTCTTACCACCCTGGGTGTGAGGCGTGGGTACCAAGACTACTGGACTAGCCCAAGGGCTATCTGAGGGTTCATAACTCCCAAACCCAACATTGTCTGGACTTCACACCTGATACCGTCCCTGACATGATCAGGTTGTCTGTAAATCTTATTTTTAACAGGCAGACTGTCCAGTGTCCACTTCATGATTGCACCAGGTGGTCTGACTTGGAGTCAGAGAAATCGTATGTCTGAACTGATTGAGAACATTTCTGCAATCAGTTTTCTGCTTGTCAGTGAGGCTGCCTGCCAAGGCTACACCATCTACTAACCCATTCTGTGAGAGCAGGTCAGGGAGTGGGTCACTCTCTTGCTCCTGTCCCTCATCAGTAGCCATGAGCAAGCCCATGTCTGCCCTGTTAACATATGGTTTCAGTCTGTTGACATGAATCACCCTATGGGGGCTCCTGGGAGTTCCAATATCTACCAAATAGGTAACATCTCCCTTCTGTTCAACAATAGTGTGGGGTCCACTCCATTTGTCTTGGAGAGCTGCTGGGGCCACAGGCTCCAACACCCACACTTTCTGCCCTGGCTGGTAAACAGTCAGTACAGCCTTTTGGTCATGCCAGCCTTTCTGTAATTCCTGGCTAGCCTCAAGGTTTTTAGGTGCCTTTTTCTTATACTCAGTCATCCTGGAGCGGAGACCAAGTACATAGTCCATTATGTCCTGTTTAGGGGGTTTGAGAGGTAACTCCCATCCCTCCTTCACCAGACACAAAGGGCGTCTTACAGGATGCCCAAACAGAAGTTCAAAAGGGCTGTAGATAAACCCCCTTCTGAGGAACCTCCCTGTATGCAAATAAAAGGCAGGGTAGTAGGATGTCCCATCCCTGCCTAAGCTTTTCTGGGAGACCCTTGATCATATCCTTTGAGGTTTTGTTAAATCTTTCAACTAACCCATTGCATTGAGGGTGATAGGGTGTGATGAATTTGTAATTCACTCCACACTCCTTCCACATTGCAGTCAAGTAACTAGACATAAAGTTTGCACCTCTGTCGGATACTACCTCCTTAGGGAAACCTACTCTTGAGAACACGCCCAAGAGGGCTCTTGCCACAACAGGTACTGTAGTGGTACTAAGGGGTATAGCCAATGGGTACCTAGTGACATGGTCCACCACAACTAGGATAAACCTATGCCCAGATGCTGTCTGAGGATCCATTGGTTCAACAATGTCAATCCCCACTTTCTCAAAGGGAACCCCCACCACAGGTAGTAGTATCAGGGGGGCCTTTGTGGTGCCACCTGCTTTGCCACAGGCTTGACAGGTGACACAGGAGCGGCAAAACTCCTTTATGTCTTCAGACCGGTGGGGCCAGTGAAAGTGAGGGACAATTCTGTCCCAAGTCTTGTTCTGGCCCAGGTGTTCTGCTAAAGGAATATCATGGGCTAGTGTCAATAGGAAGCCCCTGAACTTCAAAGGTATTACCAACATCCTGGCTGCACTAGGCGTGGGGTCTCTACTCTCTGATTACAGGAGTCAAACTTCCCAATAAATCTTATGGGTGCCACTAGCATTCTCAGCAGCCTCAGAAGCAGCTTGCTGTCTAAGAGGTTCAAGAGAAGGGCAGCTCAGCTGCTCCTGACTCAAATCTGCCCTGGATGGGCCCCCAGTCCCCAGGAACTCCACCTGATCCGGCTCAAGCTCCTCTGGGACAGTTCCTTTTTCAGGAGCACAATCATCTCCCTCAAGAGACTGATCATCACTCTGAGTCAGGGGGGAAGGCACTGCCTTAACCCTACTGCTCCTTTTCTTGGAAGGCACCTGGTCCATTATTCCAGAATCCAGGGCCTGTTCAGTGTTAGACTTTTTGACACATGTGTTGAGATCCCTAACATTTCTGAATCAGTCCTAAACTCATTTTCAGACCAGGCCGAAGTCTCTAAAGCATTCCCAAGAAAGCAGTCAACATGGAGGTCTGCACTTATCACAACTTTCTTGAGGCCAGTTACCCCTCCCCAGTTTCCATATTTTATTTTAAATCTAAAATAACTCTTCCTTTAAGGCCTTTTTGTAGCTCCATCAGTGGTATTTTACCAGTCTTCAGTTCCACATGAACTATTGTTTGAAAAGGTTTCATGCACTGTATGAGAATTTTGCAAAAATATTTCATTGTTGGAGTTCTTCTGGAATTAACACCAATTGGAACTTGTTATGTAATGCTCTGGCTGACATTTTGTTGTCCTCAACTTATCAAAACAATACTAACATATAATTTGAGGTGTTGCTAGTCAAAGCATTCCTCTACAAATAAATAGTAGGCCTGGGTGGTAAACTCCACTCTGCTCACTGAGTTTGTGGAGTTTTTCCCACTCTGCGCTCAGCGTCAAGTGGGGAGTTCTGAAAAACTCTACAGAGTGGCGCAAAGTGGAGTTCTCCCGTCTTATGGCTCACCAATATTAAGTTTGAGTGCGTGAGCAAGGAAACTTCAATGCTAAACCACCTCCCAGTGAGTTTTTTCAACGCGGACAGTTGCGGCAGGTCACTACCACTTACTTTGAGAAACCTGCTGCTTGTGTTGAGGAAGCTTCCACTCGATTAGAATAGCTACTCAAGTGGCAGATAGAATCTGCACCCTCTTGCGTTGCTCGTGGTGCAGTTCCTGCTGATTTTACAGAGTGGGACAAATGCCCAGCACTAATATTCAAAAGAAACACAGTTGATGGATGGAAGGCAGAAGAAATCCAAACATTTACCCCCAGTCAAGAGATCTGGGTTAAATCCATCATTCTTTTCCTCACCATGCCACCCCAGTTTATACCTGGCCATATGCAAATCAGTCTTGACCCTGTGCCTCATGGAACAGTCCAGCCTAAACTTCCAAGCTGGGTCCTCTCTGGACCGGAAACACTCATCCTAGGACCGGTTTCGGGATTTCCCCCTTCATCAGACAGGATAGCTTTAATCCAGTGGCACAGTAAGCCCGGGACCCAAGTTCGGACATACCCAGCGCACTTATGGCGAGAAAGCAAAAGATACAAAAGCCAGGACTTAAAACATGCATTGGACACCCTTGCAAAAATGGCACCCAACACTACCTGATCTAAATTCCTGAAGGAGTTATGCAGTAGTATTGCAATACACACTGGGAAGGATGAGGCACTGATTCTTCATGGTCTGCAGCTGCGGACAATTGGACTGTGATTGGCGGTGCCCCCTGTGGCAACACCGTCAGCTGTGGCCTGCCTTCTGGGAAGCAGGAGACCCAGGACCTTCACAAAGGAGTACTGCACAGAACCCCATGTATGGAGGCATTAGTGGGGTGAAACCAGAGTCTGCAGCAGATATGGCGATGGCGGTGCTCCCCACAAGGAGAAGGGACACCTCACCTGACACCAGGAGGCACTACTAGGGAGCTGGGTGGAGGAAAACAGTTGCAGTGAATGACACTCGAAAGGCCTGAAGGTAGGTGGGGGAGGGAGCCACAAAGCTGAGGAGGGTGTAGCAGCCAACCACCTCATTGACATCCCTCCCCCTCGTGAAGAGATTCTCCTCCCGGCACCCAACCCTATCCCTCCTGCCTGCTCCCCCAGCTGACCATCCAGAGAGCTTGAAGGAGGAGGCCAGGGCCCAAGGAGGCATGATCCTGAGATTTCCCTATACTAGGAGGTGGGCAATTCCCCAAGCACTGAAGGAGCTAGGGTGGCCCTAGGGTGCAACAGTAAGCTGATTGAGGAGGCCATGAGACCCTTCCCTGATTCAGGTTGCTAGTTGGTCTGCCACATAGATTGGAGGGAGTTGGGGCCCTGAGGGAGATGATTTTTAGAATTCAGGCCTCACAAGTGCTTTAATGGTTTACTGTCTAGAGTGCCACAGGGGAAGAGTAAAATGGGAGCACCCCCTGCATAGCTAAGAATCGCGGCGCTGTGGGTGCTGACCTGGACAGGCATTGGGCTATTCTATACCGCTGACCCTACTGGCTTCCCTGAAACCATGCAACCAGGGGAGAGTCCCCCGCAGAAGACAGACACCACTTGTCTGGGAGCCGTCACACCAGGGAGATTTCAAAGGAGGGGGGAGTGCAGCAGTGGCCAACCATAAGTGGTGGATCCCCCCACAGCTATATGGCCCATCTCAAGTGATGACAGGGTAGAGGACTGATGGGACCTCTGGGGATACCTAGTGTAAGCTGGCCCTCATGATTCCCATGCAGGTCGTTTTCTTGCCTACCATACTTGGTCCAAGAACTCCTTTGGCCTACTCGCCCAACCTAGTAGAGGAGGGACGCCTCACATAGCTTGTCTGCTCCCCTGTGGCACTTGGAGTGGACTGCCTAAAGTGCACAATACCTCACTGACAATGGAGAAATCGTCCAAAAGAATGACCTGGATTCTGATACCCCAGAGCTGGATGGCACTTTAAACAGTAGGCGAAATGAGGGGGATGAAAGTACTGTTACGGTATCCCATAGGTCCCCACCATGCAGGACATTATGTAAGCCATTACGGCCTCTTGTGATGCTCTAGAGGCTGAATTTGATCACCTAGTGAGGGACATGGGCTCCAGAGGACAGCCCATCGATGCTTAGCAGAGAGGGTCACCATGGATGAGAGAGACATAGAGGAACTACCAACAGCGCTTTCATCAGCGACAGAGCTGAGCACTGCCCTGGAGGCAAAGATCAAGACACTGGGGTTGCAAGCAGAGGACACTAAAAATTGCTCACTCCACAACAGCATCCATATGCTGAGTCCCAGTAACCTGGACAAATACAGACAACAGCCTTTAATAAATAGAAAAGAGGCTTTGGCCTACAGGGGTGGGTGTAGAGAGAGATATTGATGAACCACTGATCATCCTAGTAAATGGTGTGCCTACCAAAAAGCATCAAGTGGACAGATTGAAAGGGTGGATAGATTCAAACAGAAAAAATATATTAACACTATAATATCCACCCACTCCATTCCAAAGAGGTTATTGGTGATGCTATTGCTCTCTTTAAAATGAAACAAGCAAAAGGAGCTCTATTGAGTGTGAGTAGAAAACGTTTAGAGGCTTGCTGTTTTCCACACCTATCATATGCTGTAAAACACATTTTGAAAGAGTTAATGAACAAAATCTTTCTGCAAGGGAATTTGTTGTCAAAGTTCAAGGTAAAGATGAATGAGAAGTTGGATACAATCAAATTAATTTTATGGCATATCAACGTGGTACCAATGAAAGAGAAACTAAATGTGTGTTATGAAAGTTAGGTGCACCTACTTGTTTTCTGACACTCACTTGTGCAGAGTATGTGTGTAGTGATTTGCTTGACTTTTTAGGAGAAGCAAACTCAAAACATTATTAACATCAATGTAAAGACAGCACAAGAACTTTGCTCTTTGCATCCTGCTAATGTTTGTAGATATTTTAAACAGAGGTGTTAATCCATGCTATCTTTCATCTGCAACTAAAGAAATCCTCCACTTGGTGAAGTTACTCATTTCTTTTGGCGTAAAAAGTACCCAGCAAGAGGGGCTCCTCATATATTTACATGCTGTTATAGATAAAAGATGCACTCAAATTTGGACATACCCCATCCTGAAATAAAATGATGAAAAAGGCCTGCAACAACAAGTTCCGCACTTTTAAACACATAAGCTTGGCAAGTACTGTCAAAATTACAGGGGTAAATAAAAATGTTACACAAGGTGTCATTTTGGATTTCCAAGACCAGACATTTCCAAAGGAAGAGTGAACAGCTTATCTGCAGTCAGACATACACTGACACAAAAATCACCAAAAATTACTTAGGGCCCGGTTCACAGAATGCACATAAGACTCAATCCTAAACGTACTACTATTTTGGTATTCACAGAATGCACTTACTACTTTTGGCATTCACAGAATGAACTTACTACTTTTGGTATTCACAGAAGTTAGGATTTTGTCTTAAGTTTGTCTTAAGACAAACTTAAGACAAACTTAAGACAGACTTAAGACAAAATCCCAACTTCTGTGAATACAAAAAATAGTAAATTCATTCTGTGAATGCCAAAAGTAGTAAGTGCATTCTTTGAATACCAAAATAGTAGTAAGCTTAGGATTGAGTCTTAAGTTCATTCTGTGAATCGGGCCCATATAACCTCAGAAGAACAGAGACCTCCATGTATATTAATGACTATAATCCTGTGAATTTGAAATGTGGTATGCAAGTAAAAATATACAATTTGTTGTAGACAATGCCATCACAGTTACTCTTTCTGTCACTTGTTACATTTGAAAAATCAGATAAGACAGAGCTGAAAAAGATGTTGGAGGAGATTTCTGCAGAAAAGTCTCTTACCAAGAAATTGTACAGCTTCAGCTCGACAATGCTTTCCCATATGGACATAGGCACCAATGAATGCTGTAACCAGTTGAGCTCATCCAGTTCGTACTCCAAGTCAAGGGGAATTGTTTGGGTAAGTCTACGCCTTGCAAGCACACACATCATAGTCTTGAAGGTCTTCCCGGAAGGTTAGTACCTAGCAGAGTTTGACCCAGAAAGTACAGATGTTGTGAAAACAAATATGCAGGATGCTTACTATCCAAGAAGGAGTCCACACCTTGAAAGCGTGGTTCTTCTGAGATACTTCAACACCATAGATATAAAACCAATGTAACAGAAAATGTGTAGTAGTTGATTATCATGGTTGTTTGGTACAAAAAACATAAGGAAGTTTAATAAAATACAGAAAACGTATTTGCCAAACTCCTTATAAAAAATATTTTTTCTATATGGTACTTTTGCAACTCTTCAAACCTTGGTATTCTGAATTGGAGTTAGTTGGACACTTTGCCTTCTTTGAAGATCATTTCAACCCCATGAAAAATAACATTCAGTGTTAAGTCTTCCCTAACTACATGAAAATGTTGAATGATGAGATTGAAATGAAGCTCCTATAGCCATGAATGAGGTGGAGACTACAATGTAACAAGCAATACAAGAAAGTGTTGATTTTGAGCAGTTAGTTGGATGACCAAACGACCAGAAGAAAGAAATATCTATGGAGGTAAAAGAGAACATAGAGCATGGATTCCTCCATGAGAAGAATGAATGTAAATGCTGATCATTTAAGCCAATACTATTATACATCAGTGGTCAAGCTTGCACTAGGAAAATATTTTAAATTGAAGTTCTCATCAACTACCTACAGAGTACTACTGTGTCAAATTTGCCATGTGTAGTAACAGCACCAAGTGGATTAGCTGCACACAACAGTAAAGGAATTACTTTACATCAACTACTTATGCTACCTGTGGAACATGATAATAAACTGGAGTATCAAAAGTGATCTAGTTATGGTTGTCGTGATGTCTCAAGAGTACTGAAGAAACTGAAACTTTCCCTCATTGAGGAGGTGAACATGATCTTAAACTGAATGCTTGCCTTTGTTCACTTGAGAATGCAACATATTCAAAAAACTAAATATGATGTGCTGTTTGGACTAAAGAATGCAATTATATTTGGGGACCTACTACTGCTTACCCCCATCAAAGGACAGCCTGTGTCAAGACTCTTCTCCATGATGAAACTCAGAATTCCCTCAGAAGTATTGGAAATGTAAATATTTGGCGAGACTTCCAATACAAGGAACTACGTAGCTATATTATTCAAGCATCTGATGTGGAATATGAAATTATTCTGAAGGATATTAGAGAAGGACTTCTCACAAAAGAGGGAAAACTTTGCTTAGAAAGTCAATGTCTAAAGAAACTATTTTCTTCAAACAAGACCACAGCACAGCTAATGTATGATTTCATTGAAGAAGGGAAATCCATTCTCTGCCTAATGCCTACACTTCAAGAGTGCCCCTTTTTTAACAAATAATTATTAAAACTGAAGAAAGAAGAATTTTTGGAAATGATAGCAATTGACAAAATGGAACACCAGGGGGTGAGAGTGCTGCAATATGAAAACCTACAAGCACATTTGGATTAATTGGAGAAATCTGTTTCCAGAACTGCGGCATAAAAAGAATTGTTTACATGTTTGCAAAAATTGTAGAGTCATTTTGCGGCATGATTTAAATGTTGAGGAAGGATTAATGAATGGAACTATGGGTAAAGTGATTGATATCATTAACTTTCCAAATAGGAATGAGCTTGATTTAATTTTATCAGAAAGATGGCATAAAGCTGATTGGTAGATGTATTGCAGGTTCTTTTGCTAATAAAATACTTTTATTCGGCGGCAGCAGTTTTCAGTTTTTCTAACATAAATCTCAAGGTTTAAGTGTAGACTCAGCTTTATTAATATAGATAGTTATGTTTTAAAGAAGGTATGTCATACGGAGTGTTATCCCGAGTTAGAAGATTGTTTTAGAAGAAGAAATAAGTACTGATAACTTATTTGGACTGAGTTACTCATGAAAGCATGAGGGTGAAGATTGTAATTTCACATCAAGTACACAAATAGATAAAAGGGTGAAGTCTTTATTTAACACTACCAGCTTGCAAAACATTGAGGGATAGTCTCAAGAACGTGTAATAACCACCTGAAACAGCTTAACGCAACTCTTCACATCGCAGTCTATCGAGGGAAAATGACGCTGTGTTAACATGGTATTCCCAACACGGTGGTACCATGTGATAGTTTCACGATGACGCGCCAAAGGAACGTGTTAAAATCAAAACAATGCCGCAAAAACACGAAACACAAACATGAAAATATTAGCAATGGTGCCAATCGTGATTAAAAAAACTGCGAAAAACAGCCACAGTCCTGCAATTCCCACGTGTCAAAAGTGGAAAAAAACCAACAAACAAAAGACAAACAAAAGCGAAGCACAATGGAGATAGCCGGAGAAAGTGCAGAGGACAACCAGAACCCCACAAGCCCCTAGGAGGACCAGCCTGGGACCTTGGGGTCAGTGAATGGCAAGGGCAAGAAGAGTAGGAAGAAGCGGTTCAGTCCGCAGGAAAACAGGATCCTGATAACGGAGGTGATAGAACACCATCAACTACTGTTTGTCACCTCAACTGTGTCATTGGTAACAAAAAATGG
Organism: Lissotriton vulgaris; assembly: GCF_964263255.1. Taxonomy (NCBI): domain Eukaryota; kingdom Metazoa; phylum Chordata; class Amphibia; order Caudata; family Salamandridae; genus Lissotriton; species Lissotriton vulgaris. The sequence continues at coordinate 350,801,211 of NC_141697.1, read as the reverse complement.
AATATGCAGACCATTGTGGACAAGGTGAATGCAGTCGGAGTGCTGAAGAAGAGGACAATGGAAGAGGTCAAGAAGCACTGGAATGGTGTGAAGCGCAAAACAAAGCAGAAACTCACAAACAACCGGAAGGCAGCAATGCAGACTGGCGGTGGGAGTCCAGCACCACAGGAGGAGCTGGACGAGATGGAGGAAATGGTGTCCACAGTCATCAGCGGGGAGATTGTGGCAGGAGCTGGGGGCCCAGACACTGCTCAACATGACCGGACACAACAGCAACAGGGTGAGTAAAAACCAGGGACTGGGGGACTGGGGGAGATGGTCACAATGGCACACATGCACAATTACGCATAGCACAGCTGCAAACAAACCATGCCCCAGAGCCCCAACTCCCACCAAGAGACCAATGCACCGAAGTATGCAACATCTCAGCACTGTATAAGCACAGAAGTAAGAGGCACACTGCATATAAGGGATAAATGGCAGCTAAATCAAAGCTGCAGGGGCGCCTCCCCCAAAATGCAGCACACACACATCACATGCAGAGCACATCAACATTGATAAAGATGTGGTATAAACCGCAACACGTCCACAACAGAACAAAGGACACAACTGGTGCCGCTTGTCTGTAGAAACTGGCCAACCACATTTGGCACTGCAGGGACATGTGAGTTGACAATGTATAAGTACAAACACACATACATGATGTAGTCGAAATGTCCACTGTCCCACACCAAATAAGCAGCTCCCCCAAACAGTCACAATGTATACTGTCATGCAGTCTGAATTTAAACATGTACAATGCATCATCATACATGAGAAAACAATGTTAAACTGCATTTCCCCTTCACATTGCAGGGGGAAATCCAACCCTTCCTGCAGAGCAGGCCAAACTTCTATTCTCTGATGTCGAAAAGGACCACCACACCTTCGACTCCGATGCCCTCCAACAGCTCATGGAGAGCCTCTGCAGCCCACTTCCAGGAGCAGGGCAGCCCTGCTGCTAAGAGGAGAACCCGCCCCCTGCATAGAACACAGCAGGCAGCACCCACCACCACAGCTCCCAGGACCCCACGACAAACACAGGCCCTTCCAGCTCCGTGTGTTGGGGTGCCAGGAGAAGCTGGCTGAACAGGTGCAGGTGGGTTCGACCGCATGGCAGACAAACTAGACGCCATATGTGGTTGTCTAGGTTACATCAGGGACCACTCACAGTCCCTAATGGACAACCACAGTCGGCTCCATGCTCTCCAACAAACCATGGCTGACATCGCTAGAGTCATGACTCTGAGACAAGAACAACTGTCAAGTCAGAGTGGCTCCAGCAAGCTCACCCAGTAGTTGGGACACATGCGGAGGATAATGGAGAACATGTAGCGGACATGGGCGGAAAGAGCGGCTGCCACTGCTGCACACCAGCGAGAGGTAGCTGGGTCCTCAATGCCCTAAAGACCCTCATCATGGCATGGCTGCCACAAGGCCTGGCGCTGATGCATGCTGCATCTATCACTCCATCCACATCTCCGGCCCCTGATGTGTCAGTGCCACACAGTGTGGCAGACATTCCACCTCCAGCCTGTTTCTGCTTGGTTCTGCCCTCTGCCTCATCACCTTCCACTGTCCCCAGATGCACTCTGCAACACTCACCTTGGACCTTGACATGGACTGCCATATTCTGTTTGGTCACCAATGGCACAGCTATCAGACTGCGGACTGAACTCCTTCTCATCTGATGTACTTTTCATTCCCTGAAGGACTCTGGCTGGCCCTTCACGGCCCAACAATGTAAAGTGGGGTTTGCATGGCCCTGTACTGCTCCAGCTAGAACACTCCACTGAATGTGCATTAAACATTCATTTTCACACCGGTGTCATGTCTATGATCTTGCAAGTGTGGAAGTATGGATGAATATAGGCTCTGTGATTCCCCATTACGTCAATGGTCAAATTAAGTTACACAATCATTAATCACCCCAAGTTTGGGGTGATTAATGATTGTGTAACTGAATTTGAGCTTCAACTCGAGCACCTGCTTTATTTTATCTATTTGTGCTTCCTGTTGAAGCTGACTTTTGTAACTATTTTAGAATGGCTCTGGCAGCTTGCTGGCAGCTTGCCGGCGCCATTCTAAAATAGTTACAAAAGTCAGCTTCAACTTTTGACCCAATCCGTTCCGCTCGTGGATTTTGCGGGAAATTCCCGAATCTCGCAAATTGCGAATTTGCCGAAAATCCGCAAAATCCGCGAGCGGAACGGATTTTCCGCCCATACTTAGTCAGTATGTCACAGCCACTCCCTCATGGCTGGTTTACACCCACACCACACCCATCCAGCACAGCCTTCACAGGAATTGTGACCCTGCCTATAGAAAGGGCATGGCACACGTGCTGGACGCCATTTCCACTTAGTAACTGGGTGTCTACGTGTGGTTGTCATTTATGCATCAGGGCCTAGGGCCCTGCCACCTCACATTGCCCAGTGCCGGGGGTGACATGATGACATCCACACCACAACAATCAATCATAAAGGGTCCCTGGCTTGTGGTGCACAGACTTGGTGGCACCGGATACACTGTGGCAGGCACAGGCACACCGCCACTGGACGGTGTCTTTCAGTGCACTGAGGTAGCCTGCAATGATGTGCCATGCTGGCGATCTGGACTGGTAGGATTAGTGTGAGCCCTGCTGGACTGCAGTGTAGGCCTGAGCCTGTGGGCAGTGCGGGCCTACCGACACGTGGCGTTTCCCCGCGGTTCAGAGTTAGTGGCACCTCAAAAGATTAGCGGATGTGCAGCCTACGATGATGCCATGTGTACTGATAGCATCTCTGCCATAGCAAAATGAAGACCCAGAATCAAGTGTGTGACCTGTTGGCCTGTGGTGCGGGCGACATGATGTGGAGGGTGCCATGGTAGCGGCCCACTCTTGGAGCTTCCACCAGCACGTGGTGGGCCCTCTTGGAGACATGCTGGTGGCGGGAGGTGAGCAGTGATGCCTGGTTGAGCAGGGGTGAGCAATCGCTGCTGTGCGGCAGGAGGGGCTGGGGTGCAGCAGCCTGTGTGCGCAGGGGCGGGCAAGCGATGATGGCGTGTGCAACTGTGTGGACTCTGCCATTCATTTCTATGGAAACTGTTTCAGATAAGGGACCTGGGGGACTGCAGTGTATACCGGCACATGGTTGGAGGCACACCGGTGGCAGCAGGTGAGCAGTGAGGCCTGGGTCTGCAGTGTTGTCACTCTCTTTTTAAAAAAAAATATATTTATTGAGAATTTCTGGCGCAGTAAAAAAGAGACAGATACATTTCATTGTTCCTAAAAAAAGGAAAACAAAGACCACTCAACTATGATGTACAAATTCGGGTTCAGAGCAATTACAGGATTAAAAAGCGCAAATCAGGTGGTAAAATCATTAAGTCCATAAAAGCATCACTTGACAGAAAGGAACTTACAATGATGTTAAACAAGGTTCTGACACTTAATGTAAACTTTTGGCATACAATGTTATACCATACTATTGTAGTCTTGCATCCCTCCACTTTTTAAGAGGTGCCCATAAGCATCTTCCCATTTCCCGAGTTTTTTTACCCTTCTGTTCATATAGGCAAGACTCTATATTTTGCATGCCCAATAATCTTACAAGACACATTTGAAATGATGGAGCAGTAGTATCTTTCCATCCAGATGAAATAAGGATCCAAAGTACCGCAACTGAGATAAAACCAAGGCTTCTGCATCTTTCCCCAGCTTCAACTTATCGTCCGTGCCTAATAACATCAGGGTAGGGGATAGATCGATTTTGTGACCTAGCAGCCCCTCCCAAAATTTAACAATCTCATCCTGAATGGGAGCAAGCATAACACAATGGTAAAACATATGCAATAAATCTGCTTGGCCATCATTACATCTGGGACATCTATCTTCCTTCCTAACCCCCAAGCATATTACTTCGCTGGCGTATGATAGAGATTAAACAATGTTTTGTAATGCTGAGCCCTCAAATTTATGGACCGAATTTTTTTTTTTATTCAGAAGTAGGGCGAGATCAACTTCGCACATCAATAGACCAACAGACTTTCTCCCCAACAAAAGCTCAAAAATAGAAGGGGGGGCTCTGAATATCGCCATTTTCGACAGCAGGGTTTACATTGGATTGAAAAAGGATAGTCATTTGTATCAAAAGACAGGTCCAATGATATAACCTAAGATTTGGCATGGCCAACCCACCCCTTTCCCGTGGAAGTGACACGAAATTAGTGGAGCGCCTGACCTTACCATACTGCCAGATGAACCTTATAAAAATTGATTCCAAACTTTTAATTATTTTCTCCTCTATTAAAAGTGGTATAGCCCGGAATAAATACAAAACTTTGGGAAACATTGTCATTTTTAAGACGTTTATGCTCCCTATCAGTGAGAGATGTAACACGTCTATTCTTTTCAAGTCGGCTTCTATTGTTTTAATGAGTGGAAGATAGTTGTCTGCAACAATCTTATCCATTGAGGCGTTAATTCTCACCCCTAAGTATACCGCTGAGTCCACAAATCTAGCATCAGTTTTAACAATGATTTTTGTACAAATTATTTGAGTTTTCCCTTAATTTAGTAAATACCCTGATCAGCTACCAAAATCCTTTGTCATTTGGGCCAGTACTGGCATCGCCTGCTGAGGATCAGTTGTGATAACCGCTAGGTCATCGGCATATGCCAATAATTTATTTACATGACCAATAAATACCACTGGGCTAATCCATGGGCAACCTAATATCTTCTGGATGAGGGGGTCAATGTATAGTGAGAAAAGGATCGGAGAGCAGGGGCACCCTTGAAGCGTACCCCTCTTGATTACTATCTTGTCTGAGCTCTCTCCCATAACCACCACTCGTGCTACAGGGTCTTTATACATAGCTTTAAGAGCTCTCATAGTTTTACACCCAAAACCTCTCCCTGCCAGGATACCCCACAGAAAATCCCAGACCATACGGTCAAAGGCCTTCTCCGAGTCGAGCAGGATCATGGCCATCTCCCCCCCCCCATGGCTCCCTGGGCATCGAACAAAGCTATCGCTTGTCTCGTATGATCCGTTGTACCTCGCCCTGGGACAAACCTGTGTTGCCACGGGTAAACGAGACCGCCAATGATCCTGCCCAGTCTTTTAGCCCATATTTTAGAATACAACTTCGTATCCGCATTGATCAGCGACATAGGGCAGTAGGACCCCGGGTTTTTTCCTTGGTTTCCCCTTTTTATGAAAAATTATTATGTAGTTTCCTTCCAGGAATCTGGAATCACACCTGAACATAATATACCATTGAAGAGGTCCAAAAGCAGTGGAACGATCTCAGATTCAATGCTTTTGTATATCTCCAAGGGAATCCCGTCAGGCCTGCTGCTTTGCCTGAGGCTAACTCCTGTAGTGCAGCTGTGATCTCGCTCCCGGTGATATCCCTGTCCAGCTCTTCTCTCGCTTGTTCATCCAATAGTGGGCCTTCATCATCACACTCCTCTCCCTGGCTGCCATCACAGCACTCCTCATCATACAATGTTTGGTAAAAATTCTTAAAGACCTGAAGAATTTCCTTAGCCTCAGTATACTCTTTGCCGTCTTCCTGTATACTAAAGATTTTGTTCTTAACTTTTTCCTGTCTAAGTCGTAACGCCAAAGCCCTACCTGCCAGCTCTCCCGTTTCATATTGCTTGGCCCTAGATGTTTGATATTCACCAATTGCCTTCTGCGTTACCATCTTCTGCAGCTCTGCTTTAACAATCGACTCTCAGCACCATCCCCGTCATGACCAATATCAATAATATGCTGTTCTTCTGCATCCGCTAGTTTCCCCATTAGTCTCTCCACCTCTCTCCTATCCTCTCTTCTTAACCTGGCCGAACAACTTATGGATTCTCCCCTGAAGGCCGCTTTAAATGCCTCCCATATGCCATTTTGTGATGTACTATACGTATTTGCATCGAAAAATTCCCCAGTCCATTTCGTAAGGTGTTCCGCGAATCTGTTGTCCGCTAATAGCCTCCTTTCAAAAGTCCAACTAGTTTTTTTCCTTTCTACCTTATCCAGTTCATAGGTTAGTACCACCAGATTATGGTCCGAGATCGCTTTCAGGAGTTTATTTATGCCTACCTTATTTATTTCTGAGGAGGAGATTAAAAAGTAGTCTAGCTTTTTATATTTCTAGAAGGGATTGGAAAAGTATGTGAAACCTGGGTTGTGCGGCTCTTTAGCCCCCCAGACATCCTTCAGCCCATGTGAACAAATGAGAGCCTTTAATGCCCGGAAGACTCTAGGTTTCCGTCCTACATATATTGATTGATTACACCAATCCACAGAGATATTTAAATCTCCACAGAGTATTGTGGGGGTAGACCAACTGGCTAACTCTCCTTCCAAGAAGTCGTAAACCTCTGGGTCATCTTGATGGACCCATAGACTACACACAGTGTATATCTCATTTCGGACTCAGCTTTTGCCCATCTTCCCAGACAGTCCGCTTTACATCGTTTAACCCCCCTAGGGACGTACTTGCTAGGATTGCAACTCCCCTAATTGACGATGATTGGGATGAACAAGCAACCAGCTCAAAGCCTCTAATGAACATCAGCTTCCTTTTAGCCCATGGGAGGTGGGTCTCTTGAAGACAGAGTACATCGATTCTGTTGAATTTCACAAAATGGGACAGCCTTTGGCGTTTCCTCCAGTCATTCAGCCCATCTACATTAATTGTACAAATTCTAATGTTCAACATCCTGATGATCTATATTACCACCTGCGCTTTCCTGAAACCTATGTATCCAATCCTTCACTGGGCCTTTAACCTGCCCAAACAAGAAACCAAAAGAATCCATAGTGCACCATTTTTTCTAATTTTTTAGTTTTCCCACCAAACCCCCTCTCCCTCCCCCCTTTCCCCCAAGCCCGCCCTCCCCACCCACCACAGCCCGACCCCCCCTAATGCCATCCCTGCACCCTCTTTGGTGAAGCGCTCAGACCTAGTCTGTGTACGTGATGGTTTTACAGTGTAAGCAGTGAGGACTCATTTTAAGAAAACCTGAAATCTAATAAACACATTGCCCCCCAAAACCTTCTATCTAAATCCACAGCCAATCGTTACCCCCACCTTTTTATGAAATGCATAAATATTTTCTGTAGAATTTATATATAATAAATGCCTATTTGCCTAAAGAGTCAAGATACTCCTTTGCTTTGATTTCCGATGCGAAGTATAAAGACACCCCTTTGCTGGTTCTCTTTGCATCTGGTCTAGCCTTTTCTGCAATAGACTGCCTCAGAACAAAGTTGCCCAAAAAGATTAAAATTGCCCTTTGCTTGCCCCCTTCCCTCGCACTTCTTCGTATTTTAAAAGGAGTATGGTGTGCATGCTGTATTTCTCCAGGCGAATTCCAGCTTGAGAGCTCAGGAAATGCCTGCTCGAAGAGCTTGATGATATGCGCTCTGACGTTTGATCCTTCAACCCCCTCAGGAATTCCCAGGATCCCAGGTTGTTCCGCCTGAGCCTGTTCTTCATATCTTCAAGCTTCCACTGTATATCCGCTACCTGAGAGCAGTGAGCATCGACCTTGCAAGTAGCAGCAGCAACCTCGGCTTCTGTTGAGACCACTCTCTCCTCAAGGTTTGATACTCTGTCCCCGGTATTGGTGCAGTCCTTAGATAGCTTTCTAACCACGCCCTGCATTTTTCTCATTGCAGCCTGAGATTTGCGATTGTCCTGGCGTGTTTCCTCCCTATGCGCGATAATTTCTTGAGGGATTATCTCCAGAAGTGACATTTGGGATGATTCAACACTAGGGCTTCCCTGCAGAGGCATAGTGGATGAGTGATCCCAACTCAGCACTCGTTGAGGATGTACCAGTCCCTTTGATGCAGCCAAAGATCTAATTGCTGTTGTTGGAAGTTCGTGCTCGGGTTCACGCTCGGATTCCAGATTGCTGTCCCCCAGATGATAGGAGCTGCGATCGTCGTCCTCATCGGACCAGCCAGCCCCCTCTGATACCAAAAAAAAGCATTCGCTTGGTACTTTCTCCTTATCTTTACAAGAACCTCCGGCGGCAATACTAGTTTCTGTGCTCAGGGTGCCAACATTGATCGTTGCCCCCTCCTCAGTCAAATCTGCCCTCTTAACATTAGAGGATTTGCAGGCTTGCAGAGGCTCTTGGACCACGCAGCCATCTTTCCCCCTTCATGCTGCACTTGGGAGCTTTCAGCTACCGTTCCTGTACTTAAAGCTGTACTTTTTGGTGTCTACCCATTGGCAGAAACCTGAAGCCTTTCTCCTGGCTGGGGGGGGGTCCACTCGGGGGCCCTCTGTATAATCGCCTTCACTGGGGGTATGGCTGGGGTGTGAGCTTCCTCGGGCCTTGGGAGGGGGAACCTCCCCACAACACTATCAGCAATGTCAATGGGCCCCTTATCCCGATCCTCCACCTCCGCAGTTAAACTATCACCACCAGTGGGTACAGCTTCCTTATCCCCCTTCTCCTTCTCCTTACCGCCTTTAGCAAACATATCAGCAATTGATGCTGCAGCCTGGCGGGTCCTAGCTGCTACCTGCTGCCTCTTTTTCACTTGCTCCACCGGGGGCGTTTGGTTTCTCCGCGGATCTTCACTTTCCTCAGCCACAGCTGCTGTCCCTTCTTTTTTAATTTTTAACGCCGCTTTTGCCCCCGAGTTAACTTTCGGGGCCATGTCTCCCCTTCGTGTCTCACTCCTACCGCGACACAGGCTCTGCAGTCCTCGGCACCCGATGCCTCCTCTGAGCTCCACTTCGAGCTCCGCTCCGTTCCACCACCTAAGAAGCTGACTCCGCCCTCCTGAGCTCCCGAAGTGCCTGCAGCTGGGAGAGAGAACGGCCAGGGCCAGCACCGGCGCCTGTATGAGCTGTTTTGCCGACCCGCGGCAGGTAAGTGCAGATATCATCTTGATCCTGGCTTTCCCTGGTTTCTTTCAGTGCGTGGAGTTTCTCATGGCTGTGTACGCATCGATACCTTAGGGCTCATTCCTAACCCTCACTACACCACTGTAAAACGGCCACAACTACGCGGCCGCCATCGTGCCACGGTGTCGTCACTCTCTCTCCCTCTCTTCTGCTCTCTCTCTCCTCTCTTTCGCTCTCTCTCTCTTTCTCATGCTCTCTCTCCTTCCCTCTCTTGCTCTCTCTTTCTCTCTTTTTCTCTCCCACTCTTTCCCTCACTTTCTCTCTTTCTCTCTATTTCTATCTCTCTTTCGCTCTCTCTCTCTGTACTTTGATGAGCGCATGACACTCCTTCTTATCTAGGTTTTTGTCTTGCAGGCTTTGACTTACAGAATGTCCTGAGAAGACCAGCCATGACTCTTCAGAATAGTTGTTTTGGGTTTATTCTGTAATAAACAAATTATTTGGATATTCTAAGATAAATGAATGATTCTCATTTTTCTGACCAAACATGTATGTTAGGTGTTGTGATTGTGCGACCTCAGGTGAATTGTTTGGTTCATGATTTCGTAGAGTTGATCTGCAATATCTTTGTCCAAAGTGAGGGGTGCCTGGGGTAGGGCCCGGGGGGGAGGTCCTGGGGGTGGTGGCGGTGGGTATTGCACTGTTGGGGTCTCTGGGCTGCATATTCAGTTGCTCCAGGGCATCTGTAGTTCTTCATGTGTGGCTCTGGTATGTGCTCCCTTGTCTGGTTCCGTTTGTTGCCGGCACTTTACACCGGGTCAGAGCAGGTGTTAATTCCCTGATGCTAACGTGCCTTACCCCTTGTTTTTGGTTCTTATCACCGATCTGGCTGGTTGTTGAGAATATTGCGAAGTGGTGTTGTCGTGGCTTTTTGCAAGGGAACGCCTCGTCTGCATCTCCATTGCGTTAGTTGCTGGGGTCATCTGTGCCGATGTTTTTTGCGGTTGCTATCGCAGGAAAACTGGTGATATTGGCTGTTAGCACCAGTTTGTGAATGGGGTGATAAAATGATCGCAGCTTTGGCTGTGATAAAGTGCCGATAACTTGGGGATAAATTCTTGAGAATATGCCCCAGTGTCTTTTTACAGATTGGTCAAAAAAACTAACCAAACTAATACCTGTCTAAATTTTCAATCATTATGTCAACATTTAATATGCGAAGAAGTGGAAAATATCTTATAATTATGCTACACCGATGCAGAGCAGATTGAAGTAAATTGGAGACAGAGATTACGAGCTTCAAATTTGGACAAATATCTATTTCTGGAAGACCTTATACTACTATGTCCATAAATTTTCACGAAGGACTTAGTGTAACATCTGGACACTACACTCTCAATTTGAAGAGTGAAATTGGATGGATGGAATGAAATGACAGCAATCATAAATTCAAACAAAAACTGCCTTTTAAGCCACCAAATTCTTATCTTTTGCTTCACCGACCAAAGTTCTAAGAAGGATCATTGCTAAAAAAAATTGTTATACTGTATTTGTTCTACGTAGATCCGACGTGTTTATGAATTTATTCAGCATACAAGGGGTGATGTCGTTATAAGGGTCCTCCTAATTTCAGTGCCCTTTATATCTATTAGTAGTATTGTACCACTTTTAATATTAAATTAGTTATTTTTAAGATAGGTTTGTTTAGATTAGTTAAGTAACTATAGGTAAAAGAATTCACTAAAAAATTGTGGTGGGTGCAATACATAGTGTCGGTTGCTTGTAGTTCCATACTGTGCAGTTCTGTTTTTTCCTACAATCTATATGATTGTTTTTTCCCCCACTGTTTAAGGATGAATCTATATACAGTACATTGATTAGGGGTGTACAAGTATGAAAGGTCAGAACAGTAAAAAAAGGGGAAATTAAAAGCTTTAATATCATATAACACACCATAACAGCATAACAAATGTCTACTGTTTTGTTTATAATATAAACTAGTGCATTTCAAAAATTAAGTTTATCATGTAATTTTTACAAAATGTAATACTAACTTGCATTTATGTATTTTCTTTGTATAAAGATGAAAAGCACCATTTATTGGAGTAAGGAAATTGACTAATTATTTATTTTTGGGATGTTCAACAAAATTACATTCCCATGGTACACACTGAGGGAGAGAGTTATAACACAACAGAGCTATCCATACACACACCCATATAGCTAATGACAGACCCATTCACAAATGATACATACACTCATACATCCACCCACTCACGGGAAACAGCATTTACAATGCTGTCCGTACAACACGGTTCCTTTACAATGCGGTTGTTACAATGACCGCATTATCACCATGCGTACCAATACATCACAAGTCGTTTCAACGACTTGCTGTATGGGACGTGCTGGACTCCTACGCCAGTTTGTGCAACAGCAGGGAAGCTGTTGGATTGTAAATCCAACACCAGCGCGCCCCCTTAAGCAAGTCATTGAAACGACTTGCAATGTAATGGTTCATGTTGAAACAACACAGTCGTTGTAATGACCTCATTGTAATGGAATGCTTGAAAAGCTTATTTGTTGTAAAGATTCCTATTCCCAGTAACTGACACGCCCACTCACTTACCTATACAGCTAGTAACACACATTCTCATTCACCCATATAGCCCCTCACACAACCACTCACACTCTCATCAGCCACTCACACAGCCACTTACTCACCCATACAGCTACTCATATATCTACTCACACATCTATAGAGCCACTTACAGAACCACTCACTCTCTTATACAGACATGCACATATCCATATAATCACTCACACATGCACTAACTCCTCTACACCGCCACTCACATACCCACTCACTCACCCATACAGCCACTCACACACCCACTCACTCACCCATACAGCCACTCACACACCCTTTCACTCTCCCATACAGCCACTCAAACGCATACTCATTCACCCATATAGCCACTCATGCAACTACTCACTCTCCCATATAGCCAATCACGCTGCCACTTACTCGCCCATACAGCTGCTCACTCATCCATACAGACACTCACAGAACCACTCACTCTCCCATACAATCATGCAACCAGCCATACAGCCACTCAACATACATACTCATTCATCAATACAGCCAGTCACACAGCCACTCACTCACCCATACAGCCACTAACACAATCACTCACTCTCCCATACAGCCACTTACATATGCACTCACTCGTCCATACAGTCAGTCACACATCCATTCAGTCGCCCATACACCCATTCACATACACATTCAATCACCCATACAGCCACTCAAACAACCACTCACTCTCCCATATAGTCACTGACACACCCATACACATACTGATACAGCCACTGACACACCAGTGCACACACATACATATACACTAATACGACCAATTATACACTGATGCATATACTTACAAACTCTGGCACATACTTATTCCTATGCTTACATACTCAGGCACACTTTCCTTCATACACTAACACACCTAGGCCAACACTAATATACTGACCCACCCACCCACATACACACACACTAATACATACACTGATATATCCAGGCACACACTGAGACATGCACTGACACACTCAAGCACGCATCTATATATCCAATGACATACCCAGGCACACACTAATGAATACACTGAAACACCCAAGCACACAGTGATGCATAAACAAACACACCCAGGAACACATTTGTGCATATACTGACAAACCCAGGCACACACTGATGCATACTCACCAAGGCTCACAGATAGGCATACAGTGACATACCCAGGCACAGAGATAGACAACATATATACAATAACAGAATAAAAACACAAACACAGCTCTTTTCATGAATAGATGGTGTGGTTCTAACAAGATTTTTTTTAACGTTTTTTTCATAAATGCACCACCAAAATGCAAAACTGGCGAAAAAAACCATAACAAAAAGCAACAGGGTTTCTAACAAAAACTAATGCAGAAAAAGTTGGATGTGAAAAAATTCTAAAAATGTACATGGATGATTGGCAATGGCATCCAAATATTCAGTCACTGATGATGTGTGCAAGTCAACTGATATGTGGCATCTCAAGCAGTGGGTCACAATCTGTCTTAGGTTACGACATATAGCAGGAACAGTGATGGTGGTTGAGGTTGATGGTGCTGGTAAAGTGGCTGTAGATTTTGAAGCAACTGCAGCAGTTACTCTTTCATGTACCATCCTCAGATTAGCTCTTTCATGGATGGTCTTAAGATGTTTTCACATCGAGCTAGTACCGTGGTTGTATTTCTTGCCCATACCATGAGACAGAACTTTCCTGCAAATCGTGCATTTAACGATTTTTGCCCTACTTTCTTTTACCCTGAGGGGATAGTAACACATAACCACACCTTGGTCTATCTTTTAGGCAGATGGCTCTGCTCTTCCTCATCTTCCTGGACCAGGACAGGATTAGATGCATACATGATTTTCTAAATCTGCACTTCTAATAAGCTGGAATATCAACCAGTGTAGCTGTCTGTACTGTTCAATAGCAAAAAATAGGTTTTGAGTGGGGAGTTTCCCCAAAAAACGGTGTGGTGCTAATCAGTCCAATCAAAAGGAAAGGTTGACATGTGTCATCGTGTAACATTGGGAATTCAGTCCATAGATTTGTGGAGTCACTAAAATTGTGAGTCATGCAAGAAATCTGAAAAACAAATATACAGCAACATAAATTAGACTCAAATAGGTATATATACACATGGGGAAATGGGAGGAACTGGTCCTGGGAGGAGAATATGCTGAAACCTTACAGACAAAAGTGAAATTATGGCTAAGGTTTATAGATGATTTATTTGTAATCTGGCATGGAACAAAGGAGGAAGCAGAAATCTTTTTGGGAGAAATTAACAATAATCAATTAAATTTAAAATTCACGGCTGAGATCAGTGAAATAAGGGTGAGTTTCCTTGATACAGAAGTGTTTGTAATGAATAATACCTTGCAAACTAAGCTGCATAGGAAGAGAACGGCAGGGAACTCCCTATTGCATGCCTCGAGTTCACATCCCCATCACTTAGTGAATAGCATTCCCTACGGGGAAATGTTAAGGATCAAGAGGATATGCAGCACCCAGGAAGAATTAAAGCTAGCCCAGCAAGAGAGTAAGGAGAGATTCCTAGTCAGGGGTTATTCCAACAAAACTATAAACCTTGCCATAGCGAAAACAAACCTAATGGAGAGGGAGACACTATTGGCTGGTAAAACTGCAAAAAATCCAGACCATATAATTGAAAGGTCTCAAGCTAGCCAAGATGACTCAGAAGTAAACAATTTTCGTTTAGTTGTCGGATACAGCAGACAACATAAAACTATTCCAAAAATTATCCAAGACTCATGGCCTACTGTCTTAAGTGATCCAGTACTAGGACCCCTGCTACCGCAGAGGGTGTCCATTACTTTTAGCAGAGGCCCGTCAATGAGAGACGCATTAGTGGTGTCTGATCCTGAGATAATAGGTAAACCCGACTGGTACCATAACCTGAAGGGTTTTAAACGATGTCCAACCTGCAAAGCATGTACACATGGCGTAAATACAAAAACTTACCTAAGCCCCTTCAGAACAAAACCATATGCAATCAACAAAATGCTCAACTGTAAAAGCGAATATATAGTATACGTATTGACCTGCCCATGTGGGTTAAACTACGTGGGGTCCAGTAAATTACAGGCTCATGTTCGTATATTGCAACATCTACGAGCCATAACGAATATGGACAACACGTACCCAGTTGCTAGGCATTTTAAAAAGCATCATGCATCGAACAATAAAGGGTTGAAATTCTATCTGATTGATGCGATAGCTCCCAACAGAAGGGGTGGGGATCGTGAAAATAAGTTACGCAAGCTGGAAACGCGGTACATTCTTCTATTGGATTCAAAACACCCCAATGGATTGAATCTGACCGAAGATATGTACACGTGCTTAACCTAGAAAAATCCATGTGCACAAAACAAATACGAGTATGTTCCACTGAGGGAAGGAAAGAAAAGTAAAAGATGAAGTTGTTGACAGACTGTTCCAAATACGACCAAAGACGAATATTGTTAAACATATGAAATATCCCCGATCACCACTTTTATTGGTATGTTGTAAATAGAATGTACATATATGAATTTGATAGATCGCTGTAAATATTTTACAAATATTTTATTATTATGGTGTGAAAAGTTGTTTAGCATGATAGTTAAGGGGTCATTGCATTATACTGTCAGAATTTGGAACGGGAGGAAACACACATAACTGATAGAACAATAAAAATGTATAACAACATGGTAATGGAAACACTAGACCTGATAATGTGTGCTGATAACATCAAGTGAACACTCATTATGGTAAAGTTATACAATATATAAACATAAATTTGAAATGGTGCACAACACAGCCACCGGAAAGTGAATAAAAGTAAGAGAAGTGAAAAACGAAAATAAGATAGAAATCTTTTTTAACTAGGTGAAAACACCGAGAACACACAGCTCACTAAAAATGTAAAAATTCACATAAAAAATTATTTTTTCAATAGTCATTGAGAAATCTTGTATAATGGATATGAGAATATCAAGGATACAATGGGTTAATGGACTTATGTATTTTACATGTATTTAATTTAGTCCTATAAACGAGTATTTCACTATTTGATATAAAAATTTAACGTATAACTAAGAGTTAAACAAAAATGTATTTTACTTATATAACAGTGAAACCAGTTACTGACCCGCATTGTACATAACGTATTTTACGATGACTATGTCAGAAAAGTACAAGTTTCTTCTATATCTATGAACTTTGTAAATCACGTGATATTCGAATCACAATAGCACTGTCACTTTAAAAAGCCTTCGCGCTCAAATGCAAATGTCGAGTGAACAAGCGGCGTTCGCGCCGCGAAACGCGTCTCAGGCATCTGGCTGCAATAAACATTTAAAGCACCGAACAACAACTGGGTCCGTGTCCTGTTTTGATCCAGCGTGAAGCAAGCGTGGGTTTTGAACACAGGATTTGTGATATATATATATATATATATATATATTTTATATATATATATATATATTCACTGAAAAAACCATAGGTTATAGACCATATATAGTTAGGGATTAGCATTTACAAAACCTTATTTTACTCACACAAAACCATTGAAATTCGCATATATAGTTAGTTGCACTAATTATATATCGCGCACCCTCAATCCACTGCTGATGATGTCGCATATTACATCATTCATGACATGGTCAGTGACATCACTGATGACATCACTGATGACATCATCCAGTGACTGTATGTTTCTGTAAAGTTAAAATATGTCTTAATATTGAAGAATGAGTGGATGTATAAGTGTCTGGATGAAGGATTTAGTAGGTGCATGACTGACTGTATGAGAAAGTGATTAAATGTGTCTCACTGAGTGCATGGATTAGTGACTAAACTGTCTTAAGTTTGTGCATCATTATTAAGCATGGGCGGAAAATCCGTTACGCTCGCGGATTTTGCGGATTTTCGGTAAATTCGCAATCCGCGAGATTCGCGAATTTCCCACAAAATCCGCAAATTCGCACGCAGCGGATTTTTTTTCTTTGCGGTGTAAGATCGCAATTGCGAACATGTAGGTGCGGCGGGCAGCAACAATCTCGCACTCGCGAAATTACAAAAATTGCAATTCCGCACAAGAAATCTACTAGCAAGCAGCATAGACCTTCTGAAAATGATTATTTTTATCAGAATAACTCCTCAGGTTGACATTTGCCTGCACTTTTTTAGATTTGAGGCCTTTTGATTTTCTTTGGATAACTTTTGGATTAGAAATCAACTTTCTCATATAAGCTTGGTGGGGCATTAAAGTTGCTTTAATGCTGCTCTGCAGAAAAACGAGTTTTGCAAATGTGAAAGCAGGTTCAAAAGTTCAAACTCATCATTAGTAACCGTTCCCTGTAGTGCTTCCTGACAAGGGCCCCTCCAAAGTTCAGTTGCTAGTTGCAACAATTGTATGACCCTGCTCTGACCCTCACAGCAGGCTCATAGAATAGCTACAAGTAGGCCACAAAGGTCCTGGAAAAAAAAATTGCACTGCAACAGAAAGCAAATTACAGATAAGGATGCAGGTGCCAGACTGGAATTTTAAAACAGTGACACATTAATAAATCAACCCCAAATTAATTCATGTCAGTTGAAGCAGGCAGGTGTGCTTGCTTTTTCTCCCCATAATCTACAGTGATGATGAACCAGAGGGTGGCATAAGGCATTGATGTACCAGAGGGTGGCATGGGTAAAACAGAGGGTGGCAGGGGTGAAACAGAGGGTGCTGGGAACCTATGATGATGAACCAGACGCAGAAACAACATAATCGTGACCGTTGCGAGCCGACATGTAAGTTCGCGATTGCGAACTGTTACAAAACCCTCGCGAACTGTCAGAAATCCTTGCGAACTGACAGAAATCCTTGCGAACACACAAAAAAAAATCCGCAAATTCGCGAGAATTCGCGGATTTTGCGGATTGCGAGTTCGCAAATTCTCAAAATTTGCGAACGCCAGATTCGCAAAATTCGCCCATGCTTAATCATTATATCTGTTGTTCTGTAAACTGCTGCATGTGTTGATCAGTAGCTATATGAGTAACTATATGGGTTATTGATTGGTTGCCCAAGTATTTGCATGGGAGAGTGAGTGTGTGTGTGTATGGGTGGCTGGGAGGTGTGTGACTCTGTGCATAGATGTGTGAACAGTTGATTCACTAGATGTATGGGTTCCAAACTGCATGTGGAAACAGCTGTATGGGTGGTTGACTGTGTGCATTAGTGTATTGGTGAGTGAGTGAATATCTCAGTGCTACATGTCAAAGTAAGTACATATGTAAAACATAGTACATGTGAGAGTTGACATATATAAATTACTGTGTATAAGAGCCAGTGAATGTGTGAGTGGCTGCATGGATCATTGAAAACGTGTATCAGTGATTGTATAAGAGAGTAAATATGTGTTAGAATATGTTTGAATAAGTAAGGTGTGTATAACTGTATAGTTGAGGAAATGGAGGTGTGATTGATTTTTTGCATGACTGACTAGGTGTGTGAGTAACTCCATGGATGAGTGACAGTCTGTGAGTCTCTGTTTACACTGATTGTATCTAAGGTTATATTAGAATCTTAAGAGGTTCATCGTATTATCACATGAATGATATCATCAGTGATGTGATGAGTAATGTCAAATGAGATGTCATCAGTGATGTCATTTGAGATGTCATCAGTGATGTCATCAGTGATGTTATTTGAGTTGTCATCAGTGATGGCATCAGTGATGTCACTGACCATGTCATGAATGATGTAATATGTGACATCATCAGCAGTGGATTGCGGGTGCGCGATATATAGTTAGTGCAACTAACTATATATGCGAATTTCAATGGTTTTGTGTGAGTAAAATAAGGTTTTGTAAATGCTAATCCCTAACTATATATGGTCTATAACCTAGTGTTTTTTCAGTGAATTATCAAGGTTTTGTAAATGCTAATTCCTAACTATATATGGTCTATAACCTATGGGTTTTTCAGTGAATTTCAATGTTTTTTATTGCAAATATCAAAAACTGTTAAATGTATTATTCTTTTAAATGAAAAATATATTTTATATGTTTGTAATATAATTTTTTTATGCATCTGCCAAACCCTAACCTCTTAATAGTGCACTGTGGTGGAGTTGATTTTGGGACTATGACTGGGGTTGGTCTGGAAATGCTTTTAAAGGACACCTTTCTTCAATTGATGACACTTTTTCCCCAAACTGCCTTGGTATATTCCAATATATGCCAATGACAGAAATGGAAGTGGTCCAACCAATTTTTTCCACAATTTGAGAAAGCACGGAAACATGTGAATAAATCTGTTTCTGCTTACATGAGAGACTTTAC
The DNA here is from genome assembly GCF_964263255.1 of Lissotriton vulgaris. Lineage (NCBI taxonomy): Eukaryota > Metazoa > Chordata > Amphibia > Caudata > Salamandridae > Lissotriton > Lissotriton vulgaris. Next base: position 350,782,364 of record NC_141697.1, on the reverse strand, counting down.
AATGGGTTTAATATACAACAATAACTTGCGTTACAACATGCAAGACATCTACAGAGGAGATGGTGTGCACTTCTCCGATGAGGGGAATAGAATATTCATCCTGAATTTAAAACTGTGCATTGGAACCTACTTGTAAGTACCTTAATTAGCCACAGAACCCAATAGCTCTTTTCATTGCTTCCCTACCTCTGATCATTCAAAACGTTTATCTTTTTCTAACTTTTTTTTTTTCACCAAAGTACGCTCCCCGGTTCGCTTACCGGTGCGCGTACCGAGCATTCCCCCCGCGAAATTTTTCAAATTTTAATTTTTTTATTTTTGCATATATCAGCGTCCTAAGCCCCCCTCAGAAAACCTAGAGGGTCACAAAGTGTCTACCGTGCCCCCTTCTACCCATTCCGAACATTGTTTGTCCTCCATCTTGTGTCTCAATTCTACCGATACACAAAATGGAGGACTCCCGTAACGCTGCTGGTTCGCGTACCGGGGAGCGCACCGGTGAGCGCTCGCTAAAAAAAGGTGGGAAAGTAATTTACAGAAAAACCACTAGAGACACTTTCATCAAATATAGAATAGGCCCTACTACATAGCAGTCCCTACCATTTACCCAAATTTGATGGAATTCCATTGAGAAAATTATGCTGTAGGCCTGACTAAATATCCTGAGGTAAATTACCTAACAAAAACACTTATGAAGTGTTAGAATTGACAACCAATTAAAATGCTACTTTCATTATCTTCTATTATTTCATGACATTTGATTGGTTATATACCTTAATATATATAAAGAAAGAGAGAGAAACACAGCCATTTTGACTACTACTTCCTGAAGTACATTTCAAGTGCATTTCAACCGTGAACTTAAACTTCTTTTTGAAAGGTAAGATGTTATTTTAAAAACTGAAGTATGTTGTGCACTTTAAGTTAATTAGGAAAACATTTTCTGATAGTTATATACTATTTTATTTTATTTTTATTTTTTTATTTTTATTTAAAAACATTTGTACAGCGCTCGCATACCCAGCGGTTTCATGGCGCTAGTGGTGATCAGTGGATGGCGGCAACTAAGAGATTAAGTCAGGTAGGCTTGCGTGAAAAGGAAGGTTTTCAGATTTTTCCGGAACAAAGGGTAAGAGGGTGAGGTGCGTAGAGTGACAGGGAGGGAATTCCAAAAGGTTGGAGCCAGGACTGTGAATCTTACTCCGCCCGACCTCTGCTTTTTAAAGCGGGGGATGGGAAGAATGGCCAAATGGGCTGAGCAAAGTTCTCTGCCTGGACAATATGGCTTAATGAGAGAGCAGATAAACTCGGGAGCAGTGCCCGATCTGGCCTGGTACGTGAGGCAGCCGAGTTTAAACAGGGCACGCTCTCTCACAGGGAGCCAGTGCAATGTTTTGAGTAGTGGAGTGACCCGATGATATCTGGGTAGGCCATGGATCAGGCGGGCCGCCTGATTCTGCACCAGTTGTAGTCGATGGATCATGTATGCAGGGGCTCCATTATAGACTATGTTTCCATAGTCTATACGGGACAGTACCATGGCTAACATAATAATTTTTAAAGCTGAGGGGGAAAAGAAACGAGAAACCTTCCTAATTACCCTAAGGGAAAAAAAACATGAGGAAACCACAGAACTGACTTGTGAGTGAACTGTAAGTTGGGGATTAAGAAAGATACCCAGGGTTTTTACTTTGGACACGGGAAGTGGAGGGGCACCAAGGGAGGGGGGCCAGAAGGAAGGGGACCAAGGACTGCAGCCACCTCCGGTCAGGACCAGCTCGGTCTTGTCCGGGTTAAGTTTGAGGTGACTGCAGTTCATCCAATCTTGAATGAGGGTCATGATTGTTTGGACGTTCAGGGCAGATGAGGGTGAGTGGGACAGATTGAAGATTAACTGGAGGTCATCCGCGTAATTGAACACGGTGACCTCCAGTTGCTGTAACATAAAAATAAGGGGGAAAATATAGAGGTTAAACAAAAGAGGAGAAAGTGATGAGCCCTGAGGGACCCCGCATTCTACCTTGCGAGAGGCCGCCGCAAAGCCAGCCAAACGGACTGCTTGAGTCCTCCCCTCAAGAAAGGACTCCAGCCAAGAAAAGGCTAAGCCTTCTATGCCCGCCGCCCTGACACGGTTAAGGAGGATGGTATGGTCCACCGTGTCAAAAGCGGCGGATAGATCTAGGAGAATCAAGGCTTGCGGAAGGTTGATGTCGATACCTTCACGCAGCTTGTCCATGACTGAAATGACCACTTTTTCTGTAGAATGCAGGGGGCGGAAGCCAGCTTGGCAGGGGGAGAGGCAGTGATTTGCCTCAATGTGAGTGCTCAAGGTAGTGGTGATGTGACTTTCAAGAACTTTTGCAAGGTAAGGGAGGAGTGAAATGGGGCAGTAATTAGAGGGGGAGGAGGGATCGGCGTCCAATTTTTTTAAGATTGGGATGACAACCGCCGATTTGTATGGACTGGGAACATGACCATGGGCGAGTGAGTCATTAAGAAGGGTCAGAGGGGGGGTAGGGCAGGCTGAGTAGACTTCCCTGAGGGTACTAGCAGGGGCAAAATCCAGGGGAGAGCCTGATTTGACCCGATGAAGCAGAGGGAGGAGGGTGTCAGTGGTTAGAAGTGGGAAATTAGTCAGTTTAACGGTAGTGGGGGGAGGGGAAGGGTCAACAAAGGTGGAAGAGGGCGGAGGGATGTTGTGTTTGATTTTAGCAACTTTGTCTATAAAGAACTCGTTAAGCGAGTCACAGAGGGATTGGGACGGGGGATGGTAGCCGTGGCTCTGGTGGATGAGGCAAGCTCATGGACGGTGGAGGAGATTTCCTTCGACTGTGACTCCGCGACCATTATCCTGTTGGTGTAATATTCAGCTTTTGCTTCCAGGATACTATTTTTATAGGTTTGCAGGACGGCCAAGTAGATTGTTTTTTGGACAGGGTCGTAAGTTCTTCTCCAGACTCGTTCGGCCCTTCTTGCAGCTAGTTTTTTTTCTTTAAGGTCGGAAGTAAACCAACGATTGGCTGCATGGGCCCGTTTAACTGAAAGCCGCTTGAGGGGGGCGAATTCATCACCTGCCACCGTGAGCCAGTTGTTAATGGCGGCGAACTGCGGGACAGCTGTCAGGCCAGATAGATCAGGACAGGTCTTGGTCAGGGTTGAACAAAAAGAGGGCATGTCTACCTTTCCCCATTTCTGAACCCAGGTGTTTTTGGGAAGGGGGGGTTTGACCAGAGGTGCTAGGGCAAGGGAAAGCGTGATGGTGAAGTGATCCGACCATGGACTATCCCTGTGTAATAGTTATAGAATAAGATAGACTTCTCTGTTATAGTTATAGATGGAGTTAGGCTTGTCTTCTATAATTATGAATTTACTTAAGCTTTATCACATACACTTTTTTTATATTTTTACTTCCACTCTGATACCATACACTGCCCAAAGATAAAATTACTGTTAAAAAAACCAAACTACCTGTCTGAACTTAACTCCATGGCTGCTAGAGCAATTCCCGCTGGGTGCTGAAATATTCAGAAACCCATGCTCCATGACGAGCTCAGCTCGTCATGAGTGTATGAGAGGTGTACATCATGACGAGCTGAGCTCGTCATGAGCGTCGAAGGTGTTAAACCCAACAGTGCCCTATCTCTACTGATATATTTTTTTAAAATTCAAATTACAGCACAAAAATGGAAGGAGAACAAAAAAATACCATCGAAATTGTTCTGGAAAGCAACAAAGATACAGATATTGAACCCAATGACTCTGAATTCTTTGATGAATCACGGGACTATGAACTTCTTCAATGTGTAGAATCAGTAGATTTCCTGATTGAAAATGAGCACATTTCTGACAATCAAATATTAGAAGTTCTTTTAAATTTTGAAAACGAATCTGAGAAATAAATTTATATTTAATAATTCAAAAATTGTTTGAGACATTATTCATTTTTATATGTATTTTTTAAACTAGTACCAAATTAATTATAATGTAAAGTCAGACTTTAAATATACTGTGCAACTTTTTTGTGTAACATAGTAAGTTTGCTCATAGTTACTTCCTTTCTCCCACTACTTTATCTCCAATGTGTATTTAACATCTCTTTTTCATCTCCTGCCTCCATATTCTTTCTGCTTTCCTCACATACTATGCTATGAATTCCATATACCACAATAACTTCTGAAACAACATGCAAGATATCTACAAAGGAAACGGTGTATTTTTATTTTTAGACTCTGCATTGGTACCTACATGTTGGTACTTAAATAAAAAAAAATAAAAAATAAAATACAACAAAATGAACAATCAATATACATACATTATTTGAACATTCTTTCATTCTATTTTCCCTATATTACGCTCCCCGGATCGCTTCCCGGTGCGCGTACCGAGCGCTCCCCCCGCAAAAAAAACGATAATAAAAATTATTATTTTTTGCCCCGCGGGGCCCTTTTAAAGCCCCCACATCAAACCTAGGGGGTCAGGGAGGATGTACTCTGCCCCCTTATGCTCATTTCCCCCTTTGTTTTTGCCACATCTTGTGTCTCGATCCTACCGAGACACAAGATGGCGGCCGCTCCGGACTGTTTAGAATGTTCACAGTCACCGGGGAGCCAATCCGCTTCTCATCGGAAGTTCCGTTACGCATCAGGTACGCGAACCGGGGCGCTAACCGGAACGCTGTCACAGATATATCTGTTTTTTAAAACGTTAATTTCTCAAAATCCACTGAAGCACATATTTTAAGACATAGCAAAGGCACGTCGGGCAAACCATATCTACAATTTTGCCAAGTTTCGTGTAAATCCATTCAGCCGTTCAAGCTAAAAGTGATTCCAACCGCCCTATGGAAAAATGAATGGGAAAAACGCGTTTTGGGACCCCCTTTTTTCTCAGCCCCCCCTTGATGACCCCCCCCCCAAATTTTCAGGGGCTGCTCAGAAACAAAATGTGCCATTTTCCTGAAAATTTCAGCCAATTCCGTCCACAAGCGCTAAAGTTATTCGACATAGAATTTTCAGAAATCCCATAGGAAAAAAATCCTAACTATATATACCTACTGGCGACCGCCAGTAGGTAATATATATATATGTATATGAGTGATGTAATATGTGACATCATCAGCAGTGCATTGCAGATGCGCGAGTTATAGTTAACTGAACTAAATATAACGGGGGAATTTCAAAGGCTTTGTATGAGTAAAATGACCAGCTAACTATTACTAGTGTGAAACCTATGTTTTTTTTTTAGTGAATTTCAAAGGTTTTTAAAATGTTAATTCCTAACTATAATATGTCTGAAACTTATGTATTTTTCAGTGAATTTCTAATTTCTAAGGCTTTTTAAATGCGAATTCCTAACTATAACATGCCTGAAACCTATGGTTTTTCAGTGAATTTTAAAGTTTTTTTTAAATGATATTTCCTAACTATAACAGGCCTCAAACTTATGGTTTTTTCAGTGAATTTCAAAGGTTTTTTTAATGATCATTTTTAAATGTTTTTATTGTTATTTTTTTTTTCATATTGTTTTACTACATTTTTTTAATCTATTTAGTTTTATATATCCTGTTTTAAATGACCCATGTTTAATAAAAATATATTTTTAAACAAATTAAAAATATGTAATTTTTTTTAGTATTTCATATTCTTTTACATACATTTATACTAATTTCTTTATTGTTTTTTTTTCTTCAATATTGTTTTTGGGGACGCGCACCCAAAGCACACCTTTCTCGATCACTGCACGGAACCTAGCGGCCATTTTAGTATTGTTGTGTAGGATCCGCTTAGGGTGTGCGACGGGTACGAATTTCCCTACGCGATTGCTATGCGACTGGTACGCGACTTGTGGCACATACGCAACATGTAAGTATTACGCTATGCTACAGTCGCACGTTTCCACGTGACGTCATATGCGTGTTGGACGCGGTGGGTGCGCTACTCCCGCGAACATTTTTAGTGCCAAAAAACATATATGGAGCAATCTGTTGATTTGGTTTGCAGGGCACTGGAAAAACATCACTGTTAGAGGTTTTTCTTTGCCCTAAAGTTCATTGTTTTGTTCGTCCCGTTGACTTTTTTTCATTTAAAAAAAACCCCCAAAAATCAGAAAATCGTTCAAAAAAATTAAAAAAACTAATCCCCAAAAATTCTTTTCAGAACTAACTACTCTGGTTAAAAAAAGAGCTACATTTGTATGCTAGTGTGTGAAAGTTTAGATGAATGTATGCGTAGTGCATAATTGACTGAAAGAATGCATTTGTGTTGTATGGTGAATGTATAAGCGCAGAAATGCAACAGCATGACACTGTAAATTCTTTAGCTACAGCATGCTGTGGTACTTCCGAAGCACAGGGATGCAACATATGTACATAAATATGTTGCAAGTCTGTGCTTCCCTCTGCACTGCTGCTTAAACTGCAGCCATGTGGTGACACAGGCTCCCTTGCAGCAAGGTGTAAGGATATCTGTTTCGTGTAGAGTTTGTTTTTGTGCAAAAAGGCACACCTTCCTGCACAGAAATAATCTGTGAAGGCATTTTTCTCCTTCAATGTATGCTGTGCATTCTAGTGTATATTTAAAGAGAAAAAATGAGGAGAAATGAAAACAATTCTCCTTGTTGTGCCTTGCTACACCAATTGGAGGATGATGCAGCATTCACACACATGTCCAGATTTATGATAAATCTGGAGATGTTTCTTGTTCTATGAGTGTTCTGTGCAAACACGCACAGCAACACTCATAGTACGCCCATCCAACGCAAAGTGGCATGTATGATGAGGTTGTATTTACATGGAGAAGAAAAGGTACACAGGCTGCCTTTTCCTCTGTTTGTATATATGAAAGAGTGTCTTGCGCTATAAGTATGATGTGCATGCATAGTTTATAAAGAAATTAATTTGTGCTAGGGTTAATGGCTAGGACAATGCTTAACTATATGAGTAATAAGTAGAATAATTTCAGTATTGCAAACAGAGAACAAGATAAATTTATAAGCACTTCCGTTTTGGCAAACTGATAGGACACGTTTATAGATCAGTGAAGGGAAGGGATGGGGCCTGATGTGACATGTGCAAACATACTCTGTGATGTGTTTTAAGTTAAGAAATGTTGTCTTTTTTAATCCTGAAATTCCCTGGGCCCTACTAGCCCACCATATCTCTCTACTGAATACCCTACAGGTGTGTTGCAGAGAGGTGCTCTGAAGCTGTGTCCTATTTTATAAATGTCTGCAATGCAATTCTCTGGCACTTTTTGCACATTCGTGGTGGGTTAGTTGGCCCCCATTGACAGTCAATATTCATGTTAAATTTATCCTGTAACTTAAAACGCCCACAGAGCATCTTTCCACACAAATCTACTCCATCCATCTCCCCTTTCTTCACCTGTGTGCAAGCACAGGCCATTGTGCATTTTAATACTTAGTTAAACATACCTTCACAGTAATAGACATAAACAAAGCTACACATTTTATTCAGTTGTTTTTTATAACCTAAATTGTGGTAAATTGTATATTTTTGAATTAGGATCTGTAAAAGAAAAGAAAATTTTGTTATAATATTTAATAATATATTTTTTTACAGCACAGCATATTTTTAACATTTTGCAAACTATTCTCTTTCCCTTTTTTGCTACGGTAAGCATATACATTTGAAATTCCTGAGCATCTTGTTGGATATTCTGCGTAAATTGTGTAGAACCAGAACATACATCCAAAAGATTACGAACATCACAAACGCTTTGTATGTTACCTGTATCAGTTCCCAATTTTTCATAAACGGAATGCAACAAGGAACACAATCTTTTTACCTGATTCTCCATTATTTGCTGTTGCAAACCTTCAAGAAAATCAAGAACATTGACCACTACATTAGCATAGCAGTTGACACCTGAACTATTTTCAAATTGATAACCAACAATCTCTTCAACAGTGTCCTTTTTCTTTTTGCTTCCACTCACAACATTACTTTGCTTTTTTTCTTCTCTGTACCTTCACTACAGATGTTCTCATACCTTCTTTTTCAACCTATCACACTCTTTTCAAATATAGGATATTGACCTAGATTGGGAGCTGGCGTGTCGTTGGACCTCAAGCACGACAGGAGTCATCAACTTAGATAAGGTATCTTTTATTCTTTGTGTTACAGCGTGTGGACCCACGTCCTGTCTCGTCCCAAGTTCCTGTTGGTCTGCTCCTTGTCCATCCCCTGAGTGGAACTGGTGTCCGGTTCCTTGCCCCCTCCCACCAGTTTTGTTCAGGGTCCTAGTGCCCTGTGTTCAGGTCATGACATCTTCCCCCTTGTTGCAAAACAAACAGAGCTGTTGTCGACGTCAGCAGTTGTCAGAGAGAGAAAGAGAGAGAGTGAGAGAGAGAGAGAGATCACCACATCACATCTCTTCAATCAGTCTCTTTGGTGTGTTTGCACTCTCTTCTCTTCCGTGTCTCTCCTTTATCCATCTGAGCGCCTTCATCCTGTCTGGTGCCTCCTGGTGCAATTGCTCCTCCATCTTCTTCCCTGATCTTCAGTTCCTTGAAGTGTGAGCTGTTTCGTGTGATGTGGTAGCGTCCTGCTGATGCTGTTATCATATCATGGGCCCCTTTACCTCAGTCCCCGTCAACAGTTCCTTTGAGAATGGCAGTCTGATTTCCTCAGCTGCTGCACCACCACTGTGTCTCCTTGCTTCAGTTGCGCCTGAGTGGCGTGTCTCTTTGCGTATGCTTATTTCTTCATATTCGCTTTTGCTTCTTCAACTTTTGTGGCAATGCTGCTTTGCTCTTGCTTCGCTGCTGCTTCCAGCTGCGGTTTCCTCATCCTGCTTGATCGGTCCAGCAGTAGCTCAGCGGGACACCGTCCTGTGGAGCTGTGAGGAGTGTTTCTGTAGTCTCTTAGTACTTGGCACAGAGCCTGCCCTATAGATATCTGAGTCAGTTTGGCTCTTTGTACAGCCTTCTTTATGTTTCCCATAAATCTTTCTGTCATACCATTTGCTTGTGGCCACAGGGGCATTTTTTTCCGGTGACGGATCCCTAGATAGTCCATGAACTTTCTGAACTCCTCTCTCAGAATGGTGGACCATTGTCTGTCTTTAGAGTTTGTGGGAAGCCTCACGCCGCAAAAACGTCATCCATGGCCGGCAGCATTGCGCTTGCTGATGTTGACGACACTTGTCGCACAATGGGTAACCTGGAAAACAACAATTATCACAAGCAGGTAGTTTCCTGTTTCCAGGGTCCCGTAGAAATTGGCTGCTAGCTCGGTCCACACTGCCTTCGGGATCTCTGACATGTGTAGTGGTTCTGGTCTTGCTGGTTCCCCGTCACTTGGCAGATATGGCAGTGTGCAACTGTGGCTTCCACGATGTTGTTCAAACCTGGGAACCACACTTTCTCCCGTAGCAGTTTTTTGGTTGCTACCATGCCTCTGTGTGATTCCTGCACTAAATTCACCGTCTGTCTCCTCAGCGCTCTTGGCATCATATTCTTGTTCTTCTCATTATTATTCAGTTTTTGATTTCTGAGCACTCCCCATGAATCTTTTTGAATGCCAGCATTTCCTCTTTGATTTGAATTAATGAGCTTGGGATCGAAACGTTGTCCACATTTCAAAACAGTACCACTATGGTCCAATGTGTGTAATTATTGTGGTTACTATTTTGTTAAGCTTGTTTTATTGAATGCTGAATGCAAGCTACCACAGCTCCTAGTTTTTGCTGGTAACTTCTTTTGTTCAATTGTTTATTTGTTATTCCGTTTTCCCTCACTTCCCTCCTTGTGTCGGGTGCTGGATTGCGTCCTGTTGTAATGTTCATTCGTACATTCCTTACTATTCTAAAACATTGTCACAGTAAAAATTCTCTGTCCGGCTGTGCATCGAATATATATTTATTTATTTATTTATTTATTATAGAGTTTTGTATAGCGCGAACAAGACCCGTGGGTATCAGAGCAAGGTCTATATCGAATTTTTCCTAAATATAATTGTTTACTTAGGACCATTGTTTTCTATAAATACTTGATACCCGTGGTCCTCAGTTACTTATCGGGTTCCCTTGTTTGTAAATAAAAAGCATTTCCTCTTTGATCACCCCATTTTCCATGACGCTGTTGTTGTTGACATTCCTCCACCTCTGTTGTCTGGTCACTGTTTTGACCGCTTGCATTGTGGCATCCCTCTCTGTTTCTATTTCCAACTCTTCCATCGTTACTGATGCTGGAGTACTGTGTTTTAGTACAAAGTTCAGGTATTCCTCCGCCATTGACGTTGCCTCTGGTGCATGCGGTAGAGGGTGCTGTGACATGTAGTCTGCCGGGTTGTGCTCTTTCCCTGGTTTGTGTACGATCTTGAAATTGTAGTCCATGAGTCGTATGCCCCGTCTCTCTATTCTGGGCGGTATTTTTGCATTAGGATTTCCATAGATCGTTACCAAGGCCTGATGATCTGTTATGATGGTGAATGGTTTCCCATATATGAACATGTCATAGTGCTCACATGCCCATACTTTCTTTCTCCGGCTGTGAGTACGCCCTCTCAATGTCGGACACACTTTTGCTTCCGTAGGCCCCTATGCATCTTGGTGATTCTTTCCCTGGCCTGTGTTGTGCAGTATTGCTCCCAACCCCACAGGGCTGGCCTCCATCATCAATTCTGTGCATAGCACCGGATCAAAGGATGCAAGGTGGTCTACCGCTATCACTGCCTGTCAGATGGCCTCAAACGCCTTGTTGCAGTTTTCTGTCCACATGAATGTCTGGCCTTATTTTGTCAGTTCTCTCAGCGGTGTGCTTACCGTGGCAAAGTCTTTTATGTATCTTGCGCAGTAGCTGGCAAGCCCAAGGAACGACCTCACTTCTGCAACGTCGCTTGGAGGTTTCGCTTTTTCTAGTGTGTGTGTCTACTTTGCTGCGATCTGGTCGCATTCCTTTTTTGGAGAAAATGTGTCCGAAGAACACCAGTTCATCTCGCCCAATTTCGCACTTGTCTCCGTTTAGCGCCAGCCCTGCTTGTTCTAACTGGGAGCATACATCTCGCAATGCTTTGTCCTGTTCATCATCCGATTTACCAAACACCAGAATGTCGTACAGTAGTTCAGACTGTTTTCCACCGGTCTTATTACTTGCCTTATTGTTTCTTGAAATATTTCAGCCGCTGATGAGATTCCAAAGCTTAGGCGCTTGTATCGAAAAAGAACCATGTGCATGGAGAATGTTGTTATACATATGGACTGAGGATCAAGTTCTAGCTGATGATATCCTTTGCACAGGTCCAGCTTTGAGAATGGGCATGTTCCTGTCAGGCAGGCGATCATGTCGTTGAGGTGTGGTGGAGGGTGTCTTTCACGTTCAATTGCTGTGTTTGGTATTCTCATGTCAACACAGATGCAAATTTTGGATGTGTTTTTCTTTGGCACTGCCACTATTGGCGACACCCACAGTGTCCGTCCCTCTATGATGTTCTGACTTAGTAATGCTTCTATTTCTTCCTCCACTTATGGTTGCAAGTGTATCGGCACTCGCCTGTGGTGCTTAGCCACTGGATTTACTGCTTCATTGATGTGTACTGTTATTTGTCATCCTTTTAGTTTCCCTAGTCCATGTAGGATTCCGGGATAGTCCCGCAGGATGCTTTTTTTCTCTGACATGTGGTACATCATTGCGAGGAGGCCCATTACCTGTGCCGTGACATTGTTCAGTAGGCACGGTGTGGGAATGTCCCCCTTTAGTACATGTTTGTCTACCTTGCTTTTTTGGCCTTTATATATCAGTGTCTCTGTAAATTTTCCCATGTTCATCACTGGTTTTCTTGATTCCCACGTGAAGATGTCAACTCTGGATGGCACCAGCACTTGCTTTACTTCCAATTTCTCATATTCCGATACACACATGATGTTGCATGCGGCTCCGCTGTCTAGCACGAAACGCGTTTTGTGTTGCCCCACATCTATGGTCACGTTCTCATTTTTTTCTTACTTGATTCTTCTCCATCAGATGGATGCTTTCTCGCCCCGTGTCTTCTTCTGCGGACACACCAACAGCTCCAGCCATCAGGTATAGGCGTTCTGCCTTTTATTCCTCCTCTTCTCCTTCCGATTCAGCCGATGAACTACTGTTTGTTGTCTCCATGTGCCTGGTATGCCTGCTCGTCATCATTTGCGGTCTTCCCGGTCTTCCTCTTTCACTTCTGAATTGCAGTCCCAGACATGCACTGGCTAAGTGATTGCTCCTGTTGCATTTCCTGCATGTCTGGCCCATGGCCGGGCACGCGCCCTTGTGTGGGACATTCAAGTCATGTAGCAGTTCTTTTCTTCTTGTTTCCTTACCGCCTGCTCATTATACCCTTTCTTCTAGGTGTTCGTGTAGCTGCTCTCCATCATGCAGTTTGCTCGCTCTATTCGCCGTTCCTTGCCTCACTCCATCTGCTTTGCTTGCACCGTTGCCCTCGCTTCGGCTCTCACCAACGATAGAATGTTCTCCAGCGATGTTGGTTCTTTCAGAATTCGTGCGTGGATTTCCGTGTCACGACATCCCTCGATGATGCGCAGGTGAATAGCTTGTTCATTGTCAAAATTGTCAAATTCACAGTGTGTTACCAGCTTGTGTAGCCGTGTCGCAAAATCATCGAGTGATTCATCTGTGTGCTGAAAAGCGATTGTGAAGGTGTACCTCTCGAAATCAATGTTTCTTTGCGGGTCAAATCTGTTTTAGAGACACTTTATTAGCCCTTTGTATGTCGTGGTTTCCTCATCGGGGAGTGTCACTGGTAGGTTGTCCACTTCATTGCCTACAAGGTTTAAAAACAGATCCGTTTTCTTGGCATCTGTTTCGTCCATGGAGCGCATGTAACGGTTAAATTTTCGAATCTCTCGCTCTCATGTGATCTCTACTTGTGGCTCAGATAAGGTGAACGGGAGGGGACTGCGGTATTGAGCGCTCTGCTTCTCACTCCTTTGTTCAGTCATTGTGGGGCCTGTGGCACCTCTTCCTCACATTATTCTTCTTCTTTCGTCTTTTTTTTGCTTCCACTGCTTCCTGTGGTTTGCACTGGCTTCTTCTGAGCTCTTTCTCTTGTTCTGTGTGCTGTTTCTTTATGTTCTTGTTATTTTGGCCTATTTTATTCCATGCCCTTGTTTCTTTCTCATTATTTGTGTCTTTTCCACTTGTACTTCTTTCCTTTCGCTTTATTTCATGTTTTTTTGGATCTTTACCCTTTTTGTCCTTGTTTCCTTTGGTATTCGTCTATTTGCCTGTCCTTAGATGGCCGCCGGGCTTTCCTTTCTTCTTCTTGGCTAAACTGCCCGATTCTAAGATGGCCGCCCAAGTTTCGCGAGATCGCGGGCCTCTCCCAGTTCCCACCTGACCTTGAGATGGCCTCCGGGACTTCCTCGATTGCTATTGACCGGTTTGCCTGGTTTAAAGATGGCCACCGCTCTTCTCGCGAGATCTCGCACGTGACTTCTAGAGTCTCTCGCACTCGTGCTTCTTTTCGGGATGCTTTTCAGGTAAAGCTTCCTACCGGCCAGATGCTTCTCCTCCATCGTCCTTTACTGGGCCTGTTGCGGCCGGGTGGACTCTGGTGCTGTCTTTCCGCTTGGCCAAATGGACCAGGGTGGGCTCCTGGCTCCATAGTTTGTCAGCTGGGCCCTGGACACACGCTTGCACGCTTGATTCTGCTCCCCACCTCCTCATCGCCAGTTGTCGTGTAGTTGGACCTCAAGCACGACAGTCATCAACTTAGATAAGGTATCTTTTATTCTTTGTGTTACAGAGTGTGGACCCACGTCCTGCCTTGTCCCCAGTTCCTGTTGGTCTGTGCCTTGTCCAACCCGTGACCGGAACTGGTGTCTGGTTCCTTTCCCCCTCCCACCAGTTGTTGTCCAGGGTCCTAGCGCCCTGTGTTCAGGTCATGACATCAGCATACACTCTTCTTAACCTATCATACTCTTTTACACAGTTTGCATCTGCAGTAACCTTTGTGTCATCAAAATCAATCAAAAATAAACTAGATAAAGTTCTGACTCACGACAAAGCAACATATGCCATACCCTCTTTAAACACAGTAATTCCAATGTTCACCAAAGCACTGTCTACACTTAAACCTTGAGATTTATGAATAGTCACTGCATATGCCAGAGAAACTGGAAACTGTTTTCTACGGACATATACATCTTTAACAAGCAAAAAACAAACTTAACAATGACCAATTTTTTTCACTTCTTCAATCTGATCAAATTTAATTTTTAAAAACTCTATACCATCTTTATTTGGATATTTTACAAAATCCACAACTTTGCCCATTGCTCCATTCACTAAACCTTTTTCTACATCCAAATTACACCTTAAAATTACCTGACAGTTCATACATGCATATAGATTATTTTCTAAACCAGCAGTTTTAGATATCAATTTTTCTAAAGAATCCAATTTTGTCTTGAATTTTTCTATCAAAATAATAGTGATTCCTTCATGCTCTATTTTATCAATAGCTTCCATTTTTATTATTTCTTCATTTTCCAGTTTCAAAAGTTGTTCATTGAATATAGAACACTCACACAGTGTTGACATTAAGCAGATTACAGATTTGTTTTCTGCAATTTTCATATATATATATTCTCTCAGGAACTATATTTTCATTTGGAAACAAATTGGAGAGTAACCGACTCTGCAAAGCTTGTTTCCCATGTTCTGTCAGTACTCCAATTCTTATATCTTGAAGAATAGTTCCATAATCAACATCATTTGCCTGTTGCATAGACTTTCTGTTGTCTTCACGCGCACATGTATTACATCCTGGTTGTCCTTTTACAGGAGTAAGTTGAAGTTGAACTATGACATGTTTTCCTCCAAATAACACATCGCACTCTGTTTTGAGAATTTGCTGCATTCTTAAATGCACAAAAGCAAGCATTAAGTTTGAGACCATGCTTACCTCATCAATAATCAGAAGTTTAAATTTCTTCAGTACTCTTGAAACTTCACAACAAGCTTCTCCAGATTGCTTGTGATATTCCAATTTGTTTTCATGCTCCACAGGTAGCATCAGTAAACAATGTAATGTAATTCCTTTAATGTTGTGTGCTGCCAACCCAGTTGGGGTAGTCATAACACAAGACAACTGTGACTCAGTTGTTTCCTGTAGATAACTGGTGATTATCATTAATTAAGAAACTTTTTCCTATTTCAGCTTGTTCACTCACATACATTCGGATAGGTTGGAATCATGTGCATGTGCATTTTTTCTTTTCATGAAGAAATCCATGGTGAATATGCTGTCTCACTTGCCGATATATTTCTTTCAGTTCAACATTTAGTTGTTATTCTAAGTTTGCTGAGTCCGTTACATCTTTTTGAGCTTTTTGCATTGCTGTTTCCACCTCATTCATAGCAATTGCTGCTTCATTTACAACAAATGGTTGTTCTAGTGGATCTTGACTCAGCGTAGCAGAACTTTGACTGTCTTGAGAACTGTCTCTAGCAATCTCAGCTGCAATATTAGCTTCTTGATCAATTTCATCGTTTAACATTTTCATATATTTTGCAAAAGCAGTACATTATATGGTATCTTTATAAGCATTGAAGGAATCTTCATAGCTCTGAAAATCTCCAAGTAATTCCAATACTGAACTCCATGGTTTGAACAGTTGCAAAAAAGCTAAATAGTAAAATTCCCTTTTATCAGCAGTGTAGCAACTCAGCTTCCTGTGATTAATCAAATTTCCTTTAGTTTGTTTTACCAAAAATCCTTCGGAACCAATCACTCCATATTTTCCATCATTGATGTTCTCTGTAGTATTCTGTTTAAAAGTGTAGTTTTGGAACACTTCATAGAGACACATGTTCTCAAGATGATGACTTCTGTTTAGGTAATATGTATCCAACATATTCGTTTTCAAAATATCTATACTTTCTGGATCTTTTTCTGCTAAATATTCAATTTCTTGAACAGATTTAAGTACCCGATTTTGCATTGCAGCAAGACCTAGACTCACCCAAATTATTTTTTTAGATTTGGAGTATAGACTTGCAGATGATAACCGATCTGACCATTCATATGCTCCAATTTTTCGATGGGATAACATCTTCAAACTGAAACTGTATAATTTCTTACTTAGAGTCTTCTTTGAGAAATCTCTACACACATTTCTTTCAATTCCATCTTTTCTGATTTTGCAATGTAGGACGTTACCTATCGAACAACAGCAATGGAATTGCCCGCAACGTACTGAGTATCCATGTTAGCATTCCAGATGGACAGAATAACCGGATTTTAGTCATTTATGTACTATGGGGCAGATTTACAATAACTGACGCAGTTATTGTGCGCCGCAGCTCCACCACCCATGGTGCGCCACATTTACAATGCGGTGCACCATGGGGCAAAAATGGCACAGATGCGTGACGCATCTGTGCCATAAAGGCGGCACATTGCTGGAGTTGCGTCGCAAGCACGACGCAGCTACAGCAAGGTTCAGGGGTGCCCTAGCTGTCCAATGCTGCGTCAAGCCTTACGCCTGCTTCAAGCAGGCGCAGGGTTTTGACGCAGCATTGGCCTAAAAGTGACAAAGTGAAATCTTGTAGATTTCACTCACCCACTTTTAGGAGGCGTTCCTGCGCAGGAACGCCCCCCCCTGCGCCGTAACGCCTCCTTATGGCACAGGGCTTTACAATCTGACACATCTCCCAGATGCGTCACGTTGTAACTACCCCCACCGCGGTGCAAAAGTGATGCAACAGCAGCGTAAAAGAAGCGCAAGGGGCTTGTAAATCTGCCCCTATGACTCTTCGCTTCTTCTTAAATTGTAGGGTTTTTTTGAGACTTTCTTGTGATGGTATGTCATATAGCTGACATGAAACTGTTCACTCTTCCTTTGGATATTACAGGACATGGAAATGCAAAACGGCATTTGGTATAGAACTTATCCTTAGACTTGTACTTTCGTCAACAGCATTTTCCACATCGATGGCTTTAGAATCGTAAGACTTGTTGTCTTAAGTTTTTTT
The DNA here is from genome assembly GCF_964263255.1 of Lissotriton vulgaris. Lineage (NCBI taxonomy): Eukaryota > Metazoa > Chordata > Amphibia > Caudata > Salamandridae > Lissotriton > Lissotriton vulgaris. The sequence continues at coordinate 350,765,372 of NC_141697.1, read as the reverse complement.
CTTCTGTGCTTTTGGGTACAGCACATGTGGCATATTCTTCAATAAAAGACAAAACAGTATCATCCGAATCTGTTCCAAATTTGGGGGCATCCTTGATCTATAACAGCATATGTATATGGGGAGCACCTCTTGCTTGATACTCCTTTCTCCTAAAGAAATCCGCAACTTCTCCAAGAGGAGGATTCTTTTCATTGCAGATAAAATACATCATAGCTTCAAATCGTTGATTAAAATACCTGCATACATTAACAGGATCCAAAGAGCACAATTCTCAAGGTGCATTGTATTCAATACTTTTTATATTGGAATTTGCCTCTCGAAGAAATTCAAGTAAATCATCCCAAGCGTACTCAGCGCAGCTTAGGGTAAGAAACCATGTAGGAGTTCCTAACTTCCGTAACATAGATTTAAGTTCTCCATGACGACGGTACCAATATTCATCAGTGCCACGCTGACATGCCATCAGATTAATCAGCTGAGATTCTAAATTATCATCTCTCTGGTGCACTTTATCCATAAAATCCTTTGCAGAAACATTTTGCAGATATACTCCTGTTTTCAATATGTGATTAACTGTATATGAAAGTCCAGACAAGCCACTTTCAAACAATAGATGAAATATATAAGGGATACATTGTCGAAATCTTGCATCTTCTCCATATAATCTTGTTGTCCGATATTCAGATGCAGGAATCTGCACAGGACGTTCATCATATTGTCCACCTTTTCCTGTCGAAAACAACTGCGGAAAACAACGAGCTTCCAAGCTCTCTTCCCATACACTCATGGGACTTTCCTTTGCTTTTTTCATTTAGAACAACTCAATAGTGTTCCCCATCACTTCTTTTGAATGAAGTGGATGTACACTGTAATGTTCATAGATTTCTTCACTTCTTGACATGTCCACTTTTTCAATTTGTCCACTTGACATTTCAGTATCTTCTGCTAAAAGTATTTAATTTCCTCCCATATAAACATTTTTATAGTACTTATTGTTTTTTATCAAATACAAACTTGCCTTCTGTACTTTCCTAACATCCACTAACTCCTGCCAGATTTTCTTACTCTTAGTAGGAACACCATTAACTTGAATACCTAGTGCTTCATTTTCTACACTCTCCACACCAATAGTTTCATATGGCGGGATGCCTATCACCCCCTCCCAACACAATCCCCAAGGATGGGAAGACGGACACAGTTCTGAACTTTTGGAAGGCGGGAGGGAGTTACCCTCCCGGCCGTATTTATTAAAATATGAAACAAAAATAAAACATTAAAATAACCGTTTCATATCATGTACAATTTTTCATTTATACATTTCGCTGCAGTCATGTTTATTGGCTAACCTTAACAAATCTCTAATACAAAGGTTCTCCTAGCCGAGTCTAAACATCCTGCAAATGCATACTTTCTAAATGCAAATTGTACATCCTACCATTACGGGCCAACGGCAAGGTCGTAACCGGTGTCAAATCCCTACTACCAGAACTCCCCCCTCACGGTGTGAGGGGCGGGCGCACAGAGGACTGTACCTCTGTGCCAACTTCCAATTTCCCTTGTCTTAGCGGGGGCCCCTTATTTAACTTGACGCCATCTTAATGGTCGTCCGAGGACTCGTGTGAGGTGTCTAGAAGGTAGCGTGGACCCCCCTCCCACCCCACACTGTTCATCACATCCGCCGTCGCGGATATCCTGGCCCCGGGAAATTCCTAGGAGGGGCATCGAGCCGCCTCCTCCCCTGGGAGGGGCCTATGACCGCCCTCCCTTCGGCGACCCCATACTTAGTGGGTGCCGCCTCCCCGTGTGAGGGGCCAATGGCCGCCTCCCCCGGGCGCTCCCATCCATAATGGGTGGTGCCCCTCCTCTAGGGATCTTGAAATTACTGCTCACCGATCATGACCTTACCGCCCGACCAAAATAAATACGACGTTTTTGAACCTAAAGAAGAGAGCGATAAAAGCGGTTAAACTGAACATTGTAATATACATCCGCTTATCTACACATGCCACACATTTTAATTAGACTGTGATACTCCGCTCCGCTGAACCAGAAAAAATGTTATGAAGCAAATCATTTTATTGCAGTTCAAACATTGACATCTTTATTTCACACCAAAACCCTGGAAAAAAGATATTATCCAAGCAAATCAACTTCATTGCACTACTAACGTTGCCATAAGGGGCTGGTGGGTGGGTCAAAATTGCTCCTTGTTCCGTCGAGGGCTCACGTGCAACGCGAGGGTGCAGCTTCCAAGCACAGGAACAAGAGGATGCTTCTTTGGATTGTTGCTCCTTTTATTCCTCTTCGGGAGGGCGTGTACCCTCCTCTGGTATGCCTATGGGGCGTGGCCAACGGTGTAGGTGTCTAGGACAACCCTTCTTGGGCGGGAAAAAGGCGCGCCCCGGCTACGCCGCTTCGGGCATACCAGCCGAGACATGCCCCCCGCCCAAAATGGTTTCCCGGGGGGATCCGGGCACCCTACCATACGTTCGGGGGGACCGAGTGGTCGCCCCTTTCCATATGGCCGGGATGCCTATCACCCCCTCCCAACACAATCCCCAAGGATGGGAAGATGGACGCAGTTCTGAACTTTTGGAAGGCGGGAGGGAGTTACCCTCCCGGCCGTATTTATTAAAATATGAAACAAAAATAAAACATTAAAATAACCGTTTCATATCATGTACAATTTTTCATTCATACATTTCGCTGCAGTCACGTTTATTGGCTAACCTTAACAAATCTCTAATACAAAGGTTCTCCTAGCCGAGTCTAAACATCCTGCAAATGCATACTTCCTAAATAAAAATTGTACATCCTACCATTACGGGCCAACGGCAAGGTCGTAACCGGTGTCAAATCCCTACTACCAGAACTCCCCCCTCACGGTGTGAGGGGCGGGCGCACAGAGGACTGTACCTCTGTGCCAACTTCCAATTTCCCTTGTCTTAGCGGGGGCCCCTTATTTAACTCGACGCCATCTTAATGGTCGTCCGAGGACTCGTGTGAGGTGTCTAGAAGGTAGCGTGGACCCCCCTCCCACCCCACACTGTTCATCACATCCGCCGTCGCGGATATCCTGGCCCCGGGAAATTCCTAGGAGGGGCATCGAGCCGCCTCCTCCCCTGGGAGGGGCATATGACCGCCCTCCCTTCTGCGACCCCATACTTAGTGGGTGCCGCCTCCCCGTGTGAGGGGCCAATGCCCGCCTCCCCCGGGCGCTCCCATCCATAATGGGTGGCGCCCCTCCTCTAGGGATCTTGAAATTACTGCTCACCGATCATGACCTTACCGCCACAGGCCGGATAGTTGACCGGCTATCCGGACCCCCCACACTCCTACTAAAGGTCATGACTATACACACCCCTTAACCATGCTATGAAGTCTCCTATGAGTAAGACATTCCCCTCACGGGACAAATGAACCCCATCTTCGAGATACATGTTATCCCCCCTAATACATCCATGCGGAATAGAGTGCAACTGTCCTGAACGAAACAATCTACCCAGCCTGTTATTGACTTTCTTTACTGAATGATTCAAGGCTGACACAGAGAGGGCCCCCCGCCACACCTTCCTTGGAATGATGTGTGACCATGCTATCGTGCACCCCGGAATCCTCTTTGCCAACCAGCTAACAGTGGATAGAACCCGCTCGAGGAGTACTCGCCGACCGAGCGCCACCAAATCATTGCCTCCCAGATGCACTATGATTATAGACGGCGGTGACCTTACCCTAACAGTTCCTCGACAAAACACTGAAACCGGTCAATACAGAGCCCGCCCCTTCTGTGGAAGGTCACTCTGTACCCGTATTCCCCAGCTGCGTGAATCATGTCTCCTGCTTTGAATACGTCCGCGGCACGCCTCACGTATGAGTGGCCCACGACCCACACCACTCTTTCCTCAGCCGGTGATCTTTGACCGCTGGTCCCCAGGTGTCGGGTCGACTGCACAGTCCGCCCCGCCTCGCAAGCTCGCGAAACTGTAAACCAAACAAAAGACAAGAAGCGTGAGTGCATGACATTAGCTTCACAACATGTGCAACCGCACATTCCTTTTATAACAGTTCGAGGACCATCGTCCCAATTGTTTCACCATTTCCACACTCTGACCCCTGGCTGTAGCTTCTGTAGCAGCCCCTATCCTGAAGGAATGGGTCCCAAAATCGCTCGGGTCCAAGCCCGCCGCCGCGATTGCCAAAGTTAACACCCGCTGAAACTGAAACCTTGTCAGTGGGGTGGCGTCGGTGTGTCTCAGCAAGCTTCTCCCCCATGCTACCGCCCTTTGCGCCAGGTATTCCTCAACGCACTGCACCGGGCACATGGGGGGCCCTTGCATGCGCTGAACAACAATACTGTCCCCCATCGCACCCTGGTCGGTTTTAGACCTGGCTATCGTGATTACCATTGAATCACCCTTGATCTGAACGTGTTCCCGACACAGGCCCCCCCCCACATCCTTCTTATTGCTTGCCACCAGCTCGCTCACCCGCATAGCCCCATGGAATGCTAATGTGAAAGCGGCCCGGAACAGCACTGTTTCGGACAGGGAGGAACATGTCACGGGGAGCACTGACATCAATAAAGATAATCTTTCTAACCCAATCGGGCGCCTCTCGTCTACTCTATGACCCTCGAGGCGTTGCCACCCTTGTAGTGCCTTCTTTACCAGAAAGGACGATGTAGGGTCCTTGATGCCATAAGCCTGCGCCATGAATGCAATGGCGGCCCGGTGCCTATTGGCCGTCGCTGCTGATCGGCCTGCCTTGTGGAGTGCTACTAAAAACTTCAGTACATACTCCTCCTGTCCCCACTTATCCCCTCTTGCTGGACCCAAAAATGCACAATAGGACGAAACGCTCCTTCGTACGCCTTCCATGTCCTGGGGGCTAAGCTGGCTCCCACGAGGTCCTGTAATCCGGGGCACCGAGTGACCAGAGAGCTTCGGGAAATGGTGCCGCCACTAGATCCGCAGAAGGTAGATAACCCCTGAAGGCCTGCATGTGGGAACGAGAGAGTGCATCAGCTGCCTGGTTCAGTACACCCGGCACATGCCTTGCCCTAAACTGAACGTTCAGTCTCATGCACAGTAGTACAATTTCCTTTAATAATCTCAAGATCAACTTGCAGCGTGCTGCCTGGTTATTTATGCATTCAACCACGGTCATGTTATCGGACCAAAATACCACTGAGCGATCACGGAAATTGTCCGGCCATGCCTTCAGGGCCACCAAAATGGGGAACAACTCAAGAAACCCAATGTTACCTGTTAGCCCACTGGTGTGCCACCACGTCGGCCATGTTTGCGCCGACCATCGATTACCAAAGATGGCGCCAAATCCCACGCTCCCTGCCGAGTCGGTCCACAAACCCAGCTCGTCCGAGGATGCTGGTGGTTTGCTCCATACCACTCGACCGTTGAAATCCGCCAGAAATGCCAACCATATGCGCATATCCTGGCGCACTTCTGCAGACAGTCTCGTGCGGTGGTGTCCTTCTTTGAGACCGACCATGGCTTGTGCAATAGAGCGGGAAAAGGGGCGGGCCATTGGTATCACTCTAAGGGCAAAGTTAAGCTGGCCAACCGCTTGCTGCAACTGATGGAGAGTTACCTTCTCTTTGCTAATGCACAATTCTAACGAGGCCTTAAATTTCATTACTTTGTCCCTGGGCAAACGAAAGCATCCCTCCACCGAATCAAGCTCAATTCCAAGAAACTCGAGTGAAGTAGATGGCCCCACCGTTTTCCCCGGTGCCAATGGCACGCCGAACCGTTTCATGAGATTGCAAAATTCCAGTAAAGCCTGTGCACATTCCGTGTCACCGGCTGGCCCCAAGAACAAAAAATCATCTAGGTAGTGCATAACCTGTGTATAGCCCATAGCTCTGGTGAACGCCCATTGCAGAAAACAGCTGAATTTCTCAAAATAAGCACAAGAGATGGAGCAACCCATTGGCATACATCTATCCATGTAATAGCGTCCTTGAAACACAAAACCTAACAGACGCTGATCCTGAGGATGTTCCGGGAGCAACCGGAATGCTGACTCAATATCCGATTTAGCCATCAGCGCTCCGGGCCCCAGGCGATTCAACATGGCGACGGCCTCATCAAAAGATGCGTACCGCACCGAACAGACTCCTGGATCAATCGCATCGTTTACCGAAAGACCCCTAGGAGCCGACAAGTTATGAATTAACCTAAACTCACCTGGGTCCTTCTTGGGGACTACTCCCAACGGTGAACAAATGAAATTAGGAACTGGCGGGTGCCTATGAGGGCCGGCGACCCAGCCCCGGGCAACTTCCTTTGCAATCTTGCTTTCTACCACCATCGGGTGCTGCTGAACGGACAGTTGATTTCTGCACAGTGAGTCCCCCCGAAAATCCCCCGCCGGGATGTGGAAACCATACGCGAAGCCGTCCCGTAACACCCCAGCGGAGACATGATCAGGGTATTCGTTTAGCCAGGGGATCATTGCCATGATATCTACGGGGGTAGGTAGTGGTACCCCTTGGCCGATATTAGACCTGTTTGGTACCTCTTCTACCCCCGGTATCCCCATTCTTGGCTCTGCACGAACTCTCCGGGTGTGAAGAATGCCCGCAACCTGCACACTCATGCCTGAACTTACATGTCCCTTGTGGCCTCGTGCACTTGCCTCTGTTAAAATTCCAGCAAACCCCTTTCCTACCCCCATTCCCACCACTCCTGGGTTGGTGATCACCTGCGGGGTTTGTTCGAAAGGGCGCCGCCGATTGATGGCGGGAAGGCGCCGACCAATACTCGCCAAGCGAGGACGACTTCGTCGTGCCCGGCAGGAGCTGCTTCTGCCAAGATACGGAGTCGAGACAGTCCTACGTCAGAGACGAATCGTGCTCCTTGGCCTTACGAAACTTACTATCATAACCCCTCCATTGATCGCCCTCATATGTTTCATAGAAATCCATTATGCGTGTCTGATAACAGGCCAATTCAGTCATAATCTCTGGCTTACGTTCACCCATAATAGCAGTAAACATCCCAAAGGCCTTGGCCCAATTAGAGATCGTCTCATCCACCCTGAAGCCCGCCATTTTTGCGCGCCACACACTCGGATGCAACAACTCCTTCTGAGCCTTAACATACTCAATCTCGTGATGGTCAGTCAGGAGCGAAAACATATTTACATATTTATCAGCCCAAATCATCTCTTTCGTGGCCAGAGGAATATGCTGAACTACTTTCTCCCTTCTTGAGGGCAAAGACCCCCCATTTGCCATTGGCAATGGCTGCTTACCAGACTCCATAGCTGGTCCCGCTGATTTTCCACCGCCTGCCGCTGGTTCTTCCGAGGGAATCTGTGAGGGGACAAGAGGGAGATTCGCCTTCGCAGCATCTCGCGATTGCCGCAACTGCTTCATTAGCAACCTAGCCTCTTTGGCCGTGTCTCCGGGTGCCGCTGTACCCTCGGTATTCTTTCCAAGCCATGCGGCCAACTGGGCGGCCAACTCTGGAGGCATTTCCTCGTCGCTGGTGGGCGTAACTACAACCGGGATCGGTTGGCCTACATCCGGGATCGGTACCGGGGCCTCGACCGGACTAACTGGGCTTACCGGGGGTGACTCGGGAACTGGGGACTCCCCCCCTGCCGCCCTATTCCTGGCCCTTTTACCTCTCCCTGCGGGGACGACTCCCGGCAATGCTGGTCCGATGACCTTCTTCGGTCTGCCCGTATTATTCATTGCCGCCATCTGCTTTTTCATGCTCGCCATATCTTTCATCAGCATGCGGAGCATCTGCTCCGTCCCTGCCTTCTTTCCGGCCTTCTTGCCAGGCATCGTTGTCGGATACTCGACCCTTGCTGCTTAGCTGCTCAACGAGGTCCTGGATCCGGAGGTCCGAAGTCGCTGGGAGAGAAGGCTCCTGGAAGAGAAAAACAAAAATTACAAGTTCTCAAAATTGCTCCTTGTTCTGTCGAGGGCTCACGTGCAACGCGAGGGTGCAGCTTCCAAGCACAGGAACAAGAGGATGCTTCTTTGGATTGTTGCTCCTTTTATTCCTCTTCGGGAGGGCGTGTACCCTCCTCTGGTACGCCTACGGGGCGTGGCCAACGGTGTAGGTGTCTAGGACAACCCTTCTTGGGCGGGAAAAAGGCGCGCCCCGGCTACGCCGCTTCGGGCATACCAGCCGAGACACGCCCCCCCGCCCAAAATGGTTTCCCGGGGGGATCCGGGCACCCTACCATACGTTCGGGGGGACCGAGTGGTCGCCCCTTTCCAAAATGTTTCTTTAAATCTAATGGTAAATATACAACTCTTCCTTTTAATCCTCCTTGTAAATCTGAAGGAGGCAATTTACCTGTTTTAGGCTTTATACGAACAATAGCCTGAACCGGGTGCACACATTGAATGAGAATAGACTCAAAGGTATTTAAATCTATCAGTTCTGGAGGAATAGCAACCAACCCTAAATTAATATGGACAGCTCTAGCGGGCATTTTATTCTCATCTAATTTGTTATAACAATATATATAAATACGCTGATTAGAACCCAAATCAAAAGAATTTTCTACCAATAAATATGTTGAAAATTCCTTCCACATATCATTTTCTCTTTCACTTTTTAAATACAGATCAACACTCCTAGTCTGATTTTTATAGTGAGTTCGCCGACAACAAATACAAGAAAAATGTGGCCTTTCGCCTGAAATCACCTTAAACTTTGTAATGTGATCATCAACATTTTTTGTAATAGTATGTTCCACATTCTCTTCAACATTCTCTTCAACATTTTCGTCTATTAATGTATCCGTTTCTGCACTCTCTTGTTGATGACCAAAGTAACAAAACTCAATTTAATCACAAATCTTCTTCACATCTGATTCTGATCCATGCAAAAGAGCATTGTTCAAATCATTTAACTTTAGTGCTGGACTTTTTGCATAATACAATCTTCTGACTAACTTCCACATTTGAGAATGATGTACTGCTACTATCCTGAAATGGTGAAAAACACTTCCACATACTTTTCTAGAAAGACAAGCCAGGGAATGGCCTTGCAAACCAGTATTTTTTCTCACTCTGCAAGGGTCTAGTCCTTGCAACATCTTATTCTTTTGTTTAACACTTTTTTTAGTAAATGCTCTTAAGAAATTGCGTAAAAGGTCAATAGATTCTTGTCGTACACTACAAATACTACTGTAATCCCAAGTGTACACTGGAGCTTTAGGACGTCTGCCTAGAACTTCATCAGCTAACACTTCTTCTGCATTTCTGGGAACCATTGTCTCTTTCTCAATTGGACAACCATTTCTAACCTCATATACTCCACCACCGGTGTCAACTGCATGCAACAAATCATTGGTCTGAAAATAACTCTCTTCATTAAAGAAAGGCTCTCAACTTGAACTGTGTTTCCATTCCCCCAAAAAATATCACAAACATTAGTTCTATTAATTACTCTTGTCCTCTTACTTTTGGCCTTTATTAAATGGATTGGTTTATATAGTGATCGAATTCGGTTTAAAACTAAAATAAATAGTTTCCTCTTTACTTCAAAAGCCTTTCCAACAATGGATTCAATATGCTTCTTCTTTTATAAAATAGTGCTCTCTTTTTATATTTCTTCATATCTTTCAGCAAATTATGTACTACTCTGTTATAAAATAATTTTTTGCGTATTTCTTTATACTGATTTTTTCTTCTTTTACCATACGTTCTATCCTTCGACTGTACGTTGGCATTTTTTCCTATCTTATTCTTTTGTTTAACACTTTTTTTAGTAAATGCTCTTAAGAAATTGCGTAAAAGATCAATAGATTCTTGTCGTACACTACAAATACTACTGTAATCCCAAGTGTACACTGGAGCTTTAGGACGTCTGCCCAGAACTTCATCAGCTAACACTTCTTCTGCATTTCTGGGAACCATTTTCTCTTTCTCAATTGGACAACCATTTCTAACCTCATATGCTCCACCACCGGTGTCAACTGCATGCAACAAATCATTGGTCTGAAAATAACTCTCTTCATTAAAGAAAGGCTCTCAACTTGAACTGTGTTTCCATTCCCCCAAAAAATATCACAAACATTAGTTCTATTAATTACTCTTGTCCTCTTACTTTTGGCCTTTATTAAATGGATTGGTTTATCTAGTGATCGAATTCGGTTTAAAACTAAAATAAATAGTTTCCTCTTTACTTCAAAAGCCTTTCCAACAATGGATTCAATATGCTTCTTCTTTTATAAAATAGTGCTCTCTTTTTATATTTCTTCATATCTTTCAGCAAATTATGTACTACTCTGTTATAAAATAATTTTTTGCGTATTTCTTTATACTGATTTTTTCTTCTTTTACCATACGTTCTATCCTTCGACTGTACGTTGGCATTTTTTCCTTTCCTATTATTTTGACTATTTTTTCTGATTGAAGCATTGTCAGTGGTTTCAACATTCTGAACATTCTTTCTGGGCCTAGTAAGATTTTTCATAAATTCCTTAATGGTCTTACCAGAAGATTTTGTCTTTTTAGCCACATTATGTTGGTCGTCCAATATTTGTTGTTGACTTTTCTTCAAGTAACTGTCCTTTAGCTCTATTTTTCTCTTTCTTGATTTTTCAGGAATGATAACTTTATTTTAATGATGATAAACAATATCTGTAAAAAATAAAAATAAATGAATGTATATTAATAACTTCATAAATTATACTTTTCTAATACTATACAAACACATTCTATATGGATACTGACTGATGAATTGTAGACCTTAAATACAAGTGTGAAGGTGGTTACACCACTACATGCATAGTGCATATGAGTTTGAAGCACTCCGCGCCCTAAAGCCTGGCTCTCTGCATGAGTACATGCGTAGTAAGTGAATGATTACAGTACTATAAGGAGAGAAACTGGGTAAATTCATAACTAGTTGAGTTTTACTTTAGTGAATGTATTAGTACACAGAACTAAAAGAGTCACTTTAGGATTGCAAGAGCAGTCACAGGGTGTTTGCTGGATTGTATGGATACTTACTGGGGAATTGTAGGCCTGAAACACAAGTGTGAAGGTGGTTAGACAACTACATGCATAGTGTATAGGAGTTTGAAGCACTCCGTGCCCTAAAGCCTGGCTCACTGCATGAGTACATACATACTGACTGAATGATTTCAGTACCATAAGGGGAGACACTGGGTGAATTCATAATTGGTTGAGTTTTACTTTAGTGAATGTATTAGTACACAGAACTAAAAGAGTCACTTAAGGATTACAAGAGCAGCCACAGGGTGTTTGCTGGAGTGTATTGATGCTGACTGGGGAATTATAGGCCTGAAACACAAGTGTGAAGGTGGTTAGACTACTACATACATAGTCCATAGGAGTTTGAAGCACTCCATGCCTTAAAGCCAGGCTCACTGCATGAGTACATTCATACTGACTGAATGATTACAGTACTATAAGGAGAAACACTGGGTGAATTCATAATTGGTTGGGTTGTACTTTAGTGTACGGATTAGTACATGGTACTGAAAGAGTCACTGTGGCATTGCAAGAGCAGTCACAGGGTGTTTGCTGGAGTGTATGGATACTAACTAGGGAATTGTAGGCCTGAAACACAAGTGTGAAGGTGGTTAGACTACTACATGCATAGCCCATAGGAGTTTGAAGCAGTACATGTCCTAAGGCTCTGAATCGCTGCATGAGTACTTGGACAATGACTGAATGATTACAGTAGTACAACCACATATAAAGTTACCAAATGCTTCTCTCACAATGCTTTACAAATGCACACACACTCACAGTGTGATTCTTCAGAAACAACACTATTCACTAGTCTAGAACAGTTAAGATGACTGCACACATTCCACATATTTCATTACTGCATTTGAGAGTACAAGCCTGACACATTTTAAAATACATAAGCAATGACTGCTTTCAAATTCTACCAAAACCTGGCAACATGATAGGTTTTTAACCAGTTATATATCTGCAAGCAGATGAAGTACCCAAATGGCTTCTTTCACAACAGTTCCAAAATGTACAAGTCTCACAGTGTGATTCTTGACAAGTAAGACTATCCCTTGGACTTTATCAAAACACATTGACTGATCTACAAAAACTAAGGTGACTGCACACATTCCACAAATTTCAATACTGCATTTTACTGTTAAAGCCTAACTCATTTTGTAAATACATAAGCAATGACTATTTTCTAAATCTATCAAAACTTGACAACACGAAAGGTTTTTATGTATTTTATGTGTTTGTTTGTATGTGTCTGCAAACACATCAAGCAACCAAATGCTTCTCTCACAATTTTCCCAAATGCACAATGACTCACAGTGTGAATCTAGACAAATAACAGTATCCCTTGCACTTTAGCAAAAACATTTAGTAGTCTGGAAGGGGTAAGGTGACTGCATACATTCCACATATTTCATTACTGCACTTTAGAGTACACACCTGACACATTTTAAAATACATGAACAATGACTGCTTTCAAATTCTATCAAAACTTGGCAACAGGATAGGTTTGTAACCAGTTAATTAATTAGACTTTATTGCTTGATTTAAAAAAACCTTTGCAAGTTACAAAAAATAAAAGTATTTAAAAGTGTACATATGTAAAAAAAGGAATGCAAATTCCAGTCCAGTATAAATAAAAGTAGCAAATATTATGCTGATGGAAGGTCACTTGGATCGATCACATCACAAACTCTTTTTTCTGCTTGATCCAAGAACCTGACCAGGGCACAATTTAGTTCGGTGTTCCGGGGATCAAAGCATGCCAGAACTGCTGCCCTGCATGATCTCACCATATTTTTGTTCCAAAGTTTCCTTAAGAGGAACCGTCTTTCGTGCAACAGGTTTGGGCAGAGGCATAGGATGTGTGTGTTGTCTTCTTTGTGTTTCCCACAAAGTCGACAGAGTTCGTGGCCATTGACTCTTTTCCATTTTGTTATATATCTACGAAACACATGAATACCCAACAGCTTCTCTAACAACAGTTTCAAAATGTACACAGTCTCACAGTGTGATTCTAGACAACCTAGACTATTCCTTGGACTTCATCAAAACACATTGACTGATCTACAAAAACTACGGTGACTGCACACATTCCACATATTCCATAACTGCATTTTGCTGTTAAAGCCGAACTCATTTTGTAAATACATAAGCAATGACTATTTTCTAATGTTATCAAAACTTGACAACAAGAAAGATTTTTAAGCACTTATGTGTCTACAAACACATGAAGAAACCAAATGCTTCTCTCACAATTTTCCCAAATGCACACTGACTCACAGTGTGATTCTAGACAAATAACAGTATCCCTTGCACTATAGTAAAAAACATGTAATAGTCTGGAACAGGTGAGATGACTGTACACATTCCACATATTTTAGAACACAGTCTCACAAAGTGATTCTAGACAAGCAAGACTATTCCCTGGACTTTACCAAGAGAAACACATTAATCTTATAAAAACCAAACACAACACATACAACCTCTCACAAATGAATAAGTTACCTTTCAAATTGATTTGTAGATTAAGAAGTATGTCAGTCACACACCAGAATCTCTGCACTGTGCAGCTCTTAGCAAAACCAAAAAAATGGCAAACTTTCCCTCTCATTCTCAAAACATGTACATGCATATATCAAATAACATTGCTTCCCACATTAATTCAAAAGGTAACACACATTTCCAACATTTCTATTGGTTACACATTTCAGCCCTTTCCAAATGACCTAAGTTTGAACCATACCCCTAATCTGCTCACTGCCTGTTACCATAGTAACAGTTCATAGAACACTCAACTGAAGTCAAAGGTCACAAGTTCAGTACACAATGTCTCTAATCCAAAAAGCAAGTGTGCCTGACTTTTCAAAATATCAGCTTATCCTACGTAATGTTCCTTTCAAACAGTTTTTCTTATCCAATAAGAAACATGATTTTAAAAAACAGAAACATGCAACCTACTTTTCAGACTAGAATGATCTCAATCAATCAATCAATCAGTGACACTTATAAAGCGCGCTACATACCCGTGGGGTCTCAAGGCGCTGGGGGGGGGGGAGCCGCTACTGCTCGAACAGCCAGGTCTTCAGCTTCTTCCTGAAGGAGAGGTGGTCTTGGGTCAGGCGCAGGTCGGTCGGGAGGGAGTTCCAGGTCTTGGCGGCCAGGTGGGAGAAGGACCTTCCTCCTGTAGTCGCTCTTCGGATGCGGGGGACGGCGGCGAGGGCGTGGTTGGCTGATCGGAGGTGGCGTTTGGGAGCGTAGAAGTTGACTCGGCTGTTGAGGTAGCTCGGGCCTTGGTCGTGTAGGGCTTTGTGTGCGTGGGTGAGGAGGCGGAAGGTGATTCTTTTGTTGACGGGGAGCCAGTGAAGGTCTCGCAGATGTCCGGAGATGTGGCTGGTTCGTGGGATGTCGAGGATGAGTCTGGCTGAGGCGTTCTGGATCCGCTGGAGTCTCTTCTGGAGCTTGGCGGTGGTCCCGGCGTAGAGGGCGTTGCCGTAGTCCAGTCGGCTGGTGACGAGGGCCTGGGTGACGGTCTTCCTGGTCTCGGTGGGGATCCACCAGAAGATCTTCCGTAGCATGCGTAGGATGTTGAAGCATGCCGAGGAGACGTTGTTGACTTGCCTGGTCATGGAGAGGGAGGAGTCCAGGATGAAGCCCAGGTTGCGTGCATGGTCTGTCGGTTTGGGTGCGGTGCCCAGGGCGGGAGGCCACCAGGAGTCGTCCCAGGCGGAGGGAGAGGAGCCCAGGATGAGGACCTCCGTCTTGTCCGAGTTCAGTTTCAGGCGGCTGGTCGTCATCCACTCGGCTACCTCTTTCATCCCTTCGTGCAGGTTGGCTCTGGCGGCGGCGGGGTCGTTGGTCAGGGAGAGGATCAGCTGGGTGTCGTCGGCGTAGGAGATTATGCTGAGGTTGTGTTTGCGTACGATGGCCGCGAGGGGGCTCATGTAGACGTTGAAGAGGGTGGGGCTCAGAGATGATCCTTGGGGGACGCCGCAGATGACTTCGGTGGCCTCTGACTTGTACGGTGGTAGGCGGACTCTCTGTGTTCTCCCGTCGAGGAAGGAGGTGATCCACTCCAGCGCCTTGTCCTGGATTCCGACGTTGCTGAGGCGCCGTACTAGGGTGCGGTGGCAGACCGTGTCGAGTGCCGCGGAGAGGTCTAGGAGGATGAGGGCCGCTGTTTCTCCATTGTCCATCAGGGCTCGGATGTCGTCGGTGGCGGCGATGAGGGCGGTCTCGGTGCTGTGGTTGGCTCGGAAGCCGGACTGTGAGGGGTCGAGGGATCCGTTCGTCTCGAGGAAAGCGGCCATCTGCTTGTTGACGGTCTTCTCGATGACTTTGGCTGGAAACGGGAGGAGCGAGATGGGGCGGTAATTCTTGAGGTCGGTGGGGTCCGCTGTTGGTTTCTTGAGTAGGGCGCTGAGTTCGGCGTGTTTCCAGCTCTCGGGGAAGATGGTGGTGTCGAGGGATGTGTTGATGATGTCTCGCAGGTGGGGTGCGATGACAGCGTCGGCTTTGTTGAAGACGTGGTGAGGGCAGGGGTCGGTCGGTGATCCGGAGTGGATGGAGTTCATCGTGCGGATGGTGTCTTCGGTGCTGATCGGGGTCCAGGCGCGGAGGGTGGTGGTGGGGGGTGGTTGTTCGGTCATGGTGTGCGTTGGTTGGTTGTTGAAGCTGTTGTGTATGTCCGCGATCTTGTTGTGGAAGTATGAAGCCAGGGAGTTGCAGAGGTCTTGCGATGGGGTGATGTCGTTGTTTCCTGCGCTGGGGTTGGAAAGCTCTTTGACGATGTTGAAGAGTTCCTTGCAGTTGTGTGCGTTGTTGTCCAACCGGTCCTTGAATGCTGTTTTCTTGGCGGCGCGGATCAGCTGGTGGTGTTTCCGGGTGGCAAGTTTGAAGGAGGTCCTGTTGTCCGGTGTCGGTTCCCTTCTCCAGACTTTCTCGAGGGCTCGGCAGTTCTTCTTGGAGCTCTTGAGTTCGTCGGTGAACCATGGTGCTTTCTTGCTGCCGGGTCTGCTGGGCGGGGTCCTCAGTGGGGCGAGTTCGTCCGCGCAGTTGCTGATCCACTTCGTGAGGTTGTCGGCGGCCTGGCTGGGGTTCGCTGAGCTGGCAGGAGGGTGCTGGCTCAGGGAGGTGGCGAGCTGGTCTGCTGTGATCTTGTTCCAGCTTCTGCGGGCGGTCTGTTGCTGGTGGTGGTGGGTCGTTGTTTTCTTGAAGGTGAAGTGGACGCAGCTGTGGTCCGTCCATTGAAGCTCTGTGGTGTGGCTGAAGTTGATGTCCTTGCTGGATGAGAAGACAGCGTCGAGTGTGTGTCCGGCGAGGTGGGTGGGGGTGGACACCAGTTGCTTGAGTCCCAGGTTGGTGAGGTTGTCGAGCAGGGTGCTGGTGTTGCGGTCGTTGTTGTTCTCCAGATGGAAGTTGAGGTCTCCCAGGAGGATGTAGTCAGCGGAGGGGAGGGCATGTGGGCTGACGAAGTCGGCGATGTCCTCGCTGAATTGTGTGCGTGGTCCAGGGGGTCGGTAGATCAGGGTGCCTCTGAGGGTGGTGTTCGGGTTGGTGTGGATCTGGAAATGCAGGTGTTCGGCGGTGGTCAGGGAGTTGTCGGTGCTGGTCGTGAGACGGATGGTGCTCCTGTGGATGATGGCGATGCCTCCTCCCATCTGGTTGGCGTTTCGGTCCCTCCGGACGATCTTGTAGCCCTCTGGGATGGCGATGGCGATGTCGGGAGCTGAAGAGGCGTTCATCCAGGTCTCCGTGAGGAAGGCAACGTCTGGAGCTGTGGTGTCGAGGAGGTTCCAGAGTTCGATGGCATGTCTGTGGATGGAGCGGGTGTTGAGCAGGATGCACTTGAGGTGGGTACTGCTGGTGTTCGGCTTGGTGGGTGCTGGTGCAAGGCAGGTCCGGATGCAGGTGAACTTGCAGGCGTGGCAGCTGAAGGGTCCGTGGGTACGTCGTGGAGAGGCTTGATGGCATTCTGGGAGTCGGCCGGTGTTGAGAGCGGTGAGGGTGGCGGCGGAGTACGTCAGGCGGGTCGGTCGGGGTCTTCGTGGGCCAGGGGTCCTGGCGCTGGTCGCGATCCGGTCGCGGACGGGCGTAGACGGGCTTACCTTTGGCGCGCCTTCGGCGCACAATCGGCGCGCCCGCTGCGCGTGACCGCTGCGCGTCCGCACGGTCGCCATTTAAGGCGAAGTGCGCGGGTGGGCGGAGCAGCTGGGAGGCGGGAGCGGGGAGGGAACAGAAGAGAAAAAGGGGCGGGGCCAATGTCGGTGGCGGGAAGCGAGAGCGGAGGGCGGCGAGGTAGGCGGCCAATCAGGAAGGAAACTGGACACGGCACAGGGGATACAAAGAAATTAACAGGCACAAATTTAGGGCAAAACAAATAAAAACGGCAAAATACGCGAGCAGACGGCAGAAACAGACAAGCACAAATTACGGGCAAAACGAGGAAAAACAGCAAAATACGCGAGCAGACGGCAGAAACAGACAAGCACAAATTTAGGGCAAAACAAGGAAAAACGGCAAAATACGCGAGCAGACGGCAGAAACAGACAAGCACAAATTTAGGGCAAAACAACTGGGAAACCAGAGGGGAGCGACCACGGCGTCAGCGAGGCAGAAGGCAGGCAGAGGGGAACACACGCAGCAGCTGGTGGCCGTGCGGCGCGGGCCACATCTCAAACACCTAATCATTTCTTTTCTTTTTTCAAAACTGCATCTTATCCACCATTTTAGAATAATCTCATTTCTCAAACTGCCATTTCACATACAGACACCTTCTGAGTGCATCCAGACCTCCCGTCAAGATGCTTAGAGTGTGGATTGTGGGACACAGACATATTTTCTGGAGCCAAAGGTATGCAGAAAACAGAGGCATGGACAAAGACCTAGCTTTGCCAAACGTAGACATTGAATGGATTGGACAAAGAGGGTTAAAGTGGCACCAATTGATGCCATTGATTAAATCATTTTTGCATCTCCAACACCCTGACCTCATAATTGTGCACTGTGGTGGCAATGACCAAGGCACTTTGACTGGGGTAGGTCTGGTAATGCTTATGAAGGACACCTTTACAGAATTGATGTCACTTTTCCCCCAAACTGCCTTTGCCTATTCTAACATATGTCAAAGGGAGGAATAGAACTGGTCCAATAAATGTTGTCCACAGATTGAGAAAACTAGGAAACATGTCAATAAATCTGTTTCTGCTTTTCTCCGAGATTATAAGATGGGGTCCATTTACAACAACAATCTGCGTTTCAATATGGATGGCATCTATAGGAGAGATGTTATACATTTTACATATAAGGGTAACAGAGTCTTCCTCATCAACTTTAGACTCTGCATAGGTACTTACATGTAGGTACCAAAATCTCTCAATAAACCCAAGGGTCTTTTTAGAGCCACCCAAGATCTAAACACATAAGCTTGATGTATACCTGAAAAAAAAATCTTTTTTTTGCTTGGAGTCGCGCACCCAACGCGCTGGAGTCACTGGAGTCAAGCACCATACACATTAGGAGTCATGCATCAAACGTGTGCTCACCAGGGGGCGGCATTGAGCCCCTCTCACTAATTTCTATTATCCCAGGGGACCCCATCCCCCGGGGCTTATATAAAACGTTGGGGACCTTGGAGGGAGCCCCAATGCCCCCATGGTCCCAGCCGGCTCCCCGCATCCTTCAGGAGACGGCATTGCTTTTCCACATGGAGAGCTGCTAACATGCAGCTCCCCATTGGAAAAGCAATACGGTTTGCATTTTGAAAGAGAGAGCATGTTTCCTGCTCTCTCTTTCAAAATCCAAATCAAGTTTGCTATGGGAGGGCGGGAGCCGCAAGACTCCTGCCCTCTGATAGCAAACAGCAGTGTCCCGGAGGTGGGTACCCCGACACACAGCAGGAGCCGGCCCTGGGGTGTGACGGTCCCCAAGGCCACAACAAAGCTCCAGGAGGGAGGGGGTCATGTGGACCCCCCTCTAACAATACACAAAGCCCCAGGGGTGCTGGTCCCCGGGGCTTTGGGGGCTGTTGAGCCCCCACCCACATATTTTGCTAGGGGGGCCTTGGAGCCCCACAACTATTTATTTACCTAGTGGCGGTTACCTCTGAGTCATTATAGTGAGGTCTGAATTTCCATGGGAAGACCATTTTCTGATTTGCTTAGAACTTTGACCCTGTTTGATGATTCTTCACAAAACGTTTCACACAAAAAAGCCCTGGGTTGACATTACACTTTATGGGTAGGGGACCATGTGGCTCCCCTCCTTCCCGAGCATCAAGGTCATGTGATCTCACAAATATTGTCATTTGAGGTGTCATTAGTAATGTCATAAATGATGTCATAGAACATGACATGAGTGATGTCATAGGTGAGGTCATAAGCAGTGCATGGCGGGGGCACAAGTTAAAGTTAGTGCTGCTAACTATAACTAATGAATGTTTGTGTTTTTTTACTTTAAAACGTTAATTTTGTCATTGATAAATTCATCTGACTATAAAGTCACTTTAATCTTTTTATATATATATATATATATATATATATATATATATATATGTGTCTAATGAAAAAAAAAAACTTTAAAGTGACATTATAGGTCGGTATAATATTAATATCTTCCTTTGCATTAACAAAAATAACCTCAGAAATTCAGTGAAAACACTAAACCTTAAAGTAACATTATAGTTAGGTAAAATGTTCAATGACAATGTAACATTTTCAACTAAAAAACATAGAAACTCAAAAGTTATACTTAACTGAAGTAACTTTAAGCCCGGACCTAAATTAATTATAACTAGCGCCCCACCATGCACAGTTATCACATCAATAATATCAGTTCAAATGTTGCTTATTATTATCAATGATTTCATAGAAGATGTCATGTGTGATGTAAAATGGGGGTAATTAGCAGTGTGTTGTAAGGGCATGAGTTATAGTTACTTGACATAACTATAACTATGAATGGTGAGCTTCTGTGTTTTTTTGTTTTAAATGTTTTGTTGTCACTGAACATTTCACCTAACTATAATGTTCCTGGGGCTTCTTGGAGGCTTTGTGGGGGGACATATACCCCAATCCCGCTAACATATACACTGCACACCATGGGCCCTGGTCCACCCCTGTTTTGTTTTATGGAAGGGACAGGAGACTGTGTTTTATCTTATTTTTTGTGGATTTGAGGCTACTCTGTGAATTTGAGGAAAGATCTTTAAAACAAAACACGTTCTTGGACCCAACGACCCATTCACCAAACTCATGGGGTCAGGACATCCCTAACCTGCCCCTATGTCTAATTTTTGCATTTTTTCTTGGCCAAGGAGGGAATCCTGAGTCCTAAGATGGCTGCCAGCATTTCCTGGATCATGAGGTGTCTGCCAATCAGATCTCAAAGAAGAGTGGTAGGCTTCGCCGGATCCTCCAAGGTGTAATCTATGTAATTATTTTCTTGAAAACTACTGAACACATTTATACCAATGCTCAAAAAGCACTCTTTCTGGACTAAGATCTAGCTTTCTGCCAAATTTAGTGCAAATCCATTGAAAAGTTTGAGCTGTGGCTTTGTCTAAAGTTCCTATTGAAAATTGAATGGGGAAAACGTGTTTTGGGACTCCCGCCTTTTTCTCGTCCCCTGCTAAACAGATCAGCAGGAAACGTTCCATGCATAAACTAGTCAGAAAGGACCACTTCTTTGGAACCCTTCTTGGACATCTCTCAAACGGTGCCAAAGTTACCAGCAACACAAAAACAGCATTTCCTGTGGAAACAGAATCCTAACTATAACTACCCTCTGTATGCCACTCCACTGTACACTATTCTACTGTATGCCACTCTACTTTACACCCCTCCACTGTACATCACTTCACTCTATGCCACTCCACTTTACACCACTTCGCTGTATGCTAATCAACTGTATTCCTCTCCACTCTATGCCACTGCAGTCAACTCAACTGTACTGTATGCCACTCTGCTCTACAACACTGTACTTTATGCTATACCACTGTACATAGCTCCACTCTACCCCACTCCACTATGTGCCATTTTACTTTATGCTACTCCACTTAATACCACTTCACTGTAAGCCACTCCGCTGTATGCTTTTGCGGTTTATACCACTCCACATCCCTATACAATACTCTATTCTGTCATTCCTCTCTACCCAACTATGCTCCATGCCACTCCACTGTTCTCCGCTCACTCAACCATGCTATACTCCATTCAACAACAGTCTACGCCCGTTCACAGTACCACACTATACTTCAATGTGTACCACAACACTGTACAACATTATAATCCTGTCAATGCCAGTGTACAGCACTCTACTTTATAACACTTCATGACACTCTACTCTACTTTATACTACTCTATGCCACTAAACTGTATGATAGTCTATCCCACTCCACTCTACCCTACTATACACCACTCTACCCTACTATACACCACTCCACTGTAAAACACGCTAATTGCTCTACTCTACTCTTTGACACTTTCCAACACTCTACAACATGCCAGTCCAGTCCACTGTACCACATACCACTCTGCTCTACAACACTTTACTTCACTGTATATTATGCAGCTCCACTCTACTCCACACCACTGTACTCTAGAATATGCTACTCCATCCTATGCCACACCACTCCACTAAACCCCACTCCACTTTACTCCTCTGCATGATAATTTACGCAACTCCACTTTACAAAGCCCGCTCCACTGAACTCTACTCGCTTCCATGCGATTCCACTCTAGCAGACTCTGCTAAACTCTGTGCTACTATGCAACACTGTACAACCCTCTACTCCACTCTATGCCACTACACCCCAGTGTACAACACTTTGATTCACTCTACAATGCTTCCCAACACACTATGATACACAACTCGAATTTACTGTACAAGATGCCACTCTAATTTATAACACTTTATAACACTTTATTGACTCTACACTACACCTCTCAACTGTAGTGCACTCCACAACACTGTACTATACAACATGCCACTACACTATATAAAACATTACTCCACTGCATGCTGCACCACTCCACTCTAGTCTACTCAACTCTACTCTACTCTACCCTAAGGTACTCTACAACTCTGCACTCTGCTCCTCTCCACTCTACACTGCTCCAATCTACCCACTCCACTGTATCTCAGCACACGTCAGTCTACAATACTTCAATTTATGCCACTCGACCGTGCACTACTCCAATCTTACTTATAGTTAAGAAAACTTTACTTATTATTTCTAAACAAACTAAACATAAAGAACACAAACAGTACAAATTCTGAAGTTTTAGTTATGCCCTACCATAATAATGCACACACCACCTCTAAATGTATATAACTTTATTTATTCTTTATCTATAAACTAAACTTAAGCTGCACACAAAATTAGATTTCTAAACTTATACTTATACCTTTAATTGTTAATTTACATAAAACCCTCAGATTATTATAACTTACACAGCTCCATACACAATATATTTAACTCAGTAGCCCAACTACATTGACTATAACTAGCCGCTCTACCTCGTCACTCTACTGTGTACTGTGTTCTCACACAAGATAAAATTTGTGATGTAATAACTGTTCTTGTAAAAACTATTATTTTAGATGGTGTACAAGTGATATAATATAATAGGGTATAAGCAGTGCATAGAGGAGGTGCGAGTTATAGTTAATTTAGTCTGACTAGTGAGTTGGCAACACTTTGTAGAGAAATGCAAGAGTTATAGTAAGATTTGGGCGCAAAATATAATTTTAACTTACATCTATAACTAACATTTATAAGGTTTGTAGTTTAAGTTTGGATAGAGAATATACTATAACACATCTAAAATCCAAGTTTTTTCATTGAATATATATATTCCCCAGGGTTGAAATTGACCTGGGGAGGGGGCCCTGTGGCTACCCTCCCCTATTAACTATTGGCCGGGCCCCGGGATTACCGGGGCCAGGAGTTGGAGTGGGGAGCAGGTTTGTGTGCCCACCTCCACATTTACAATATGGCCTTGCCCCGGAAGATGGGTTCCCAAGGCTGCAATTGGCCCATGGAGAGGCTGCATACCCCCCTCCCCCACAAATCTAGTCAGGCCTGCTATGCACAGCAAAATGCTTTTTGTTGCCTGGGGTTGGCTGCATGTGACAGGTTGGCTGCAGGGCCTGACGGCAGTTGAATTGACTAATAGTACTTTTATATTACTTTACGTTAAAAAAAACTAGAATTTCACAGAAAAAAAAGAAAGCTACAAGGATGTTATAGTTTGTAAATACCATTAAATAAACTGAAAAAAACAAAGGTTACATGGAGTTTATAGATAGAAAATGAATTTTTGTTGAAAACCTTAGAAATTCACTTAAGAACTAAGGTTGCTGGGACGTTAAAGTTAGGTACGGATTTTGCATACACAAACCACAGAAATTCAGCAGTTGTGGTTATATTTATCTTAAGAGACAATAACTTGTGACCTAACTATAAATCGCCCCCTCACCATGTAGTGCGAATTACCCCACTTGTTACATCAGTCATGACATTTTCTATAACAACATTGATAATATCACTGCAACATTTGCTGTGAAATTATAGATGAAAAAACTATGCATGGCAGGGTGTGAGATATCATCACCTTAGGGCATGAGTTATAGTTACTTGAGATAGCTATAATTGCTGAGTTGCTATGGTTTTATGCTTGTAAGATCTGAACCTAACTATAACATCCATGTAACATTTTGGTTTTCAATGACTCAAATATGTGTGTGTGTGTGTGTGTGTGCGTGTGTGTGTGCGTGTGTATATATATCTATTTCTATCTATCTATCTATCTATCTATCTATATACACACACATATATATATATACACACATATATATGCATTTTATATATACATATATATATATATATATATATATATATATATATATATATATATATATATATATATATATATATATATATATTTTTTTTTTGAATAGGCATGTTGAATAACGATGAGTACCTCTTCTTGTACTGTGATGAACCAACCTTGCCAACTTTCTACCACTTGCCAAAGATTCATAAACACTACAAAAATCCCCCAGAAAGACCTATTGCGGCCTCCATAAACAGCCTCCTGGAGAATACAGCGATTTATGTAGACTCTTTTCTATCTCCTTTAGTGAGAAACCTGGTGTCGTATATACAAGACACACAGGATTTTCTCAGACATATAGAAGAGGTTAGATGGGAAGAAGATCTATTGCTTATAACCCTGGACATCACAAGCTTATACACCTGCATTAGTCATTCTGATGGTTTAAAAGCAATAAGATGGTTCTTGGGTCAAAAACATCTGAAATTTACCCAACACAATGAAATGCTGCTAGATATGGTCTCGTTTTGTCGCCATAACAACATCTTCATATTTGGAGGGCAACTGTACCTACAAAATCGGGGTACAGTGATGGGTACGTTCTTCGGCCCCAGCTACGCGAACAATGACCAATGGTTGGACAGGATCGTTGTCAGGAATTCCCGACCTCCGGTAAATCACTGCCTGCAATACATATCGATTCAGAACGAACCAAAAACTACATTTCCCATGGTTCCTAGCGCGGCGCGTCCGAATGACGATGCGCGACCAGGAACCAGGATATCCCAGCGTTCACAGTACACACATTGCCGATTATTCGTTCCTGGCGGTCTGACAGGAGGTTCGTGTTTCTTGTTCTTGGAGTTTGCTGGTCCGGGTGAGTTGCAGGAAGCTCACTCTGGAAGGATTTCTCTTACGCTGGATTAATAGGTGGGGCTTAGGAAGCGCCCGTCCCGGTTTGCTGATTCCCCGGGTTTCTTATACTCGGCACCGCATCGCCTGGTGTGGATTACACGGAGGGGCTTTGGGAGCGCCCACATCGCTGGTTACCAGATCCGGATACAGGTTTTTCCCACGGAGCTAGTGGGGTTCTTTTTTGATACTGTACTTGGAAAAGGTTGTTGGCATATTATCTCCAACTCGGCTGAGTTAGGAGGTTGGGTCGGACACTGAAGCTAAGTGTCTGCGTACTTAGGGGAGGAGTGGCACCGAGATTTCTCTGCAGAGACGTATCTGCCTGGGAGTTACGCCACTCTCCTCATTTCTTGCTTTTGGGCTGGGCAACATTTATGTTCATGACATTTCTTACTGGAAGACACCCTAATTGACTCCCGTGCTGGTTGAGATACTTTTAGGACGTTCTGAGTACCGGCTGGTAATATCTTACACTGTACAATCGGAGGGGAAAGATTATCATTTCTTTACTTAGTAACAGTCAAGGTTTATCCCCACTGGCATCCAGGTTCCCTTCCCGTTGTCATTGGGTAGGTTATGAATGTCCTGCTTTCATTTAATGCTTTTGATATCCTATAGGGGAGGGAAGGAAGGGGCATGTTCATGGTCTTCTTTATATCTTTAAGCAGGAACGCCTGGGGATTAAGAAAACGCTTGGTCTGTCACTCATTCTTCCTTATCACCTGTAGAACTCTTCAGGTGGGTGTCAACCATAACGCTTTGTAGCAGAAAGTTGTTGAGGCAGAAAGTGAAGTTTCCATTGATTCCCTGCTTTATATATTTTCAGGTGTCCATCTCCAGTTGCCCAGCTGTTCCCCTCCGGACTACCTTCTTTTTTCCCCCGCTTGATCTCCTTAATAGTCTGCGTTACACAAAGCCAGACTTGGGACGATCTAGAGGTGGGCCCCTATTTAGCATCAATCCAATCCTGAGGAGGTACGACGAAAGGCCTGACAGAATAATCGGCCCACGAGTTCTTCTCCTCCTGGTTGGGTTGATTTAGGATGGCCACCTTAGACGATGTCCTGGCTGCACTTGCCCTGGTGCAAACAGAACTAGCCACCTCTCGGCAAGAAACAGCAGCATTGCAGGCTCGGTTTGACGCCTCGCAGCGTAACCCTTTTGATGCAGGGGCCGCTGCCCCTCAACCTGCCTCAGCAGTAGTGGAAATGCCATCCCCTGTTCCGTTAGCCCCCCCAGAGCGGTTTTTGGGTGATAGAAAAAAGGTACAAGTGTTTATGACCCAGGTGTTGTTACACTTCACCTGTAAACCTAAGTGTTTCCTCACTAACCAAGCCAGAGTGTCTTTTTTAATTTCGTACTTGGGTGGGGAGGCAGCTCAGTGGGCGGTTCCCATAGTGAAGAGTAATGATGCCATTCTTTATGATTGGGACCTTTTTAGGACTGAGTTCGAAAAGACTTTTGATAGAAGAGCTGAAACCTTTTCAGCAGATAAAGAATTACTTGTGCTGAAACAGGGTTCTTCGGACTTGGTCACATACTTGAACCACTTTCGGAGATTAATAGCGGAAACCGATTGGCCTGAAGCAAAACAAATGGTCCTGTTCTACCAGGGACTCACAGAAAACCTTAAAGATGTCATCGCCCAAGTCGAACCCCAGCCTACGACTTGTGCTGCCTTCATTGATTTAGCTTTACGGCTGGATCATCGTCTACGGGAACGAAAAGGGGAACAAAGCAGAAAGGACAGACCTCTACTTTTGGGTGAGAAACCCGTCACGGGGGATCGATCGGAAGGGAAAACAGAACCTATGGAGATCGGAGTGGTGCGGGCATCCCTAACACAGAGTGAACGAGAACATCGCCGTAAATTTGGGCTTTGCCTCTATTGTGGGAAGAAAGGACACTTCTTACGGGAATGCCCTGTGAAACCTAAGGGAGGTCGTTATCGTTCATGACAGGTGGCAGGGTCTACAGTGGAAAAAGGGTCGGAAAACTCCAACGCTTGAGTTTATCAGAAGGGAGAAACTCGAGCGCTCATTCCATCCCTTCAGTCACAGGAGAAGAATTCGTAGAAAACCGCCTGTTCTTCTTGACTTTGGAGTTGTGGATAGACAACACCCCCAAGAACATTCGCGCAATGATAGACTCTGGTGCCACTGGCTGTTTTATGGATCTAACGGAAGCCCGGCGTTTGGGGGTAATCCCTGTTACCAAATCTGTTCCTGAGGCACTATTTGCGGTGGACGGACATGAACTGGAATCTGGCCCAATCAACCAACACACGCCAGAATATGAGATGTGGTATGGGAACTACCATACAGAAACCATCTCATTCAACCTTATTCATGCCCCTACATACGGGGTTATTTTGGGACTTCCATGGCTGAAAAAACATGAGCCCACCATCAGTTGGACGGATCAGTCATTGCAATTTCACTCCGCGTACTGTCAAGACCACTGCCTTAGCGAGAATTCGCGACCTTCCATGTCTTTAGCCACTATCCATCACATATCCATGGCTGCTGAGAAAGAAGTAACGTTGCCTCATTGCTATCAGAAGTATGAAGAAGTATTCAGTAAAGTAAAGGCGGAAGTTCTCCCTCCACATCGTGAATACGACTGCCGTATCGATTTGACACCGGGGGCTGTGGTTCCGTGTGGTAGGATCTACGCTTTGTCACAACCTGAAACTGCACACCTCAGGGAATACTTGGATGACCTTCTTAAATTGGGTTTCATTCGACCCTCCAGATCCCCAGCCGCTTCCCCGCTTTTTTTTATCCCGAAAGCAAACGGGGAACTTCGCTGCTGCATTGATTATAGGGCTTTAAATGCCATCACGATCAAAAACCAGTACCCGCTCCCCTTAATACCGGTGTTATTGGAGCAAGTGTGATCCGCCACTATATACACCAAATTGGATCTAAGAGGCACCTATCATTTGGTGAGAGTACGAAGTGGCGACGAGTGGAAGACCGCTTTTAAAACCCGGTACGGGCTTTTTGAGTACCTGGTGATGCCCTTTGGGCTGTGTAATGCCCCAGCCTCTTTTCAATTTTTTTTGAATGAGGTGTTGAGAGACTTTTTGGACATCTTCGTAGTCGTCTATATTGACGACATCTTGATTTACTCCAATGGGGAGAAGGAACATCAAAACCATGTATGTCAAGTCCTTCACGCCTTACAACAGAACCATCTATATTGTAAGCTAACCAAGTGTGAGTTCCATTTCACCACTGTTGAATTCCTTGGAGTTATGCTCACTCCTTCAGGACAAATCATGGCTGAAAGAAAAGTACGGGCAATCGTGGAGTGGCCAAGACCTCACAACATCAAAGATATTCAACGACTCCTTGGTTTTGCGAACTTCTATAGGAGGTTCATTGCTCATTTCTCCGACATGGTTACCCCGCTTACAAAGCTCACTAGGAAGAACACTCCTTTTGTGTGGGGCTCGACGGAACAGACA
Source organism: Lissotriton vulgaris (assembly GCF_964263255.1). Lineage (NCBI taxonomy): Eukaryota > Metazoa > Chordata > Amphibia > Caudata > Salamandridae > Lissotriton > Lissotriton vulgaris. Next base: position 350,737,153 of record NC_141697.1, on the reverse strand, counting down.
GCTTTCGAACAACTGAAAAGTGCTTTCACGACGGCTCCTGTGCTCACCCATGCCGATCCAAAACTCCCGTTTGTAGTTGAAGCAGACGCTTCCGAACTAGCTATAGGGGCCGTGCTCTCCCAGAGAAATGAGAGTACGGGTCATCTCCATCCCATCGCTTTCATGTCCCGTAAACTGAACACTGCAGAGCGTAATTACACCATTGCAGAAAAAGAATTACTTGCAATCAAAGACGCCTTCGCTGAATGGAGGCATTGGCTGATGGGAGCCTCCCAGCAAATCACGGTGTTTACGGACCGCAGAAATTTACAGTTTATGCGAGCTGCTCGTCATCTTACTCCTCGACAGTTACGCTGGATGCTGTTCTTCGCCGAATACCACTTCATGGTAACCTTTCGTCCTGGTTGTGACAACCGGAAGGCCGATGCTCTCTCGCGTCAAGAAAACAACCCAGCCATGGAAGTCCTACCAGAGAAAAGCATCATTGATCCCAGGAAGGTAGTAGGAGTGTTACACACCGAGGAGTTCCTTCACAAAGTAAAAAAGGGGATGCAAACCTTTATCTGGAAGACATGGATCCGCCTACATCCTGAATGGAAAATCCGACAGGGATTGCCAAGAAGGGGCTCACAATTGCTCCTGCCCACATTAGCATTAAGACAACAGGCTTTTCATTGGTGTCATAATGTGCCATGTGCAGGTCACACAGGAGGGAAGAAAACCTTGGAGAAAATGCTACGCACGTATTGGTGGCCTACCATCCGTCCTGATGTCTTTGCATGGGTGCAGCGGTGTGACATTTGTTCGCAGGCCAAGAGTGACCATCGTCCAACGCAAGGACTTCTGCAGAGCATGCCCACTCCTGTGAGTCCCTGGGAGAGCTTTTCTGTGGACTTTGTGGTGGGTCTCCCTAAAGATCAAGGGATGACAGCCATTTTGGTAGTAGTAGACTATTTGACCAAGCTAGGTCATTTCATTGCATGTAAAGGGGTCCCTACTGCCAGCCAACTTGCTCATCTATTGCTCCTTCATGTGGTCAGGTTACATGGATTACCAAAGGTAATCGTTTCAGATAGGGGGGCCCAGTTCACCGCAAAGTTTTGGAAAGTCTGGTGTAACAGGTTAGGCATAACATCCTCCTTATCCACAAGCTTTCATCCCCAGACAGACGGTCAGACCGAAAGGTTAAATCAAACGCTCGAGCAATACTTGAGATGTTTTGTTGACACTACTACTGAGGCATGGGTTGACTGGTTGTGGACTGCTGAGGTTTCATATAATGATGCTGCGCACTCTTCTACTTCCTACACCCCGTTTTTCTGCACTTATGGGTTTCACCCTCGGTTCGCCCCGTTGAGTGTCCCGTCCTCCGAAGTCCAAATCCCTCAGTTGCAGACAAGGCTGGTTCAATTGCGGAAAACCGTACTACTAGCAAGGAGAAATCTCGAGAAGGCCAAATTGAAATACAAAGCACAGGCTGATAAACACCGTAGGCCCTGTCCTCTGTACAACAAGGGAGATTGGGTGTGGTTGTCCACTAGGAATATCCGCTTTCGCAAGTATAGTGTTTTCAACCCTAGGTTTATTGGCCCTTACCAGGTGCTTCGTCACATCAACCCTGTGGCTGTGAAATTGTGCCTTCCCGGAAATTTCAAAATTCACCCGGTATTCCATGTGTCGCTGCTTAAACCCGCGAAGGGTCCTCGTTCAAAGCCCCCTGAACCGGTGAGGGTGCAGCAGGATGTTGAGTACGAGGTGAAGGGTATCATGGACTCTCGCAAGGTGAGGGGTCAGCTCCAATACTTGGTGGCCTGGAAAGGGTATGGGCCTGAGGAGAACTCTTGGGAACCTGCGGGTGCTGTACACGCCCCTAGATTGGTGAAGAGATTCCATCTGTCTCATCCGGGTAAACCTGGAGGCAGTCAGTGAATCTTGTAGGGGGGGTGTTCTGTCAGGAATTCCCGACCTCCGGTAAATCACTGCCTGCAATACATATCGATTCAGAACGAACCAAAAACTACATTTCCCATGGTTCCTAGCGCGGCGCGTCCGAATGACGATGCGGGACCAGGAACCAGGATATCCCAGCGTTCACAGTACACACATTGCCGATTATTCGTTCCTGGCGGTCTGACAGGAAGTTCGTGTTTCTTGTTCTTGGAGTTCGCTGGTCCGGGTGAGTTGCAGGAAGCTCACTCTGGAAGGATTTCTCTTACGCTGGATTAATAGGTGGGGCTTAGGAAGCGCCCGTCCCGGTTTGCTGATTCCCCGGGTTTCTTATACTCGGCACCGCATCGCCTGGTGTGGATTACACGGAGGGGCTTTGGAAGCGCCCACATCGCTGGTTACCAGATCCGGATACAGGTTTTTCCCACGGAGCTAGTGGGGTTCTTTTTTGATACTGTACTTGGAAAAGGTTGTTGGCATATTATCTCCAACTCGGCTGAGTTAGGAGGTTGGGTCGGACACTGAAGCTAAGTGTCTGCGTACTTAGGGGAGGAGTGGCACCGAGATTTCTCTGCAGAGACGTATCTGCCTGGGAGTTACGCCACTCTCCTCATTTCTTGCTTTTGGGCTGGGCAACATTTATGTTCATGACATTTCTTACTGGAAGACACCCTAATTGACTCCCGTGCTGGTTGAGATACTTTTAGGACGTTCTGAGTACCGGCTGGTAATATCTTACACTGTACAATCGGAGGGGAAAGATTATCATTTCTTTACTTAGTAACAGTCAAGGTTTATCCCCACTGGCATCCAGGTTCCCTTCCCGTTGTCATTGGGTAGGTTATGAATGTCCTGCTTTCATTTAATGCTTTTGATATCTTATAGGGGAGGGAAGGAAGGGGCATGTTCATGGTCTTCTTTATATCTTTAAGCAGGAACGCCTGGGGATTAAGAAAACGCTTGGTCTGTCACTCATTCTTCCTTATCACCTGTAGAACTCTTCAGGTGGGTGTCAACCATAACGCTTTGTAGCAGAAAGTTGTTGAGGCAGAAAGTGAAGTTTCCATTGATTCCCTGCTTTATATATTTTCAGGTGTCCATCTCCAGTTGCCCAGCTGTTCCCCTCCGGACTACCTTCTTTTTTCCCCCGCTTGATCTCCTTAATAGTCTGCGTTACACAAAGCCAGACTTGGGACGATCTAGAGGTGGGCCCCTATTTAGCATCAATCCAATCCTGAGGAGGTACGACGAAAGGCCTGACAATCGTACTTTGCTCGCGATATATTGACGATCTTTTTATTATATGGAGAGGCGATCAACCCTCGGCAGAGGAATATATCGCATCTCTAAATAATAATTAAACCTGATATTTACAGGGAACATCAGCAATAGTACGGTCAACTATCTGGATCTACAAGTCTATATTGAAAACAGTACCTTACTAACCCGTCTTTTCAGAAAACCGACTGCGGGTAATGCAGTCTTGCGTGTAGGTAGTCATCATCCAATTAGCTTGATCAAAAGTATACCCTAAGGGGAACTGTTGTGCTAAAAGCGCAACTGCACCACCGAGGGAAGCTATACAATCGCCAAAGATGATGCACTAGCAAGCTTCAAAGACAGAGGGTATAGGAAAGGATATTTAAAAACTGCTGAATTAAAGTTGCAGAACATTGAGAGGAAAACATTACTGTCCTCCAAAAATAAAAACAAAACAACGAAAACTGATGAAAGCATTGTACGAATGATTACTATGTACAACGATAAATATGCCCAAATAATTCAAATTTTCAAAAAGAACTGGCATATCCTCCAAACCAATAACATACTGAAAGACCATATTCCAGAACGCCCTCCCATCACATACAAAAGATGTCCTTCAATCGGAGACCATTTAATACATAGCCACTTTACTAAACCCAACACAACACAGAATAAACTTGGGATAAATGGCTTCTTTCCATGCCAGAAATGTAAAGCCTGTAAATTTAGTAAAAAAGTTACCACTTTTGAAGGTAGGCCAGGGCACCCTAGGCCAATAAGAACAATCAAACAGTTTTACAACTGCAATTCAGAATACACCATAGATCGTCTCATCTGTCCATGTAAAAAAAAAAAAAAAAAGATGTATTGGCAGCACAAAGAACCCCACCAAAAAACGAATATTAGAACACATGCGGGCCATTTCAAACAAAGACCCAACCTACCCCGTCGCAAGACATTTTGAATTATATCATCAAAGTAACAGAGATCTGTTACAGTATTACTGTATCGACGGGGTAGATAAGCATGAAAGCGGTGGAGACAGGTTGTAAAAACTTAGAGCCAAAGAGTCCCGTTACATCATAGAGCTGCAAAGTATGAGTCCGGACTCAACAATGACGAGGAACTTTGGACTCACCTTGAGTAAAAAGTGGTATGGCTATACCAAGAGGAAAGACACCAGCTTCATTGTATAAATATATATATATATATTACTCCCTGAATTCCTTTACGATAAAAACTACTGCTTAAAATGAAATAAATGAAAAAGAGACCTCTAATAGCAGCTAGTTTCTTCTACACATAGATGAAATAAAAGCCCATCCAGGGCTCAATTCTGTAACCACAGCAGGTTCTGTGACAGGGAAATTGGTCTTTATCTACGAATTGTGTGTAGATATTTTCCAGGTTTCTTTCTGTCCCTGTAGTGATTAAGATTATAACAGGTGGCATATATTGAAAACAATGATTTTTTTGCACACAAAAATATGCCTGTTTATGAAATTATTTTCTGTTCCTTAATTTTGGTTTAAATTTATGTTTTGGTTTTGCACTTGCACTTTAAAAATGAATTTAATATGTTGTTTGCATTATATTTACTCACCATAAGATGGCCGCCTTACAATTTACATCATTGGGGTTGGTGGAATGTCCATCTTCTGTTTTCATGGCTCTGACGACATATGGAGGGTTTAAATTAGTTGTGTTACACAATTGTAGTCGACATTGAAAAAGCCACGAGGCGAAACACGTCTGTCAATAGGGGGGAGAAGGATGAGCACCGAATAAAGCATCTTGAAGCTTTAAATCAACTCCGTGTGTGCCTTTTGTTTTTTGCAGGCTGAAGAAGCGCCTGCTGTGTAAAGTATATATATATATATATATATATATACGTCAGCAAAATAAATGAAGATCCTAGTAAAGTATGCAGCTAGTGACCATATAAAATTGCAGGCAGAAATAGATAAATTGGAGGAGGAAATCACTGCGTTGGGAATGAATGAGCAAATAAAAAAGTTGCGTGAAGATATGTTGGTAAGCTTGAGAAAAGAGGAGGAAGTGATCAAGAAAAGAAACACTTTCAAGAATGAAAGAGATCGCTTGGATTACCTCAACGGCCACATTTTCACTTTTGCCGGCGCTATGATGGAGTTAAGGCACGGGCCAAAAACTCGCAGAACAAAAACATCGTTGGTGCACGAGAAATATCGGTATCGGGTTCCGACCTCAGCTCCAATGCCGAAAGTGAGCCAGAAGGCGAAAGAAGCAATGACCCATCTTTGGGGTTTACCAAACTCTCCATGGCAGAAGAGGTAGACTGCCTCTGCCTAGATCGGAGGGACACGTTGCGTTCCCGAACATTGCCTGCCAAACAAACACAAGGCGCAACTACAAGCGGGGCCAACGCCGCAAAAGGAGCAGCAGGCGTAAGAGGCAAAGCCAAGGGACCCCCAAGAGTGAGATGGAACCAATGTCAAAATCAGAATACACCGCAAGTGACAACACCAACTCAGTGATTAATTTAACCAAAGTAGCATTAACGCAACAGGAGGAAGCAGAGCTAGCATTGGGCTTGTCTTTCTGTTCGCCATGCGATTTCAATTATGCTGATGCACGTATGGACACATTCAGGTGTTTGCGAAGATTAAAACTCAGCAAATTTCACAGTCTTCAGTCAAAAAGAAAACGAACTGTTGAGGCTAGGAGCCCTTCCCTATTGACGGTGGGGGACCAGGGCACTCTGGATGAAATCTGGTCCCTCCAAAAAGAAACTGATGGAAGTCAAGGACCTGAAGCAAATGCAGGTTGGGGAAGTGCAAATGCATGTCAAACTCCTTTTAAACCTAAGTCCACTTTTCAGCCCATAATGCTACATGATAATATAGATGTCTATCATGATTTAGTGGTTAAAGATCTGAAAAAGTTATACGCAGCCACCAATAGCAAGTGCCAAAGAATGAGCAAGCAAAACTGGGGCTATGTACAATTGATGAAAAAGTTGGACTCGGACAATAATATCTTGGTGCGACAAGCAGACAAGGGCGGTAATGTGGTGCTTTGGCCCCATAACTTTTATCTGGCGGAGGCGGAAGCACAACTTGGAGATACTTCGTGTTACAGAAAAAGTAACTTGCCCACTTTGAAAACAGCTTGGGGGATCAAAATGCCAAACTCCAGGCTTGGAGGAGTGGGGGGGTCATTACTGAGGATGAATTTCGGTTCCTAAAAAAAGAGCATCCGGTAGTACCCTCCTTTTATTCGATCCCGAAGATCCACAAAAACTGTGAAAATCCACCAGGTCGCCCTATAATCTCGGCCATTGACAGTTCACTAGAAAATGTTTACAAATACATCGATTACTTTCTGCAAGACTGGGTAAAAGCACTGAGTTCCTATGTGCAAGACACTACGGACTTCATTCGGAAAATTGAGAATTTGCAGTGGGGTCCGGATTTATTACTTATGACCCTAGATGTGTCATCCCCATATACCTCAATTGGACATCGGGATGGACTTAAGGCAATTGAACATTTCCTGGATAAACGTCCCATACACTGCGGGGTGCACAATAAGATGTTGTTAGCCATGATGAAAATGTGCTTAGAGCATATGGGGAGATGCTGCGCATCTGGCGGATTTGTAGCAGTGATGAGAGTGTAGGATTGCTCAGGAAGCCAGTAAGAGCAGATTCCTAGCAAGGGGGTATTTCAGCAACATCATTGAGGCTGGTTTGAGAAGGACGCAGCTAATGTCCCGTGAATTAGCACTAACACCTAAAGGACAGGATGCCCATACAACCCCCTTGGGGGGTGGGATTAAACCATGCATGATTATGTCATATAGTAGACCACACTGGGCCATCAGAAAAATATTCTATCGTAACTGGAATCTCATACAAAGAGATCCAACGATTGGTCATAGGGTGTCAGACAAACCTCTACTCACATTCAGGAAATCCATTTCTATGACCAAATCATTGGTCACGAACACCTTTGAACCCCAAATATCCAACACATGGAAGGCTCTTGGCAGAGGGTTTAAAAAGTGTACCCAATGCAAGGCATGCAGGCATGTGATTAACAAGACCAAGTATATTAGCCCTTTTTCACAAGAACCTCGTGAAATTACCAAGCGCCTGACCTGTAAGACGGACTATGCGGTCTATGTGCTGGAGTGCACTTGTGGGCTCAGGTATGTGGGGAGCACCCGTTTACCGGCCCACAAACATGTACTCCAGCACATTAGGGCAATTAACAACAAGGACCAAGCCTACCCAGTGGCAAGGCATTTCGAAACCGAGCATAGTTCAAATCCGTCGTATCTATCAAATTTTGTTATCGATTCTGTATGGCCTATGAAAAGAGGTGGGGATCGAGATGCGAGGCTTCGACTTCTCGAAACCCGGTACATTCTAGAATTAGATAGCAAGCAGCCTAACGGGTTGAATGCAACAGAGGACTTACATACATGCCTTTAGCCTGACAACATTGATAAGAGTAAATCTACTGCCACGTCAGACAACAATTTTTTGCTGTAGATGTTGCAGTAGTTGACATTAACAAGGGTTCAACAGACCAATAGTGATCAGCATATGGGACGGTTGATCTAGGGTTCATAAGTATAATATGTTTCAATGATAGCTTGTACTGTATCTAAATGTCATAGTGGAAACAGCATTTTTAGAATTTCTCAGACTATAAAGGGGTTCGCACCTCTACTTTATATGGTTTATACTTAATGAGCTATTTTAAGAGGGTTATACCAAGAGTGTTCTTGGGGAAACTAGTATTGGCTCTATATATTTTTGCACTAGCACTAGCATTGTTTTCTTATTATTTCATATGCACATTTTTATTGACCTCTTATATGCCGGTATTTTTCTAGGGTAATGCACATCCATTAGGAATTTAACCTTTACAAATAGAAAGCATATGCCCACTGGGGCTTTATTCGATGGACAGATGTTGAGTACACAGTTGAAGTGCTGAATATCATGAAAATGTCTCAAGTGATATTTTGATTAACAATATCCTACTTGGTTGTATTTATACATGAATTTAAAATGAATTTTAAAATATTTAAATATTTATACATTTTACAAATTGTTCAAATGTGTAATTGCCAAAAAAGTCCGATGTACAACATGATTTGATAGTATTTCTTCTATATTGTTTGTTGTACTGTGTAATTGCCCGTGCACTAGCACTTTAAATACCGGCACCAGCTCTAAACAACTTGCCATGTGATCAAGCTTTGTGGAAAGCGAAACGCGTAATGGCGGCTGGCGTGCTGGATGAAATAAAGCACCTTGACTAAGCACGAAATCACGGGTCTGCTCCTTCGTCATTTGGGACTGGGTTGGGGCGGCTGCCTCGAGTCGATTGGCGAAATTACTTTTATATATATATATATATATATATATATATATATATATATATATATATATATATATATATATATATATATATATATAGAGAGAGAGAGAGAGAGAGACAGACAGACAGAGAGAGACAGAGAGACAGAGAGAGAGAGAGAGAGAGAGAGAGAGAGAGAGAGAGATATTAGATTAGATTTATCATGCAATTAATCAAAATCATTAGAATGACTTGGCAGCCATCTCTCTGAAATACAAGTAAACACAGCCTCCACCTGAAAAGGTAGCAATGTGTCATCATCCCTCGATAAATTGACCTGCAAACGAACATTAATACTTTAAAAATAATCTCTAACATTTCTGCAAAATAAATATGAACACACTGGCCTTATCAGTGATTTGTGTTGAGACTCCGCAGATGAGCTACAGTTTAATATCAACAATTTAGGCAGGAGAGAAGGCTTTTACCACAGCCACCCACGGGGGGTTTACTTGAGATGTAGGTTTTACAGTGCTACTATGGAGCTAGGTGCTTGAAGAATGAGGATGTTATCAGATGGATTCTCCATTAGTTTGGAATGGCTTTATTAGATGCATCAAGGTCTATGTGACTGGTGAGTGGTGGACCAATTTGCAGGCAGCCTTCCTGTGGGTCTTCATTGAATTGCTTCAAATTAAAGAATGACTTGATGTACACCTTAATGTGCCTTGCGCAATGTTATAAAGTGCTATTCAAGCCTAAGTATGAACTACTGGCCAGATTGGAAAAATAGCCAGGCTAATGGTGCAAATTGTTAATTGCTTCTAGAACATTGGGTATTCCGGTAATTCCCAGATAAGTTTTGTCTGTCAATCAACAAGGGTTGGCTAAATTAAGCACAGGGAATGCTCACAGAAGGTGATCAACTAATACCCTATGGGGTTAGATATGTTATAAAGCTTCATATTGAGATGCTCAATGCTCACTGCTGTCATGACAGCCGGCTAAAACTTTGCACAGATCAGATTATTAAGGTGTTTCATGTTATAAAGCTCCCTATGGTACAAGTTGACATGCTTTATTAGCTGTGATGACTGCCCTCCTTAAACTCTTGGCCCGGATTTAAAGGGAAAGCTAGATTGCTGAGTTGCTATACAGTATGCTTCTCTCATTACATTTCTCCATGTCATTGAAAGACGGGCTGCACTAGTGGTAAGTGGGACTCCTGAACCTGTGAGCTTCTTAGCCATTTGGAGTGCTGTGAGCATCATATTTGTAAATGTCAGTAAGTGGGCTGACAGCTGGGTGGATTCCACCATTAAATTACATTGCATGGATTTATTACAGGTCAGCAAATTTAGGGAGCTGGGGATAGGATGTAACCAATACTTTTAGTATGGCAATAGTGATTTACAAATGCATATTATGTGTATGTGGAACTTGACTCCCAAGGGGGCCCCTTTTTACATCTCTCTGCAATGCAGCCTTGTGGCGCTTACTGGAGGTACCTGGTGGGCTAGTTGGACCTCAGGGACCCTCAGGATTCAAAGGGACTTAATCCCCCAACTTAAAATGAGCCATGGGCATGTTTGCACAGTGGTGAAGGTAGGGGGCGGGGCCTGAGGTGATATGTGTGCAAACACGCCCTGTGGCACGTTTTAAGTTGGGGGATTAACTCCCCTTGAATACTGAAGGTCCCTGGGGGCCAACTAGCCCACCAGATACCTCCAGTAGGCGCCACTGTGCTGTGTTGCAGAGTGTTGTAAAAAGGCGCATGTCCTCTGAATACTTTTCTGCAACTCAGCCTCCTGGCGCATACTGGAGGTACCTGGTGGACTAGTTGGCCCAGGGGATCTCAGTATTGAAGAGGAATTCATTCCCCAACTTAAAACGGAGCCTGACGTGATGTGTGCAAGTTGGGGAAAAAATTCTACATCAAACCTGAGGGACCATGGGAGCAAAGTAGCCCACAAGGTGCTTCCAGGAAGCGCCACTGCGCTGAGTTGCAGAGAGGTGGTGCAGGCCATGCCCCTTTTTACATCTCTCTGCTACGCAGCTCACTGGCGCTTACTGGATGTACTATGAATTCCGATTTACTCACCTGTCATCAGGAGAGACCTCAGTGCTGCATCTTTGAGCCTAGTACTAATCATGATAATTAATAATAACCATACTTACCAGTAGCTTGAATTTCCTTCCATAGACTAACATTGACTGGTTTCACTTGGGAATTCTTCTAAGTGTAAAGTTTTGGAACTTTAAAATATTCACCTAAAATCATCCAAACAATGAATTCCAATTTACTCACCTGTTATCAGGAGAGAAGCCAGTGCTGCATGTTTTAGCCCAGCACTGACCCTGAAAAGTAATTGTAACCATACTTACCAGTAACTTGTATTTTCTTCCATAGGAATCCATTGTCTGGTTTTCACCAGAAAAGTTTCTAAGTGTCTATTTTCACAAACTAAAAATATTATTTAAAAATCGCCTGTATGACTTAAACACATTCTTTCAACTGTTTACAGTTGATGAACCAGTGCTGGATCCAGGATCCACCACTGAGTAAGAAAAGGTAACGATAACACTGCTTACCTGCTAAGTGAATATCCTTCTATAGGGTAACATTGACTAGTTTCAATTGGAAGTTCGTCTAAGTGTGGAGTTTTGGAACTTTGAAATAGTTCTGTAAAATCAGTAGAACTACGAATTCCGATTTACTCACCTGTTATCAGGAGAGACCTCAGTGCTGCATCTTTGAGCCCAGTACTATTCATGAAAAGTTATTCTAATCATACTTACCAGTAACTTGAAGTTCCTTTAATAGGCTAACATTGACTGGTTTCACTTGGAAATTCTTCTTAGGGTAGAGTTTTGGAACTATAAAATATTCCCCTAAAATCAGCTGAACAACGAATTCCGATTTACTCACCTGTTACCAGGAGAGAACCCAGTGCTGCATCTTTTAGCCAAGCACTGATCCTGAAAAGTAATTCTAAGCATTCTTACCAGTAACTTGTATTTCCTTCCATAGGAATCCATTGTCTAGTTTTCACCAGAAAAATTTCTGTGTCTATTTTTACAAACTAAACATTTTCCTAAAAAATTGTCTGTATGACTTAAATGAATTCTTTCAACTGTTTATAGGAGATGCCCCAGTGCTGGATCCAAGATCCACCACGGAGTAAGAAAAAGTAACGATAGCACTACTCACCTGCTAAGTGAATTTCCTGCCAAAGGATAACATTGGTGATTCTATGTGAAACTTTTAAAATACAATAATATTCTTAAAAAATCACTACTGTAACCAAAACGCTTTTACTCAACTGTTTACAGGAGATGTCCAAGGACGGAATCTACGATCTAGTCCTATGGTTGGAAAAGTAATCCATTAAGTAACTAATTGCATTTAACTAGAAATTCGCATTGAGGTCAATGTTGCATTGTGTTTGAAATTGTGTTGCCTATTGCAACAACTGTAACTACTGTACTTAAAAGTCTATTGCCTATTTACAAAGTAATTAAACTAAAGTAATTCATCCTGATAAAGTATATTTTGTAATGTAATGTATAATGTAATTATAATGTAATTAAAAAAATTAAATATCTAAAAATAAATAGTTAAAAAAATGTAGTAAATCAGTATCAAAAAAATAAATATAGCAATTATTACATTTAAAAATTGTCAAGATGGGGGCTACATGAGCTGCGTGGATGTTGCTCCTCGACTGCTCCGTTTGCTGAATGTTCGGTTTGGAGCTAGCATCCTGCTAACCTCGTCCCTTTGTGTCCTCTAAGGATCGTACCTACCTCTACCTGGTCCACGGAGCCCCAGCGGATTCTCCTGCATGGACTTTGCAGGATTTGGCACCGCTCAAAGGAACTCCGCCTCCGAGTTCTGCGAAGCCAAGCGTGTCAGCCGCTGGGGTTGCGGTGTACGTGGAGCATCCTTAAGCCACGGGGGAAGCTCAAGAGCAGGAGAGAGATGCCGCCTCGCAGAGCGGCCCCTAAAGACGGGGCGTTGAACCCAAAAGTGAACACTGCAGCTAGAAAGCAAATGATGGCGAACGACTATGAAATGGCCCCCACCTCCCTGCATAAAGTAACTAATTGCATTTAACTAGAAATTCACATTGAGGTCAATGTTGCATTGTGTTTGAAATTGTGTTGCCCATTGCAACAACTGCAACTACTGTACTTAAAAGTCTATTGCCTATTTTCAAAGTATTTAAACTAAAGTAATTCATTCTGATAAAGTATATTTTGTAATGTAATGTATAATGCAATTAAAAAAATTAAATATCTCAAAATAAATAGTTTAAAAAATGTGGTAAATCAGTATCAAAAAAATAAATATAACAATTAATACACTTAAAAATTGTCATTTACAAAACCTTCGAAATTCACTGAAAAAACCATAGGTTTCAGGCCTATTATGATTAGGAATTAGCATTTAAAAAACCTTTGAAATTCACTGAATAATGAAAAATAGGTTTCAGGCCTGATATAGTTAGGAATTAGCATTTAGAAAACCTTAGAAATTCACTGACATGACATAGTCAGTGATGTCACTGACCATGTCATGAATGATGCAATATGTGACATCATCAGCAGTGGATTGCGGGCGCGAGATTTAGTGAGTACAACTAAGTATATCGAAAGAATTTCAATGGTTTTGCACGAGTGAAATGTCCAGCTAACTGTAACACCCCTAAAACCTATGATTTTTTCAGTGAAAAAATATATATATATAAAAAAAGACTTTGAAACAGGTACCTATGGGCCTCTAAATTCATCTCCTTACCTTTGCTGGCAAAATACTTTTCAATTTCTCAAATATAACTATGTAACCCTTAAGGTATTCCACATAAACCTTGTTTACTTTAAACATTTTTTATTTAATCTTGCATTCCATAGGTGTATTTGCTTTTTCGAGATGTGCGTCTGTAGCTTTTTTATGCAACATATGACTACTGCATAATAAGACTTTGAGATGAGATTTCCTCCACTTGTTAGTGATTTCAGGTTGTGGGTGGGCGTTTAAAATGGCAGACAATTTAAAGCTCCTACGTCAAGTCTGAAGGCCGAGCAAGTTCCTTACAGTGCCTGTCAGTGGATCATTAAGGTGTGCAGGCTGCATGCACTGTCAATCCGTGGCCTCTCTGTAGGAAACACAGAGCGATGTTCAGATATTTGCCAACTGTAACAGTGGTAAATATTTATGAACTCAGGAGGAGGTACACAACTATCAAAATATGCCAGATTCAAAGGAAACAAAAAAGCATGTCTTACATGTAGGTGGATAGGTTGCGTTGTTGGTTTGGAAATGGTTAAGTGAAGGAGATAAAAGAAGTGCAGAAGGAGAAAGTGAAAAGATTGTGCTGAAGACAAAAGAGATGAAGTGTGAGAAATGCAGATGGAGGATTTCAGAAAGATGAAGGTAGAAGAAGGGCCAAAGTGTCCAACAGAATGAGAGGCTTCAGAAGAAAGTGGCATGAAGGGGAGAACGGGAGTGACTGAGACACTCTGAAGATGACTATCCCTTTCACAGAACTTAGGGCCCCACCCTCCATTGTAACGGAAAACGGGACAGACCGCCAGAGGTGCAGCGGTCCCACAGGGCCAATTAGGATGCGACCACAACCCTGGCGGTCACATCCTACATCTTTTACATTGTGGCGGGCGGTGCTGTAAGCAGCATCTGCTGCGATGTAAAAGTTGCGTGTTGTGCATTGACATGCACAATGTGACAGGCACCGCGTGGTGCCTGCCACCTTGTGCATGCCAATGAAGGGGGGTACCCCCCAAGTGCACCCCCACCCCCCAACACCCCAGGGGCCCGCAACGGGAGCCCAAAGCCAAAATCAGCAGACATCATAATATGCACCACCACTATATTATGGCCCAGGACCGCACGGCAGGTAATCGTAATGATTGCCTGCCTGGGGAAAAGCGGTGACGGTCTTTCCGTCCGCTGCTGTACCTCCCGCCATTGTAATATGGTGAGAGTAAATGGCTGGCAGGCGGGGAAGCATGTCGATCCGCCCGACATCATATTGACCCCCTTGGTAATGTTTGGCAGTCTCATATTTTCAGAATTTTCACTTTTTTAATTAAAATTATTCACAACAAAATCTTTCTTGTTGTTCAGTTACCTGTTCCTGCTAACAAGCACTGGCACATCTTATAGGGCTGCTTTGTTTTAGATATATGTTAGCTGTTGAATAAATGATATAGTTACAGTAACAGGAAACTCACAGAACAATACCGAAATAGTGGTCAGATGACACGCTGTGTGGAGCACAAGAGCTTCGTTTAGATGTTTTAAGTCCTTAATAACATAGCCCAGGTCTCATTGAAAGGATTCCTAGTTACCTATTCTTGGTCACGCCCCTTTTTGAAACACCTCCCCATACCTTTTTCATCCTATTTAAATCACTGCTCCCATAGACATTTACATTTTAGGGTAGTTTCAGGAGACAGACAAACAATGTAGGCCATATTCTTCCCAGAGAGCCAGTTAATTCTGAAGGATGTCGTTCCAGATGGTTCAACCTCATCTTTTCTGAACGTTCTTCAGCCTCTCCGGTTAGAGAAGGGGCACCCTGTCTGGGTCCCATCTCTTTCAGGATTATGTTCCGGGCTAGAAGTGGCTGGTGTGGACCAAGGAGGCCACTAGCGTTTGCTAGAACTATTGCAATAATACAGGCACGCTATCACCAAGGTTCGCACAAGCTCTGTTTGGTCTACCATGTACAAGAATGAGACGACTCCTGGAAAAATTAACAATTTTCATATTGATACCTTTGTTCGCTGAATTCATTTAGGGTGTTAATGGGAAGCTGGTTTTCAAGATCCCTTCTGAATTCCTAACTTTCTGTGAGAAAGCATTTGCAACTGCAGGACGCATTATAGGAGGCTGGCTAAATGGCTGCAGCATTACAGCAGAGGCTAAATTCTTTTATCCGGTGACATGTTTTGATCAGACATCGAGTGATGTTTTTTCACGCTATGGGAAGTTCTGCGTCAGCATGCGCATCTGGACACAATCTTTCTAATCCTTTAGCACGCGCGCTAGCAGGAATACGTCACCATCCGTTACACCACACTGGGGCGAGAGATTAGTTTTAACTGCCACGCAACTGTAAAGGGCGCGCGCTTGTCTTTGCTCCACAGTTTACGAGACGCTGACAGCACGTTACGACGTTAAAAATTAGAGCTTTTCGGGTGTGCTGCACCTATGGTTGAGCCAGTGGCGTCACTGGGGTTGGTGTCACCCGGTGCGGGTAACTCATGGTGTCACCCCCTCACGACTTACCGCATGGACTACCTCTGTCGGAAATGTACGGTGCTAGGTACTGTCTTACTCCCTCTAGCTCCCTCTTTCTGTATAGCTCCCTCTCTCTGTCTTACTCCCTCTAGCTCCCTCTCTCTCTGTCTTACTCCCTCTAGCTCCCTCCCTCTCTGCCTTACGCCCTCTAGCTCCCTCTCTCTCTGTCTTACTCCCTCTAGCTCCCTCTCTCTGTCTTGCTCCCTCTAGCTCCCTCTCTCCCTCTCTTACTCCTTCTAGCTCCCTCTCTCTGTCTTACTCCCTCTTGCTCCCTCCCTCTCTGTCTTACTCCCTCTAGCTCCCTCTCTCTGTCTTACTCTCTCTAGCTCCCACTCTCTCTCTTACTCCCTCTAGCTCCCGCTCTCTCTCTTACTCCCTGTAGCTCCCTCTCTCTCTCTTACTCCCTCTAGCTCCCTCTCTCTCTGTCTTGCTCCCTCTAGCTCCCTCTCTCTGCCTTACTCCCTCTAGCTTCCTCTCTCTCTGTCTTACTCCCTCTAGCCCCCTCTTTCTTACTCCCTCTAGCTCCCTCTCTCTCTCTCTTACTCCCTCTAGCCCCCCTCTCTCTGTCTTGCTCCCTATAGCTCCCTCTCTCTCTGTCTTATTCCCTCTAGCTCACTCTCTCTTACTCCCTCTAGCTCCCTCTCTGTCTTGCTCCCTCTAGCTCCCTCTCTATCTGTCTTGCTCCGCCTAGCTCCCTCTCTCTCTGTCTTACTCCCTCTAGCTCCCTCTCTCTCCGGTTTGGTCCCTCTAGCTCCCTCTCTCTGTCTTGCTCCCTCTAGCTCCCTCTCTCTCTCTTACTCCCTCTAGCTCCCTCTCTCTCTGTCTTGCTAGCTCTAGCTCCCTGTAGGTCCCTCTCTCTCTATCTTACTCCCTCTAGCTCCCTCTCTCTGTCTAGCTCCCTCTCTCGCTGTCTTATTCTCTCTAGCTCCCTCTCTCTCTGTCTCACTCCCTCTAGCTCCCTCTCTCTGTCTAGCTCCCTCTAGCTCCCTCTCTCTTGCTCCCTCTAGCTCCCTCTGTCTCCCTCTCTCTCGGTCTTACTCCCTCTAGCTCTCTCTCTCTCTGTCTTACTCCCTCTAGCTCCCTCTCTCTCTCTGTCGTACTCCCTCTAGCTCCTCGCTCTGTCTTCCACCCTCTAGCTCCCTCTCTCTCTCCTACTCCCTCTAGCTACCTCTCTCTCGGTCTTACTCCCTTTCGCTCCCTCTCTCTCTCTCTCTTACTCCCTCTAGCTCCCTCTCTCTGTCTAGCTCCCTCTCTCTGTCTTGCTCCCTCTAGCCCCCTCTGACTCCCTCTCTCTCTGTCTTACTCCCTCTAGCTCCCTCTCTCTGTCTAGCTCCCTCTCTCTCTGTCTTACTCCCTCTAGCTCCCTCTCTCTGTCTAGCTCCCTCGAGCTCCCTCTCTCTTTGTCTTACTCCCTCTAGCTCCCTCTGTCTCTGTCTAGCTCCCTCTCTCTCTCTCTGTCTTACTCCCTCTCTCTCTGTCTTACTCCCTCTAGCTCCCTCTCTCTCTGTCTTACTCCCTCTAGCGCCCTCTCTCTCTCTGTCTTGCTCCCTCTACCTCCATCTCTCTTATTCCCTCTAGCTCCCTCTCTCTCTGTCTTGCTCCCTCTCTCTCTATCTTGCTCCCTCTAGCTCCCTCTCTCTCTATCATACTCCCTCTAGCTCCCTCTCTCTGTCTAGCTCCCTCTCTCTCTCTCTCTGTCTTACTTCCTCTAGCTACCTCTGTCTCCCTCTCGCTGTCTTACTCCCTCTAGCTCCCTCTCTCTCTGTCTTTCTCACTGTAGCTCCCTCTCTCTCTGTCTTTCTCACTCTAGCTCCCTCTCTCTCTGTCTTTCTCACTCTAACTCTCTCTCTCTCTGTCTTCTTACCCCCTCTAGCTCCCTCTCTCTCGCACATTAAACCCACTCTCTGCCGCTTTCATGTGGTTTCTCTTTTAAAGCTTTTCAAGATGCAAAAAGAAATCTGTGTACAAGGCACCAGCGAGTTTGTAGACGTGAGAATGTTACGATATGTAACAGCTAAAGTAAAAGCTAATTTCCAAGCGGTTAATACCGCCCCCCCCCCTCCCCGCCCCCCTCCCTCTTTAGCACTGTGTCTTTTTCCATATAAATGGCGGGGGCCCCTCATTACTACACTTTTCAAACTTTATCTAATGAGAACATTTTAATTCGAATAGGTGAGAAAATATCTCGGTTCGCTTTGTTTTTAAAGCGGATCGAGTCTCTCCGAGGCCTTCGGGTGCGGTGCAGGGGGTGCCATGTACAGAGGCCTGCTGGGGGGGCGGGGGGCGCAACCAGATGGTGTCACCCCCATGTGAGGGTGTCACCCGGTGCGGTCCGCACCCCCCGAACCCCCCTAGTGACGCCACTGGGTTGAGCAGGTATGGCATCGGTAGCTGTAATATATGCCCTTCACCCATTACAAACGTATTTTACGGTCAAACCTCAACATTTTTAATTAATATTTCGTTTATAATGTTGCCCACATTCATACTAACCAACTGATGAAACAATGATGTTATAAAATGGCTACGAAATGAGCTGCTCTCCGGTCTTTCAAACCTCTCCTCGTTTGACGCTTCAGCAACTATTGACGTTTTAGAGCTGCTGTCCATGTGCATTTTGGTTTAGTAATATTTTCAAAATTTATAGCCCCCTTGACTTTAACTACAGCATAATTTAGAAAGGGGTCGATTTTTAATATGTGAAGCTAACTAAAAATGTGACAGAGATGAACTGGAGAATGAAGCAAATATTATAAACTCACCCTTGGACGGTGTTATCAGTCACTGTATAAGGTTGTATTTGTCAATAGCTTGTTTTCAATTGCAATTTTTATTGACAAGTTGTTCTGCAATATGAGCGCATTTGGTCCGCATAGATTTCTATTTTGGGAGTTTGCCAGGGAACAAAGACATTGGGGATCATTAGGACGGCGGGCGGACCTGAGTCTGCCCGCCATCCCTGCGGTATTTTGACCGGCCCGCCAGACATGCAGCGGTACCCCACCACAAACTAGGATGCGAACGCCACCATGGTGGTCACATTCTTCAATTTAACATTGCGGCGGGTCCGTCCCAATGTTAAAATCGCATGGCTAGCATTTTAATTGCACCACATGTCAGGTGCCACATGGTGCCTGTCACTTGGTGCAGCGAAACGTAGGGGGTGTACCATAGGTACCCCTCAAGTGCACCTCACCTCCCCCAAACAGAAGGGGGGCCTGCAACGAGACCCTAGACCCAATCGCCACCAGCCACCATGGATAGGCCTCTTATTTCCCACATCCTAATATTTCGTATGGTGCCCGCTAGGCACTGTCACCATATTAGTGGCCGTGCTCCTCCCGCTAGGCAATCGTTATGATTCCCACCGGCGGTAAAGCAGCAGACGGACTTTGCGTCTGCCGCGATATCCACCGCCATCCTAATTTGGCAGTGGGTAAATCTCATTACGACGGCGGAACGATCGCCACCGCCAGCCCGGCGGTGGCGATCATTTTGCCATCGTAATGAGCCCCTTTGTTTGGAGTGGTTAGTTATCGTAGATTATACTAACCCGCACCAAATATAAGGGAAAAATGTTCAATGTGAACAGTCAAGTACGAGAACAGATTGCACTGATGTAGGTATTTAAAAATGTCAAATTAGTAACTATCTGAAAAAACAGTTTCCATAATTTAAAAGCACAGATGTGGTAAATCATGTAGTCCTGTTTCAGAATTTAGGTATTGAAATAAGGAAATGTTGATCTATTTTTGTCTCACTAAACAGCGGCAGCAGAAAATAGAAGTCTTGTTTGCTTAAGGATTCCTACAAAAATGTATGCCCCCTAGAGTGGCCGAATGTGTGTGAAAATCTGTACATTTGAAATATCTCATTTTGATATTGACTCCTTGTAAACTCATCATAAAAGTGTTAATAATATATGTTAGGTATTCCATGTAGAAACCTATGGAAGATCAGTCTTAAGCTGGCAACATAACACTTTCAAATTTGCTAAAGTATTTAGGTACAGATGTAAGAAAAAACTTTGAGAAAATTACTATGATTACAACAGCAAAATCCATTTTCTAATGTGTAAATTCGATTTTACAAGTCAGAAAAGTTTTTCTGACTCGTCAAATGGGCTTTTAAAACCTGTACCAAGTCATCATTAGGAAGGGACTTAGAAGGGGAATTTCTTGCAAGTTGCAAATCAAGTTTCAAGCTTCAAGTTTATTAAAAAAAAAGTGCTAAGCTACTTAAAACCATTGCAATGAAAGGCATCTAGGTATGGGTACATAATTCCATGTTGTGTATAAAAATTAACAAGGTTAAAATGGAGTCTTTACATTCATGTTTAATAAGTATGGGATTATAAAAAGACGAGAATAACATCCAATGTAGTAGTGACTTGGGACAGCCGTGCTATAGCCTGTTGTTTTTAGTATGTAGGTCGAAGGTACATGTAAAATAGATAACGGTTTAAAATGTGAGTCTTTACATAGGTGCATATTTACATTTATCAGTTTGTTAAAGAGAAGATAAGGTTTGTAGTGGCCAGGGACTGCCACAGTGTTATCAGATGGAGAATTGTACTGTTCTTGAATGATACGTGTCCTTTATATTGCAGTCTTGGTCTGTTGGTCTGGGAGAACAGCGTTGTGGTGCAGACTTTGCTCGACCTTTAGCAGAAATTTAACAAAGCGTCATTTCAGTTGGGGGTCCCCGGGATCAAAGCAAGGTAGGATTGCCTGCCTTCTTTTAAGGATTTCACTTCGATTGAAGGCCTTGTTAGTAGATAGCCCCTTTCTTTGCATACAGTTTTGCAGGAGCAGAAAAAATGCTGCATGTCTTCTTTTCCAGTCCTGCAAAGGCAGCAGGTGGTGGGAAGATTTGCGTGCAACCAGGGTGGCGAATTATCTTTAACTGGGATTAGCCCCAGCTGATATTTTAAAAACTGCAGCTTGATAAAGGCCGGGTAGCCTGTTGCGAAATAGGTTTGGAGGGCAATAGTTGTAACCAGATGCTTGAAAATCTGGGCGCTGGTAAGTGTATATCCCAAAATTCTGTCAGTCATGTGAGGTCGAGAGACTCTTGTAAGTAGACTCTTGCCGGTGATGTGTTACAGTACTGTAGTTCATCCCATAGCATGTGGTTCAGGGTGTTTGGTTCAGCTTTCCAAATCTTACCATCTAGAACATGAAGTAGCACCAGTCTAAACGTTTCTGTGATTTTGCTTTTTCAATCTGAGAGTCCAATTTACAAAGTTAACCAAAAGTCTAACTTTACTACTTTGCAGTATTCACCAAGGTAAATTACTAGTAAACCTACACAATTGTCTTGACACTCTTAAACAGTGAGCAATGAATTCTGAAATACTTAGCCCTCTTGCTTAAAGAGTGTATCGTCATATTTTCAACTGTTCGAAATCTTCACAGAAGTCCACAGAGTGTGCTCAGACTCTATCATTACTATGTTCATCAGTATGGAGGGACAATTAGGAAGCACACAGACAAGGCCCAGTGAGTCCCTGAGAGGCTACATCAGTTGGTATTTTATGGAACCTATATATCTAAAATCCAGGGCTGCAAAAGAATACCTCTAGTGAATCAGGGAGACAAAAGAACAATCTGTTTGAAATTGTAATTAAATGGAGTGAGCACAAAGTAATGAACACATACTTGTCATTTTCTTTTTTCTTTTTACTTCAGTATGGGTTTCAATAATATTTTAAGAAGATATAGTCCTTTTATCATCATAAAACTATGCACAGTGATGAACTCATGAATAATGTAATATTGCCATTAGTAGACCATCAAAATAATACCTTATATAAGAAGCAACCATTGTTTAAAGGAACGCCGTATTTTAGCAAACCTCCTCTTATCTGGGAAGTGGTTAATATAGCCATGTCATCCAACAACAGTTCCACCAATAATTAGACTGCAAGGGTTCGGATTAAGATAATGGCTGGCAATAGATAATATCACATTTTCAATTGGTGTAAAAACAATAGGGTGTCTTTACATATTTCTGATCCTCTTTTCTGAAGTAAAAATTAAAAAAAGAATAATCTATTGAGTGTGCACTGGAATTTGGAGGTTTTTAACCATTGCTTACAGATATGAAATATAATATTAAATATATTATGAAATTATCAAATAAATGAAATTAATATGAAATAACATGAAATAAAAATATCTATGGTCTTAAACTTTACCTTCTTGTGTTACAATGGTTCCAGTAGGCAAAGAGGACTTAGGTCCAGAGTAAGCCCCCCCAAAAAAACCTCATAGTGGTGAAATTGATGAGTCCAGGTCATTAACATAGACATCCTCTCACCTAAAGTGTAACAGAAATAGTGCACCAAATCAGGCAAAGTCCAGTCTCCTCTTTCAAGCAGGGGTTTAAATAAAACCTGAGCTTGATTTGGATGTCTATGCTTCCATTTGAAGCTTGATCTCATAGCCATGTTATGCCGGAACTATGTTGCAGGTATAAGGAGAGGTATAGCCCTTATTGAATAAAGAATTTTAGAAGTTTGACTATTGTTATGTGTACCGACCATCCCATTAGGTAGTCTGACTCAGTTTCACATCATGGCCCCAGAGTCTACCTTTGATACCACAGTGACTCCAGGATAATGAACTGTTTCAACACTCTCTTAAGTAAAATCAGCATTTTCATTAGTCGTAAACTGTTGTTAGCAAGGTTGAGATGGCAAATAGAAATTAATCTAAAAACTGGGCTTCATCCTCTATGGCTTGAATGTTAAGACCAGGATTAGATGAAAGACTGCAATATCATCTGATAACTATCGACATTCCATTCTGTACCATCGAGTTTAACTGGGGAATAACCCGTGACTTTTTAAGATGGTCCAAAACAGTTCTACATAGAGGTTGCAGAGGAGAAAAGAAAAAGGCAAACTTATTAAGTATCATGGGAGATGGTAAACACGTCAGAGGGGATTGCCATGGCAACTATTCTTGCAGCCAATCTCTCATGCAGAAACTGTTTAGGGATAAGGCACCTAGCCCCACATTCTAATGTACCCAATGTATACTTCAGATAGGGACAGAAGATGCTATCAAATTCCTTTTTGACATCCAGCAAGAACATCCCGATCACTTCTTACCCGATATCTGCAATACTAAAGTGTGTGGTAACCATGTTTATGTGTGCAGCTCTTGCCCTAGCAAGGGTAAACCCATGCTGCATTGGGGAAACTAGCTGTGTCATAATCTCATCAATTCCATTGGTCAACATTAAGGAGCATATTTTGGTATTGAAGTTCATGAGTGAAATTGAACACAAGGACCCACATGACTTCAGGTCATTTTAATTGTTCCTCTCTCTAGAATGCAGATGCTGAATCCCTACTGTAAAAAATGTTGATTAATTCCAAAAATAAGGACAAGAGCTCAGTGAGAATGTCTTATAAAATTCAGAAGGGTTGCAGCCAGTACCATTGGGTCTCCTACTTGTGAGATTGGACTTCAACATATTTTTTATTATACAAATTCTGAAAGCTTGTTAGACACCTAAATGCAAGACTATAAATGCACAGGTAAACACCATCGCATATTCATTGAAATATCATATGAAACACGTCCTTTGGTGACTTAATGGGATGGGGAGAAGAGGAAAGGAAAAGGAAAGGGAAGGAAAGGAAAGGAAAGGAAAGGAAAGGAAAGGAAAGGAAAGGAAAGGAAAGGAAAGGAAAGGAAAGGAAAGGAAAGGAAAGGAAAGGAAAGGAAAGGAAAGGAAAGGAAAGGAAAGAATTGTTTTCAACATGAACTCAGAGTTAACCTAATGACCCAAAGACAGACTGGTTTCAAACAAAATATCGACATTTCTGACCTAATTCGTAAAAGATAGACATTAGTCAGTCTTTGGAAAACAGCTTACAATCCAGTCTACAAAAAGCAGCATGGTTTAATCTGCGTGAGCAGAAAAAGAACATTCTTAAGGCTGAGCTAAAGAAAACTTTCTGACAGCTGCCAATGAAAAAACAATGCAAAGAAGTAGATTTTGCAGGAAATACGCTACTTTTAATCTTAAAGCTTCTTAAAGCTCAGTACTACTAGCATTTGAAAAAACCTCACTAAATAGGTTTGAATCCAAAAAGTTGAGTATTAGAGTAGGGATGAAATACCTAACTGCGGAAGCACCAGTAAATTTACTGGTGAAATTGTACTTTGCTGGTTCTACGCCATTGCTTTGGTGAGAGTTTCTGAAGATAGATGACTTGTTACATAGAAAGACTAAAACACTATTATTAGATTAGGGATGGTCCATTTGATTTATTGGCTGGTAGTTGACCCGTAACAGGATCTATAATCCAAAAAAACACACACAGTCAAACTTCCTGATAACTTGACATTTTGGTTAAATTAGTAATTCTTTCATTCCATTTTGCATGCAAATCCTTTGTGGCATCCAGGTTACTACATTAGTTAAAAGTAACTCTTCGGGCAGTATTCTGTATATTGTGTAGTTCTGAGCCCAGATTCTTGGGTGACCAATAGGCTTCTTTGTAAAGTTGAATCTTGAACTTTTGCAAACACAAGGAGTCCAGCCCGAACTGCCAAGCCAGGTCTTCCCTGAACTGGAAACAAGCATCCTGGGGCCCGTTTCTGGGTAACACCCTTCATCAGCCAGGCTACCTTAAATCCAATTGGCAAAGTGAGCAAGGGACCCATGTCTGGGCATACCCTGCCAACTTAGGGCAAACAAAGCAAACACAAGAAGATGATGGACGGAGCGCTGAAACTTTTCAGACTCTTGAACTTTCACCTGACAACCTGTCCACCTGCAGAGGAAAGTACTGCCTTTAGGGAAGCTTGGGATGATGTATGCAATAACACAGGGATGGGTTGCCCAAAATGCAGTTTATAAAGAAACAAGCATTACAACTCAGAGCAATAGTCTATGCTGGGAATCAAATATTTAATAGTGCGTAGTTGACATAGACAGATGTCTACTGTATGTATGATATCCTCCATTTACAGATTTAGTATTAGTTCTGAAACATATGGAAAGTGCAGGGCATTTTCCAAAGAGGTTGTTTTACTTTTAAGGAAGCGACTTTTATTACATCCCAGCCATCTATACTTTTTGATCCTCTGGAAACAGAGTTTTCTTTTGTGTTAGAGCTAGTGCCATAAAATGGTGTAATTGGATCTTATTAATGTATAAAAAAAATGGCTTACAGTTGGACCTATGATAATAAAAGGCTGCCCCCATTCAGTAGCTAGTGTGCATCATCCAGACATTTCATCCTCACAATAGCTATGCTGTGCCCATGGCTGAATGAAATTGATAGATAGCCAGAAAAATATAGGGCCTTAATTAGATCTTGGTGGATTGAGTCCCGCAGTGATTTTTAGGAGGACTTCCCGCCCGCCGCCTTGGCAGTCTGCATGCCCTATTTAGATGCTAGTGTGTCCATAGATGAAAGACCACTGTGGCCCCACCATCATCACCTGAAAATCCAAACTGCATCAACAGCGGGAGAGATAAAAGTAGCTGTCAGAGGGAGGACCACCAGTTTCTACGCTGGGCCAGTCATAATGTGCCTTCCAGCCAACCTGAATGTGGCGTAAATCCTCTACAACTGAGCTGGAGGAATAGAAGGGATATAAGACCGAATCTCCCCTTTCATCACATACACTTCATGTTCCTTGATGGCTCCAATCTTCCAAGTCCAGCCTCTGCTGCTTGATGACAAACAAAACCAACACCCTCATGGATGAAATCATCGGTAAGCTACACTCTTCCCTGTTACCTATTGACTTGTTTGTTAACATGTGCACAGGACTCGTGAAGTTATAGATCTCTCTTACAAACAATAGCATATAAATGTGCAATGTATACGTTTTAGAAATTTAAAGAAACACACCTGTATGATCATATTGTACGTATACATTTAGGGTAAGCTGCCTTATAAAATGGACATTTGCACAAAAAAAGGATATCCCCCAAAAAAATAAGTCACCATATAAAGAAATTCCGAAAATGACCATATTAAAAACATATGCAATGCACATCATAGGGATAAGTGCAAAGTAACATGATTTCGAAATTGCACTAGACAAGGTGTAACCTTTACCTTAGAAATTAACTGTTAAATAAATGTCGTTCACAAATTAGAAGTATTCAACATATACATCCATGTAACATTTACCCTTCTCTAATGGAAGTCCTGTACTGTATCCAATTTCAATAGTCACAGCATATTTCATACTGATTATTAAGCAAGGCAAAACAAACACACCTGTAGTAACATATCCAAATAAAATTTGTAACATAAATTAGTTGGTACAAGTGGTCATTATGTGGCTATGATGAATACCTGCACCTAAATTCAAATGACCATCACATTCTATGTTAGCCAGTTTATGCACTTAACAAAGTAGACATAAAAAAAATATGTTGTATTACCTGCCATCGTGGTAAAGGAAATTATGTACTTCACATTTTACTATGACACATTGTGAAGAATTGAACAAATGCTTTTTGAGAGTTATAAACATAAGTATTTAATACTAACTTAAGATTGTTCATATAATATGCTGATGTTTTTGTTGCATTTTACTTGTGACTGTATTTGTAGGTGCATTAAAACAGTGGTTTAGCTATTATTTCCAGGTAGTCTACTTTGTTATTTAGGAGAAATATGACTTTAACTGAAGCATTTCATGTATTTGTTTGGTTTGTTTAGTTATTTTAGATTTGGTATCTTGTTTACCATGCTTGGATGATTATTTATGCATGGGAAGGAGTGACCAACAAGATGAAGATTGTTTGGTGGCAAGTATTGTATGAGTAAGTTCAAGTGTCAGTGGAGAGGTTTGGATAACATAGTTAGTTTAGGAAGTCATTTTGAAAAGATTTGGGGAGCATATGCCAAAAGGGTGGCCTGAAGAAAAAAAACTATCTGTGTCATTGCAGCCACACTGTAAGCTCAAAACTGAGTTAGCCCTAGGAACTGGTCTTTTGTTCAGAGATGACAAACTTAATCCACAATGTACCATACGGAGTAGATTCTTGCAGTTAAATCATGTGGACCATTTGAGTATGCCCCTCAATAAGAAAAGGTTGAGTGAAACGTATTGGTGGCCGTGCATGGTCAGAGATGTCGAGAATTTCATTGGTGAATATAGTAAGAGTAGTACATTTGTTTATTAGTCAATAAACACCATAGACATTGATTAACAACATGCAAAATAGATCATATAAATAGGTCAAATCTGGGATAAGATTATGTCATCTACAAACATTATTTCTCATTTGGACAGTGGCCATTATTACAAAATTTGCTGAACCCACAGTAGACAATTTTGACATACAATTCAAAAGTGCCAACAATGATATATAAAACTGGCAAAAGCCTATGCAATGCAAAAATGTACGCAAACGGTGTTGATATTGAGGCAAGGGAACTGATGGGATAGTGTCAAACTGATACTCAAACTGACGGTATAGAAAACAACAAGAGTTTATGGAGCTAGCAGACTGCCATAGTATAAATACGTATGTGCAATGTGAACATTTGGAAAAAAGGTGCTAATAGCCAATGAACAGATAGGGTATATCAAACTGGGACTCAACCTGATGGGATAGGAAGCAACAAGAGTTCAAAGTCGCCAGCAGCCTGCCATAATATAAGACAAACAGGGGTTCTTGTCAGGGGCCTTCTTTGCCATTCGTCTTACTCCATCTGTGTCCATACATCTGCCTTGGCCAGGGTTTTAAAAATGTCCAAGGAACTGTATCAATATAATATTCAGAATTGTATTCCTTGGATCCAGTGACTTCATCTTTGCAGATCTACAGGGGTTCACTGACACAACATTGATTACATATATATGTAAAAAATATTGAATAAAATATAGATTACAAAAATATTGACTCCTGTACTTAAACAGGTAAGAACAAAAATATTGACTAAAAAATATGGTTGTAAAAAATATAGATGTACAAAATATTGATTTATATATACATAAAATAAAATAATATAATATATATATTATTTATATTTAATATTAAAATTAATTTTAAGAAAAGAAATTACATTTAATATACATTTTAACAGAATATAACAAATAAACTAAATTTAAAAAAAGATAAACACTAAAACGTAAATTATACATATATATATTTTCTTAAAAAAATTATATAATATTTTAATCTATTTTAATACTTTTAAATTAAATTTAAAAAATATGTATAGCAACAATTTAACATAACGTAGATCACGATCCCAAATAGTAAGGATTAGGGGTGGGTGAAATTTACGTAGTCGCGCTATGCAAAGTTCAGCAAAATGGTAAAAAATCTCATCAAACACGCAGAAATTCCGCGAACAAGCGGAATTTCTTGCTTGCGATGCTTTTTTCTGTTCGCGATCGCTGTTTGTGTGCTCAGGGAGAAATATCTTTTTGAGAACCCAACAAGTAAATAATTCTGCGAAGCCGCGGAATGCTGAATTTTGGGCAATTCCGCGTTCTCTGCGGAATGCAAAATTACCCAAATTCTGCAAATTCCGCAAATTTGGGGGTGTGGCTGGAACAGGACCTCTCCTTTAAGTCACACGCTAAAAATGCAGGTGTGTGTTTCGGCCTGCTCCGGTCAGCCCGGAAGATCCTACCCCTCCTCCCGATGGCCACCAGGAGATTACTAATCCAGGGGCTCATCATCTCACGGCTGGACTACAGCAATGTGCTGTTTCTGGGGGCTCCAGAATCAACTTTAAACAAATTGCAGCAAGTGCAAAACACGGCTGCAAGGCTGTTGACGGACCTTCCCAGGCGACAATCAGCTCGTCCCGCGCTGAAGGCGCTCCACTGGCTCCCCGTTAGAGAGAGGGTGAAGTTTAAGTCACTCTGCATGGCCCATAAAATTTTACAGGGGAAAGGGCCACCTATCCTGCGGGACATGGTCCAACCTTACAAAGCCCCCCGCGCCCTTCGCTCGGACCACCAACACCTTCTGCAAGTCGCGAGAGTTAGAAAGGCCAGGACCGGCGGGAGAAGATTTTTGGTCAATGTGGCAACACTATGGAATTCCCTCCCACTTGCCCTGTGCTCTGAAACTGGTACTCTGCGATTTCGCAATCTTTTAAAGACCCATCTGTTCCCTGCTTAATGCTTTCTCTGTTATGGTGTGTACTCTGGATGAGCGCTGGGATGCCCAAGGGTAACCACGCGCTATATAAAACTCAGTAATAATAATAAATAATAATAAATTCTGCAATCAGAACAGAATTTGCCGCCCAGGCCTAGTAAGGATCAAAGCGCTTCAGGAGAAGCACTAAGAGGCTGACTCATTGAGGGGGTACTTAGAGCAGCACTATCCCTGGCAATAGGTGTGTCAAATGTGGGGCAGTGAGTTGGTTAATCAGCAAGGGCAGCTAAACAGAGGAGATAGGAGGTAAGTGGAACCCATATGTCTGGGAGTCTGCTAGCGGCCGGCACCAGGTCCCAAAGCTCACCCAACAGTGTCTGGCATCAAGCTGAATCATCTAGCCTAGCATTGACAGTGGGCACCGGTCTATGCCCCCAATGAATGGATACCCTGCTCTTGGCCAGCACTAAAAGCATTGCAGTAAGCTTATGGGTAGCATTTGGGGTTTGCTTGGCATAACCCAGGAGGCACACCAGGGGGTCAGGAATGAGGCGGTCGAGTGTATTATCGCTGATGGTTGCACACACCTCCTGCCAAAAGGCAGAAATCCTGGGGCACAACCAGGCCAGGTTGGTGAAGTCTGCGCCGGGAGCAGAGTAGCGTGCACATCTATCGTGGTCAAGTAGACCCATCGTGAATAACCACATCGGAGAGCGATAAAGTCTGTGCAGATATTTAAAGTGTATGAAGCACAGGCGGTAGTTGGGAAAGAGGCGCTTGGTCTGATTGCAACAGCATTGCCATTGATCCAGGGAGACATCCGTGTCTAAGTCTGTGCTCCATGCACCACGAGCGTGCTTGGTACTGATGGAGGAAACGGCCAATGTTAAAGCGTATAGCCCAGTGACTAGCTTGCGCGGGGAGGTGGAGGTGTGAACCCATTCAAGGGCAGTTTGGATGGGGGGCCAGAGGGAACGCAGGGTTAGCATCTCTGCAGGTCGCTCCGATCTGATGGTGAAAAATGCGTTATCTGGGTATATATGTCTGCAAGGGTATGGAGCCATAAGTGAGCAGCTTGGCGGGCCATGCCAGCTGTCTGCAATGGAGGAAATGCTGGGTTATTGACAAGATGGATGGAGGGGACATATAGTGTGGCAGCACCAGTGTACTTACGAAGCCCAGCGCAGACACTTGACCACGTCTACCTCACCATTCGGAGGCCGGGGCGGGATAAAAAGAGCAGTTTGAAGCAGCCAGGGGGCAACAAGTTCTGCCTTGACCGCCACATGGGGCTGAAAGGGCGCAGGATGCAGCCAGAAATGGAGGAAGCTGGCTTGGGAACACAGCGCATATAGTTTAAAGAATGAGAATATCGGAGGCAATACGAGGTTGGCGCCCAGCCCAGATCAAAGGAATAATGGTGGGACCAGATGCCCAGACAAAGGGGTACTCTGTAGTTAAAGTTTTTTTTGCATCAGTAAGGGGGAAAAGGACCGACTTGCTCCAGTTAACCTGGACCCCGGACAGACAGCCGAACCACACCACCTCCTGTGTCATGGGCGCAAGATTTAACTGGGGATCTCGGACATACATTTTTATCTGGCTCTCTAGACACACAAGGGTACCGCGGATGGATCCCAACACCCCAGATTGCTTGGCGATACATTCCCCCAGATTACAACCTTGAAGGCCTCCCAAAGGATTGAAGGAGAATCAACCGAGCCAACGTTATTTTCAATGTAGGCGATTATGGCGGCGTGAATCTCCTCATGGAAAGCCTCGTCGTGAAGGGCGTTTGGGGTAAGCACCAAGCAAAGATCCGATGCAACGTTAGCGGGAGATGCAAACGAAGGCAGGCAGGTGTATGGTCGGAAAGGGTACGAGCCATATGACCCACTGATGTGGTACAGAAGGATCCAGCGCATGCCCGGGAGCTATATTGAAATTGCCGCCTCAGATCAGGGAGTGAGGACCCAAGGAAGAAATGAGCTGCCAGACGAGTGTGAAGAAATCTGGGGCATCGGAGTTGGGGGCCATATAATGCCGCTAGTATTAGGGGCTGATTACAAAGTGTACCTGCAAGGGTTTCATATCTGCCCTCCGAGTCAATGATGGAGTAAGTATTGTGCCACGGGAGGCCCTTCCGGAAGAGAATGAAAATGCCATGGGAGTAGTTAGAATGAAAGGAGGAGTGGGATTCGCTCAATATCATGAGTGAAGTCTAGAGGCAGTCGCAGGGAGGGGGTGGGTCTCTTGTAGGAAGCAAATGTCCACCTTGTGCCGGATAAGTTGTGCATCCATAACGGATGACACAGGGAAGAGTGCAAGCGTGACTGTAATAGGCATGTGTGGACCAATACATGGTGAGCTACAGACCGCAAGAGCATATCAAAATACAAAACAAACAGAACCAAGAACAAGCCTCCTGTGTGAGGACTCAATGCCCTAAAGTACCTCCCCACCCATCCACCACCCACTCCAAGCCCCCAATTAGGTTGAGAATCCAAACCCACCCCACCCAGGGAGCCCCAACGTGGAGAAATGGTAATACAAAGGAGAAAGGGAATTATCCCAAGGGGGCATGGATCCGCCTGGCATACACCCCTGACATACAGACAGGTTGGCTAAGCCAAAGTGAGATTTGGACATTAGTGACGCAAAGCATAGAAAAACATGAAGGCTCCCGCCCCAAAGAGGAACAACTGCGGGACTGAGGCAATGACACACTGAGGGGCCGAAAATCCAGAGCGCGAGGAATGAGACAAGCAATGAATAGGGTCCCACAGTTCAGTGCAGCATAGACCATTTAGTGTTCAAGTGGGGAGACAGAAGGCCAGGGGGCAAAAGTGGGTGAATGTTGATGAATTCAGATCTGTGAACAAATGCAGACATCAAGTCCTGGAGGAGAGTAGTCCTGGAGGAGAGTCGATGGGCCAATGAGCAATAGAAACTGCGTTATTCCGGAGAGGGATAGAGAAGATCAGAACCATGATCTTCCATCAGTCATTGTCAATCAAGCCTCCATCCTCAGCCCACTGCGAGCTGCTCGACGCTTGAGGCTGTTGATTCTCCAGTTTTCTAGCAAAGGCCAGGACGGCCTTCGGATCATTGAAAAGTTGGAACTGCGTGCCCACTTTTACTTTCAGTTTGGCAAGATAGACCAGAGAGTAGGGGACATCGTTCTTCTGGAGCAGTTTCTTGGCCGGGAGGAACTTCCATCGGGCAGCCTGCACCCCCAGCGTGAAGTCCGGTTAAAACGCTAGTGAATTTCCCAGGTGTTGCACCTCACCTCTCTAACGAGAAGCGCTGAGGACTGAATCTCGATCGCAGTAGTTCAAGAGTTTGGTGATGATCGGGTGGGCCCGTGCACCCGGAGGAGGACACAGCCCCAAAGAGCAGTGCGCCCGTTCCACAATAAAAACAGGCGAGGGGACCTCGCCGAAGAAGTCTCTGAGAAGTT
Organism: Lissotriton vulgaris; assembly: GCF_964263255.1. NCBI lineage: Eukaryota > Metazoa > Chordata > Amphibia > Caudata > Salamandridae > Lissotriton > Lissotriton vulgaris. The sequence continues at coordinate 350,704,692 of NC_141697.1, read as the reverse complement.
CCTCGACAAAGTCTTCAATTTTCGAGATGTCAGAGGATTCGGGTACGAACATGATACGGAGGTTGCTCCTACAAGAGAGCGCCTCCAAATTCTCATTCTTAGCTTTAATGAGCTCCAGTACTTTGTTCATTTAAAGAAGATTACACTTGTCTCCGGCCATAGTGTCCTCAACATCTGACACCGTCACCTCCAGTTGAGCGATTTGCAAATCATGCTTAGCAACGCTGGTCTTGACGAGGTCTTAGCTGGCGGACAGCTGTTCCAACTTGGTTGCAATGCCATTGATGTTCGCCTCAACATTTAGCAGGAAAGTATTGATTCATAAGTTTTTCTCAATATAGGTCAATTTGAAACACCAGCAAACAAAAAGTTTTTTACTTGATGTTCAGTTTAATATACATATGAACATATAGTTTTGGCCATATATTCAGAAGCAATAACATTGTATTCTATAGATGGAAAGCTTGATTCAATGATCCTCCTTGGACCAGCAGCGGACACGTGTTTTGTTTCAAAGAAACTTTTTCAAGGCTTCAATAATTTGTAGAATAGTTCCAAAAGCACTACATAGACATTCAGATCGTATTGTTGGGAATAGTCAGTCCCGATACATTATAATATTCTTGTCTGGAACGAAATGGCACCCTAAAATGTCCAAATAAATCGGATAAAAAGGTCATAGATTAGTGGACGAAAAGTAGCGGGCTATGATCTGCCCCTGTCAGTAAGCATTACTCCATGTACCGAGGCCGTTCCTGGTGCGGCAAACAAACCTTTGTTTGCCACACTCGGAACGGCCTTGGTACATGCTTACTGACAGGGGCATATCATAGCCCGCTACTTTTCGCCCACTAATCTATGACCTTTTTATCAGATTTAATTGGAAATTTTGGGGCGCCAGGCAGAGCCAACTCAAAGTGCGGCCATCTTGCAGCCAGCTAAGCCACGCCGCCTCAGATGACATGGTTACGTTTTTAAGAGATGCAGGTATCAAGCATAAAAGATGCAGTCTGTACCAACTTGAAAGTAATGGCCAAGTCAAGAGAGGGAATTGGCTGGTAAATGAATGTGTGAAAGGTGCAATCATTGAAGGAGTGAATGTTGTCCGCGCGGTACATGCCATGTTGTGGTCTTATCGCAACACTCCCCATTGGTTTACAGGAGTTTCACCCTTTCAAGCACTGAGGGTAAGATCTTCTCAGGATTTTCTTAAACGTGCATGGTTGAATAAGCTGTCTAAAATGTAATGTACTTTTAACACTAAGAAACACATTGGGGACATGCTTAGCAACATTGAACAAAGTCAACGTAGGAGTAAAGTCAGATATGATATGTGCAAGAGAACTAAGCAAATATCTTTTGAAAGAGGAGATTGGGTTTGCATCACATTACCTAGTGCTTAAGTGATGAAGGACAAAGGGAAGTATGGTGCACTGCATCAAGTAGATGAGGTGAATAGGGATGGAAGTGCTGTTAGTTTGAAAAATGGACTATGGTGGAATGTTGTTCGTGTGGTGAAGGTTGCTTTTCTGTTGCAGTGTCCTTAGTATGATCATGCTCCAATAAAGGTGAGTTGGAACTCCAAGCCAAAGGATGGGCTGAGTGGGATTCCTGTTTGTGAAACACTTGGGAAACATGAAACCAGTGTTCCTGTGAAATTCAAGGATTTTGTTGTGGGTTGAATATGCATGCATATTTTTATGTTACTTATATTTATATTCGCACTGGTAACTATTGTATGATGTTCTATTGACATGTATATATATCATATTGTTTTGTCATCTTTGTTATTACTACTTTTGTTTGAGACTTGTTTCATTGACCTTTTTAGTTTCTTTTTTTGTATTATTATTAAGGGGGAGGTGAGTTATATTCCTTATTGGTGTATCTTGTGCATGCCATTGCACTCATGCCTCTGTGTTTCTCAGGCTGCGGTAGAATGAGAATCTTGGTTTGGATTCTGAAATGGTAGAGGACAAGGTGACAAGTGCGAGAGCAACCTTGGACGTGTGATGCCATAGGTGATTGCCTTCTGTATTGGATACTTGAATAACAAAGTTTAATCACCTTTACTGGTGCAGTGTCTCCCTTATAACAGTTTGCTGACTGTTCCATCATTATTTTATGATAGTTTTGTTCTTTTTGGAAAGCTGCTATGAATTTGTAGATTGTTACTTGGGTTCTTCCTAACTTGGCTTGAAAGGCAATGATTGTGCATACTTCAACTGCAGTCTTCGAAAACGTTTGTTGAGCCATGGTCTGGTGTAGACATTCCACCAGGGTATTTGAAATTTGGGTTGACGTCTGTGTCCATGATGGTGCAGTCCACCAACCCAAGTGTTTTTGAAGTAGGCTGTAGGTGGACTTGTTTCTTCTTCATTTCTTTGGTAAAATTGGGATTCTATTAGCATATTGTAGTGGATAGATGCATCTGTGGAAGGTACAGACCACTGACCCAGCATACAAGAATTACATCTGCTTTCACAAACATTCTGGGCACCACACACATATTGCAAACCATTGAGCCTTCTCCCACATCAATCCTGAACTGTGGAAAGACCTTTCACTACACATAAATGAGCCCTCCACTCTTCTTGAGTGTCACAAGAAGTTGAAGACCTGGCTATTCGAGTAGAACCATTAGACCCTAGGTTAGACTAAACTCACATCTGCTCAGCACCAAGATGCCCTCACAGGTAATAGTGCACTCTACAAATCTGCTTAGCATAATATATTCTTGACTAATGGCCAACATTTATAGAGTGTGACAAATGTCCGAAGGCATCAAGGCGCTGTAGTCAAGGCAGTCTGATTCCACCGGAAAGCTGCTTAGACAGTATACAAAAATGCTAAGGACTCTGCCTATAAAGTAAACAACTAAGGGCCCAATTCCAATTCGGTTTGGAATGGATTCCGACCCACTCAGATCGGGAGAGTACGACCGACCGAGTATGATGCATCCAGATGCTTCGAGATACGATTTGGTTGGACTCCCCATGACTTCAATGGGAGCCTATGTTCCTAAAAGCATCGTAATCGGGCCCTCGGTCGGGAAGACACATTCCCAATCTGATTTGTAAGGAGGAAATGTCATTAGGAGGCCTTCCTAACCGCTTTGTAATCAGGCCCTAGGTGGGAATGCTTTCCTAACAGCATCGGAATTGGGCCCTTATTCTTTAAGGCTATTTTAAATGGCAAATGCACTTTAATTGAAGCCATAGAGTGAGGAAGCAATTTCCACAGACTGGCTGCAGAGACTGAGAAAGCTCTGCCTTCCCATCTGTTCTTCTAGACTCTGGGCAGAGTGAGCAAGTTAAGATGAGCTGAACCAATATGTCTTGCTGGAATGTACTGACAGAAAATCTCCTTCATTCCTAAAGGGCTAGCCTGATGAAGAGCCTTGTGTACTATGAAGAGGGCCTCAAACATGGTGCACTTTCTTATAGGAAGCCAATGCAGATCGCATAGTCCCATAGAGACCAACTGTTCATTAGGAATGTCCAAGATGACCCTAGCCAATATATTCTGCACTACCTGCGATTTGGCCTGGATGCTGCTATTAGTGTCCAGATAAAGTGGATTACAATATTTCAAATCCGGGCATAACCAGCACCAGGGCCATCTGTTTCTGAGCCAAGAAGGGACAAAATTGGAAGTTTTTGCTCAACCTTCATGTTAGCCAAAAACAAGTTGCACCTGTACAATTGGCCTGTACATTCAGACAGAGGTCGCTGTCCAGGAGCACCCCAAGATTCTTGGACTTCTCTGATGAAACAGGGAATGTGCCTAGTGTGTCTGGCCACCAGTTGTTTTTCCAAATGGAGGATTTTATTCCAAAGAACAGCATACTTGATTAATTCCCCATTGAGCTTTGGGAAGTTTCTGTCCATCCATCTTGCTACAGATGTCATGCAGGGAAATTGACTACAGTAACTGCCATGTGCTTGGCAATCGATACAATGATCTGGATATTGTCGGCATACAACAAAGCTTGTAGCCCAATAGGAGCAGAAGATTCTGGCAAGTGAGAGAAACATAGAGAATAAATAATGAGGGCTCAAAATGACCCCTGTGGCACTTTACATGGCAACGAGAAGAAGTCCAACTGGAATTGGTTTAGCATCACCATCTGGGATCTATCTTTAAGGAAGGAAGACAGTAGGTTCAAATGATCCCCATTTCCCGTAGGTGCAGGGGAGGGGAAATGGTATTGAAGGCTATGGACAGATCCAACAGGATCAGAGCCGTGTCCTGTTCTTTGAACACTAGCTGCCTGATAGAGTCCATGGCTGAAACCTGTGCAGTTTCAGTTCCATTATGTTTCCAGAAACCGAGCTGCAACATCTCCAACCGTTTCTGTTCTTACACAACTCCATCAACTGGCAGCTAAGATGTCTCTCCAGTATCTTAGCAAAGTAACAAAAGAGGACAATCGTTTTGAAGGTCCTTGAATTTCGGCGTTAGGTTTCTTAAGAAGTAGCTTGCTTCTCTATTGCTTCCTTCCACAACCATGGCTAGCAGCCAGAAGAAATAGCTATATACATCAAAGATTAAAGTTGATGCGCTACTACACCGTCCACCTGTGCAGAGTATTGAGTCCACATGGTTCAAGGGGATAGCCCAACTTGGTGTTGAGGTGGTGCAGCTCAACAATTTCAGGGATAAGGAAAGGAAAGATTGAAAGCAGATTAGCATTTCTTTTCTTAAATTCCAGAGTATTAAGAAGTACTGACTGAGGCTCACTACTTAGGGACTGCAGCTTATTGCTTCTGGCTCATTATAGTTGTTAGTGATTTTAAGTTGGAAGAAATCCTATGACTGAATGCATAGCTCTTGTGAGCCTTCAGGGCTTACAGATAGGGAGGGGGAGTAGATAGCTGCTGCTCAACCTTAAAGAGCTCTTTAGAAGATTTGGATGCTTCAATTTTGTTGGTACAATATGTGGATTTTTCTTCTTTAAGAGCTAGTTTATAATACCTGATCCTAAGCTTGTCAGCAGCTTTTTATTGCTCCTCAGAATCTTTACTCCAAGCTTCCTCTTGAAGGTGACAAGCCTGCCTAACAGCCCTCAGCCTATCAGTGAACCCAGGGGCCAATGGAAAATTCCTCCACATCTTGCCTTCCCAAAGGGGCGCTACCATGTCAGTGGCCGGACACAACCAAGCTGGGAGATCCTCAGTACCCTTGTCCACATCCTCCTGAACATTGAAGGGCTTGCTACCTTGATCAGTGGCAAGAGAATCTGCAGACACCACCTTCCGGTTCTTCCTGCAGATTATGCTATTGGAGAGTGTGTTTTGCACATATGAAGGATGAAGCATAAGTAAAAAAGAGACTGATCCATGATCTTACCAACTGAGGGGAAGTTTGGTCTGAAATTATACCCATGGGTCATTAGAAAAGAAACCATCTGGGGTATGCCCAGCAGCACGGGTGGGAATCATAACCAGCTGAGGCAACAACAGGCAGGTCAGAGTCTCTTTCAGTCAGTCAAATTTGCTTTATTCGAGATAAAACTCATAAAAGCACAATAGATTAATATATAAAAAAGCAACAATTATTATTCACTATTAAGAATTTAAAACTCTAGTACTTATCATTTCATTGTTAGAAAATACAATATAAGTAAAAGACAATATTTACCAGAAGCAACTAAAAAAAAAACATTTTGACAGCAATAATTATAAAATACATTGATAAAACAGGGGGAGTAAACAAAATCAAAAGGAAAATTCCATCAAGTCCCCAGATTGGATGATCTAAGCATTATGGTTTACAGTACACAAAGGTGGTAGAGAGTAATAAAGTAGCAAAACTACTGAATTGTTCATACTAGGAAGTGCTTTCTAATGGACCATGACCAACCCAAGAATTTATCAACCGCCACAGAAATGACCGGCAGTGTGCTCGTACAAATTAGTCTTAGGGCCACCTTGCTATCCCGTATACTTAGTGATTTACACATCGGTTTTAGCCAAACCCGTCGGGGAATTGAGTAAGCACTACAAACAAACAGAAGGTGCGTGATATTCTCAATTCCGTTTTTGCAGGCTGGGCAGGCATTAAAAGGGCCCTCAGCCCATCTACCTGTTAGAGATCTAATCGGAAGCGAGCCCACTCTAAGCTGGAAATAGAGCTTCCTATCCCCAGGCTTGGAGATAACATCCCAGTAAGGCTCTAGGCTGGGGAAAACTTTTGCTTCTAGGTAGCGACCTTCCATAGAGGTAGGGTCGGCGTCATTCCAGTTCCAATAGGCTACCATTTCCCAGTATTTTTCTTTAAGAGTGGCTTTAGATGGAAACTGGGATGTCTCTGGGTTCTCCCACAACCCCTTCATGCCTATAGTCCCCAGAATTTGGCATAATGTCTTTAACCAGCCTATTTTGTGAACTTCATCAATCCTAATCACATCCAAGAAGCCCTTGGCGTAATGCTCCAATTCCGGGGTGACCCAGATACGGCGCCAATAGAGGATGGGTCGTAGTCTGGCCATGTCCGGCATGGCTTTCCTACCTAATTCATAGCGCAATGGGTTCATGGGTGTGCTTTTAGGAAGACCGATGAGATTTCGCAAAAAATTGTTTTCAGCAACAGTTAGGGGCGCTAGATTATCGAAGCCCCAGATCTCGGCACCATACAGAACCGAGTTAAGGGCTTTCGCCTCGTATACTTGGAGTGCTGGTTGTATAGGCTTGGTCAGAGATTTTTTATGCTCAACAATTATAGTACCTGCACTTTGACGAAGTTTGAGAGCCGCCATTTCTGTTTGCTTCCCCCATTTTGCACCTTTTGCTACATGAATGCCCAGATAGACAAATGCTGGTACCCTTTCCACCTGTTGTCCATCCATGTAAAAATTCCCTTTAAAACTGGGGTGGGGGTTGAACTCCATGAGCTTTGTCTTTGTCACCTAACCTCTAGCCCACGGTCAACACAAAAACCCTCAAAGATCTTCAAAGCGCGCTGCAGGCCACTCAGGTTTTTGGAGATAATAAGCGTATCATCTGCAAATAGTAGAATTGGAGTCTTCACTCCGGCCAGGGTGGGGGCATCCACATTTTCCATCAACATACGCTCCACTACTCCATTGACATATAATGAAAAGAGCATAGGGGCCATGGCACACCCTTGGCCCACTCCCCGCTCAACGGGAAATTCAGTGCTGACTTGCCCGTGGTTCCCCCACTGGATTTTCGCATAAATTACCTCGTGCAACCTCATTACTAACGTCAAAATTTCTAGCGGCATGCCCATCTCTATAAACACTTTCCACATCTGTGCCCGAGGGACCAAATCAAAGCCGCTCATAGGTCTATAAAGGCAGCATATAAACTACCTTTCCCTATCTGGACCACTTTCCAATGGAGTAGAGTGAAACGGAATATCTGGTCTGTGGTACTAGTTAACTTACGGAAGCCTGCTTGGAAGGGAGTTAGAATGCTTTCTTCCTCTACCCAGACCATTATTTTCTCAAGGGTCATTTTTCCTATCACCTTTTGTACTGTGTCTATTAGGCTAATAGGCCTATAATTTCCAGGCAGAGTTTTGTAGCCTTTCTTATAAACCGGTATTATTACAGCCCCTTGCCAAGACTTTGGTACTGGGGCCCCTAGCGCTGTGGCATTTGCCAACTTCATTATGTATCATTGCGTTTTATTATGGAGGAAAACATCCGCTGGAACCCCATCAGTGCCTTTCCCCTTGAAACCGAAGCAAGGGCCGATGCTACATCATTATTGTTAAACGGATGGTCAACATACAAGGTAACCTCTACAGGCTCTCCGGACTTGTCCTCGGGACGGGATGCATACTGGGGGCCAAAGTATTCCAACCAACTATTCTGGGTTACATAATTTGATGGTGGTTCGGGCGACCTCCTTTCGCCCATTTGACTATACTCCAGAATAGTCTGGAATCCTTCGCAGAGCTGGCAGCTTTTAAATCTAACCAGTGCTGTTCGTCCCATTTCTTTTTGGCCATTGATATACTGGTCTTATATACGTGCCTTGCTTCCCTAACAGGAATTGGATCTCTTCTTCCAATTGCCGCACCTGAGGATGTTCTAGCAGATCTACAAGCCTCATTGTACCACCCTCTCTCTTTAGACGTTTGTTATTTCCTTCTGCTTTCGTCACTACCCTATAAAAGTACCCCCTTAGCGTACCAAAAAAGTTGTTGTGCAATTCCGAAATTTCTTTTAAAGCTTTTGCATTCACACTACCTCGCCTCATTAAGGCATCCAGAGCTGAAGTGGCGCTATCTAGATTGTGACTAATTCTCTCTAGCACCTCACTCTTCATCGCAATTTGGTCCCACCTCACCCGCCTCATATAATTTGTCGGGAAAATCTCCACCAATGGTTCCTCATCAATACTTTGCCCCTCTGATTCCCTGCCCCATAAGAGGTGGGTGATGCATAGCGGGTTATGGTCACTCTCTTGCCTGCCAACAACCTTCATGTCCTTGATCAAATGCCAGATTGCCATATTACATAAGACGTAGTCTATTCTACTTTGGGAGCGGCCATTGTCGAAAGTGGTCTTGCCTTGCCCATCACTCACAGTTCTGCCATTTAGCGCTCATAACCCCTTTTCGCTACAAATTGCGTTCATTTGGATGATACTAGCTGTCCATATTTTAATTGGCTTCAAGTCCAGTCTAGTAATTCCCCACTGTGCATCTTCTTCTTCCCCTACGTGCCAGTCCCCCTCTATAAGAGGCTCAAAGGTCATATTCAGATCTCCTGCAAGTATCAGATTGTTCTCATACGGCTGCGAGCCAATCAGATGGTCTAGGGCTAAGAGGGTCTCGGATTTCCCAACTCCTGTCCCTCTAGCATACAAATTGTATACATCTAGGATGTCCCCTGGTCCCATGATTAACCTGATCAACTGGATATCACTACTACCGGTTGGGAGCTCTGTCACCCTATGGAATAATGTTTGTCTTGCCCAGATACATAGCCCCCCTTTCGGCCGGCCCTTTGGGCCCTTCAGTGCCGGCACAAAGAAGTTTAGGTAACCTAGGAGAAACAAGGGCTCAAAAGCCCAGGTCTCTTGAAAAATGCAAACCTCGAAACCGGTAATAAAAGCAACCCATTAAGGTGATTGCATTCTAGAGGCTAGACCCGCTATATTCCAGGATACCATCCTTCCCTCTGCGCTGCTAGATTGACCCAGGGGCACTGGAGTGGCTGAATCATTGGTGCAAGAACCATATATTCTCAAAATTTCGCATCCCCCAGAAACAACTGGATTTAGATCACCAAGTGGCAACCCACCTGTATCACTAGACTCAACATTAGTTACTGGACTAGCTCTTATCTGGTTCTTGTTTGGGGTCCCACCCACCACGCTACAGTTTAATCGATAGTCACTAACTCTAGTCCCATGATGCAGAATAGACATATCCACAGTCCCGTTGCTTGGGAGTCAATCTATAGAGTCAAGCCTCGAGCTGTTGTTCCTAAGCCTATCTCATTGGTACACATAGGAGAATTAGAATAAAATGGGAAAGGGGGTATCTTCCTCAACTGTATATCCAAGTGGATAGGTGGGCTACATCTAAATTCTAATTGAAATAAGTTTTCAGCCAGGTCCACAGAGGACAGAGTTAGTTTGATGACATCATGAGTGGTTCCAGGGCAGGTCATTCTTCTTGCTTTAACTATATCCTCCCTTATGATCGACCTACACCCTCTGACGTGCCTCAGCCAATGAATGGCCTTGTTCGTCAGGGAGTCTATCCCTTCCCTGGTGGAATCGACCCTCCTATCTTGTTTAGGGACGTTAGTCAAAAATATTTTGTTTGTCACGAAGTTACCCTTTGTGTGTGCCTGAACTCTATTTAGCTCTGTTCTAGACTTTAGAGGACCTGGGTTTTGGTTTTGGTTTTTAGGGAAGCCACATTGCTGGGCTCCTAGCACCCCTCTTGTTTCTTTTGTTGGGAGAGACCTTAGCAGTCCCCTACCCCAACAAGGAGCCCTCTGAGCTCTCTGTTCACCAACCCTGGACTGATTATCTGAGATGTTTTCCCTCGTGGGGTAGGGTGCATTATTACTGATGGATACAGGGTTACTAGCTGGACTTTTCGCACGTTCCTCTGTGGGGCGTACCAAAGATGTTTTCCTGCTTATAGTGTCACTATTTCCTACTGATGACGCTGGACCTTGGGTAGATTTTATTGGGTAAGCTGTAAGTTTATTTGAGGATGCCCCCAATTGGGCTCGGTTGTCCCCCAGATTAGAATCTGGAGCTCCACTCAAATTAATGATGAGTTTTTTCATGGCCTCAATCTTGTCCCTTAATAAGGAAACCAGCTTGAGTAGGTCACTAAGCGTCCCTGGGTTATCCTGGGTACATGCAGACTCTCTACCTAGATCTTTGCTTGTGCCTAAGGGGGCATTCTTAACACCACTAGAGTTAGTATAGTTGTCCTCATGCTGGACCTCAGCTAGCACCGTGAATCTATTTGAGCATAGAATGGGGGGATTATCAGTTGCAACTGGAGCCGGAGGTTTACCAGCACATTCGCTACTTTGAAGATCAATTATCCTTTAATCTACCATATGACTTTTTTGCCTTTGTTGAGCAGATCTATTAGGGAGCGATTTAACCTGGGAACAAAACATTTCTGGAATTGTAATAACTGGACCTTCTAGATCATGAGTATCAGAATTCGGACCCCCCACAACGATAGAGGGACCCGAGACCTCGGAAATCCCCTGGTCATCTAGTAAAACTACCTGACAATCATCAATTATAGAGTCAATTCTGTCCATGATGCAATTCATAGCAGCGTGTTTAGGTGCTCCCTTGGTTTTCCTCTTTCTGCTCTGCTTTGGGCGTTTGGCGGCCTCATGCGCCCCCCCTCCTTCTTCCATAGTCTTGCGTTTGCCCATCCTTAGTCCAAGCTTTTCAGGAGAATGTGGGCTTTTGATTAACACTTAGCAGATTCATTTAAAATGAAAATGTGCACAGTACCTTTCCAGAAAGAGTGAACCCCGTAGAGGGACTAACAATGCTGCCTCAGGTCGGAAATGACAGTGGGGTGGCCCATTCCATCTCGGTCGTTCCCGGACGGCCACAGACGGCCCGCCCTTTGGCCGGGCTTCGCCCAGCACTGCCCGCGCGCGGTGGGTAGCCTTGATTTTAATCGCCTCCTGGCGCGGGTGAAGGTGGTTTCCTGCCGCAAAGGCTGCTGGATCTTGTGGTTTCCCCAGGCAGGTCTCCCCCCACACTGCGGCCTAGCTCAGTGTGTTTGCAGAGCTACGGTGGCAGGAGGAGACCCCGGGCAGCAGTGGCGGCAAGGCGGTGTATCAGGCTGTTCAGACGGGCTCTGGAGAATGCCCCAACAACAAGCAGGTCACCGGACTGGTGCAGGTATTTCTCTTTCAGTGCCACTGAGTCTCTATTAGCACTGCCTTCAAGGTGAAAGTTAAAATCACCCAAAACGGTGATACCACTATTCACCTAAAAGGGTTTTATGAGGTTCGATAAATTGATCGGAAATGGAGTCCTTTGTTCAGGTGGTCTATAGTTTAATATCCAAGAAAAAGAGCTAATGGGGATAATATCAGATTAAAATGATAAGCCTCACAGGAGCTGATACCTAAGTTAGATTCTAAGTGGCATTGATACTGAGCTTTAAAAAGCGCTGCTAGTCCCTTTCCTGGCCAATCTTAGAATAGTGAAATCTGTAGAAATTACATCGACTAGGTCCGGAACTAAAGCTTCACTGGCCCATGAGTCTGTGATGAATACCCAGTCTGGGTCATGAGCAGTCATCAAGTCAGCGAATTCCACTTTATATTTTACAATTGACCTTGCGTTATTTAGGGTCCCTAGAGCTTTATCTCAGGTTTTTCACCTTCATCAGAAGTCGATGCAGCTGTTTTACTGTTATCAGACTTATGGGGCGCACTAACAGGTGAGTAGAAGACCTTAAAACTATAGGTGCTACTCCTACAAGATCTTAGATCATACATATAGGCAAAAATAAAGTTGCACAACAAGCAGGCTTACCCTCCACTCGTTGCTATGATAGATGACTTCTAGAATACCTGATGAAAGGGGACATGTCCTGGTCCACAGGACCAGCGGTTCGGGCAGCGGACACTGTCCAGATGCAGACGGGCGCAGACTGGCTTGCCTTTAGTGCGATGGCAACGTGCCTTCTGCGGGCTTCCACATACACATGCCCCTTAAATAATGTTGCTATTAAACATCTGAAACCCTAAATTTAAAATGTCCCCACTCTTTCAGCCAGGAAGTAGGATGATACTACATTCCTCTGCATCAATCAGTTCCTCGTGAACCGTGGTAAACTAGGGAAGGAATTAAACTAATTAAAAAGGATCACTGCAAGAGAAAAATAACTTTAGGCGCAGTGAACAATTAACATGTATTACGAGCACCTAGAACGCTCAGAGGGCACCCAGAATACCAGCGCGGCTGTGCACACATTTCCCTAAAATAGTGTCTCTATTAAACAACTAGAGTGCTGTATTCAAAATGTCCCCCCTCTTTCAAACAGGAAGTGGGTAGTGTCTACCTTTCCCTCTGCAACAATAGGTTCCTTGTGACCCATGATGGACCAGGGAAGGATTAAAACTAATAAGAAAAAGAATAGCTTAAACAGAAAAGTAACTTTAGGCATAGTGAACAATTACAAAATGTATTAAGAACAGCTAGAGTGCTCAGACAGCACCGAGATTCAATAAATATTGGTCACATGTTATTAGTCTTTAAAGTAGGAATTGCTGATAGCAGACCTGGAATGTGCTCAGGTACGTTAGGGAGTATGTCTTTAAAGTTTTCAGTAGTGGGCTCTTGTGAACTAGTGCTTACCTCTTTTAAGTCGTGAAGTAGATGCCTTACATCTATCTCGGTTACATTTTAAGGGTGTTTTTGTTCTCTGACATTAATTACAATATTGTTCTTTGTAGTAGACCTACCATAACAAGCATTTGCATAAATTTAGTAGATTTCCAGTTCACTTTCTCGGTCCTTGTGCTTTCCTGCTTGTATGTCTATCTCATGTGTAAAAGCAACTATTTGCCCTTCTGTGAGATACGTTGCTCTTTCTGCCATTCTATCTGAAAGCAGTATAATTTTATTATTAATGCTTTTAAAAAAAACATTATTATTAGATTTGCTAATATTTTTTAAACATGCATTGAAATGTTTTCAAATGTATATTCACATATGTGCTTGTTTTAAGTTGCACTTGATTTCCTTCTGTTTGTCTTAGACATACTCGAGATTTGGATCAGATGGGGTTTCATTTTCTGTTGTTGAGAAAATATTTGTTTTGGTTTATGTTAAAAATATAGGTTTGGTTTGGTTTGGTTTGGGGATGGTAGGGTATTACATTTACATTTAACGTATAGGGGTTGTTGTAGCTATATGATTAAGTTTATTTTATTTACTTTTTAAAGTATTTTTGCTCAGGGTTACAAGATTTGAGATGAAGTTTTTGGTGAAGTGTCTATTTTACTATCTAAGGACTGGTATAGACAACAAAAGAGAGAATATGAGGCCACATGTACGTAGATTTTTTGATATCGCAAATGGCCCAAATCATAGAATTAGGCCAGTTACTACTGGAGAAAAGCATTTTTCTATGTATAAAGGCCCATTTTCTGATTCAGTAACCAAATACTGAATCGCTAAACGGGTTAGCAAATTGGTTTTAGGAAGGAACATGTTAAGGGTGTCCCTTCCTAATAGCGACCCGCAGTGGTATGCAAGAATGTTTTGCGACTGAAGTGAGGTTGAAAAACATTTGCAAGTCAAGTCAAAGAATGCTTTATTCGACAATACATGTCACAAAAGCATTAAAAGTAAAATGTTAAAACAATACAAAAAGTTGAGAACTTGGTTAAAAACCTTTGTGAAAAAGGGGTAAATAGGCATCAGATTAACCGATATAACACTAGAACATTGATTTATGGTAAAAATAGGCATAAAAACATACGTTTCAGATGATTTCAGTTAATCTCTGAAAACGTATGAAGGCTTATTAAACGCCACACATCACTTTAGCCCAGGTGCCCATACATGATTGGAAAGAGATTCCTTTTTCATTTTTCGTCAGTAATTTGCTTCGAGCAAATAAACCACACCCACCTTAAAAATGTTGCCATAGGTGATGGATCTGTACAGAGAATTCGGAGAGCTGTACTACATAATCTCGTGCCCGTGTTCCTATATATTTGCGCCAACCAAGCTTTACGCAAACCAGAATAGGCAGGGCAGGTGATCAGTACGTGAGGAAGGGTTTCTAAATGATAAGTACATGTTTTACATTTGTTATTCTTTGTGGCGGACCATTTAGATGTAAAACACTTTAGAGGTAAAGTTACTGTTCTCGATTGGAAATACAGTTTCCATTCAAAGATGGAGCCCTGAGAGTGAAGTAGTCATGGTGCCTAAACTATTCGTGTGCAACCGTCTTCCAGTATATGTCCTTGAGTGAGCCTTTTGTCTGGAACAAAGAGCTAGAGGGACTATCCCACAGATATGAAAGGCCCACTCTTTTAAAAAAGCCCCTCAGATTTTGCAGCCAGCTGATTTTATGGAATTGGTCTGTATCAATAATGTCCCTAAAAACCTTGGCATATACAGCCAGTTCTGGTGTGCACCATACTCTGCGCTAATATAGGATAGGTCGTACCCTGTCAATCAAAAACAACTAAAGAGTGTCTTTAACCCTTAGGCACCCACACTAGGTAGGTAGCCATTTGTCTTCATCGATTTTTAGGACAGGGGGTTCAAATTTACTTAACCCTTTTTTGTCCGTCCAAGTACACTGTTTTTTAATTGGGTTCAAATCACCCCTCTATTAAAAGTGGTTGTCGAGGGAGTGGTCTATATTCAATTTAATCTGCACCTTTTTGGTTTGGTGTACCTTTATACGCACTAACTACAGGAACCCAATGAAGACAAACGGCTGCCTACCTAGTGTGGGTGCCTGAGGGTTCCTTTTTTCCTCACTGAGAATCCACTTCCTATTTGACACAGCTAATATTTCTGCATGGGGCACTTAAGGGTGTTGGTGGACGGTTCGTCTTACCGTTACTCCTTTTGAGCTTTATGTATGTTATAGTTAAAGATACTCTTTAGTTGTTTTTGATTGATTATCCCAAGGGGTGTGAGAGTATTCAACTTTGCCCTTTATCTCTTGTTGTTTATACTAGGTCGTACCCTGGCAAGGTCCACCATAGCATTCCTGCCCAAATCGCTCCTTAGAGGAACAATAGGGCTACTTTGTGGTAGACTGGTTATCGATGGCAGGAACGTATTCTCAGCGATAGTTAGATGTGACAGATTCTGTAGGCCCCACAGCTCAGCCCCATAGAGGGCTGAGCTCACCACTTTGGTAAATACATTTGAAGTATCGGTCTGAGTGGCTTTGTCAGGGAGGCCTTAAATTCCTTTCTTAGGACACCCGCTAACAGTCAATGTTTCAATGCCATGGCATCAATATGCAGCTTCCATCTCATATCCTTCTACAGTTTGAACAAATGTATCAACCTGCTTGAAGGGAAGCCCTTCCATTGTTATTCTGCCCATAAAGGTTCTATGTTGGTAAAAGGCCATGAACTTGGTCTTATGAGCGCTAATTTTTAAGCCTTGTTAAAGACCAAATTCTTTATATCGTCACAATGCGTGCTGTAAACCACTTGTAGTTTTAGAGATGATCAGGGTTACACCTGTGAACATTAAAATCGGGACCCTTCTGCCAGCTAGAACAGGAGCATCAGTGTGGGTAGCGGCAGGAAAATTTGCCACTCCGGTAATAAAGAGGGAGAACAGTGTCGGAGCTAACACACATCCTTGACAGATGCCTTACGTACCGGAAACTGATCTGTCTTGTTTCCTGCATCCCCATCGGATTTGTGCAAAATTTCCCTCGTGGAGGCAGACAATAAGGGAGAGTAAGTCTGGTGGCCTCCCCATTGCTTTCCATACCTCCCATAGTTTGTGTTGTGACTCGTGAGACCAGGTAAAAGGCTGATTTCAAATCAACAAAGACGCCATACATGCTGCCTTTGCCGAGGACTACTGTCGGCCAATGTATTGTAACAAAGCGAAAGACCTGGTCAATTGTGCTTATATGGGCCCGGAAACCTGCTTGAAGATGGCTAATAATGGAATTTTCATCCATTCATACATGAATCTTGGCCAAGACAAGCCGGGCCACCACCTTTTGTACAAAATCCATAAGTCTTATTGTCCTGTAATTGCCAGGCATGGATTAATCTCCTTTTTTATATATTGGGATTATCTCTGCCCCTGCCAGGTGTCCAGGATAGAAGTGCCATGGGTAATTGTGATTGCTAATAAAAGTATATATTGGGTCCATTCGGGTCTGTCTTGCAAAAAAATGTCAGCGGGGACACAGTCTATCCCTGGTGCTTGACCTCCTGTAAGTGCATTAACGGCACCACTAACATCTGCCTCATCAAATACCTTATCAGTAGAGTAAAATTGTATTGATACTAGGCATGGGCGGAAAATCCGTTCCGCTCGCGGATTTTGCGGATTTTCGGGAAATCCGCAATCCGCGAGATTCGCGAATCTCCCGCAAAATCCGCAAATCCGCGAGCAGCGGATTTTGCTCGCACTGCTCGCACTGTTCGCGTGAGTTCGCGTGAGTTCGCGCCCCGCGAATAAGTGCAAAATTGCAGAAATACGATCTTAGCAAAACTGAAAGTAACTACTTACCAGGTTCAAAAGTTCAGGCTCATCATTAGTAGCCATTTCCTGTAGTGCTTCCTGAGGGGCCCCTCCAGAGTTCAGTTGCCAGTTGCAACTATTATGTGACCCTGCTCTGAACCTCAGAATAGTTACACATATGCCACAAAAGTCCTGAATTACAGCTAAGGGAGACAAGCAGGAGCCAGGCTGGAAGTTAAAATCCATTAATCAGCCCCTAATTCATTATTGTCAGTTGGGGCAGGGCAGGTGTTGTAACTAATTTTGCAACAATGAAAGCACTTAGCAAGTGCAAAAGATCACTAATCAGGGCGCACTAAGGAAGCAGGTGCCAGCTAAAAAAATATTCTGTGACACATTAATCAGCCCCAAATTAATTCAGGTCACTTGAGGCAGGGAAGGTGTGCTTTGCTTTGCCGAAAATAATGTACACTGGACAACCAGAGGGTGTGGTGATGAAACAGAGGGTGGCATGGGTGGGCCAGAGGGTGGCATGAGTAGTCAGAGAGTGGCAGTGGTGACAGAGAGTGGCAGTGATGAAGAAGAGTGTCCCAAACAGGCTGGACACGTAGAAACAACAAGTTCGCGAAACTTGCGACCCGACAGGTAAGTTCGCAATTTGCGACATTGTACAAAACCCTCGCGAACTGGCAGAAACCCGCGCAAACACAAAAAAAAAAATCCGCAAATTCGCGAGAATTCGCAGATTTTGCGGATTGCGAATCCGCAAATCCGCAAAATTCGCGAACGCGAGATCCGCAAAATTCGCTCATGCTTAATTGATACAGATCCATATTCCTCTGCTTCATCACTGGCATATGTTATGTTATGTTATGTTATGTTATTTTTATTTTGTTATGTTATGTTATGTTATTTTTATTTGTACCGCGCACAGCTGCCCCAGCAAAGGGGCGTCCTGGCGCTTTGAGAAGGTAAACACAACACAGCATTAAAAGCGGGCAGAAAGGAGAAGAGACACAACAGATGAGCTAAACAAATAAAAAGGTCTTGATAGCCCGTCTAAACTGAAGGAGCTCATCGATGGCCCGGATTTGTGGAGGAAGAGAATTCCACCAGCTCGCTGCCAGGACTCGAAAGGAGCGGCCACCAATTCTGCTCAACTTAAAACGCAGGACCACTGCTAAGTTCTGGCCTAGCGATCTAAGAGTGCGAGAGGGGACATAGGGGATCAGCAGTTTCTCCAAGATTTGTGGGGAAGTACCCTTGAGGATTTTAAATGCAAAGCAGAGAACCTTGAATCTAATCCTATGCTGCACAGGGAGCCAGTGGAGAGAGCGCAGGGCATTGGACACTGAGCACCGCCTAGGCAGACCTGTCACCAGTCTGGCCGCAGCGTTTTGAACCCGCTGGAGCTGCAGAAATTCTGACTGGTTAACCCCCGCCAGTATGGAGCTGGCATAGTCCAGCCTGGACAGCACTGATGCTTGGACCACCAGCAGTCTTGTGGGTGCATCAAAGAATTTGAGGATGGGTCGAAGTCCTCTGATGATGCCATAGCAAGAAGCCGCCACCTTCTTGGTATGACAGATGAAACTCAGAGAAGGATCAAACCACACCCCCAGGTTTTTTTTATCTCTGCCGCTGGGAGGGGATTCACACCCAACTCCGAAGGCCACCATTTGTCACCCCACAAAAAGCCACCTGTTTACCAACCACCATAATCTCCGTCTTCTTGGTGTTTAACTGGAGACAGTTGGAATTCATCCAGTTAGCCACTTCCCGCAGACCATCACAGAACCTGGGAGCCTCCAGGTCTGAGTCCCCACTCAGTGTGACCGCCAGCTGCGTGTCATCTGCGTAAGAGACCATGGTCAGGCCCCACCGATTGACGACCGCAGCCAACGGTCTCAAATACAGATTGAAAAGGGTGGGACTCAGAGATGACCCCTGTGGGACTCCCTGGTCTAACGGGTAGGATGACGACTTACCGGGTGGGATCGCCACCTGGAATGACCTATCCGTAATGAAGGAACGAAACCAGTGCAAGGCGGAGCCAGAAACGCCCACCTCCTCAAGACGCCGAACCAGAATCCCGTGCGAGACCGTGTCGAAGGCGGCACTGAGATCTAATAACAATAGTGCTGCCGTCCGACCGGAATGCAGCACGGAACTCAGATGCTCGACCATCGAGAGAAGGGCCGTCTCCGTGCTGTGACCAGCACGGAACCCGTTCTGGGTATGGTCGAGAATGTTAAGCCTACCAAGATGGTCTGTAAGAGTGGCATTCACATGGGCCTCCGCTATTTTCGTGGCCCAAGGGAGAAGGGAGATAGGGCGGTAGCTTTCAGGTTTAAGGGGGTCAAGGGTCGCCTTCTTCAGAATTGGCGTGACTACTGCCTGCTTCCATCTGACAGGAACCACTCCAGAAGAGAGGGACAGGTTGATCAAGGACAGCACCGGGGTACGGCAAACCGGCGCCAGGGTCTTGAGTTGGGCCGGTTTCAGCAGGTCTGCCGGAGATCCAGACTTGATTTTGGCGCTGAGAGAGTCAAACACCTCCAGAGATAAGGGGGGTAAGATAGAAAGACATTCCCCCTCACCTAAGGTGCGACCAACCTGCTCTAGCATCAGGGAACCCGTTGGAAAAGTGCGATAGATGGCTTGCACTTTTTCATGGAAGAAAGAGGCCAAACCCTCACAATGTGAGTCTGAGCATATTTCCACTGCAGTTGCTCTCTTCGCCATCAGGTCCTTTAATACTTTAAAAATAAGTTTCGATGGATTGGCAGAATTCTGAAACTGTTGAGCATAAAAGGAGGCGCGAGTTTGACACACTGCCCTGTGGTAGATCTTGACCTTGGCCAGATAACATATCTTCAGATCTGGGTCGTACAACTTCCTCCATAATCTTTCGGCCTGTCTACAGGCCCTCTTAAGAGATGCCAAGAAAGTGTCATACCAAGGATTCGGCTCCTTCCGATGACACTTGGACCAACACATAGGAATCAGAGAATCGAGGGCACCAGATATCCACTCACAGAAGGAGTCGTATCCACAATCGACCTCGGTGAGCGGACCTAAAGGAACCTCCTCGAGCAGATGGTAAAAATCCTCCAGTCTTAATTTGTTCCAGTGTCATTTAAGAACAAGTCTGTCCTGAGATAGAAAAGGAGAGTCAGACAAAGAGCATGCCGTTTTCACCAGCATTTGGTCTGTCCAGACCAACTGGGAGGAACCAAGAACTCTGAATCCTTCTAGATTTGTGAAGAACGGGTCAAGAGTAGGAGCACCTCTATGTGTGGGGAAAATAATCATCTGCGAGAGCTGTAGAGCCTCAAGATCCGCCAGAAAGCTCCTAATAGAGGGTAAAGAAGGGCAGTCCAAATGGAGATTAAGATCTCCCACAACATTAAAATTTGCGCATCCTAGTGCCTCTGTACTAATGTACTCAGGAAGAGCAGCCCTAAAAACAGAGTCACAGCCCGGAGGCCGGTAAATTAATAAACCATAGAAGGTAAACTGGTGACTAAACGCTATTTTAAATAGGGCACCCCCACACCCCAAAAGTTCAGCGGCTTTCCACTCGCAGGGATAACACCGTTTGGTGGCCATTGCAATGCCTCCACCTCTAGTCGTCCGATTTAAAGTAAAAATAGCATACTCTGGGGGAAAGGCTAGGTTAATTATCGAGGAGTCAGAGTCCTGGAGCCACGTTTCCGTCAGAAAAAGCACATCCGGCGAACCATTAATGAGAAGGTCGTAAAACTCCTGATGGTGCTTTACCACACATCTGGCGTTTAAGCTCCAGATACTCAGGTCCCGTTGTCCTACCCTCTTTATAACAGGCCCCAAGGAGCGTATAAGAGAGGGGGGTTCCAATGACCAAGCACCACACCTACAATGATATGGGCCACAAAGCGGGACTACAGGCGAAAACTCGCAATGTGTACATCGGTCCCGAAGGGCCAGTATATCGGCCCTACTATAAGTTCTCAAAGGTAAAGTCATGATGGCCAGGTCCAGAGTTCTGCCGCGGCCGCGCCTCATTAGCGCAGACGGGCGCAGACGGGCAGGACTCTGGCACGACTCAGGCACAGCGAAGGCACGCCCACTGCGCTTAACCGCTGTGCATTGGAGGGAGCTTTAAATAGCCGTCCCGCCACTCAGCCGGAGCGCTAGACCGCTCGTCAGCAACACCCACCCAGAGTGAACACCACTCCAAGATGGCGCCCAAAGCCAATCCCACCCCAGAAACCGGACCCACCAAAACAGCGGTGAAGGAGCCGATTAGAGTGCAGGTGAGGGGGTTACAATAAGTCCTATTAAAATCAGGGCAAAATACAACTAAGAAGAACACAGATAGTTATAAGGGTAGATTTAAAAATGATAGCGCGGTATTTAGGCGCATAGCGTGATGCAAAGCGCGAGTATATTCTCAGGGCAGTCCACAGGGCAGGACGCCTTAAATAGGCGTCCCTCCACTTAGCCGGAGCGCTAGATCGCTCGTCAGCAACACCCACCCAGAGTGAACACCACTCCAAGATGGCGCCCAAAGCCAATCCCACCCCAGAAACCGGACCCGCCAAAACAGCGGTGAAGGAGCCGATTAGAGTGCAGGTGAGGGGGTTACAATAAGTCCTATTAAAATCAGGGCAAAATACAACTAAGAAGAACACAGATAGTTATAAGGGTAGCTTTAAAAATGATAGCGCGGTATATTGAGAGGGAAAGGGGCTAACCCACACATGCAGGCCAACATGATTTTCAGGGGTGGCCACTCCTCCTCTGTCCCATTTTACCATGTAGCAGGACCATTGTGAATTATTGCTACCACAGGCACATGATTCCAACCACCTTTCCTCATCCCGGACTTTCTTGGCACAAAGGATAATCTTCTTATATGTGGACCTAGCAGATCGCAATCTAGCCACATTGCCCGACTTGATTGCCTCACTAAGAGCACCACAGGCGTGTTTACAAACAGTATTGTACCAATGGTGCTTTGGTTTAGTGTCTCTCATCCTAGCTTTACTCTGTTTTTGGAAATAAATACGAATTAAAAAAAATAATAGATTGTGCAATTGTGTAAGTTCATTTAGCCACTGGTGGTCATGGAGAGATATCTACATAGCTTTTACTGTATTTTCAATCTCTCTAGTTATGGAGGATAAGATTTCTGGGCGTTCTAAGATCATGGGCCCTTTAACTTGCTGCATGTTATTTGAGAGCTGGAGGTCACTACTGATGGTTGAAGCATCAGTTTGTCCTTGTGCCCTTAGATCCCTAAATACGAACCTAGAGCACAGTGGGTCCTGGTCACTCTCCAAACGTGCCAGCCCAACCATGTCCTTAAGAGTGTACCATAGGCTCAAGCTAACTAGAAGATAATCAATACGACTCGAGTGATATCCACTATTGAATGTATGTAACCCATGTCTATCAGTAGTGGTTCTACCATTGGCTGCCCTTAGACCATATTCTAAACAGAGGGCTTTCAGTTGAATGCAGCCTCGGTCCATCGTTTAATTGGTGTGTTCCAGAGATGGAATTCCCCACTGCTCATCCGCCTCCCTCACCACAAGATTATCCTCATTGTTAAGGGGTTCAAATGTCGTACTTAGATCCCCCGTTATAACTGCTAAGGCTTCCCCTCAGAGGGTTTCTGAGAGTTCGCCTAGTGCATGACTGGTGTCAGATTTCCGCCTCTCGCTTAGGCCTCTCGCATATACATTGTAAAGGTCAATAGATCAATATGGGCTAGACACCAGCCTGATTGCAAGAATATCATTATTTTCTTTAGGTAAGGCCAAGATTCTGAGCCCAATATCCTTTCTAACCCAGATTGTGAGGCCCCCCGATGGCTGACCTCTAACACCCTGGGTTTCCGGGATGTAACAGTTAAGGTATCCAGGGTGGTGGATTGGCTCTATGGACCATGTTTCCTGGAAAGCAAAAATATCAAAGTGTTCTATAAGATTGTTCTAATTAGGAGAAACACCCCTATGTCTCAAGCCTGCAATGTTCCAGGATAATACTGTGATAGTACGTGACATTACATTTTTGTCTGGTATTTGGACGGCCCTGGGGGTTATGGGTCCTGGTGTCTGGTCTGGCAAACCCCTAGCAATACTAGAAGAACTAGTCATTGTTGGGAATATTCCTTCGGGCGAGAGATAGTGAGCTCACTAGTATGTGCTATGTTGGGCCTGTGAGCTGACGGCAGGGGGCGAAAGACACCTTCAACCTATCTCTTTGAGAGGGGAACTGATGGATAGGGGTTCGGTAGGATGTTTGCGAGTTTAGTCGCTGATCTTATCTGGGAGGTTATATTTGAGGCAGATGGTGGTTTTAAAGAGATGTTGGGTCTGGGAATCAAAGGATATCAGGTTTTCTAATAGGTTGTGGTAAGATAGATTTAGGGCAATGGCGTCCGTGACAGATCCTGGAGTAGAGTGCCTTTTAGCCCCGACTATATCATCCCTCATTATAGATCAACAAACCCTCACTCGCTGGATCCAATGAATGGACGTATTAACCAGAGCAACCTCAGCTTCGTTGAGTGACATGGGTAGGAGCTCAGGTAGATTGGTCAAGTACATTAGCCGCTTCCACACAGGGGAAATATCTGTACCAAGAAAGGTGGAATGCCATTTGCATTTTACCACCATCTTGAAGTTGGTGGTATCCCATTTGCAACCGGGAAATGATCCGTAGGGGATCCCTTCCCCTTTGTGAATATATGCAAAAACGATTTATAAGAGTAGGCCGTGCTAAAAAATTAAAAGAAACATTTTTATATTTGTTTTTGAAACACATTCCATTTTCCTTTAAGGAAAATGAGCTGCATTTAAAAAAACAAATGTTGCTTCATTTAAAAGCAAACACAAACATGGTGGTCTGATGTCCGCAGTAGGCCATCATCCCCGTGTTTTTAGCGATTCCCAATGGGTCGCATATTCCAACTTATCTCATCAATAATAATGAGGTAGGTCCATTGCGACCCCATTAGGAATTGTTAAATGTGTCAAAGACACATTAGTACATAGGTGTTTGCAATTGCATAATAGCGACTTGCAAAAATTCGCTATTAGGTAATTACAAATTGTAACCTACTTACATGTGGCCCAAAATTAGTTATTTTTAAGTTTGTATGTTATATAATCCCGGGCGTAGTGGGCATAGCAGTGCTGCACGGAGGGCCACAGAGTTGAGAAGAAACTCTGTGGAGCTCCGCTACGCCACCCGCCCTATTAACAATTGATTACAACTTTTAAAAAAGTCTTTAAAGTAAATAAAAACACCTTACTTTAGCTGTGGTGTCCCCGGGCTGCCCTTCTCCTCTGCATTGCGCTTTCTGGAAAAACTGCACATGCGCGCACGTCCGCACAGAAATGCGCATGCTTTGGTGCGCGCATTTGCAGTTTTTGCAGTGTTCATTCAAACACTATTTTCATGTTTTATTTTTTCACTATCACTGTGCAAGGGAGTCCTGTCTAGCCCTTTCCAGGATTCAGATTACAAGAGGAGAGGGGCTAAGACATACATCATCGTAAGAGTCTGTTTAAAACTGTGGCACTCTGTAAGTGAATGTGTGGATTGTACATGTCTGGGGGGCTGTAATTCATTCTTAGTCCCCTCACAAAGGCTCAATTTATTTCATTTAGCAGAAATACTGTACATACCTCAAGCAGCACAGTATATCTGCTAAAATGGGGCTGACAGGGCACATTTCATTGCATCACTGTGTTACAGAGAGAAGCAGATGTGGGATCTCAAGCCCTGTCCAATTTCTGATAGGTCTGTGCATCCAGCCAAAGGCCAAGCTGTTAGTGGGCTTGTGATGGGTCTTTTCCTTGTTGATCCGGGCACAGCAGTTTGGTTTTGCTCCTTCTTTCCAGAACTGGAATCATGTGTTGTTTCTACCTATTTACAATGCTCTATTCCCATCACATTGCTGCCATGTAGGAACCACCAGAAGAGAAAGCATGTTAAGTACAAAAAAAAGTGTAGCTGCTCTTATGTATGAGCGGGAGTGTCAGTAAGTTATTCTGGTCTATAATTCTTGGCATAACAGGGCATTCATGCCAGAATGGCGGCAATGGCGCACTGGAGGTAATTCTTAACTAGTTAGGACAGGAACCCCTGGAAAATTTGAAAAAAGACGTCAACTAATGCTAAGATGTAGGCCCCATTGGCACACCATGAAAGCGATGAAATGTTTCATAAGATCCCTCTGGCTTTTTTCAGTGAGTTGATGGGGTAATTGTGATTTAAACTGCACTATTTAACGTAAGCCTAGGCAAAATTTTAATTACGCTGGTGGAATTTGCACAATTTCTGGAATTATGCAAAATTACTGAAATTATGCTATTACTCCACTTCAAGTAATTACACACTATGCTATTCAGGGAACAATTTCACCAGGAAGAGTGCAATTCACTAGAAATAATTACAGTGCACACACTAGAACAAGAGAATGCATTTGTGGTGCTTTTGTTTAATTACATAGTCACCTCAAACTTTGACCTGAGAATGCTTTTCATGCTAAAATATAGTGCAAAATATTAGAATTGCATTTCAGGTAATTTTGCATGATTTTGTTGTGATTGAACAAAAACACATTCAGCAAATGTTTTTCAAAATGTTCTCAAGGGAGAAACTCTATAGTAAAATCTTTGTAAAAGACATGCGGCTCACTGTGCTCGCTCACTAAAATTTGGGGTGAGTACTATCCCCCATCATTTTCAAAGCTCACTAGGTAGCATAGGTAAACATGATCTTGCAATGAGGATTAATGATTTGCTATTGCCAGGGCTGGACTGGCCATAGCAGGCATCATCTGGCATTTCCCTGAGTGTCTGAAAGGGTGGGGCCGGTTTAGGAGCAGTGGGCCTGGTTTTGTTACCGATCAAGTAACAAAAGCAGCAGTGTGTCACACTTTTCACCCCACCCACCCCCAGGGGAATAGTCTGAAGAAATTGCCAGGGCGCCTTGGGCTCCCAGTCCAGCCCTGGCTACAGCAAAGGTACACTAGGAAACTTCAGAACCTTTCCAAAGGGCGATAATCAGGAACTTTGTCAGCATACAGCCATTCACAGAGACACTCACTCTCGAATACAGGCACTCACACACCAACTCACTTATTCATATACTCACTTACACACCCAGTCACTCACTCATAAAGCTATTCAGACACCTACTCACTCATACAGTCAATCACACACCCACACAGCCACTCATACTGACACACTCATAGTCACTAACTCACACCCACTCAAATACCCACACAACGTCTTACACACCCACTCACTCCCCAAACAGTCACTGATGCATGCACTCACACACCAGTAAAGCCAATAAGACACCAACTCACACACTGATACAGACAGTCACAGAGCCACTTGGATCACATACGTTAGAAATATTATCATTCATCAGTAGTACAGCTAGTGTACTAATCTAACATTTGTAGTAGGTTAATCTATATGATTTACACAAATAGACTCTTAAAAAACACTTACACTCACTTGTTGATGCCTTCAGTAATGTTACTGGAGATGTCATCAGAGATGTCACTGACCATGTCATAAGTGATATAATATGTGAGGTCATAAGCATTGCATTGTGGGAGGCGTACGTTCTGGTTAGCTCAGGTAACCTTAACTGCTGAATTTATCTGGTTTTGTGAGAATGAAATCTGAGCCTAACTATAGCGTCCCTGTAACCTTTGGTTATTTCAGTGAATTTCTAAGGTTTTTAAAATTCAATTTTCTACCTATAACTTCCCTGTAACCTTTTTTTGTGTGAATTTCTACGTTTATATCTATTTCCTAACTATAACGTCCCTGTAACCTTTGTTTTGTCAGTGATTTTCAACAGTTTTTTAAACTTTATTTACTAACTGTAACCTGTAACCTTTGGAAGTGAGTGTGTGAGTGCCTTTATAGGTAGGTTAGAGGGTGTGTGAGTCTCTGAGTGGGTTAATGAGTGGGTGAGTGAATGTCTGAGTGGGTCTGTGAGTGGATGTGTGAGTATCAGAGTGGGTCTGTGAGTGGGTCCTTAAGTATCTGAGTGGATCTGGGAATTGGTGCATGAGTCTCTGAGTGGGTGTGTGAATGTTAACTAGGGCTGGGAATAAAATTCCTCTTTGATTGTGGTGTTTGCAGAACTTGGCAGGTCCTCATCCTGCAGAGTTACCAATAAACTTTGCACTCTGCGATGGAGCACACATTTTTTGTTCCATAGGTGAGCGCGATCAACTGCAAGTGACCGCAGCTGCAACCTGTAGTGCACCAGGAGGCCCAGGCCCTTTGCAGAGTGGTTGAGAAAGAGGGCGGGGCCTCCGATGATGTCTCAGCTATCTGGCTGTGGGGGACTTATTTCTGGTAACAATATGGGTTCTTGGCCCAAAATGATCCTCAGCAGCCAAGGGGACTTCATCCCCCAACCAGTAGTGCACCAGGAGACAATGTGCAGAGTGGTTGAGAAAGGGGGCAGGGCCTCAACCAAGTCTCGGTAATCAGCTGTGGGAGGCCTAAATGTGACAACAATAGGGGTTCTTGGCCCCCCAACAGCCCTCTGCAGCCAAGGAGCCTTCATCTCCCAACCAGTAGTGTGCCAAGAGGTCCTTGTGCAGGGTGGTTGAGAAAAGGGGCGGGCCTCCTACAAAGTCTTAGCAATCCTGCTGTGGGACTTATTTGTGTCAACAGTAGGGGTTCTTTTCCCCCAACGACCCTCAGCAGCCAAGGGGCCTCATCCCTTAACCAGTAGTAAACCAGGTGGCCCCTATGCAGAGTGATTGACAAAGGGAGCAGACCTCTGATGATGTCTCAGCAATCTTGCTGTGGGGTACTTCCTTGTGGCAACAATGGAGGTCAAACAATTCCCAGCAAGCTAGTTTCTGATCTTTATTTTGCCTCTTTCTGCTTCTTTCTGACCTTTATTTTGTCTATTTCTACTTGTTTCAGCCCTTATTTTGCATCTTTCTTCTCGTTTTTCATCTTTAGCATACCTCTTTCTGCTCTAGTTCGGACCTCTATGCTGCCTCTTTCTGCTGGTTTTTCACCTTTATCTTGCCTCTTTCTGCTCAGTTGTGATATTTATTCTGCAAGTATCTAACCTTTAGTCTGCCCTAGTGAGGCTGGCAGTGTCCTTAGGCAGGCACAGAGGGCCCACCCACATTCATAGTATGCAGTGCCCATGGGAGGTGGCGATACCTGAGACTGCGGGCCCATTGTGCCGCAATGCATACATATTTTAAAGTGTCCTGGGGAGATGGCAATCCCCAGGGCTTTCATAAGCCCTAGAATGGCCCCCAGGTGCCACCTTTTTTTTATATAATTACTCATGCCCCTGGCCCACCTGGGCACTAAACATTAGAGAAACGTGGGAGCCTCTGCTTCTTTAAAATAAAATTCTGAATGAGGTATGCATCCAACACGGCTCCCGCCCAAAATAAAAAAATAATAACAATTCTGCCCTGGCGGGGCCACTCTGAGACCTCCCCAAGAGGCCAATGGGCTCACATTATCCCTGCCCTGCCCCTTCTCTTTTTATGCATGTTTTGTGGGACTCGGATGAAGTTGCATCTCAAGATGGCTGCGCACACTTCATGGTTTGCATGATGGTAGCCAATCACATTTGAGCACGGGAACTGTCAGATCATTGGAGGATCCATCTCTCTATGTATACAAATTTGAATTTCCCCTAATATTTCTAAAACTACTGAATGTGTTTATACCAAATTAGAAAAAGGCACTTCTCTTGACCAATATCTACCTTTCTGCAAATTTAGTGTAATTTCATTCAGCGGTTCGGGCTATAGCTGTGTCTATAAAGTTCTTAGGGGAACTAACATGGAGGAAACGTGTTTTGGCATGCTCCCTTTTTTTGGCCCCTGCTTGACAGATCACCCCAAAACTTTCCAGACACCATCTAAAGTACTGGAAACACTTTTTGGGAAAATGCCATGGAGATTAAAGGTCACTGAAAATGACCTATTTGATAGAAACCCTGCCCGAACTATAACTATCTACCAGTAGTATATATATATATATATATATATATATATATATATATATATATATATATATATATATATATATATATATATATATATATATATATACACATATAGGGGGCGGCCGAAACACGACATGGCGGACTATCTTGGTTGCAATCAAGAATACTCAGCACCTACTTGGGTCTACGCTCATTTTTTTCTTCAAAGGAAAAGCTAAAAGCGAGAAAACAAAATATATATATATATATATATATATGTATATATATTAAGGGTCAAACCATTTCCATCAAGAAATGTCAAACGCACTCCGGGGGTAAGCGGCAAGATTTTATTTCAGCCCACAAACTTGTGTAAGGGACGCGTTTCAAACGCAAAGTCCTTCGCCAATGTTTACATTCTTGACCGTCTAGCAGCGCAATATATGCATTGATTTACAGGTAACTGAAAACGGACAATGATTTCAGCGCATGGAAACATAGCGGACATTTTGGAACAGGTTAAATAACACATTTGACATTGATATAATATCATTTGGATGTCATAAAAACCGCTATAGCCGGTGCATTAGGTGTATGTTGCCGTGTATCGGCAATTAACCAGCATTTTTACCCAGGCGCTGTTGAGCGGCCCGTTTAATCAGTATAAGAGCACAAGCCTTTACACATATATATGTACATGCACCAACCACATCGATGATTCTGATGATTACTGATCCAGGTATAGATGCATACTGTATTAAATACCATAAATCAAGGCTGATAATAAAAAAGAAAAGAGAAATAAAGCTGTGTATCTGCTTTTCACCACTCCTTGCCGTACTAGGGGCGAAAAAATTAATAAAAAATTCCAAATTCATCATATGTATTCACATTTCAAATTATCAAAACATCACTACTGATTTTATGGGGAAATGACGCTAACAGTTTTATCATAAAGATCTTATTCCTTGTCACCCATATTATGTTATAATTACTCAGAGATGTCCTATTTCCCAGAATTCATGTTCAAAAAGAGTTTATCATCATTACAGTTTCTCTAATCATGCATTTCTCAGACTGTGTATCCATTATCTCCCAAGATGAACAGTTAATTCCTCCCCACTGATGAACTTAGAGATGAAATGACACAGGCATCATCCATTGTTGGCGAATGTAGAGGAATTGAGCAACAATCTCCTATAACCAACTTCCGTGCTCCCTCTCAATTCAATCCACAAATGCCTCACGACGCTATCGATACTTTCTCAGAGGCAGTTATTCAAGACCTCATGAAATTAAGGACTTTACCAGCAACAAAGAACAAGAAATCAAAGATGAAAAATAATTTGAATAAGGGACAATCTATTGCACTTACAAACATGTAAAAAAAAAAAAAGAAGGAACCATTATAAAACCCTCTGATGAAGGAGGTAATGTTGTGCTCCTAACAAGAGAACAATATTGTGAAGAATCTCTACGACAATTGGAAGTAGAGGAGAATTACAAAAGGAGCAACAAAACGGAGTACCAGCTTAGTATCCAAGTTTACCATGATTTACTAACTAAATGGCAAAATAAACTGATGCTGGATACCAATGAATTTTTGTTTCTTCGTAATCCTGAACCTGTCATTCCGACATTTTATCACCTTCCAAAGGTTCATAAAGATCTTGATTGTCCCCCAGGGAGACCTATCGTATCCTCGAAGGGAGGATTAACTGAAAATGTATCTATGTACATTGACTCTTTTTTATCTAGTTTTGTTGTTGACTTAAAGTCCTATGTAAGAGATACCAAGCATTTTGTAGAACAGCTTGAGCTAATCACCTGGGATACCACGTATGTCCTAATAACTTTATACATCACAAGTCTCTATACGAGTATTAGACACATGCAAGGTATAGGGGCAGTCAGGTATTTCCTGAAAAAAAGACCCGCTAAATACATGGAACACAACACCATGCTGATTGAATGTTTGGAGTTTTGTCTTACGGACAATATATTTTTGTTCGGTACTGAATTATTTAGGCAAATCTCAGGGACTGCGATGGGAACCTGCTTCGCCCCCAGCTATGCGAATCTTTTCGTTGGCTGGTGGGAGCAGCAGGTGGCCCTAGCAGGGGCAAACATCAAGTGGGTAGAACATGTCGTGGTATGGCGTCGGCATATCAACGATCTCTTTTTGTTGTGGAGGGGCTCCACCACACAAGCTGAAACATTCATTGAGGACATGAATAAGAATAGTCTAAATTTGAGATTCACAGCTAACATCAGTACTTCAGAGGTACATTATTTAGACCTGAAAGTCTTTGTTAACAGGGAGAGGTTAGAGACGGCGTTATATAGGAAACCTACGGCCAGGAACAGCATATTTCATGCTAAAAGCAGCCATCCCCCTAGCCTGATTCGAAGTATACCCTATGGGGAACTTCTCAGATTGAGACGCAACTGCTCACAGGACTCTGATTTTATAAAAGCAGCAGAAGAATGCGTCATGAGATTCCGCATAAGAGGTTATAACCAGGCATGATTGGAGAAGACCTATAAAAAGGTAGCCAGAATTCCTAGGAAACATCTACTTGAGAGCAAGGATAAGAAAGATCAATCTTCCGAAATTAATAATAAATTTCGTATGATAACGACTTTTTCGGACCAGGCTAACACTCTAAGAAGGGTACTCACAAAAAACTGGCATATTCTCCATACAGACCCTAAATAGGGAAAGATGTCCCTCTGATAACCTTCAGGAAATTAAGATCTATCAAAGATAAAATTGTCCATAGTCACCTGACACCAGTGAAACCCAAAGTGAGTGCAACTCTTAAGGACATGAAAGGGTTTTTTCCATGTGGGAAATACCGAGCAGGTGAAAAAAGCAAACAGGTTTCTCATATAGGATCCCAGGGATGTCTCAAATGAAGCCCATTAAGGAGTTCATCACATGCACAACCCCCTATGTTGTTTACTGTCTTACCTGCCCCTGTGGACTCCAATATATTGAAAGTACGATCAAGAATGTGAAAATGCAAATTTTAGAACATCAAAGAGCTATGACAAACAATGACATGGCATATCCTGTAGCTCGTCACTTCGCAGAAGTACACCAGAGTAACAGGGAGCTGTTACAGTACTTTGGTTTGGATCACATACCCTTAAATCCTAGAGGGGGGATCGACTACTCAGTCTTCGCAGACTGGAGACGCGTTACATTATAGACATGCAAACAAAACACCCACTGGGTCTTAACAGTGGGGAGGAATTAACTGTTCATCTTGGGAGATAATGGATACACAATCTGAGAAATGCATGGTTAGAGAAACTGTAATGATGATGAACTCTTTTTGAACATGAATTCTGGGAAATAGGACATCTCTGAGTAATTATAACATAATATGGGTGACAAGGAATACGATCTTTATGATAAAACTGTTAGCGTCATTTCCCCATAAAATCAGTAGTGATGTTTTGATAATTTGAAATGTGAATACATATGATGAATTTGGAATTTTTGATAAATTTTTTCGCCCCTAGTACGGCAAGGAGTGGTGAAAAGCCGATACACGGCTTTATTTCTCTTTTCTTTTTTATTATCAGCCTTGATTTATGGTATTTAATACAGTATGCATCTATACCTGGATCAGTAATCATCAGAATCATCGATGTGGTTGGTGCATGTACATATATATGTGTAAAGGTTTGTGCTCTTATACTGATTAAACGGGCAGCTCAACAGCGCCTGGGTAAAAATGCCGGTTAATTGCCGATACACGGCAACATACACCTAATGCACCGGCTATAGTGGTTTTTATGACATCCAAATGATATTATATCAATGTCAAATGAGTTATTTAACCTGTTCCAAAATGGCTGCTATGTTTCCATGCGCTGAAATCATTGTCCGTTTTCAGTTACCTGTAAATCAAGGCATATATTGCGCTGCTAGACGGTCAAGAATGTAAACATTGACGAAGGACTTTGCGTCCGAAACGCGTCTGTTACACAAGTTTGTGGGCTGAAATAAAATCTTGCCGCTTACCCCCGGAGTGCGTTTGACATTTCTTGATGGAAATGGTTTGAGCCTGAATAATTGACCGCGAGTATTGGCGCGGAATCTGCACCCAAAGGTGAGTGCCTTGGGATTGCCGGTGCAACTGGGAGCATATATATATATATATATATATATATATATATATATATATATATATATATATATATATATATATATCTATATATATCTATATATATCTATATATATCAGGAAGTGCTCCAACCAAGAAAAGAAGAAGCGGAAGCCCAGAGGAGAACAGGAAAGGCAGCCTTTATTCACCTGGTCACAGTTCTGATGGCGGCGAATGCATTTCGGCGTTTGCCTTCGTCAGTGCCCCACACCAGCATGACTCATAGTTCCTCCCTGCTTCCATTTACATGGTGTCCACAAGTTCGCCCCTCCCCCTTGTGAATGCCGCTCATCAGGTGTAGTCCGTTCTCCATTCTCCGGACTACAACTCCCAGGATGCCTTGTGATACAGGTAACCCAGGATGCTGAGTTAAATCTTATGGGGGGTTATGTTGAAAAAGCCGAATGCACTCGTTGAGCAGGGTGAGATGTCATGTCGAAATGTCCCAAGTTCACTGGGGCTCCCCTCGGGTCTCCTCAAACTGCCACATTTGTCATTATACCAATCCCATTAACTAAGGCCTTCATTGCGCAGCTCCGTGGCTTACTTATTTGTCTGGTTTGGGTGGGGCTGAGGCTGCGGATAGCTTGGGACACCCTTATGCTCCCCTAATAGCAGGGGGGATTTGCGGTTCCTGATTTGCATCTCTATTACCTGGTCGCGCAAGCCCAATTTGCTCATCACTGGTTCCATTCAGAATCCCGCATACCGTATACCAAACCTGAATGAGACCTGGCCGCCCTAACTCCCCTAGGCGTAGTGTTCCCCCTGGCCATACGTTTTGACCTAAATGATATACAACCTTTATCCACCACTTGCTGTGCTTGATGTAGAGTCGGACGCCTCCTGGGCTCTGGCTCTCTATATTCACCTTATGCTGCTTATACCAGACCAGGATGAAGTCCATTTGATCACCAAGCTATATCGGTCGTGTATGGTGCTCAAACAAGTGCAGGACAGTGGGAGTGGCTTCGCTGGGAGGAGGATCTGGGCCATCCACTCACCAACAAAGAATGGACCTGTAGCCATGAACAAATAAAGAGGGTATCCCAATCACAGTCATAAATTAATTTAATTTTTTTCAAGTTTATACATCGAATCTACATCACACCATTACAACTGGCCAAATGTAATCCTACCAA
Organism: Lissotriton vulgaris; assembly: GCF_964263255.1. NCBI lineage: Eukaryota > Metazoa > Chordata > Amphibia > Caudata > Salamandridae > Lissotriton > Lissotriton vulgaris. The sequence goes on along the minus strand of NC_141697.1, from coordinate 350,670,690 downwards.
AACCAAATCATCAAACTGCCCCAAATGGCAAGCTTCTGATGCTGATTTTGCACCCATGACTTTGAAATGCCCACCCATAACTGTATACTGGACTGAAGTGTTTCAAATGCTCTCCGACATAACTTCCATACCGCTCTCCCCCTCCCCAAAGTTGGCTTTGCTGGAAATAGTCAGCGGTATAACACTCTACTACTGCAGGTTCCTAACTATAGTGCTATAATTAGCCCTATCTCCTCCACACCTGCCTGGTCTGGATGGGCCTTTATCCTTCAGCTCTCTGCAGCCGCCTCAGAATCGACCCAATAGTTTCTCATACCTTCATTGCACCTGCTGTATTCCCAGCTGCCTGCACATTACCTATTCTCTCAACACCCCCCTTAGGAACAGATTGTCATGTTTCTTTCATGACCCTCGTCTCTTCGTATGCAGAGCGTGCATGTGGATCCAACTCCTTTCAAAATGTTGATCCATGTCAAGTTCTCCATTTTTTATGTAAATGGATACTGATATTCTCTGTTTGTATGTTTGTGAACTCAAACAATAAAATCAATACATTTTTATTTAAACCACAAACCTATGTATTTAACTATTTACAAGTTTTACTGAGGATTATGTATGTAGTCTTTAGACAATATGGACAATAGGTTTACTACAATGGTACCCTCTACGTAATTACATGAGAGCATGAGTAGAGCCTGAGTGTTCCATTAGTGCATGCGTATGCCTCAGTATTTCAATGACTGCTTGGGTTGCAAGTGGGTGTTAGGATGGTAGCATGGATTCTGCGCAAATGTTATAATGATTACATAGCTACAGCCTTTTTAATTGTATCAGTCAATAGATATTACATAGATGATTAGATGAATGTGTACATAGTAACTGCATACTTCAATAACTACATAATTTCTGCCTGCCTGATTGCAAGAGAACATGTATAGTTTCTGGACAATTGAATAACTCCCTGGATAGTGAATCACTGATTTGATGGCTGCCTGAGTAGTGGCTTGGTGATACCAGAAGTGCCTGAATACTGCCTGAGTGACTGAGAAACTACATTAATTCCTGTTAGATATATAACAATTGTCACTATATCTCTGAATCATTGGTTATCTCCTTCTGTTAGTATTAAACTACATGTTTACTGTACACAATATTTTCCTCTGAGCTATGTGTGAGTGAAATCTGGGTATCAAACTTGATATATAATTGCACACATGGCCCTCTAGAAATATACATTGCCTTGCTACTGGAAACATACATTGCCTTGCTACTGAAGGTGCACATGCATCATTAAGTTTCTAAAACGGAAAACAACATTTGAAATTTTTCAAAACACAAAACCTTTTGTGAATGGCATACCTACATCATTTCTCAAATACTTCTTCAGCTTCTAAAACATATATTGAGCATATCTCAAACAAAAGTTACACTCAAAATGAAGCTCGCACAAGAACTTGTGAGGCATTCTGCACTATTATTCCTTTCTCATTTTAAACAAAGCATATTTAAATAAAAACACAACCCTCACTATATACATAAAATTTTCATCAGCCTTACTGAACATTGGTCACTATATAAACATATATGCAATTTCTTAATAGATGTACACCTTTAAGCCATCTTTCCCAAAATATGTACCTCTCTGCATTTTTACGCAAACTCAAAAGTCCCACTGTATATATAGCTATGGGCAAGCACAACAATTATATCTCACCATCTAACCTTATGCAAAGTGGTCCTTTAAGTTAAAAACCACATTGACAAACACTTCCCAATATATACCTAACAAGTATTACTTCTTTCTAATTCATATACACGCAGACAACATGTTCTCATCTTTTATTTCTCACTACACTATTCCTGTTTAATAATGTTACTATAAAGTACTACAGCTCCCAGAATACAAATGACAGATATATCTATTCTGCACATAACATTTAAAACATTCTTAGTTCCTCATTGCAACTTTCCACAAAACTATACTGTTATTTTTCAATAAAATACACAATGTAATAAACATGCACTACTTCATTTTTCTCTTACTTCTGTAAACATTCACCACTAACCTCTTAAACACATACCCTCTAATAGATACAGTTCAACTTATATATTTGTACTCATCACTGTGAAACTCCTTTTAATCAAACTCCCATATACATCTTAATTTCTAATTTATATTTCTAAAATAATCACAAAGTTATGTACATACCACTGAATGCAGTGTGTAGATTATATTGTTGTTTTAGCTCTTTATGCATAGTTTGGACACTTCCAAGATTTGTAAAAACTAAGTACAAGAATGGTACACCACTCTCATATAAAGCAAGTCTAAAATGGCAACCTCTTCAACTTTCCACTTTATCATTATGAAAAAGGCAGCAAATGAAATTTTGTCTTTCATTTTAGACTACTGCATCTCAACTTGTGAACGGTTTTTATCTGTTAACTCTTTCCCTCTCTTTCAAAACGAGGTTCCTGTTGGTGCTATTTGGCAATGTTTTCGTGTGATCATCACGGTATAGTCACAAAAAAAGGAAGTTCAAATCGATATCTAGCTTCATTTTTCTGACATTTAAATTCTAGACAACAGTTTATCACATAGTCCTGAGTAGGAAATGAAAAAGTTGCCATTACTTACATTATGTCATCACTCCTCAACTTTTCAAAAAAATGTTTTGTCTCTTTAATACCCTTCCCCCAATACAATCTTAGCTCAGTGTAGCTAACAACCCAGTGGAACCAATAGGTCAAATGTTCACAGCACATCCTAGAAAGAACATTCTGCTTTTAAATGTTATGAACCCGAAACTGGTCCTAGGATGCTTGTTTCCGGTCCAGGGAAGACATGGCTTGCCAGTTCGGGATGGACTGTTCAAATGAGACACAGGGTCAGACTGATTTGCATATGGCCATGTCTGAACTGGGGTGGCGGAGTGAGCTAAAGAATGATGATGGATTAAATCCAGATCAATTGACTGGGGGTGAGTGCTTGCAATGTTCAACACTCCGTCCATCATCCCCTTTGATTTTGCTTTGTTCGCCCTAAGTTGGCAGGGTATGCCCGGACGTGGGTCCCTTGCTCACTTTGCCACTGGATTCAAGATAGCCTGGCTGATGAGAGTTATGAACACGAAACCGGTCCCAGGATGCTTGTTTCCGGTCCAGGGAAGACATGGCTTGGCAGTTCAGACTGGACGGTTCCAATGAGGCACAGGGTCAGACTGATTTGCACATGGCCATGTCTGAACTGGGGTGGTGGAGTGAGCTAAAGAATGATGATGGATTAAACCCGGATCAGTTGACTGGGTGTGAGGATATTTCCTTTTTACATTAGATATATATATTCTATTTTTAGATATATATGTGCAACTTTTTGTCCTGATGATGGTCCTGAGGATCTTATAGACCCACAGTGGACCGAAACGTGGACACTCAACATTGTTTTGCTCATACATTAATTTTTGTGACTCTGAATTTGATGTATTGTAATATGAAATGTATGGTATGTATGCTATTTTATTCATCCATACTGAAAGCAGAAGGTGTTATATACTACTACTAATTCTGTTTAGAATCTTAGTAGTAAGTGTGTTGCCATGTTGCAATTAGAAAAAGAAAAATAGCACAAAATTACTAATTAAATATTTTTGTGGCATTTGTGCAATTTCCCTATATTGGTGGATTTATGATCACTGTCATGACTTTTTGAAATTTTTAATTATTCTCAAACAATTCCTTGGGGGACAATTTATATTTTTGTTATTAAATAAGATACAGCAGGCATGATCTACTCCACAGATTCTAATGCAATTCAATGTCTGTGTTACATTTCTTTTTTTAAACAATAGCCAATAATAAGACTTCTTTCTCAGCCATCCAACACACTGCCTAACAAAATTCACTTTCTTGCTGATAGCATCCAATGAAATATGTATATATTTTTTTGTATTAAAAAACACTTCCATTTTAACTGCTTTTTCTTTGGAAGACTACCGCATTCAGCTCCAGCCTTCTCCTGACTCTTTCACTTCTAAATGCTTACAGTATAGCTTGTTGACCACAGCTACACCTATTGGGCTAAAGAGGCTGCAAAAGAAGAGAGGTATTGACAGAGGGTCGGGTTTTACAAATGTGCAGAAGATTACTTGGTTTGGCCTGAGAAGGTTAAAGTTTCATCAATTGCTGGCTTTGGATAAACCCATTGCTGTTTCCCAAGCTCCTAACCTCTTGATTGTGCTCGGTGGTGGCAATGACCTAGGCACATTAACTGGGGTAGGGCTGGAAATCGTAATGTAAAGAAACCTTTGCAGAACTGATGTTACTTTTCACTCACACTGTCATGGTGTACTCTAATATATCCATAAATATTGCAACATAACTTTGTCACAAACCCCTTTGCACAGCTTCGAAAAAATGCGTTACAAGTTTTTCCACTTTAGATTCATTTTATTTGAAATCTTCGTAAGTAATCCTGTTTGACTCCATTAATCACGATAAAGCGGTCAAAATATCCACATGCTTCACACAAAATAATTGTGCCCATCCAGGCCTCTTATTACATTGCGTCGGAACATTTCATTCATGAATAGCAGCCATAATTGTATTCCCAATGCATTTCGAGCATCTTAAATTGCTCTTCGTCAGGGGGGAGCTGTTTAAATAAAGTAAAATGAAACCCATGTTAATCCTCCATTATTTCTCCAGCATATTCATCTGACCTTGTGCACTGTGAGCATAACCTGCGTGTTTCTCCCCTTTGTTTTAAACCTCAATAATTCTCACATTAATTAACCCACACTACCCCTTCTAACAAAATCAGAAAGTATTGCTAAACGCGGTAACCTCCCCCTCTCCAACCTCGATGTTAAACCTGCCAAAACTGCATCCGCGTTATTGCTTAAACTTTAAACCACCCCAGTGAATTTAGTATATCCTAAACGTCTAGATAACTATTCTCTGCTACATACTTAATGCCTGCTTCCCAATCTGTAATGTTTAAATAAAAAACTTTAAATATGTCGTGGAATTAAGGTTACCTGCTTGGAAAAAGCTGATCGGGTCTGTTTCATGCCGTTCCTTTGCTCAATCTACGCTGATAACATTGCGCGCACTATTTAAACTTTCGCTTCTGCGCAGGTTACACCTATAAGGTAGTTTCCTTCGCTTCTACCTTCATCCAATCACCGGTCAACATATTTTAACCCCCGCATCTGCCCTCTATTTATTACCCATTTTAACCACCTTGCTCCTATACAAAACACATGTGTGCTTTCCACTGAAACATAACTAATGTGTGCACAATCATTACCATGGATTTAAGAAAAAACTTAACATATATAATGTGTTACTGACAAATTAAAGGTAAATTCATAATGCATATTCATAATGAATCAAATCATTTTGCACTTGTCCTTATGGTCACAATATGCTGTTTGCGATGTAAAAGTCTTTTTGAAAAGGGGAATATACACGAGTCATTTATATTTCTCCATGAAAATAAACAGCTTAAATCGTATGAGCATCGCAGTTGTGCATCCATTTGATCTTTGTATCTAATTCAATTTCGGGTGCATCACGGCTGTTGAGGAGAGAATCTCATTGTAAATGCGTGTGAAGGTAGCCGTTGCACACCTGTTTAACATTGTTTCAGCCTGTTTGTCATTCTCTTCTTTGTTTAGCGTGCAGTCACTCGAAAGTGATGCACCCGAAATTGAATTAGATACAAAGATCAAATGGATGCACAACTGCGATGTTCATACGATTTAAGCTGTTTATTTTCATGGAGAAATATAAATGACTCGTGTATATTCCCCTTTTCAAAAAGACTTTTACATCGCAAACAGCCCCACCCGAGGGCGATAACATCATGTGCTTGGAAAAGGGAGTGCCCTGCAATGATTAAGCTTCTACAGACGTTTGTGCCCGTGAACAAGAAGAGAAGTCTTCGAAACGCGTTGGGCCTCATTCATGAAATAAAAAGGGAAAGGAAATGCCGGTTGCTGTTAATTTCTGCTCTGGAGTGCACCTTCGAATGCAGGAAGCTTTGTGAAACAATAATATTAACGGCGATTCCAGTCGTGAAGGCAGCACCACTCGTAAGTAAAGAGGCCACACAGACACAGAACTATTCACAGTCTGTGAAGAGGAGAGCAGCCTGGCTTATCAATTAACTGGCATATTACTGACCTGTAGCCCACTGTGGGCCGAAAAAAGAAAATGAAAAAAGCAAATTAATGACAAAGAACCTGCAGCAGCTTAAAATCCACTTTGGAAATGGCACTAGTACCACAAACCCCACAATGCAGCACAGAGTTGAATAACAGTGAAAAGCCCCACCCGAGGGCGGTAACATCATGTGCTTGGAAAAGGGAGTGCCCTGCAATGCATAAGCTTCTACAGACGTTTGTGCCCGTGAACAAGAAGAGAAGTCTTCGAAACGCGTTGGGCCTCATTCATGAAATAAAAAGGGAAAGGAAATGCCGGTTGCTGTTAAATTCTGCTCTGGAGTGCACCTTCGAATGCAGGAAGCTTTGTGAAACAATATATATATATATATATATATATATATATATATATATATATATATATATATATATATATATATATATATATATATATATATATATATATATATATATATATATATATATATATATATATATATATATATATATATATATATATATATATATATTTTTTTTAAACAAAAGACCCCTCCCAAATAAAGCCAGAGGACTCAGCGGGGATCTTTCTGGAACACTTTAATAACAGCTTTATATGGCATGATGCATTTCAGCATTTGCCTTCTTCAGATGCCGCAAGCTTAACCGGGAACACTCCTCCTTACACCCTGGATATTATCAGGTCCTCCCAATCAGGGGAGGTCAGCTGGCTCCACCTACTAAACAGTTCCAGCTGCAGTTCCATGTTGAAGAACTGCAGTTCCCATGATGCAATATTCTGGTAAGTACCATTTGTGGAGCCATGGAGTTTTGATCTTACAATGAAAGCTGTAATTCCTGGCAAGGAGTGGGGATATTGTAGATATGAAGAACTCCCTTGAATAATAGTCCAGCATTCCCTCGGGTCCCCAACGTTCCAGCCCCATCACCAAAGTCAGACCGGGCCATGAAACTGGGATACAGTGATCCCGCTTCCCTGTGAAGTCACGGGCTGTGCCTGACAGTGGCCGCTTGCCTTTATTGATTCTATGGCAGTCCTGCGATATCCGATCCTTCGGGTAAACAACTGCAACAATGCCAACATTTGCAGGACGCTTTGTAGAACGGGTCCTCTTCACGTGCTGCTGGCAGGCACATAAACTATCAACAAAAGACCCCTCTGTGAAGAAAGCCAGAGGACACAGCGGAGAGCTTTCAGGAACGCTTTAATAACAGCTTTGTATGGCATGATGCATTTCGGCGTTTGCCTTCTTCAGATGCTGCAAGCTTGACCGGGAACACTCCTCCTTACATCCTTGATATTATCAGGTCCTCCCAATCAGGGGAGGTCAGCTGGCTCCACTTACTAAACAGTTTCAGCTGCAGTTCCATGTTGAAGAACTGCAGTTCCCATGATGCAGTATTCTGGTAAGTACCGTTTGTGGAGCCATGGAGTTTTGATCTTACAATGAAAGCTGTAATTCCTTGCAAGGAGTGGGGATATTGTAGATATGAAGAACTCCCGTGAATAATAGTCCAGAATTCCCTCGGGTCCCCAATGTTCCAGCCCCATCACCAAAGTCAGACCGTGCCATGAAACTGGGATACAGTGATCCCGCTTCCCCGTGAAGTCACGGGCTGTGCCTGACAGTGGCCGCTTGCCTGTATTGATTCTGTGGCGGTCCAGCAATATCCGATCCCTCAGGTAAACAACTGCAACGATGCCAACATTCGCAGGACGCTTTGTAGAACGGGTCCTCTTCACGTGCTGCTGGCAGTCACGTAAACTATCAACAAAACACCCCTCCGTGAAGAAAGCCAGAGGTCACAGCGGGGAGCTTTCGGGAACGCTTTAATAACAGCTTTATATATATATGTTCACTGAAAAAACCATAGGTTTTAGGGGTGTTATAGTTAGCTGGACATTTCACTTGTACAAAACCATTGAAATTCCTCCGTTATAGTTATAGTTAGTTGTACTCACTATAACTTGCGCTCCCACAATCCACTGCTGATGATGTCACATATTACATCATTCACGACATGGTCAGTGACATCACTGATGACATCACTGATGACATCTCAAATGACATCACTGATGACATCACTGATGACATCATCCAGTGATTGTGGTTTCCTTCGATATTTAAACAAGTATTATATATATATATATATATATGTATATATATATATATATATATATATATATATATATATATATATATATATATATATATATATACATATATATATATATATATATAGCAATCTGCCTAGAAGAGTGAGTGGATGTATACGTCTCTGGATGGAGGGTTTAGTAGCACTCTGATTGACTGTCTAAGTGACTAATTTAAAGTGTTTCTTGAAATATATGGAATAGTGATTAAAGTGTGTGAATATCTATATCACTGAATCTCTTGTTGCATAAACAACTACGTAAGTTGGTTACTAGCTATGTGAAAGTCTATATTAGTTATTAATTAGTTAAGTGTGTAACTGTATGGATTAGTGAATGTGTGTGTGGTTCGGTGGGTGGTGTGACTGTCCAAACATGTGTAAATAGTTGATTTAGTAGGTATATGAGTTTAAGACTGTATATGGAAACAGTTGTTTGAGAGTGTGAATCTCTTTATGGGTGTGGTGATGAGTAAATATATTTCTCAATGATACATGTCCAACCAACTAGAAATACAAAAGGCAGAGTATGTGATACTTGTTGTATGTAAATAAATATACATAATGCTCAGTGATTGTATGAGTGATTGTATCGAAAACTGTATACTAGTAATAGTGATTTTATAACACACTATGTATTAGTTACTATCTATATTAATAAATAAACTGGTGTTTGTATAAGTGTGTAGCTGACTAAATGTAGGTATGATCAATTGTTTGCATAAGTGAGTAGAATGTCTTCATAAGTGAATATAATAGGTGCTGGTGTGTAATATCGATGTAGGTGTATAAATATATTTAATAGTGTTCTATTGATCTTTGTTAGCATATATAAATGAATATATAGGTAATTGTTTAGATGTTTGTGTAGATATAGTAATCACTGAATGGGTTTTTAGAAACTTGTATTGGTGTTAGAATGGTTTCAAATATAGTACTCCATATTTTATAATGAGTGTTGAAAGGTTATACTAGTGTATGATGAGATGTATCAGATTGTCACGTGGATGTTGTCATCAGTGATGTCATCAGTGATGTCATTTGAGATGTCATCAGTGATGTAATCAGTGATGTCACTGACCATGTATGAATGATGTAATATGTGACATCATCAGCAGTGGATTGCGGGCACGCAAGTTATAGTGAGTACAACTAACTATAACAGAGGAATTTCAATGGTTTTGTATAAGTGAAAAGTCCAGCTAAGTATAACACCCCTAAAACCTATGTTTTTTTCAGTGAATTTCTAAGATTTTTCAAATGCTAATTCCTAATTATAACAGGTCTGAAACCTATGGTTTTTTCAGTGAATTTCAAAGGTTTTTTAAATGCTAATTCCTAAGTATAACGTATTAAAAACCTATTGTTTTTAAGTGAATTTCAAAGGTTTTTAAATGATCATTTTTAAATATATTTATTGTTGTTTTTTTGAAATTTTTGTAACTAGTTGTTTTTATTCTTTTTATTTTTAGATATGTTATTTTTTAAATTACATTTCACATATTTTCTTATTATTTTTTTTACATACAAATGTATTATTTTTATTATTTCATATTGTTTTTAATGTACTTAAAATATTATTATTTTTGTCCTTTTTTGGGGGGAGTTGCGCACCCTAAGGGCACCCTGCTCGTTTAGTGCGCAAAACATGTCTGACATTTTAGGGTCGCTGTCTAGGATCCGCGTAGGGTGTGCGACGGGTATGACTTTTCCAACGCAGTTGCCATGCGACTTCCGCGCGACTCCTGGCGCATACACAAGATGTACATATTACGCAACGTCCTGGGAAATCTCCTGTGAACAGTTGAGTAAAAGCTTTTTGGTTACAGTAGTGATTTTTAAGGAATATTATTGTATTTTAAAAGTTGACACTTAGACATTTTTTCACATAGAAACACCAATGTTATCCTATGGCAGAAAATTCACTTAGCAGATAAGTAGTGCTATCGTCACTTTTTCTTACTTAGTGGTGGGTCGTGGATCCAGTACTGCTGCATCTCCTCTAAACAGTTGAAAGAATGCAAATTACCAAAGAGGCGCAGAAGCTCACGTTTCTTTTTAAAAAAAATAATATCGGAAGAATGCACGGATCATACGCGCACCCCGCGATTTAAAAAAAAAAGAAAAATTGGGGGGGCCCAGGGGGTCCTTGTGGGACCCCCTGAACAGACCTAGAGGGTCAGGGTGTGTCTACCCTCCCCTTTTCTCATGTTTTAAGCACACATTTCACAGGCTTCTTCAGCCTCCTTTCTACCGAGGCATAAAATGTCTGCCAATAGTTTCTAGTTTCGAATGTTGACAACCACTTGACAGTCAATCAGCATTCAGCGCACGATCGGAAGGGTGCGCTATGGTACAATGACAATGCGCGCAGTATCCGTATTAATTTTTTTATGGGAAGGGGGCCGCATGGCCCCCCTCCCGTGGCCAAATTCGGGCACCGGGGACCCCATCCCCTCGGGGCATGGCCAATTATTTTTTTGTTTTTTATGGAGCAGGGTCACATAGCCACCCTCCTGAGGCCACTTCAAGGCCCCGGAGACCCCATTCCCTGGGGCCGGTGTTTTTTTTAATGTTAATGGGGAGGGGGCCACGTAGCCCCCTCCCACACCGCTGGTAGCCCCGGGGAGCCCATCCCCCAGGGCTGACCCTCACCATTGGGGGGTCTCCAAACCCCCACAGTCCTGCCGGCTCTATACCTCCTGCTGGAGCTGGTGTTCTATCGATATCCGAACCTCATCTGTGTGTGTACCCCCTAGGCGTTTCCTTCACTTTGCGCATGCGTGTTTGTGGTAGCCCATGCATGTTAATGCTGCGCATGCGCACAATACGTCCCACCATCTGGCCGTGTACCCCTAACGTATTTCATTTTATTTGCGCATGCTCAATTACAACATGCCTAATCACAGCTCTCACACCCAGTGACATCATGCTCAACCAATCATTGTTCTGCAAAGCATTTATAACCTTCCAACCTTCTCGAACTTTTCCTATTCCGTAGTCACGTTTTTTAAGGGTAATTAAGTTTACTAATCTGAACGATCTTTAAGTACCGCCAGGGCCATTTCTAGGTGTTTTGCCACCCTAGGCGAGAATAGAAAAATGCCGCCCCCTCCCATGTCCAGATTTTTTTTGCTTTTAAAGTTATAGCAAAAGCACAAGCACAGATACCCGCCACCCCCTCTCAACACAATCCCCAAGGATGGGAAACCGGAAACGGTTCTGAACTTTTGGAAGGCGGGAGGGAGTGACCCTCCCGGCCGTATTTATTAAAATATGAAACAAAATCAAAACATTAAAATAACAGTTTCATATTATGTACAATTTCATTTCCACATTACGATGTTTGGCTAACCTTAACAGATCTCTAATACAAAGATTCTCCTAGCCGATCTAACATCCTACAAAACATTTGACTTGAAATTGTACAACCTAACGTTAAGGGCCAACGGCAAGGTCGTAACCGGTGTCAGATCCCTAAACCAGAAATACAACCCTCACTTGTGAGAGGACCAACCGCACAGAGGCGTACCTCAAGTGCATCTACCAATTTCCCTTGGACTTGACGGGGGCCCCAATGAACTCGACGCCATTTAACGGTCGTCCGAGGACTCGTGTGAGGTGTCTAAGAGGTAGCGTAAACCCCCTCCCGAACCCCACACAACTTACCCATCTGCCGTCGCAGATGTCCTGGCCCCGGGAAATTCCCCAGGAGGGCCCGTAGCCCCTCCTATCCAGGAAGGGGCCTTGACCACCTTTCCTTTCCTTCCGGCGGCCTATCCTTAGACGGGACCGCCTCCCCGTTGAGGGGCCAATGGCCACCTCCCCCGAGCGCTCCCATCCGTAATGGGTGACGCCCCCCCATAGGGATCTTCCAATTACTGCTCACCGATCATGACCTTACCGCCACAGGCCGGATAGTTGACCGGCTATCCGGACCCCCCACAACAACTCCTGCCTAAAAGGTCATGTTATAAACTCTTTAACCAAGCTATGAGGTCTCCTATGAGTAACTCATTCCCCACCCGGGACAAATGAACACCGTCCCCCAAATACATACTGTCCCCTTTGATACAACCATGCGAAACAGAATGCAATGTACTTGAACGAAACAATCTACTCACTTTGTTATTTATTTTCCTTACTGACTGATTCAGAGCAGAAACAGAAATAGCCCCCCGCCACACTTTTCGTGGGATCATGTGGGACCATGCAATTGTGCACCCTGGAACTCTTCTTGCCAACCAACTTACTGTAGAAAGCATTGCCTCAAGAAGAAGTCATCTACCAGTGGCGACCAAATCGTTGCCCCCAAGATGGACTATGATTATAGACGGCGGTGACCTTGTCCGCCCTAACAAACCCTCGAAAAAGGATTGAAACTGGTCAATACAGAGCCCGCCCTTTCCGTAGAAGGACACACTGTACCCGTATTCCCCAGCCACGTGAATCATGTCACCTGCTTTGAATACGTCCGCGGCACGCCTCACGTATGAGTGGCCCACGACCCACACCTCCTTTTTCACAGCCGGTGATGTCTGACCGCTGGTCCCCAGGTGTCGGGTCGACTGCACAGTCCGCCCCGCCTCGTAGGCTTGCGCAACTGAAAACCAAACAAAAAACAAGAAGCGTGAGTACATCATTACGGCTTCATAACATGTGCAACCGCACATACCTTTTATAACAGTTCGAGGACCAACGCCCCACACGTTTTACTTCTTCCACGCTCAGACCCCTGGCTGTAGCCTCTGTAGCAGCCCCTATCCGAAAGGAATGGGTCCCAAACTCGCCGGGGTTCAAGCCCGCGGCCGAAATCGACATCGCAAGCACCCACTGGAACTGAAACCTTGTCAGTGGGGTGGTGTCAGCGTGTCTCAAAAAGGTCCCCCCCCCCATGATGCCACTCTCTGCGCTAAATATTCCTCTACGCAAACCACAGGGCACATGGGGGACCCGGGAATCCTCTGTATGATTATGCAGTCCCCAAACGCACCCTGATCGGTTTTGGACCTGACAAACGAGACAGTCATTGTCTCCCCCTTGACCTGAACGTGCTCTCGGCACAGTCCCCCCATCGTATCCCGCTTGTTCCTCGCCACTAGTTCGCTTACCCGCATAGCCCCATGGAATGCTAGCGCAAAAGCGGCTCTGAATAACACTGTCTCATACTGTGATGAACACGTTGCAGGGAGTACGGATAATAACAGGGCCAACCTATCCAGACCTATCGGGCGCCTCTCATCTGCTTTGCGACCCTCAAGGCGTTGCCACCCCCGTAGCGCTTTCTGGACTACGAAAGACGCTGTCGGGTCCTGGATCCCATGAGCCCTTGCCATAAAGGAAATGGCGGCCCGATGCCTCTGGGCCGTAGCTACTGATTTGCCTGCCTGATGTAAAGACAGCAAAAATTTAACGACAAGCTCCTCCTGGCCCCAAAGCTCCCCCCTAGCAGAACCCAAAAAGGACCAATAGGAACGGAACGCCCCTTCGTATGCCTTCCTTGTCCTGGGCGCTAAACTCTCTCCCACAAGGTTTTGTAGTTCGGGGCACCGAGAGACCAGAGAGCTTCGGGAAAGGGTGCAGCCACCGGGTCCGCTGCGGGCAGAAAACCCCAAAAGGCCTGCATACGGAAACGAGAAAGCGCATCAGCCGCTTGGTTCAATACCCCCGGGACATGTCTTGCCCTAAAGAGCACATTCAACTGCATGCACAATAACACAATTTCTTTAAGCAGCCTCAGCATCCATTTGCAACGTGCTGCCTGACTATTGATACTCTCCACCACGGTCATGTTGTCAGACCAAAACACCACAGACTGATCCCGAAACCCCGCCGGCCAAGTTTTCAGGGCCACCAAAATAGGGAAAAGTTCGAGAAAAGCAATGTTCCTCGTCAATCCGCACTCATGCCACCATGACGGCCATTTTTGAGCCGTCCATTGTGTGCCGAATATGGCGCCAAAACCTATACTCCCCGCCGAATCTGTCCACAGCCCCAGCTCCTCAGAGGACACCGCCGGTTTTATCCAGACAATTCGACCATTGAAATCCGCCAGAAATGCCAACCAAATGCGCATGTCCTGGCGAACCTCTGCCGAGAGCCTCGTGCGGTGATGACCCTCCTTCAGGCCGACCATGGCTTGTGCAATCGAGCGGGAAAAGGGGCGGGCCATCGGCATTACTCTCAGGGCAAAATTCAACTGGCCCACCACTTGTTGTAATTGATGCAGTTTTACTTTAGTCTCACTGATACATGTTTCAAGGGATGCCCTGAATTTTTTCACCTTTCCTTTCGGTAGTCGAAAACAACCCTCAACCGAGTCGAGCTCGATCCCCAGAAACTCGAGGGAAGTCGAGGGACCCACGGTCTTACCTGGCGCCAATGGCACACCAAATTGGTTCATCAAGACACAAAATTCATTTAAAGCCTGTCCACATTCTGGATCCCCGGCTGCCCCCAAGAACAAAAAGTCATCGAGATAATGCATAATATGCTGAAAACCCGTCTTCTTTGTGAAGACCCATTGCAAAAAACAACTGAACATTTCAAAATAGGCACAAGATATAGAACATCCCATTGGCATACATTTGTCCATGTAATAGCGACCCTGAAACCTAAAACCAAGGAGACGCTGATCGTCTGGGTGTACCGGGAGCAACCGGAACGCTGACTCGATATCTGACTTTGCCATCAGCGCCCCGGGCCCCAGGCGATTCAACATGGCGACGGCCTCATCGAAAGATGCGTACCGCACCGAACACACTTCCGGGTCTATCGCATCATTCACGGAAAGACCACGTGGGGCTGACAAGTTATGTATCAGCCGAAATTCACCCGGGTCCTTCTTGGGGACCACCCCTAGAGGGGAACAAACAAAATTATCCACCGGTGGCAAGTCAAATGGACCGGCGACACGACCTCGAGTCACCTCCTTCCCAATCTTTGCCTGTACCACAGCCGAATGCTGTAAGACCGATAGTTGATTCGTACAGTTAGCTACACCCTGAAAATCCCCCACTGGGATGCGGAAACCATATGAAAACCCGTTCCGCAACACCCCAGCGGAAGCATGATCCGGGTATTCACTGAGCCAGGGAATCATTGCCATGGTATCAATCGGAGTAGGTAAAGTCGCCCCTCGGACTATTTCAGACCTGTTTGGCGCTTCCCTTACCACCGTTATCACCCGTTTTGGCTCTGCACATGGACTCAGGATGGGATGGCTGCCCACACCCCCCACATTCATGTCTGAACTTGCATGACCCCTGGGGCCTCGTACATTTACCTCTGTTAAAATTCCAACAGATCCCCCTTTTACCTGCGTTGCCACTCGGCTTCGAGTGGTACTCGCTACCTGCACCCGTCCGAAAGGGTGTCCCAGAGTATTGGCGGGAAGATTCACCCCCGTTACTCCCTGACAATGGCACTTTTAACATTCCAGTACTCTCCATTTTTTGCCATGACACGGAGTCGTAACAATCCCAAGTCAGAACTGGGTCGTGTTCCTTAGCTTTTCTAAAAATATTGTCATAGCAGAACCACTGATTGCCCCCATACGCTACGGAATACTCCATGATACGCGATTGATAAATAGGCAACTCGGTCAGCAACTCGGGCCTGCGCTCACCCATGATGGAGGTAAAAATGCCCCATGCTCTGCCCCAAGTACCAATGTTTTCGTCAACTTTAAAGGCGGCCATTTTTGCGCGCCAAACACTCGGATGCATAAGCTCCTTTTGGCTCTTAACATGCTCCATCTCGTAATGGTCGGTAAGCAAAGAAAAAATATTAACATACTTATTCGCCCAAATCTTTTCCTTAATTTCCAGTGGAACATGTTGAGCCACCTTCTCCCTTCGTGAAGGTACAGACCCTTCCCCCGCGATCGGCAATGGCCGCTTACCTGAACCAGAAGCTGCATTTGCCGCCGAACCTGGGCCTGTTGCATTTACCCCCGCCGGAACTGGCGGGGTAACAGCCTCCCTAGATTCCCGCAGTTGTCTCATTACTGCCCGGGCGTCGTCAGCCGTGGTGCCCTCGCAATCTTTTCCCAACCACGCTGCCAATTGTGCCGCTAACTCGGGAGGCATATCTCCCCCGGTCACGGGGGTGACCACCACGGGGATCGGATTCCCCTCCTTCGGCACCGGGGACTACTCCCGGCAAAGGCCGTTTCGGTCCTCCCTCCCCGTTCTTAGCCGCCATCTGTTTCTTCAAATCGGCTACCTCCTTCATGAGCATGCGGAGCATCTGATCGGTACTGACCCGCTTTCCGACTTTCTTAGGCATTCTCAGACGGGATATCTGTAAGACAAAAGAAAGATTACAACGCTCAAAATTGGCTCTTCGTTCCGTCTCGAGCTCACGTGCAGCGGGGAGGTGCAGCTTCAGAGCATAGGAGCAAGAGGATGCTTTCTTGGCTTGTTGCTTCTTTTATCCGTCTTCTGGGCGGGCGTCAACCCGCCCCCGCCCGCCTCCGTGGGCGTGGCCGAGTGCGTCAGTGTCTAGGACAACCCACTTCAGGGCGGGAAAAGGCGCGCCCCGGCTACGCCGCTTCGGGCATACCAGCCGAGACTCGTCTCCCGCCCAAGATGGCTTCCCGGGGGGATCGTGGTACTCCACCATACGTTCGGGGGGACCGAATGGTCGCCCCTTTCCAGTATTGCGACAAGTCCGGGAAAAGTCACAGGATTTGCCTCCCTAGGCACATCCTAATACCTCTGTTCTTGTGCTCTGATGGGGTCAGGGATTCGTGTACAAAACAGCTGCAATATGAACCCAAGACACGTGTTTACCAAGTGGAGCCCAGGGCTAAGAAACACCACATGGCTTGGAGGGGGAGTGAGAGAAGGGGATGAAGTTGACCTAAATCTGTATCAAATGCTCAGAAACACTTGTTAAACACAAATGAAGGACTATCAAATATAAACTTTATGTAACAGACATTAACTCCAAATTGTTTCATCTAGAAGTCCCAGCTGGGGAGCTCCATCAGAATAGGCATGCCTGCTTCTTCTGGATCGGGCAGGTGCATTTTGTAGATATGTCCACTTCAGCTGGCCCCCACTCCAAAATAACGCCTGTGAGGTTTACAGCGTTGAGCTGTCTGTGCCAGGGTGGGAGTGAGCCCTACTGTAATTTTCTGAACACCTTCAGGACCACTTGGAAGGGCCTAAAGCGAGGCCAGATTTGTACACAATGCAGATTTATTTAGGCAAACTCGACCCAAAGGTTTTAGAGCGCTTTACATGAGCGCCACTTATGTTACACAAGGACACATTCATTTTTGGTAGGCACGGGAAGGTTAAGTGATTAGCCCAGAATCACAGGATGTTCAGCCAACGCGGAGGCACGAACCTGGTTCCTCAGCTCCTATGTTGGCATCTCTGGCCCTTACCCACATCCTCTCCCCTTGGCACCAGGAGCAGGTCTAAAAAGGGGGAGACGTTGATCCAAAAATAAAACCACTGATCAGAAGCACATTTTCAAGACAACGCCTTTAAATTAAAAAATTTGGTTGAAATAAACTTCATATTGTGTACCACAGAAGCCCTAGGCAGCGCTAAGAAATGAAGCCTGTCTCTAGTGCTTTCTCAAGACCGGGACACATCAGCCTTCTGCAGCGTTGCACCGTTACTACTTACTAGAAGGGGCCAGCGGGGATGACAGCGTCGAGTTGGTGGTCGCCTTGGGAGGATGTCTAGTTCTGACTTGGACAGACATCCCATCTTGCTAAGTCAATATACTCAAGCCTCTGTGGGAAGAGACCCGTGAGGATGCCTTTCGTGAGTGCCAGCTGGCTGCAGTCAAAAGCAAAGATCCTTTCTTGATGGGAGATTGACCCCATCCAGCTCTGGGGAACGGATGAAATGCAGAGCTAATGAAAGGCTCTGTGAACCTGGCCAGGGCTTCCTGGGCTTGCCTGCCTCACGTCTGCACCCTGCTTGCCGGGTGGGAGCGGCAGGTGTTACTGAAGGAAGAATCGCGCTCCTAGTAACGCTCTCACTCCCTCTCTGAAATAACTGCTATCTGCCCTGCTAACGATTGGCATGAAAGGACTGGCTTAACTCCATATAGTGTGTGCTATAAACACAGGCAGATCAAAACTCCATTACCAGGTTGGAAAATTGAAAAGTGTTTTATGTAAGTATTTTATGTTTAAAACGATACCAACATGACCAAAATTGCATTAGGCACTTCAAAGTTCCGAGTAACATCTTCAACTGTAGTTCGGTATTGACATTAATAGAAATATTTGTGCATTGCCCACAGCTGGCAACCTGAGGCTGTCCAAGGTCTTAGAGGCGGGCACTGGGAGGGATGTCTTGCTAAAGGCCAGGGCCGCGGGCGGGCAGGTCTCGGCACCTTCTAACTGACGTCCTTCCTTCCAAGCAGAGCCATGGACCTTGCTCGATGATGCCCCCCACCCGCTCGTCTAGCTCCTCTGCTGCTCCTTGGGGACTCAAGGGGCCCTCTCCTGTGTTCAAGATGGGGGCACAGTGCTGTGCATGCAGCGTCCTTGGACAGGACTCTACCAAAGTGCGCCTGGGCCATCCAAGGGACCCCGACCTTCAGGTACATATGTTTTTTGCCACCCTCCCCCTTTTGCCACCCTAGGCGGCCGCCTAGACCTGCCCAATGGTAAAAACGGCCCTGAGTACCGGTAAATGCAATATTTTTTTTCGATTTGGCAATGCTATTTCTAAGCACGCTTTCCTGCTTTTTTAATAACGTTAAACTTGATTTGCTATCCTTTGTTCTGTGCAAATCACTTAATCCTGCTGCATTTCTTTAATTTGCCAAATGCCATGTGGACGTTCCCGTAGCAGTGTGCTACGTGCTGTTCAAGTTAATGCGATGTAGTTTTTCTCGTGTAAGTATCGTGTCACGTGCCCCATAGGCGTTGTTTCTGGGCAAATCAGTTAATCCTGCCGCCTTTCATTATATAAGTTGTGAGCCACGTGTTGCTTCCTCCCCATGCAATGCACATGTAATCGATTGGCCAATGTTGTATTTTAGCACGCTCTTCATGTTTTTTAATAATCTTAAACTTGATTTGACCCCTTTTCTAGCTCATTATACAGATGTCTCAACCATGGAACGTACTGGTCGCCACAAGCTGTTTATTCCTGCCCATGCACTATCCCAGGTGGTGGTCAACAGCTCGACACACCAGATCAACTGACTGCTCTCCATATACTATCAGCCAAATATTGCAATGGACTTAATGGAGTTAAAAAGTTTGACTTTAACATTTCATGATAGAAAATGTATAATACCCTAGTGGTGTCATAAACTTCGGATTACTTGGTACTTTGTTTTGTCTTTGAATGTTTTTAATATAAAGGCACAGCTTACATTTTTAACATAGTGTAGTAAGATATTTCCATTATGTTTGTGAATTTAAAATTATGTTTGTTATCCTGCCATTACAAATTGTTTTTAACAGTTGTGACTGTCCTATGTACTCAAATGGTAAAACCCTGGAAACATGTACAAAATATTGCAAATTAAGTTTACAATTTTTACCATTGCTGTTATGATGCACTAATGTTCATCGTTTTTACATTTAAAGTCTTTTGAAACTTTCTGTACTGTATGCAGCCAAAAAGATTCACAAATTTTAACGAATAACTTAAAAGTAATTCGCCAGTAAAGAGCTGGCACCTATATCGAACTAAACACTAATTGGGAAAGGGTACTTCCAAATTCGTAAAAAGTATAATCTACACAATAGTTCTTTTTAATATGAGATGGAACGTGTCTGAAAGGGCAAAGTTATTCAAATCCACATTAAGTTAGTAACAATTACCAATCATAACATCTTTCTTTTAATATCTTTTAGATGTAGAGCTTCAAGGTGTATTATGTCCCAGCACGTAGTGAAAAACACACTGGTGACAGAAAGTTGAGCTGCAAATATTCTTTGCAGTCACTCTCACTTCTTCTCTCCTTTGATAAAAAAATTACACACAATGTTAACTTCCTTTTTATCTTACAGGTTCTGTTTCACAAATTTGCGTCCCCCCCAACACCTCTAAAACTCAACGTTCGAGGATTCTGTGATGATGCGTTGCCATCGTAAAAACGTTTGAGAAAGCTGCTATGACACGTGGTGCACTCTCTTTGAATCACGCCAATGGCACAAACTGAGAAAAAAGCTTGTTTCCGAAACAACAAGTCATCTGTGAAAGGAGAGGGTGGGTAGGGTGCAGCAGCTTCACTGCGTAGGAATGTACAATTACCTCCGAGCAGTGACAATACATAGATTACATCAGTCTGAGAGGCAAATCTACAAGCCCCTTGCGCCACTTTTGTATGTACTAAACTATGACTAACTCTATATACTATATTTCAGATCACTAAACTGGGGGGTGCACTATGAACCAGCACGTGCTTGGACACACAACCAAGGCAAAAGGTGAGCTACAAGTATTTTCTCGACTATTAACTTCTCCATCTATAACTTTCTCTCTCTCACAGTTTTAATGTTATTTTCTCTCTCCTTCTCTCTCTCTCTCTCTCTCTCTCTCTCTCTCTCTCTCTCTCTCTCTCTCTCTCTCTCTCTCTCTCTCTCTCACATTGTTTCTCTTTTAAAGTTATGGACGCTGCTATCCACTATTCCATGACCAACAAAAGCTGAATTCAAGTTGTAAACTCTGTTACCCACAGTGTTTACACAAGGTAAGCAGAGCGGCCTAGATATACAATGCCTCCGATTAAATGCATTACAAATAAAAGACCTTATTTACAATCCCCTTGCGCCACTGTTGCGTCACTTTCAACATGAGAAAAGTAACATAAAACTGGCGCAAGGGCCTTGTAAATAAGCCCTGAAGAATTTTGTCCTGCATAATAACTTGATCTCTCACCTAATTCTGTCTCATGTCTGAATAATTTTAAAGACCTGTTGATCTGTAATGTAAATCTGACGCAGTAGGCACTTCCATACAGACACCGCTTGAACGCAAGCATATAAGACAAGTGAAATGTATCAGGCACACTGCACATGGAAAAATAAGGAAATATCTTCAAATGCTACCTTGACTTGTAATGTTGGACCTCATTTAGTCACATCGATCTAATTTTAAACACTAATTTTCTTTTTTGTTTTGCAGATTACCTACAGTACTTCTATTCGAATCCATATTGTATTGTATTGTAATTGCATTTATATAGCGCTTACTACCCCTGACGTCAAAGCACTTTTTGGGCGAGTAGCACGCTACTCCATATCACATTTTCTTTATTATATTATTTTATTAAAATTATATTTCTAGTTATTTATTGTATTGTTATGTTTAAGTTACGTTTCCAGGTATTGTTGTTTTAATAAAAGTTAATTTTAAAAAGTATATAGTCTTTTCTTTGAGCGGGGGTGTCAGTCCCCAATAGAAATGATATTTATAATTTGAAGAATAATCCTGAGGCTAACTCTTTACCAGATCTTTACCAGAGTCTATACCTACGACTAAGGGTTTCTATGGAAAAGTTTAAAAACTCCAGCACAGTAACTTTTTTCCATTGAGAGAAGCAGCAGCGGACCAAAGGATTGCCGCACCTTAATCCCAGTTTCAACAGCGTATCAATGTATGTGCCGTTACCCCTGACGTCAGCTGCTGAGTGGCGTCACTGTGAATCCAGATCAAACCGTACTTTTTAAGCTTGGGTGGGGGCGCACAAATATAAAGTCCAGAACGACCAGAGTATTTTTTAGAAAAAGTCCTTTCTTTATTTGTACAGAAATTATTAAGTGCAAAAGTTCGTTAATTTCATTGTAAGAGAAATTGATCAGCCAACGCATTTCTCTCCCTAGAAGGGAGCTTCCTCAGGGCTTTTTGCAGACTTCTGGCCTCACAGCTGTATGATGGTAGCTCAAGGTATCACCATGCGGGTCTTGCCGGGAAGAATAAACCCCAGAGAGTGTTATACAGATGGTCAATTACAAATCCTTTTATAGTGTGTATCACAAAAATTGGCCCAATTAGTTGTACATCGCACCGTCTCTTCCCAGTGTGACAGAAAAAGTTTCTTTTGGTTGACTAGTCTGTAGTTTAATGGTATCCCTGGATCAGGACGTTTTGGTCCGCTTGCGATGTCTTCCAGTGTAGGGGGTCTGGGGTTTATTCTTCCCGGCAAGACCCGCATGGTGATACCTTGAGCTACCATCATACAGCTGTGAGGCCAGAAGTCGGCAAAAAGCCCTGAGGAAGCTCCCTGCTAGGGAGAGAAACGCGTTGGCTGATCAATTTCTCTTACAATGAAATTATCGAACTTTTGCACTTAATAATTTCTGTACAAATAAAGAAAGGACTTTTTCTAAAAAATACTATGGTCGTTCTGGACTTTATATTTGTGCACCCCAACACAAGCTTAAAAAGAAACTTTTTTCCATTACCAACAAAGGGCCTCACTAGGATGGCGGAAGGACATGCATCCGTCAGCCACCCCCGAGGGGGAGGGACCATCCGCAGGGGCAGCGGCGGTCTCTCAGGTGCACATAGGATGTGACCGCCACCCTGGAGGTCACATCCTGTATTTTTAACCTTGTGCCGGGTGCTGCTTGAAGCAGCAGCCGCCGCAAGGTTAAAAATGCATGGTTAACATTTACATGCACAAAGCGGCAGGCACCGCGCAGTGCCTGCCGCTTTGTGCATGTACACCCATCATGTGCACCCCCCACCCCCGACAACCTGGGGGCCCGCAACGGGCCCCCAAACACCAAAGACCACATGCTTTTCCACGGCAGAAAAGTCGCTGTGGAAAAGCATGTGACGATGCACATCCTAATTTGGCTGAGGGTGTCTTGCAGACACCGCCACCATATGGCCCTCCACAACCCACGGATCAGCGATGGACAGACCTGCCGTACGCCGCTGGTCTCACCGCAATCCCACCGCCATCCTAATCTGGCGGTGGGTGTATTCTGTATAGGCGGCGGTGAATCCGCATTCTCCGGACCGGCGGTGGCTTCCACCGGCCCGGAGGATGCGGATTCACCACCATCCTAATTAGGTCCATAGTGTGGTGAACTTCTAACCTCTGTGCTCATTTAAGTGTTCCATGAACTGTTACTATGGTAACAGGCAGAAAGCCATTTGGGGGTAGGGTTGAAAGGTACTGGCTGTACAAAAATCGTTATATTAACCCTGGATTTTCCACAAGACCAAAAAGGAAAGCAAAAGTAAAACAAAACACTGTATACCAGATTTACAACCCCCTTGCACCACTTTCACGTCCAGGCCCCCCGTTACAAAATTATAAGTGTGTGGGCCTCAACGACCCCCTCAATGCCCCGGGAACCACCACACCTGGAAATTTGTAGATTGTGGAAGGCAGACTGCGTAGCCCTCCGTCTGGTGCCCTCGAGAGCCCTGGGGACCGCCACGCCCAAAGGCCGGCTCATGCAGTGTCTCGGGGTGCCCACCCCAGGACACCGCCGTTTGCTCCCATCCTATCATTGCAAAGTGCCGCGCGGCCCATCCCACACATTAAAGAAGTCCCGGGGGGTGGTCCTAAGACCCCCCCCTTTTTAACAAGCCCCAGGGAGTGGCGGTCCCCAGGGCTTCGGGGGGGCACTGAGCACCCCGCATATATTAACTTAGAGCCCCTGGGAGTGGCGGTCCCCGGGACCGAGTGTGAGGGATTGGGACCCCTACACTATTTTTTTTAAAACACCCCCGGTATTTGGCCACCCCAGGGACTAATAACCTTTAACCGCGGGAGCCCGCGCTCTGTTTTTTTTTTTAGGCAGCAAAATCTGCGGATCCTACATGCATCCCGCGATTTAAAAAAAATATATATATATATATAATTTTTTGCCCTGGAGGTCCTTGTGCGACCCCTTGAGCAGGCCTAGGGGGTCAGGGTGTGTCTACCTTGCCCCCTTTTCGTGGATTGCACACATATTTCACAGACTTCTTCACCCTCGTCTCTACCGAGGCACAAAGCGGCTGCCAACAGTTCCTGGTTTAGAATGTTTACAACCGCTTGACAGCCAATTAGCATTGAGTGCGTGATGGGACGGTGCGCTTATGCTACGATGCCAATCCTCGCACAATCCGCGGATCCACCGCGCCCATAGATATATAATTGACTTTAACCGTAATTTTCTCAGGAACTACTGAACAGATTAACACCATTTAAGCAAAAGGCACAAGTCTGAACTGAGGACTACCTCTTTGCCAAATTTGGTGTAATTCCGTTCAGCCGTTCAGGCTGTAGCCATGGCTTAATGTCCTATGGGAAATTGCACGGGGAAAACACGTTTTGGGACCCCCTTTTATCTCGGCCCCCGCTTGACCAATCACCCCCAAACTTTCAGGGAAGAAGCAGAACTGAGCTGGCCAAAAATTTTTGGAAAATTACAAGAAGATTCATCAATGAACGCTAACGCTATCCTATGGATAATAGGTCCTAACTATAACTACCTACTGGCGACCGGCAGTAGGATATATATATATATATATATATATATATATATATATATATATATATATATATATATATATATATATATATATATATATGTACCAAAAAATGCCCAGCATTTGAGGCCGCACAACACTTCAGAGGCCTCGTGAGCAGGAAAAAGTGACGTGCATGACTCGCCGCCCCTTGCCTTCTTAAGTACGCAGTACCTTAATTGGCTTCCGGTTTGCCGATATTGTTGCATTTTGGGCAGCGTAGTCCATTTAAGCACTATGTAAATGCTGGGCATTTTTTGGTACATGTTTATACGGCTGCTCCAGGCCCTAGAGGGATCGCACCATCCTAAGAATCTCATGGATGCGGACAGGGGGAACCCTCCCCCTGTAAATGGTACTGTGATTTGTAATTTAACAGGCAAAGTCCGATTCGGGAAGCCTAATGGAGGGCTTGAAAAACATTTATCCTGCAAATAATGGTGGGCATGTTACCCACTGGAGGGGATAAATGGTGCTCAAATGGACTACGCTGCCCAAAATGCACTTCCACCCCGGCCCCCGCCCGCCACGACATTCTCTGTGTCCCTGACAATGTCGTGGCTGCCGGGGGCCGGGAGTGCACGCAAGCCTGAAATGCTGCCCCCAGACCCTGAGCCTTACCGCAGTTGTTCCGGGCCAACCTCCCGCACCGGCTCCCTCCCGTGTCCCGGAGCCTTACCTGAGCAGCCGCTCCTCCCCGAGCTCCTCACTTCACCGCCGCTCCTCCTCGTCATCATCATGTACGTTGCGGCCAGCGCTACATCGTGGCCGTCAGCGTCGCGGCCGGCGCTACTTTCAGGGCACTACTTTTTTTTAAAGTTATATTTTTAAATTTACGTTTTTTTATATTTTCTATAGCCTATGTCCATCTGCACACCCTGAGGATTACAACAATGTATTGGGTGTGTGGATTGGTGCTGTGGTTCCCGAGTTTACCTTGCCAAAAGGTTTGTGTTCTCTCTTTATAATAGTAGTATAGATATATATATATGTATATATATATATTTTTTTGTCTTAAAGGCCTCAGCATTTCAGGGTGCACTCATCAGCGCGCTACCTCGAAGGGCTTTCACATTCTTGCCCCCACCATCCAGGTAGTTAGGTTCGCCTGACGCGTTTCTGTGGTCCATTTCCACTTCATCAGAGGCGTTCTCCTGTATCCACTGAACTGCGCTTCTTTTAAAGCATGCTCCATTGTTAATTGCCAAACGTGGGACTGGCTTAGTTCTAAATTGGTCCGCACAGCATGCTGGTCTTGGTAGTTCTTTTGCGCTCCATTAATAGTTCTAAGCATTAATAAAACTTTGGATGACTTCAAAACACATACTGTTAATTTGAAAACAACAAAACTTAGCAGAGACATTAAGACCTTTAATCACGAGCAAGTCTACCCGTATCTAAAGGAAGATTTTTTCAAAAACACCAACCCTGGGACACTTAACTCTCAATACAAAGGAAGATCTTGGACGAGATTCCTCACATTCTCCGATTCATCTTCTGATTCGGACCAGAGCGGAGGTGCATACTATCAGCCATACCACCAGTATCCTCCCTTTTTTCAGTACCCACAAGCCCGCCACCTTTTTTAGACAGAGGGGGACGCCGGGGCAGAGGGTTCAGAAGGGCATGGAGACAGCCGCAGTTTCAACCATTCCAACCATTCCCACAACCACCCCCGCCTCAGGATCCGAATTTGTTTCGAACCAGACATCGGGTATGCTTGCGGTAAACATAGAAGATAGTGTAGGAGCGACTGGGCCTATTCCTACTTCTGAAATGAAGAATATGGAAATAATACCTGTATATAATCTGTCTAAACAGTCCTTGTCCGAGGTGGATTTGAAGGTTTTACAGAAAGGGTTGTCCTTTGTTCCGTTGGTTGTACAGGACCCAGTCGATACTAAGACTGAAGTTCTGCAGTTTTTAAGAAAAATTAGACTTAAGACTTTCTTTTCCGATCAAGATGAAAGTGTGGAATGGAACATAAGTGGCCTTAAAGTTAAATCCTCCTTTTGCCCTGACAGTGCGAGCATGCCCGATGAAATTGTCCTATTTGAGAATCAAATACTTAGGGAAATAGATAAACTCAGTGAGAAAAGAATCTCTTTCAAATCCAACTTTAATAAAGATGAACATTCTGCTTTAGTCAGCCTAGCCAACAACCCCCTGAGAGGCACAAAACCAGCTGACAAAGGCGGGGGGATTGTGGTGTGGGATAGTGATGCCTAAGTGTTGAGACAATTAAGTAATCCTATCCATTACAGTAAAATCCAAGATAGTCCTGCCAGTACATTAAGAGCAAAAATATTGTACGTTACGACAGAGGCTCTTAACGGTTTATTTTTGGGTAAAAAAAGAGTACGAATTTTTGAATACTTCTCAGCATAAAACACTTTCTCTGTATGTACTACCCAAAGTACATAAGGATGATATAAATCCTCCTGGACGCCCGATCATTGCAGCATGTGGATCTATTCTTGAGCCTTTGGCAAAATACATAGATACATTTCTCAAACCATTTGTTAGTACGACACAGGCCTACATTAGGGACACAATGGACTTTATCCATAAAATAGAGAACTCGGTGTTTGATGGAGACCAGCAACTGTTGGTCTCCTTCGACATCGAGAGTCTCTATACCAATATACCCCTGGATGAAGCCCTTATGGTGATGGAATTAGTACTAGATAAGAGAAGCAGGCCTCACCAGGTGCCCACTAAATTTATCCTTGAGTTGTCCAAAATCTGTTTAAAGAACAGCTTCTTTTCATTCAAAGGGGATCTATATTTACAACTTAAGGGGGTAGCTATGGGGGTGCTGTTTTGCCCCTGAGATAGCGAACCTCGTAATGGACCAGTTTGAGGGGAGATATGTCTTTGGTGAGGCGAACCCATTTCGATAGAAGTTGTCGAGGTGGGTTTGCTTCATTGACAACATATTCCTCATCTGGATGGGAAGTAGAGAAGAACTAAAATTGTTCCATGGGTGGCTTAACATGTGTACCCCAGACCTTAAATTCACTATTAATTGCAGTAATGAAAAAATCAATTTTCTAGATCTGTGGATTTTTGATAATAATGGTCATCTAGAGATGGACTTTTTTATTAAGCCCAAAGATCGAAATACTTTGTTAGAGTTTACCAGCGGCCACCCACGGAGTCTAAAAGAAAATCTGCCCTTTGGGCAGTTTCTGCGCATTCGCCGTAATTGGTCGAACAAACAAGACTATTTCAAAAATGCAGAAAATTTGTTGGACAAATGGTGTGCCCGAGGTTACCCTAGGAAGTTCGTAAAAGCTGCTCTCAAACGAGCTTGGTTTACACCCCGTGAGCCTTTACTGACCCCGAAAGAAAAGAGCGAAGGAAATCTGATGACTTTTGTACTGACCTTTAACCCCAAGGCCAACAAGGTTAAACAAATCATTTTAAAGAACTGGAGATTGATTGAACATCTCAACATACCGAAACCTCTCTTTGCATTTCGCAAAGGGAAGAACATAAGACAACATCTTGTAAGAGCCAGTAGAGAACCCAACATCAGAAAGGACACCAGGAGTTTGGTGGGTTTACCAGCTTTGATTGGTCACTACCGGTGTATGAACTGTGCGGTATGCTCCAACTCAAAAGATTTGAAAAGCATAGTGATTAATGGTCAGGCGCATACTATGCGTTCTTTCTCCAATTGCAACACAAAAAAATTTGTATATGTGGTAGTATGTCCATGCAACCTAGCATATTTAGGCCAGACGACGCAAGTAGTAAAAATGCGCATTAGTCAGCACAAGTCCCGGATTCGGTGCAAAACCAGTGGTCAGTCTTAGTGGTAATTACAGCAAAAAGTAGAGGAGAACTAGAAACGAAACTCAACAGAATAGAGGCCAGGCTTATTGGCAGATGAGCTGTGGGCTTTGATTTAATATCTCCTGGGGTGTGTGTATTAGAGAATGCAGACCACACACATCTATTATTGAGGACCCTGGTTGTTGGCCTGAGTTCCGTATGTAGGTGTTCCCTTCCTAGGCACCTCTGTTGGCATGACTAACATACATGTTGCGGACCTGACGATATGACAATGTATTTCTTCTCTTCTTTCTCAACTTGTATATAGTCGTGTAAAGTTTTATTTCAAATTGTATATAGTCTTGGAGGACTCCGGTTATAGCTCTGACTTTCCGCCACCGGTAGGCATGCTTTACCTTTTCACAGTGAGTTCAGAGTGTGAATCCTCCTGTGATTCTGCAGTGCCCTCTAATCTTGGTTGAGCAGGTGTGGTGATGGGTTCCCCCCTTTTGTGGTATTTTCTCTCGTAGTTATTTTGTTTTTGGTGGTGTTGGTACAGTACTCGTCCTATAAAGGGGTTTTTATTTTATTGTTTATTATTATTTTTTACATATTTTTTGCAGTAGACTTCGTTTTCAATAACCGTGGCTCCGTCCGATTATAGCTGAGCCCCCCGCCCCAGCGCGCCCCCGTGTGAGGTGACACGCTGCATGGACGTGTCATTCGGTAATCTGCCTGTTGACCTCGCTGGTGGCCATGTTGTAGCGAGTTGTTACCCTTCCAGCACATGGTAGTCCTTTGTTGATTACCTTGCCCAATCTCCAGTGGTTGATCGGGTGCCTGTCGTCACTGTTGGTCGTTTGGCGCCCAACGAGTGACGTATTTACGCTAACATGCCTCTTATGTGCACCGGAGCCTCGTGTATGAGCCAGGCGAACCGGATGCCAGTTGCCGGTGGATTTTGGATGCCCGTTGCTCGGAACACTTCAGACCTGATTTGAAGGTATGCACCATGTTGGTTTACTTCCTCCGGCCATTAGACACGTTCAGTGATTTTTCCAGCATTTGGTATTTTTGACACAGTGTTGTTGTTTCTTGCCTCCAGAGTAGCTGTAGGAGCGTATTAATTCTTCCGCCCTGCATAGTGTTCCTCTACACGCACTCCACCAATCTGGATCCTCCCATTTGTTTAGAAAAGTGGACACTGCACATTTTGGCTGCCCATAATGTACGAGCAGCAGTTTGGCACATGATGTTACATGTGGCACCCCTTCTTTATTCAGTGCTGATGTAGTTTCCCCATCCGTTTCTAGGTGTTTGGGTACCAGTTTGAGAGTATTTTTTCCTTGTGCCTCGCCCCCTGTGTGGGAGTGGCTGGTTAATCGATTCTTTGTTTGGAAGGTATGTTCTCACTTGCTGGATGTTTGGTTTGGGTGGTTTTTAATTTTTATTTTTATTATTAGTGCATGTTGGTTATTTGGAATCCTTTCCTCTGTCCGTGACACCTTTTGTAGTTCACTCTACATTGTCGTATGTCTGTTCCACCTGCATCACTTTCTTTGTATCTGTGGACACTCCTGTTCGGTGTTGGCACGTGGTAGTGGACTTGTGCGCTATCCTTCTGCTCACACATTCCTGTGGAAACTTGATGCTTTTTTGCCCTCTTCAGTATTATTCCCTTTTTGGTCAGCTGGGCACTTTGGGCACTGCAGTAACACAGATGGGTGAGATAGATATGTCGCATTGTTATTTGTTCTTGTTTTAATCAGTATGTTTTGTAATATTACTTTAGTACCCCTGTCGTGATGATGCCTTAAAAGAGTCTACTTGCTGAAACGCGACCGCGACTGCGTCGACACTCTTGTGTTGAAGGAGTCCCCTGATCTTTAGTTGTGTTTGTTTCATTTTCTTACGCCCCTTGCTAAAACATTGTGTGAGAGAACTTAGATCTCAGGCGCTATGAGGATTTCCTTTTAGGTTGATATCACTCAGAAGTGGAAGTGATTAGTTTAGAAAGGTTTTTACTATC
The DNA here is from genome assembly GCF_964263255.1 of Lissotriton vulgaris. Classification (NCBI taxonomy): domain Eukaryota; kingdom Metazoa; phylum Chordata; class Amphibia; order Caudata; family Salamandridae; genus Lissotriton; species Lissotriton vulgaris. The sequence goes on along the minus strand of NC_141697.1, from coordinate 350,640,079 downwards.
TTTCTTTGGGTACACTGTTATATATGTATTGTATATATGGTATAAGTGTATTGTAAATAATTTTTGTATTGTACAGATTAGGTTTGCATAATTTTGTCAGTGCTAGTTTTGGTTTATTTGTGTGCCACTTTCTTGTGATACGTTTATATGTCTGTATAAATGTGTGATTTAGCTCTTTTTACATTAATGTGTACTGAGCAAGATATTTAATTATTTATTGTGTCTTACCATTAAATGTTGAATTAATTCCTCAATACCTTTCTTTCTACTTTTTTCATCTTTGATGACCCTTGCTCCGGTATGGGAGGGTGATGTGGGCAGAACTCCTTTAGTATTTTTTAACAATTAAGAACTAAGCCAGTCCCACGTATGGCAATTAATAATGGAGCATGCTTTAAAAGGAGCGCAGTTCAGTGGATACAGGAGAACGCCTCTGATGAAGTGGAAATGGACCACAGAAACACGTCAGGCGAACCTAACTACCCGGATCGTGGGGGAGAGAATGTGAAAGCCCTTCGAGGTAGCGCGCTGTTGAGTGCATACTGAAATGCTGAGGCCTTTGAGACAAAAAAATAAAAATAAAAAATATATATACATATACCAACACAAGCCTCTGAATACTGGAGCCCCCGACCCTACAGGGCGGCCTCAGTCCATGGGCACAGAGCAGCCCATCAATGATAACCACAACAGAAACACATTGAGGCCCATTTCAAGAGACAGGTCGTTTAATACGAAGGCACAGCAACACACAAGTTTCCAAGTCCTTACGCGTTTCAGCTTTGCAACCTTGATCACAAGTGAAAATTATATAACGTGCATCAGTGCTTGCTATTTATATTAAAAGTCACATGACAAGTTCAAAAATACAAGTCCCACAATGCAGTATGTTATATTTTCTCAAAGTGCCTTCTGGAATGTTGATAAATCCGCAATTGTTCTGTTATTTTTACAGTTAATAATTGACATCTGCATTAAGTAGGTACACTATCATTCTCTGCATTCATGTGCTTTTTTAAGAGTTGCATAATTGTCACATTCCTCTTTGCCCCAGAAAAAACATTCAACTGCAAGAACTATCAGAGAGGGACATCCTCCCCTCCGAATCCCTTCATTCAAACAATCACCTTTTTTTCGCTGTTGTAGCATCTCCTTGGTAGGTTGTTTGATTGCGAGTGGGTCATGCTCCTCAGTAGATACACCAACACAAGCCTCCGAATACTGGAGCCCCCGACCCTACAGGGCGGCCTCAATCCATGGGCCTGGAGCAGCCCATCAATGATAACCACGACAGAAACACATTGAGGTCCATTTCAATAGACGTGTCGTTTAATACGAAGGCACAGCAAAACACAAGTTTCCAAGTCCTCACTCATTTCAGCTTTGCAGCCTTGATCACAGGTGAAAACGATGTAAAGTGCAACATGCATCAGTGCTTGCTATTTATATTAAAAGTCACATGACAAGTTCAAAAATACAAGTCCCGTAATGCAGTATGTTATATTTTCTCAAAGTAGGCTCTGGAATTTTGATAAATACGCAATTGTTCTGTTATTTTTACAGTTAATAATTGACATCTGCATTAAGTAGGTACGCTGTCATTCTCTGCATTCATGTGCTTTTTTAAGAGTTGCATAATTGTCACATTCCTCTTTACCTCCGAAAAAACATTCATCTGCAAGAACTATCAGAGTGGGACATCCTCCCCTCCGAATCCCTTCCTTCAAACAATCACCTTTTTTCGCTGTTGTAGCATCTCCTTGGTAGGTTGGGTGATTGCGAGTGGGTGATGCTCCTCATTAGATACACCAACACAAGCCTCCGAATACTGGAGCCCCGACCCTAAAGGGCAGCCTCAATCCATGGGCCCGGAGCAGCCTAACAATGATAACCATGACAGAAACACATTGAGGCCCATTTCAAGAGACGTGTCGTTTAATACGAAGGCACAGCAACACACAAGTTTCCAAGTCCTTACGCGTTTCAGCTTTGCAGCCTTAATCACAGGTGAAAATGATGTAAAGTGCAACGTGCATCAGTGTTTGCTATTTATATTATATTATATTATATGACCTACTGGCAGTTGCCAGTAGGTAGTTACAGTTAGGACCTAGTACCTATTCAAAACGTGCTTTTTCTTTTGGGAATATATCTTTGGCGCCGTTTGATGAATCTTTGCGTCATTTTCAAAACGAATTGTTTGCTCGGGTCAACTCCTGTCTTGAAAGTTTTGGGGGTGAATCGTCAAACGGGGGCCGAGTAGAAAGGGGGTCACAAAACGTGTTTTCTCCATGTTAATTTCCATAGGAAACTGAAGACAAAGCTACAGCCCGAACTGCTGAACGGAATTACACCAAATTTGGCAAAAAAAAGGTTTTGGTTCAGAAAGCGACCTTTTTTTTAAGTGGTGTATATCCGTTCAGCAGTAACTGAGAAATAAAAAAAATAAAAATATCAATATCTGGTGGCCAAGTAGGATTTGCGAGCCCTCCCGAGCACAAGCTTCATTTTGATTGGCTGTCAACACACCTAACCAAGAAATGTTGGGAGCCATCTTGTGACTCGGTAAAACCGAGTAAGAAGAAAACCGTAAAAAACTAAGATAAAAAAACAAGAAAAAGAGACAGGGTAGAAACACCCTGACCCCCTAGGCCTACTCAGGGGGTCCAAAAAAAAGCATTAAAAAAATCAGCAGAAATTGTGCTGGGTGCACAAATCCCGCCAAAAAATTTTAAAAATTGAAGCGCCGTCTCCTGCACTTTGCTTTAATTAGCCCCCTGGTGGACCAGGTCCCGGGGGCAAGCAAAAAATATAGTGCAGGGGCCCATCGTGGCCCCCGGGACCACCACCTCCCGGGGCTTTTTTCTGACATAAAATGTGTGGGAGGCTCATTCCTACCCCCCTGAAGCCCCGGGGGCCACCACTTCACCGGGGCTCTAATAATTAGATATAGGGGGAAAACAGCCCCCTGCAGCTCCCTCTGGGCTCTAATTAAAAAAATTGTGTGGGGGGCTCATGACTCTTTCAACCAATCCCCATCCAAGAGCACCCCAGCAAGTGCGTTTGCAGAGTGGTGGGCAAAGGGGGTGTGGCATGCTATGAAAACTGAGCAATCCTGCTGTTGGGACTTACTGGAGCTAATAGAAGGGGCAGTTGGCCCCCAAGAATGTCCTTGGGGGCCAACTACTCCTCCTCTTACCTCCAGCAAGCCCCGTACAGTGGGATCGCTAAGAAGTCTCCGGTGGCCACAGCCCCTTTCTCCACGACTCTGCAAACGCACCTCCTGGCCCACTACTGGTTAGGGGATGATGTCCACTTTACTCCTGAGGGACTTTGGGGGCCAAGAGCCTTCCTGGTACCTTCTGTAAGTCCTACGCAGGGGAATTCCTGAGTGCTGGCTGGAGGCCCAGCCCCCTCTCTCCACCACACTGCAAATGCAACTACAAGTTAAAGAAGCATTTGGAATGTAATAGGTCTTGCATTTGCAAGTTAGCTCTATTGGCATTGTCAATGTAAAAGTTCTTTACTAATGTTTTTTGGAGTGGAGTGGATGCACGTTGTGTGTAGTGGAATTATGCAGTATGTTGTGCAGTGAAATGATATTGATAGAAAGTATGTGGTGTTTAGTGAATAGGAATTATGTAGAGTGAGATTATATGCTATGAAGAGTAATTATGTGGTATGGTAGTCTGTGTTGTGGAGTGGTAACCTCAGGTTTAGTCTTCCTCATTTCCATAGAAGCTAAACTATAAACTTGATGAGACAAAAAAAGAAAGAAGGAACCACTGAGGACCACTTCTGGACCTAGTCAGAGTTATGAGTAGGGTCACTGAATTATGCAACTGCTTGGCTGCAAAGACGTTCCCACAATTATACATGTTCCTTATTTGCCATATAATCCATAATCTGCTGCTTAATCTGCAGATATGAACAAAATAATGTGTTTCTTGTTCGGACTGCTTAAACACTAATAGAAATGCAGCAACAAGTGTTACAGCATGGTGGAAGGCCTTTGCAAACCTTTTACTACATTTATGTTGCTTCTTTCTGCACCATTCTTTTTTTCTGCACTTCTTTTGTCTCATTCTGCTCATCTCCTCTACTTTATGCACCTCTCTTGCCTCTCTCTGCACCTCTCTTGCCTCTTTCTGCTCCTCACTTGCTTCTTCCTGTACCCCTCTTGCCTCTTTCTGCACCCTTCTTCCCTCTTTCTGCACCTATCTTGTTTCTTTCTGCACCCCATTCCCTCTTTCAGTATCTCTCCTGCCTCTATCTGCAGCTCTCATGCCTCTTGTTACACTTCTCTTGTCTCTTTCTGCACCTCTGCTGCTTCTTTCTGTACCCCTCTTGTGTCTTTCTGTGCCCCTCTCCCCTTTTTCTGCACCTCTCTTGCTTCAGTCTGCCCACCTGGTACCTCTTTCTGCACCCTTTTGCCTTCTTCTGTACCTCACTTGCCACTTTCTACACTTCTCTTGCTTCTTTCTGCACCTCTGTTGGTTCTTTCATCAATTCTCTTTCCTCTCTGTGCACTTCTCTTGCCTGTTGCTGCACCTCTCTTACCTCTTTCTGCACCTCTCTTGCTTCTTTCTGTACCTCACTTGCTTCTTTCCGCACCCTTCTTGCCTCTTTCTGTACCCCTCTTCCTTCTTTGTGCAACTCTCTTGCCTATTTCTACTCCTCTCTTCCCTCTTTCTGCACCCTTTGCGCCTCTTTCAGCACCTCTGTTGCTTCTTTCTGAAGTTCTCTTCCTCCTTTCAGCACCCCTCCTGCCTCTTTCTGTATCCCTCTTGCCTCTTTTTGCACCTTTCCTACCCCTTTCTGCACCCTTTGCCTCTTTTTGCTTCTCTGTTGGTTCTTTCTGTATTGCTCCTGCTTCTTTCTGCACCTCTCTGTTATATTTCTGTATCCCTCTTGCCTCTTTCTGCAACCCTGTTCTGTCTTCTGCACCTTTCTTGCCTACCTCTGCACGTGTCTTGCCTCATTCTGCATCTCTGTTGCTTTTTTCTTCACTTCTCTTGCCTCTTTCTGCACCCCTCTTGCCTCTTTCAGCACCTATGTTGCTTCTTGCTGCACTTCTCTTGCCTCTTTCTGCACCCCTTTACCTCTTTATGTATCCCTCTTGCCTCTGTGTACACCACTCCTGCCTCATTCTGCACATCGCTTGCCTTTTCCTGCAGTTTTCTTGCCTCTTTCTGCACCTCTTTTGCTTCATTCTGCACTTCACTTGCTTCTTTCTGTACTCCTCTTACCTCTTTCTGCACCTCTGTTGGTTCTGTCTGCACTCCTCTTGCTTCTGTCTGTACCCCCGTCCCTCTTTCTGTACCTCTCTTGGCTATTTCTGCAGTGACAACAAAAAGGTGACTGGGCTGTTCCTAAAGGGAGGGAAGGAGAGGAAAGGAAGGGAGGGATCGGTCACTAGGGAGGGGCTAGTGCTCAATTGGAGGACCACCCCTGGGTATCCAATTTGTTGGATATAATGGCCTCACACACCCTTGCGAGTGTCATGCTTCATCATCGGCAATGCTCCTCGTTGGGCAGGCGGTGCAATGCCCTTCGGGCTCACCTCAAAGAGGGGCTCTTTATCGGAGATCTTTTATCCAACTGCCTTATGGTGAAGTGCGGGTGAGGGGCCAGGAAAGAGTAGATAGTGTGGGTGAGGGTAAAATGTGGCTCAAGGTACCGGAAACAATTTTATTCTGGTGGTCCTCTGCCACAAGTAAAATCAAGGATAGCCGGTACTCGTGGGAACTATGTTTTCCCAGAGTGATCCAGGGCTAAAGGTGCAAAAGGTGTGGTCGACATGTTTCTCGTATCTAGTTCGTTGACTGCGATTCTTCAGGACCTATTGGGAAACTACAATCTACTAAACATGATCTAATAATAATTATCAGTTTAAACAAAGCACATTAGTTGTACTACCTGTATGACATTGTTCCTGCCTAGAATTGTGGGAGACAAAGGAGAGCATTACAACAGGTAAGTAACAACACGTGACACTGTAGTGACCGTGAATACACTGTGCGTGACCGTGAACACACTGTGCGTAAGTGACATACTAGTGAAGAAAGTGACTAGTATGTGGTTAAAACCAAGTTAAAAACTCAATGCAGCAGTATCCATTAAAAATATATCGCATATCCTTGGAATAGGTGTTGGTGTTACTCACCTAGGGGTTAGGGTTAAGGGGTGTCAACAGTACCCGGCGGATCTGGCATCGGGCGAGAAGCCAATGTGTTTGGGCTGGGGAGGGAAGTCAATGCAGATCAGTAATACATTACACAGGGGGGGTTTTAGGTTGTTGTGCATGTGCCCCATTTTGTCAAGTTGACCAGGTAGGATCCAGTGTATGTGGCTACTGAACTCTCTCCAAGGTGGGTAGTATCTAGGAATACAGGGAAATACTCCTTATTAGGTGCATATTCTTTACTGGTAGGGGAAGCCTAAATTCAGATGCGGGCCGTATTGAAATGATTAATGTAAACCACAGGTATAAACTGCGTTAAGCGGTGTATAAATATAAGGTCACAGCCAGCTGTCCACGGCCCGTATATTGGCTGGCTCCGGGGAAAGTGGGCGTGTGTGTACCGATGAAATAATCAAGGTAGATTAAATAAAGATTCAGCAAGTGGCAAACAATGCGTTCCGCTCGGTAGGCGGTTTAGAGGTAAACCGCCACAGTCACTTAATCGAGGCGGGGTACGTACAGATGGCGGGGAGCGAGGGGAGGGAAGTTTTTTTGGCGCGCGCCGCGGTGCGACCGCGACCTTTGTTGCGCGCTGTGGCTGGAGCCGCCCAAGTCTCGGTAAAGCGTGCTCAACACCCCTGCAAACGCTGTGGGTTCAAGGAAGCTGCGTGGGGGGGGAAGGGGGGGAGAGCCGCGGTAAACCAAGACCCTGAGTTACGCGCTAGTCGGATCAGGATGGAGCTGTGTGACGGGGAACCGCCCAGTGCCGGTTGAAATACCCTCATCAGCCCATATGTTGCTGCGTGTGACACTTACTTCTGTCTGCCTGTGCCAAAGCCTGCTGCGCCTACCCTTCACACCGGGTCCGGATAGTGAGGACCTGGTCGTCTGCCTTAGGATTAAGTAGGCAGCCGGGTTAGTTTGAAAACAGGAAGTTGCAATCTTCCTAGGTCATGTGATCAGTGTAGCCAGAATGGCGGCCATGATGGAGTGGTGTATATTAACTGGGAAAGACCACTGTTTTGGATTTGTCCGTGATTACCAATTTTACACAAAGTGAAGATCGATTATACTCAGTGGGGTCTGTCACATCATTATTAACAATGCCCGATATGGCACTAAAAGTGGTTTTTTTTTTGGTCTTATCGAGTGACTTGAAAGAATAGCGGCAATAACGGAGGATGGCGGGTAGAGAGTATCAAATACCGCCACATAGCTTGTGTTAGATAACCAAGGGAATGACAGGGGATAGATTATAGTCGCAAAGGCTTAAAGCAGGTGTAAACTAGGGAATGAAGCAATCCCGTCCACATTCATATGTGGTTCTCTGTTAGAGTTGAGTGCCAGTAATGTCATGGCATGAAGATAATTGAAAAGTGTGCCACAATGGGTGTGTGTATCGGGCGCTCGACCACGACTCCCAGGTAACCCGTAATCGTAGCTGGTGGCAAGCGTGTAAAGGAAATTGGCTCAGGGACTTCCATCTATATGCACTGTAAAAGACCATAATGCAGTTGCATACGGTGGTGCACATGTGTGGTGTTATGAGAGAGGAGGTGTCACAGTTGAACATGATGGGGATCTAATTGACCCAATTGCCAGGCAATGAACCAGAGTGTTGACTCAGAAAATGGCACGCGTCACTCATTAACTAATGCCTACGGTTATGGTGATTGGTTCACAGAGAGCTCCAGGGAATGTCCTCATTCAGGCCCCGGCTATCAGTAGACAAACGATGTATCCATCTTTGTTCCTTTATGAAGAGGTTGTGTTTGGTTTTGTCTGGGGAGGCCTCAAGAATTAGCCAGGATAGTGAGTCACCTGAGTGGTTTATTCTAGATAATGCCTGCACATCTTGGTGTTGGTCTTCTTACAGCGGAAGTTACTCCTGTGCTCAGAGATACGGACTTTCACAGGGCGGGAGGTCATGCCCACATATTGAAGGCTGCACGGGCATTTCAATAAGTAGATGCAGTTAGGGGTGTTGCAGTTAGTGTGGCCCCGTAATTCCCAGCGAAAGGTGTCCGTCAGGAGGATGGTTTTGTAGGTGCTGGTGAAAGGGCACACACTGCAAGAACCGCATTGGTAATGGCCCCGTACAGGTGGTAGTTGCCACAGGGTGGTTTGTTTTGCTGACTCAGTCTTTTTGGGCCTAGTATGTACCAAGATATCCTTTATGTTTCTGGACCTTTTGAAGGCAAACCTGGGTGTTGTGAAGTTGAGTTCGCCTGTATTTAGAATTTGCCAGTGTCGTTTGATTATCTTTTTTAGTTCAGTAGATGCTGGCGAAAAGGTGGTAACGCAAGTAAGGAGGTCTGTCTCCTGTGTGGTCCTAGTGTTGTACTCAAGGAGGGCACCCCTGTGGTTGTTTTGTGCATGTTTACATGCCCTGGTGATCTCTCTGGAGGGGTATCCTCTGTCCCTCAGGTTTCTAGAAAGCAAGGAAGACTCGGTTTTGTAGTCTGATAGGTTGGAGCAATTACGCCTGACTCGCAAGAATTGTCCGAAGGGCAAGTTTAACCTCAGGGCGGTGGCTAGTAAAATGGAGTAAACTATTGCGGTCTGTTGGCTTGCGATACATGGTGGTATTGATTTTTCCCCCTTCCAGTCTTACTGTGAGGTCCAAGAAGGCAATCTTGGAGGCAGACGCCGTAATGGTGAAATGCAAGTATTCATTCAGCGTGTTAAGCCAACTGAAGAACTCTTTGTATAAGTCTTCAGTGCCCCTCCAAAGTACCAGGATATTATCAATGAACCTTTTCCATAGCTTGATGATGGGATGGTAGGGGTTCGTAGGTCCATTGATGTGTCTTTCTTCGAAGTCTGCCATGTATAGGCAGGCCACCGAAGGGGCAAAAGTACTACCCATGGAAGTGCCCTGGGTCTGGTGGTAATGTTGCCCTTTGAACTCAAAATAGTTTTCAGTAAGGGCAAGGGTCGCACATTCCATGATGAAGGAAGGTGGCGTTGGAGAGCTCCATTCCTCCACACTGAGAATTCTCTCAATCACCCCGAGTGTGGCCCTCTGGGGGATGTTAGTGTAGAGGGCCTCTACGTCTAGGGTGATGAGGAAGTCGACCTGGATATCCTCCTCTAGGTTGTCTAAGAGGCGTAGGACATCGGTGGTGTCCTGAACATATGAGGGTATTTGTTTGACCAGCGGTTGTAAAAAGTGGTCACAAAACTGTGAAAGAGGCTCAAGGATAGAGTCAATGCCTGATAAAATCGGGCGTCCTGGTACGGGGGTAGTCCCCTTGTGTTTTTTCGGGAGGATGTAAAAGTAAGGCACTTTGGGTTCCCTCTTGGACAGGAAATCAGCCTCCTTTTTGGAGATCCACTCCTGACATTCAGCAGAGTGGATCAGTCCAGTAATTGTCGTTGTTAGGCGCTCAGTAGGGTTGGAAGGGATTGGGGTGTAGTAGCGCCTATCCCCTAGTTGTCTTAGACATTCAGTTTTGTAGTCTACAGTATCCATAAGGACTGTAGCCCCGCCCTTGTCTGCCTGTTTGATAGTGATGGTCTGGTCGTTGGCTAAAGAATCTAGCATCTGTCTTTCAGAGTTCGAGAGGTTCTGATGTTTCTTGCTTGGTCTCATAGATCCAATATCTTTGAGCACAGCCTGTTCATACGTTAGAATTTCGTTGGGGACCACCCCACTATGGAGGGTAAAGGTCGAAGGATTGTGAAGACCAGAGTCAGTAGGAGTCTCTTGTGGTCTGCCATCAAAGAAAGCTCTCAATCTGATCTTGCGAAAGAATTTCTGAATTTCGTAACATTGTTGGAAATGGTCAATTTGGGGTGTGGGGTCGAACCCAAGTCCCTTTTGGAGCATTTTTTCTTCATCAGCAGTGAGCTGGCGTGAAGAAAGATTCACTACCAAGCTTATTTTTGTGCTGTCTTGCTCCTGGTGTCCATCCCTTGACCCTGAGTGTCCTCCCATTGTACCCTCTTGTCTGGTCTGTTTCCTCGCTTGCGCCCGCGCCCTCTGCCCCAACCTCTGTCTAAAAAAGGCTGCTGGTTAGTGCTATGGGGGCAAATTGCAGTGGGTATTGGGGCGCATAAGGCGGCATAGGGTATGGAAAGTGGGCGTATTGCCAGAAAGGTGGGCCCTGAATAGGAGGTTGTTGGTAAAAGGATTGTCCACGTCTCCCTCCTCTCTTCCCCCTCCGGGGTTGTGGTTGCCAATCCTCATTGCTCGAGTTGCTGTCACTATTTGATCCTCTCCTGGAGGAATTGGCACTGGAGTCTGAAAGGTAGCCTGTCCCTGGGGGGACGTAGTCATCCTTCAAGTATGGGTAGACCTTTTCTTTAGAGAAGCGATCGATATCTTTCTGTAGCTTAGCTACCTTTTGTTTCATCAGAAATTCTTTGTGCTCAGAAATTTCTTTGTTCAATTCGGCCAATTTGGTTTTAAAACCAGGATTCTGCCCGGTGCTCTTTAGTGCATTTTCCGTGATCTGAATCCTAGTGAGCAATTCATCTGCTAGTAGTTTTGCTGTGTTGACCAGCAGGATTAGGAGGTCGTGTGTACATTTCCAGGAGATTAGTGACCATTCGATCTTGAATTGGAAATCCTCCCAGAACATCCTCGGGAAGTTTTTCACGATAAGGCCATTCGGTGCTATTTTGGCCTTAAAGTACTCAGCCATGAGTGATCCATGTAGGGTAATCCTGACCCACTCTCTCTTCCTAATGGAGAGTGATTTCCAGTCCGCTGAGTTGCTCCCAGTGGCTGTTTCTGTTACAAGGCCAAGGATGGAAGGTAATCTATGGATAGCTGCCGCATCATCATCACCGAAACTCAATCCTTGACCATCCATCTTGTGGCGGAGAAGGGATAGAGAGGTGAGATGAAGGTGTAGATACAAGAAGAACTAGAAGGAAAGGCGAGCCCTGATAAAAGTAAACAGGGTCCGTAAGTCTCTCACCAGTTGGCTGAGGACAATGTGTTTGGGGGAATGAACTAATCTTACCCACCAAGAGTGAATCCCCACGGTGGTTAGCCGTGCAGAGAATGTAACAACAAGTAGGGGAAAGGATGGGATCAGTTGCGATCCAGGAGGGCTGATATTACCATTCACAGAAAGGAGAATGGAAGGTCCGGCCACAGTCGTAGCCCCAAGTACGGAGACAACAAAAAGGTGACTGGGCAGTTCCTAAAGGGAGGGAAGGAGAGGAAAGGAAGGGAGGGATCGGTCACTAGGGAGGGGCTAGTGCTCAATTGGAGGACCACCCCTGGGTATCCAATTTGTTTCTGCAGTTCTCTTGCCTCCTTCTGTACCTCACTTGCCTCTTTCTGCACCTCTGTTGGTTCTTTTGCAGGGTTCGTGCTTCTTTCTGCAACTCTCTTGCACATTTCTGCACCCCTCATGCCTCTTTCTATACCACTCTTACCTCTTTCTGCACCTCCCTTGCCTTTGTCTGCACCCCTGTTGCTTATTTCTACACTACTCTTGCCTCTTTCTGCACCCCTGTTGCTTCCTTCTGCACTTCTCATGCTTCTTTCTGTACCTGTCTTTCTTCTTCCTGTACCCCTGTTTCTTTCTGCACTCGTCTTCCCTCTTTGTGTACCTCTCTTGCCTCTTTCTGTACTTCTCTTGCTTCTTTCTAAACCTCTGTTGCTTCTTTTAGCAAATCGGTTGCCTTTTTCTGCACTTCTCTTGCCTGTTTCTGCACCTCTCATGCCTCTTTCTGTACCTTTCTTGCCTCTTTCTGTACCTCACTTGCTTCTTCCTGCAACTCTCTTGCCTCTTTCTACACCTCTCTTCCCTCTTTCTGCACTACTCTTGCCTCTTTCTGTACCTCTAATGCTTCTTTCTGCACTTCTCTTGCTTCTTTCTGTACCCTTCGTGCCTCTTTCAGCACCTCTGTCGCTTCTTTCTACACTTCTCTTTCTTCCCGCTGCACCCCTTTGCCTCTTTCTGTACCCTTCTTGCCTCTTTGTGCACCTCTCCTACCCCTTTCTGCACCCTTTTTTGCCTCTTTTTGAACCTCTGTTGGTTCTTTCTGCACTGCTCTTGCTTCTTTATGAGCCTTTCATTCTTCTTTCTGAACCCCACTTGCCTCTTTTTGCACCCCTCTTGCCTCCTTCTGCATTCCTATTCATTCTTTCTGTACTTCCCCTGCTTCTTTCTGCACTTCTGTTTCTTCTTTCTGTACTCATCTAGCCTCTTTCTGCAACCTTCTTCCTTCTTTCTGCACCTCTCTTGCCTCTTTCTACACCCCTGTTCCCTTTTTCTGTACCTCTATTGCCTGTTTCTGCAACTCTCTTGCCTCTTTCTGTAGTTCTCTGGTCTCCTTCAGAATTTTTGTTGCTTCTTTCTGCACTTCTCTTGCCTCTTTCTGCATTCTTCTTGCTTCTTTCTCTACCTCTGTTGGTTCTTTCTGCACTGCTCTTGCTTCTTTCTGCACCTCTATTGCAAATTTCTGCACCCCTTTTGCCTCTTTCTGCACCCTCTTCCATCTTCCCCTGCATCTCTTTTGCCTGTTTCTTCAACTCTCTTGGTTCTTTCTGAACTTCTCTCGCCTCTTTCTGCTCTCAAATGAGAAGTGCAAGCTGTCAAGTTTAAAGGTCTGTGTACTCTCTTGACTGAGGTATATGTCTATTTGTATATGTATTCTTACATGTGAGATTCACCTGAAGATTGTAGCTTAAAAAGTGGGTAACTTCTCCTACAGGTGGTCAAATCTTCTCAGTTCTACGCTGTCATTCGGTTGCACAGGCAGACATCCCTTATGTATATATGTATTATAGAGCCCCTCCAATACATTATTGAATACCCATGTGCCCTGTATAATGAGCAGAAAGAACTACACAAATTCACAGAGTATGCTGTTTGAAGCACATATTCCAGTATTTGTATGTTTATTTTGATGTAACTTGTCACTAGGTAAAAACAGAGACACACACTCATACCTTAAGAAACATGTTCAGACTTACAACAGTGATATGCTTAGAATTGCTGTTTTATATTTGTTAGGCCTAACATTCTGTGCAGTCGATTAATAGTGAACCTTCAAGAGAAAAGTGGAGTTTAAGACATCTTGGGAGAAGGATTAGTGATTAGGCTACTTTGTATGAATCTGTGGAAAGGTACAGTTGAAGTAGGTCTCTGTCTGCACCTCTGTTGCTTCTACTTTCACCTTTCTTCCTCTTTTTGTACTTCTGCTGCGTCTTCTTGTATTTCTCTTGCTTTTTTCTACACCTTTCTTCCTCTTTCTGCACCTCTCTTGCCTCTTTTTGTACTTCTCTTGCTTGTTTCTGCACCTTTCTTCCTCTTTCTGCTCATGCCCTACCTATGTAGGCATAGTAAGAAATTAGAATTAAAAAAAACTTAGAAATTCACTGAAAAAGCAGCTTTCAGGTACGTTATAGTTAGGGATTAGCTTTTAAAAAACCTTAGAAATTCACTGAAAAAAACATAGGTTTCAGTTATGTAATAGTTAGAGATTAGCATTTTAAAAAACTTAGAAATTCACTGAAAAAACACAGGTTTCAGAGACGTTGGTATCACTTTGTTCGCCCTAAGTTGGCAGGGTATGCCCAGACATGGGTGCCTTGCTCACTTTGCCACTGGATTCAAGATAGCCTGGCTGATGAGGGTTATAAATCTGAAACTGGTCCCAGGATGCTTGTTTCCGGACCAGGGAAGACATGGCTTGGCAGTTCAGGCTGGACTGTTCCCATGAGGCACAGGGTGAGACTGATTTGCATATGGCCATGTCTGAACTGGGGTGGTGGAGTGAGCTAAAGAATGATAATGGATTAAACCCAGATCAGTTGACTGGGAGTGGGTGTTTGATTTGTTCAAATGCTCCGTCCATAATCCCCTTTAGTATCGCTTTGTTCACCCTAAGTTAGCAGGGTATGCCCAGAAGTGGGTCCCTTGCTCCCTTTGCCACTGGATTCAAGATAGCCTGGCTGATGAGGGTTATGAACCCGAAACCGGTCCCAGGATGCTTATTTCCGGTACAGGGAAGACATGGCTTGGCAGTTCGGGCTGGACTGTTCCCATGAGGCACAGGGTCAGACTGATTTGCATATGGCCATGTCTGAACTGGGATGGTGGAGTGAGCTATAGAATGATGATGGATTAAACCCAGATCAGTTGACTGGGTGTGGGTGTTCGATTTGCTCAAACGCTCCATCCATCATCCCCTTTGGTATCGCTTTGTTCGCCCTAAGTTGGCAGGGTATGCCCAGACGTGGGTCCCTTGCTCACTTTGCCACTGGATTCAAGATAGCCTGGCTGATGAGGGTTATGAACCCAAAACCGGTCCCAGGATGCTTGTTTACGGTCCAGGGAAGACATGGCTTGGCAATTCGGGTTGAACTGTTCCCACGAGACACAGGATCAGACTGATTTGCATATGGCCATGTCTGGGGTGGTGGAGTGAGCTAAAGAATGATTATGGATTAAACCCAGATCAGTTGACTGGGAGTGGGTGTTTGATTTGCTCAAACGCTCCATCCATCATCCCCTTTGGTATCTCTTTGTGCGCCCTAAGTTGGCCGGGTATGCCCAGACGTGGGTCCCTTGCTCACTTTGCACTGGATTCAAGAACGCCTGGCTGATGAGGGCTATGAACCCGAAACCGGCCCCAGGATGCTTGTTTCTGGTCCAGAGAAGACATGGCGTGGCATTTCGGGCTGGACTGTTCTCATGAGGCACAGGTTCAGACTGATTTGCATATGGCCATGTCTGAACTGGGGTGGTGGAGTGAGCTAAAGAATGATGGTGGATTAAACCCAGATCAGTTGACTGGGGGTGGGTGTTTAATTTGCTCAAATGCTCCGCCCATCATCCCCTTTGGTATCGCATAGTTAGTTGTGCATTTCACTCGTATAAAACTAGAGAAATGTGGCCGTTATAGTTAGTAGAGCAAACTATAACTCGCATCCCTGCAATGCACTGCTGAGGTTGACACATATTACATCACTTATGACATGGTCAATGACATCACTGAAGACATTACTGATGGCATCATCCACATGTTCATCTGATACACCTCCACACACCCTAAAATAGCCTTTCATACACCCACTCTAAAATACAATATCGAAACCATAGACAGACCAATAGCAGTTAGCACATACCCATTATGTGATTCATACATCTACACACACATCCACTCACTAACCCATACAGTCACTCATACACGCAGTCATTCATCAATACCCCCGCTGATATATCCACTCATACACTCATCTAGATACTCACACACCCCGCGCCCATCCACTAAAAATGACGCCACACCTTGTTGTAAAAAATATAGAATGCTTTATATTCTCTTAAGGTTCGGTTCAAGTTGCATTTACTTCAACATCTCTTCATTTTGCATGTAAATTACTTATCTCCATAAATATACATTATGACACAATTTTTGTAGCATTAGAAATTCCCTCTTAACTTTAGTTTACATATAGTCCAATGACTTCATATAGCATTCCTTTCAAATTGGTCTGGCTTCTGTGATATCGGCTAGTGAAGAAAATTACTCTCAAACTATTTGCATTTCATCATAGCCCACCTTCAGTAAATATGAAATGTTGACATGCTTCATGGAAGAAAAGAACCCAGCTAGTTTTAATTCTATAACTCAAATGCTGTTTCACATTTAGATCTCCTCTCACTGTCTTTTCTGCTCAACAACACCAGTGAGGAATTACAGCTTTATCATCCCCCCAGTCATGCTACCTTTTACATTTGTGGAATAATCATGTCTTCGATTGATACGCTCTCTCTGTGATCAGTACAGTCTCCAATCTTTCCTTTAATCACTGGCTCAATGTGCAGGAAATAAAGTTCCCCCTTGAGAGGTTTCTGAATTGTTTGCCTCCCCACTTACTTCTCCAGAGATGTCCCAGCTGGTAATGGAGGGGTTAAGAACCACGTCTGTCTCTTGAGGGAAATTATGAAAAGATACGGGGAAGGCAGGCTTAACACTCCCGGCAAGACGCCCTGACACTCGAGCGTTCAATTCTTCCTAGGGACGGTCCTATATGGGCAGAGGACTGAAGGGCTAAGCTATTTTCTTTGGGAAAATTACCAATTGGATCGGACCGGCATATGGAGGACAACTTCACTTCGCAGGCGAGGCTCTCCGTTGCTCAGGCGCCTCCGCTCCTGCGCTGTTCCCTCACCTCACGCCTTCCGCAGCCCGACTCCTCCCTCCTGACCTTGCCTGCCCCGCCTTCCTTCTTCCGGAGCACCACTCCTCACTTTCTCCCGTCACAAGACTTCCGAGGACCGGCTCTGCGATGGCCCCTGCTGAGACTGGGCCCTTCACGCTTCGCCTCCGGGCATTCACCACAGCGCAGCACCTCCTCAACCACTGAGCCTCCCAAATATCGCCACTTCAATCCACACAGCTGCGGGCAACCTCTCTGAAGCATCGGAGATACGGTAAGTCGTTAGTCATGGAAAAAGGGGGGGCCTCAGTTGATGTTAATGCTTGCAGCAGAATGTTTATCCCCACAGCCTCCCGATTCCTATGGGTCCTGGAGGCCAATGGTGACAGGATTGCGGGACTGCGCTAACGGGCCGAGTTATGAACGGGCACCCTCCCAGAGGCAGTTAATCACCACTATAGCGCGCTGGATGAAATCAGATGGAAGGGGTGACGATGTCGGCCTTCTTCCCCACTCACCCCTGCCCGACTGGTCAGTTCACTGTAGTTTCTGCTACTGTCCTCCCTCAAGGGGTCTGCTTAATAGTTCCCAAACTCCTCCTCAGTAGAGACTGGCAGGGTCAGGTCAATGGCTTGAGGGGCTGTGTCACCAGGGGGGTAGCAGCCTCAGAAGGTAGTCTGCCCCACACCGTGCATCAGCCTCCTAACTCCACAGCCTGGGCTCTGACTGCCTCACTCCACAGTTGACTCCAGCTTCTACAAAATGGACGCTCAACATTCCAATATTTATAGCTTAGGTCCAGAGGGTCTAGAGTGGACCAGAAAGTTCTGGAACCTCTCATGATATCCAATGGCCCCCAAGCCCTGAGGTGGAAATTGGCAGTTGGCAAGCCACCATTTTGTATCTCCCTACTCTCCATTTTGAAAGGGCACCTGTTCCTCAGGATTATGTGGTGAGGCACCCAATGATCTAAAGACAACACCAAAAATTATAGTGGACACCAGAAATAAAAAATGAGAAGGCAAAAAGGGGAGGAAAATTAGGAAGGACCACCCAAAGGGCTGACAGGTCTAACACGCGTCCCCCCCAGCTGAAAGTGGGGAGAGCTACCCAACCCCCTGGGAGTTCTCATCACTAAGGTGGAAATACCTAGAGAGACCGTCTGCATTGGCGTGGTCCACACCAGGCCGATGTTCCACCCGGAAGTCCATTCCCTGTAAGGAGATGGACCATCTCAACAACTTGGGATTCTCTCCCTTCATTTGTACCAGCCAACGAAGGGGCCGGTGGTCAGTCTGTACAAGGAAGTGCGAGCCAAACAGGTATGGCTGCAGCTTCTTCAGAGCCCATACCACCGCAAAGACTTCCCGCTCAATCGCACTCCACCTCTGTTCCCGGGGATACAGCCTCCTGGACAAGAAGACAACAGGTTGGTCCAGACCCTCTTCATTGAGTTGCGATAACACTGCCCCACTGCCATGCTCTGATGCGTCCGTTTGGACAATGAATTCCTTAGAGAAATCAGGGGCTCTTAAGACAGGAGCCTCACACATTGCTTGTTTTAGGGTGTCAAAAGCGCGTTGACACGCCTCAGCCCAGACTACCCGTTGAGGTGGCTTCTTGGATGTGAGTTCAGTTAGAGGTGCCACAATTGTGCCATACTCCTTCACAAAGCAACAGTAGTATTCTGTGAGGCCCAGGAAAGCTCGGACCTCGGTTTGGGTCTTGGGGGCTCCCAGGCCATGATAGCCTCAATCTTAGCCTGGAGGGGCTGCACCGTTCCCCTGCCCACCAAGTGGCCGAGGTACACTACCGACCCCTGCCCGATCTGGCATTTGCTGGCCTTGATTGTCAAGCCAGCCTGTTTCAGGGCTGGGAGAACAGCCTGTAAGTGACACAAGTGGTCCTCCCAGCTGCTACTGAAGACGGCAATGTCGTCTAGATAAGCAGCAGAGGAGGCCTCCATCCCGGAGAGGACCTTGTTCACCAGCCGCTGAAAAGTGGCAGGAGCGTTCTTGAGCCCAAAGGGCATCACACAGAACTGGTAGTGGCCCACAGGCGTGGAGAAGCTGACCTTTCCCTTGTTCCATCTGTAAGGGAGATCTGCCAGTACCCTGATGTGAGGTCAAAAGTACTCAGATATTGGGCAGCTCCCAGCCGGTCAATGAGCTCATCTGCCCTTAGGATTGGGTGAGCATCAGTTTTTGTCACTGAATTCAGTCCACTGTAATCCACACAGAACCTGAAATCCGGAGTGGTGCCCTGTGGGGCAGCTTTTGGTACCAGAACCACCGGACTGGACCAGGGGCTACTTGAAGGTTCAATCACTCCTACCTCCAGCATCTTAGTGATTTCACTGTGAATGCTGGCCTTCATCTTATCTGACAGCCGGTAGGTCTTAGACTTCACAGGTGGGCTGTCTCCTGTGTCTACGTCATTGGTACACAGGTGGGTCCTTCCCGGAATAAGGGAGAACAGGGAGGAATATTGCTCCAAGACCTGGCAGCAGTCCCTCCGCTGTTCAGGAGTTAGGGATGGGGAGAGAATCACTCCCTCCACAGACCCATCCTTCTCCTGAGACGAAAATAGATCAGGGAGAGGCTCACTTTCCTCTTCCTGTGCTCCATCAGTCACCATCATCAAGATGACCTCGGGCCTCTCATGGTGGGGTTTGAGGCGGATGGCATGGAGCACCCGATGGGGCTGCCTGGGGGTCTTAAGGTCCACGAAGTAGGTGGCCTTGCCCTTCTTCTCAATCACCTCAAAGGGGCCTGTCCAGCGATCCTGGAGGGCACTAAGCTCTCCAGGCTCCATCACCCACACTTTCTGGCCAGGCTCCAACTCCACAGGGTGAGCATTGTGGTCATACCACTCTTCCATCACTGCCTGGCTGGCTTCCAAGTTGTCAGAAGCTTGTTTCCACAACTTAGCCATTAGGCTCCGGAAGGCCAGCATGCAGCTCACCACATCCTGGGGAAGCTTCCTGGGAGTCTTTTCCCATCCGTCTTTCACCAGGCTGAGAGGTCCACGAACAGGGTGCCCATACAGAAGTTTGAAGGGGCTGAAGCCCAATCCTTTCTGTGGCACTTCCTTGTATGAGAACAACAGGCAGGGTAGGAGGACGTCCCATTTCCTCTGCAGGCTCTCAGGCAGACTTCTGATCATGCCTTTCAAGGTTTTATTGAACCTTTCCACTAGACCATTGGTCTGGGGGTGGTAAGGGGTGGAGAACCAGTAGGTAACCCCACACTCCTTCCACATAGCCCGCATGTAGGCTGACATGAAGTTAGTCCCCCTGTTGGACACAACTTCCTTGGGGAAACCCACTCGGGTAAAAATCCCCATCAGGGCCCTAGCCACTGCAGGTGCAGTAACGGTCCTCAAAGGAATTGCCTCTGGGTACTGAGTGGCGTGATCCACCAGAACCAGGATAAACCTGTGACCAGCTGAAGTGGGTGGATCCAATGGCCCAACAATGTCGATGCCCACCCTTTCAAAGGGGGTGCTAATGACAGGTAGTGGTTCCAGGGGAGCTTTCAGCTTCACCCCTGTTTTCCCACTGGCCTGGCAAGACACACACGTCCTACAGTAAGTGTCGGACGCCACCCTCATTTGAGGCCAGTAGAAATGGGGGACAAGCAGGGCAAAGGTCTTGTCCTGACCCAAGTGTCCTGCCAAGGGGATTTCGTGAGCCAATTCTAAGAGAAAGGCTCGGTAACGTTGGGGGACAACCAAGGCCCGTGACGAACCGTGCACTGGGGCCTTGGGTTCACTGGAGAGAAGACCATCCTCCCAGTAAATGTGGAAGTCCCCTGCAATGTTACCCGCTGCCTGGGCTTTGGCCTGTCACCTCAAACCCCCAAGGGTAGGGCACTCCTTCTGGCCCTGACAAAACTCTTCCCTGGTAGGCCCCCCCTCCACGTGCCATTCGGCCAGGATAGTAGGTTCTCCAGGGAGATAACCTCCCCCTCCGTGGACTCCAGGTCCACCACCACAGGTGGCCTATCCATCTCACGAGGCGTGGATGCCGAGACAGGTGTCTCCTGTCCCCGGATCTTTCCCTTTTTGGCAGCTGGCTGTGCCTTTGGTCCAGGCTCCAGCCATGGCGAACTCCCCCTCCGGGTAGTCCAGACCCTGTGCTGGCACAGGTCCAGTCAGGTGTACCCAGCATCTCTGAGTGAGTCCCGTATTCCACCTCCTTCCAAGCATTGTGCTCCATATCATTCCCCAACAGACAATCGACTGGCACGGCAGGGCGTACGGCAACTCAAAGAGGACCTGCGACCCCTTCCCACTCAAATGGAACCTCGGCCACCGGGTAGTGACCTATTCTGCCGTCAGCCATCACGGCGGGGTGGAGTACATTTAGAATCACCTGCTCTGGGGACACCACCTGACTCCTTACCATAGTCATACTGGCACCTGTGTCCCTCAGAGCTTCCCCTCTTTGGCCATTGATGGTGACCCATTGCCCATACTTGGTAGTATTTGGGGGCACCTGGATCTTGGGAACCATCTCTCTGTCTCCCAGGGACACTAAAGTGACTCCCGCCCACTCCCCTCCCTTATCTAAGGGCAACTCCTCCCCGAGCACTACACTAGCTACTCCTGGGGTTTTCCTCCAGTGGGAGGGGGTGGTCTCTTTGGGAACTTGACATCTCCTTTATAGTGCCCAGCCCCACCACATTCATAACAGCGGACAACCCTTGGCTGCTGACTATGGTCAGGATTAGGGTTTTTCTGCGGGTTGGTCCTAGGAATGAATCCTGATCCCTTTCCTTGGAAACTGTTTTGGGGCCTTTTGAGAACTCCCTCTTCTTGTCTCCCCCCTCTTTCTTCTGGGGAGCGCCCTGTCCAGTCCTTTGGGAATCCCCTCCAGTCCCCTTTGATGACACCCGGGTACTAGCCCAGATGTCCGCCTCCTCAGCTAGCTTCCTGGGACTGGTCAGCTTTCTGTCCACCAGGTGTTGTCGCAGCTCTGGAAAACATTTCTCGAGTAGGTGATCCTTTAGGATTAGATCATACAACCCCTTGTAGTCCCCCACCTCGCTGCCTTGCACTCAACCCTCTAAGGAATTTTTGGCATAGTCTAGGAAATCCACCCAGTTCTCTGTAGCCAGTTTGTGGCTGTTCCTGAATTTCTGTCTGCACTTCTCAGGAGTCAGCCCAAACTTCCTGATCAGCGCCACTTTCATGGTGGGGTAGTTAGTCTGTTCCTCCTGCTCTAGGGATAGAAGTGCATCCCTCCCCACTGGAGGCATATATTTGTACTGGCCACCCCTCCAGTGACTTTCTGATATCCCATGGGCTCTTATTGAGACCTCATAGGCAGCCAACCATTTGGCAATATCGTCCCCTACACTGTAACTGGCGACTACGTCTTTTGGCTAGTAGGGTCTGGGTTCCCTGGTTGTTTCTTTTGGTACGCTGCCACCAACAGGAGTATTAATAGTCCCTATTTGCAGGGCCTTGAGGTCTAACTCCCTTAAACTCAATTCATGAGCCAGCCTCTTTTCCTCCCTCTCCTTCTCCAACCTAGCTAACTCCCACTTCCACTGCCTTTCCTCTCTCCGGTCGGCTAATTCGGCTTCGGTCAAGCTCCTTACAGAGAAACTACTGCCCTCCCTCGAAAGTGCCCTAGGACCTTGCAGTAGGTTCCCCCCTTCGGTTTGGTACAGTACATTCACTCCGATGACAGTGTCCCGATCCCCCTCTTCCTCCTCCTTCTTCCCATCTGGGTGAGCTGCCACCCATGCTCTCAAGCTGGTTTGCAGTTCCCCCTTTTTTGCACCACGCTTGAAAAACACCCCCCTTCTCTGGCAAAATTCCCTGAGTTGGGCCGCAGTATAGGTCTCCAACTCCTCCAATTCAAATTCCATTTTGCCAACAGGGTCTCAGGCAGTCACTCTGAAGAAGTCAAGAAAGAGGTGTTAATTAAAGGCTACCTCCACCCACCACCAGAAGAGAATTTAGAAAAAAAAAAACTCTAATTAGGGGGTCCGCTAGGAGAAAACTCCAGGTTTAGGTACGTGGTGCACACTAAGCTACTGCTAAGTGGATGTAAGCACAAGCTCTTATCCCACCGCTGAACACCAATATGTTGGACCTGGCACTACCAGTCCACATAGAGTAGCCTGGCACACAGTGGCAAGACCTATCTCCAAGGCAAATGCGTTAAGCTTGCATCACACTTTTTACAGTAAACCCGTGCCATCCACTAAAAATGATGCCACACCTTGTTGTAAAAAATATAGAATACTTTATATTCTCTTAAGGTTCGGTTCAAGTTGCATTTACTTCAACATCTCTTCATTTTGCATGTAAATTACTTATCTCCATAAATATACATTATGACACAATTTTTGTAGCATTAGAAATTCCCTCTTAACTTTAGTTTACATATAGTCCAATGACTTCATATAGCATTCCTTTCAAATTGGTCTGGCTTCTGTGATATCGGCTAGTGAAGAAAATTACTCTCAAACTATTAGCATTTCATCATAGCCCACCTCAGTAAATATGAAATGTTGACATGCTTCATGGAAGAAAATAACCCAGCTAGTTGTAATTGTATAACTCAAATGCTGTTTCACATTTAGATCTCCTCTCTCCCTTATCTGCTCAACAACACCAGTGAGGAATTACAGCTTTATCATCCCCCAGTCATGCTACCTTTTACATTTGTGGAATAATCATGTCTTCGATTGATGCGCTCTCTCTGTGATCAGTACAGTCTCCAATCTTTCCTCTAATCACTTGCTCAATGTGCAGGAAATAAAGTTCCCCCTGAGAGGTTTCTGAATTGTTTGCCGCCCAGCTGGTAATGGAGGGGTTAAGAACCACGTCTGTCACTTGAGGGAAATTATGAAAAGACACGGGGAAGGCAGGCTTAACACTCCCGGCAAGACGCCCTGACACTGGAGCGTTCAATTCTTCCCAGGGGCGGTCCTGTATGGGCAGAGGACTGAAGGGCTAAGCTATTTTCTTTGGGAAAATTACCAATTGGATCGGACCGGCATATGGAGGGCAACTCCACTTCGCAGGTGAGGCTCTCCGTTGCTCGAGCACCTCCGCTCCTGCGCTGTTCCCTCACCTCATGCCTTCCGCAGCCTGACTCCTCCCTCCTGACCTTGCCTGCCCCCGCCTTCCTTATTCTGGAGCCCCGCTCCTCACTTTCTCCCGTCACAAGACTTCAGAGGACCAGCTCTGCGATGGCCCCTGCTGAGACTGGGCCCTTCACGCTTCGCCTCTGGGCATTCACCACAGCGCGGCACCTCCTGAACCACTGAGCCTCCCAAATATCTCTGCTTCAGTCCACACAGCTGCGGGCAACCTCTCTGAAGCAGCGGAGTTACGGTAAGTCGTCAGTCATGGAAAAAGGGGGTGGCCTCAGTTGATGTTAACGCTTGCAGCAGAATGTTTATCCCCACAGCCTCCCGATTCCTATGGGGCCTGGAGGTCAATGGTGACAGGATTGCGGGACTGCCCTAACGAGGCCGAGTTATGAACGGGCACCCTCCCAGAGGCAGGGAATCACCACCGTAGCGCGCTGGATAAAATCAGATGGAAGGGGTGACGATGTTGGCCTTCTGCCCCACTCACCCCTGCCCGACTGGTCAGTTCACTCTAGTTTCCGCTACTTTCCTCCCTCAAGGGGTCTGCCTAATAGTTCCCAAACTACTCCTCAGTAGAGACTGGCAGGGTCAGGTCAATGGCTTGAGGGGCTGTGTCACCAGCGGGGTAGCAGCCTCAGAAGGTAGTCAGCCCCACACCGTGCACCAGCCTCCTAACTCCACAGCCTGGACTCCAACTGCCTCACTCCGTAGTTGACTCCAGCGTCTACAAAATGGACGCTCAACATTCCAATATTTATAGCTTAGGTCCAGAGGGTCTAGAGTGGACCAGAAAGTTCTGGAACCTCTCATGATATCCAATGACCCCCAAGCCCTGAGGTAGAAATTGGCAGTTGGCAAGCCACCATTTTGTGTCTCCCTACTCTCCATTTTGAAAGGGCACCTGTGCCTCAGGATTATGTGGAGCTGGTGAGGCACCCAAAGCCCTAAAGACAACACCAAAAATTATAGTGGACACCAGAAATAAAAAATGAGAAGGCAAAAAGGGGAGGAAAATTAGAAAGGACCACCCAAAGGGCTGACAGGTCTAACACACATATATCACCGAGACATCCATTCACTCACCAACACAGCTATATGTACGCTCATTCACCCATACAGTCCCTAACACATGCACCCATAAACCCATACACCCAGTAAATTACCCACTCACACAAACATGCAGGGAGTGACACACTTCCCCACCCACCCACACAGACACTCTGGCATCCATACAGGTACTCAGACAACAAATCCTTAACCCATATAGACACTGATAGGTCCCATGATACATGGGCGCTCCTTCTGCCGGTAAGCAGCTTGTACTTAACCTGACCAATGCCGTCATTAATCTGAGACACTGTTTGACACCGCACACGAACGTTGCGCCCAGCTTTGAGCTCAGCTCCTATGCTGCCCTTGGATTGACTCCAGTTTACGGAACACTTCCACACAACGGTAAGCCCACTTTGTAGACCCTCTCCACCACTGGGCCTGGTTTGTTTTTCTCCCCATACCAGTAATTGGCTCCAATCCCTCCAGTGATCGATATAATTCTCCATGTCTAGGTACGCCCTCCCGGACCTTCACAGCGAATCGGTGACCCGACCCTGCTACTAGCGCTATCAAGTACTACACTGGCTAACCGTATCTCTCCCATTCCCAGGACAGTACCCCCTTGAGTTATTTCAAAGCAGACGCCTTTCATGCTGCGCCATACCCGTGATCTCCACTATTCATGCTGGTACCTTGGCCCTTTTGGGTGAGTTTACCTTCTCGCCTGTCCCCTGCTTGCACCACCTTTAATCCAGGTAATTGATGCTATCTCTCTCACTCACTCCTTGGGTAGTCCTACCTAACCCTGACCCCACGCAGATGCCACCCATGCCGCTCATACCCGGAATTCACACAACGCACGCTGGTACCCTGATTCTACCCTGGGCAGACCTACCTGCCCTTCACAGTTTGCCCCTCTTTACCTACAGGTAAGCTGACCTCCTCCTACCGCATGCCTACCACATCCCCTGTGCCCCCTACCCATGTTTCCCACCCTGAACTTTCCTTTTCCTCCCTGTTACAGCACTTCTAAATTTGGCAACCCAATCCTGATGATGGTCCTGAATAAATAGGACCGAAACGCCGTCAACCGATTTATCAGCGCAACTCACGGCGCACTTTCAACTTTGGTTCCTATAAAGTTTAAAACCATGCTTAATCATTGTAAATAATCATTCTTGCTGAACCACTGATTCCTGTACATAATATTTGTCACTTTTTCACCTTGCACTTTTCGCTGTTTCTTCTCACTTGTCACTTGCACCATCACTACTTTTGTCACAAGCACAACGTGCACCAAGTTCCTTTGGGTTGCCTTCGCAATTTATGCTCACAGTGCTGATATAACTGTTCTGTATAAACTGTGATTTCAAATATATGATGCCATGAGCACTTTTGAACAAACTACCAGGAGTCTCCCTCTTTCCTTTTTGTAATGTCGTGTACATACATATGTATTTGCCTTCCTCATTGAATCCGGCTGAGACATTTTTGCTAGTTTTTGTTTTAGAGGAGGACACTGAAGTGCAAATGGTGCAAGTGGCATATGGAATGCAGCCTGGAGCTTTAAGGCTTCCCATTGTAAGTGCTGGAATCTGGGTTGATCCAAACATGGTGCAGCCAGTGTTGCCTGCCTTTAGTGGTGATGCAGGGTGTAGAGTGGATTGTGCAATGTTTTTGCCTATGCGGTTGTTTCAGTTGTTCATGGAAGATGTATTTTTGGATGAGATTGTTGAGCAGACTAATTTACATGCTGAACAGTTTTTGAAGGACAACAGTGCCAGACTTAGACCCCTCTCTAGAGCTACCCGGTGGACTCCCACAAATCTAGAAGAGATGAACTTTTTTGAAAGGCTTGAAAAAGAAGCCGTCCCTGGCTTCAAATTGGTCTACCAGTCCCTTGATGGCAACGGCCATATTTCCTGCAATTATGAGTCTTGATCGGTATTTACTTTTGCTTCAGATGCTGCATTTTTTTGATAATGCTTTGGCATTGCCACAAGATAACCCTGACTTTGACCGTCTTTTTAAGATTCGGCCTGTTCGTGATCACTTTGTAGATCCATTTTCAGAGATCTATATTCCAGGCAAAGAAATAACTGTTGTTGAGTCTTTTGTCCTGTTCAAGGGCCATTTGGTGTTTAGGCAGTACATTCACAGCAATAGGGCATGTTATGGAATTAAGATGTATATGTTGTCTGAGTAGGACAGGATATGTCTATAATTTCCAGGTGTACACTGGTAGGGATTCCACTATTGATCCCCCTGGTAGTCCATCCACTTTTGGAGTTTCAGAGAAAATTTTGTGGGATCTTGCAAGAAGTTTAACAGAGGCCACCATTTGTACCTTGATAACTTCTACACTGCTGTGCAATTGTTTAAGGAATTGTTCAAAGTGGACACTTTTGCTTGTGGCACAATCCACTCTAACTGTAAAGGTTACCCAATAGAGCTTGTTTGCAAAAAGCTTCAGAGGGGACAGTGCAGTGCCTTGCATAATGAGGAACTGCTAGCTGTGACATTTGTGGACAGGAGTGATGTGAACAAGCTGACTACCATTCAAGATGAGAGTACGTCACTTGTGACTGTTTGGGGTCAGGTTGCTGAAGTGCGCAAACCTGCGTGCATTGTAAACTACAATAAGCGCATGGGTGGTGTCGATAGAGTAGATCAGAGGTTGGAACCTTACACTGCTGTTCATAAGGCTTACATTTGATATAAGAAGTTGGACATCCATCTCTTTAATATAGCACATTTCAATGCTTTTGTTGAGTTCAAGGAGTGTTCTCCTGCGTATAGGATGACTTTTGTTCAGTTTCAGGAGTCTGTAATAGGCAGCCTTAATGTTGTGGAACAAACAAGTGTTTCTAGAGTTGGAGTGGTGGAGGATGTGGCTGGATTAAAAGATCACCACTTTCTTGATTTAATTCCTTCCACGCCCCAAAAAAACAATCCCTGTAAGAGATGTAGAGTCTGCTTGCGAAGAGGTATGCGGAAGGAGAGTCGTATGCACTGTGCTGATTGTCCTTCTAATCCTGGGCTGTGTGTGCCCACATGTTTCAGATGGTATGACTCTCAAAAGAGATTTTGGGAGCAACCCTGAGTCTAATAGTGTACTGCCTGATCTGTATGGTTTTATATAATTGTTCAGTTTCACGTTTGTCAAAAGAATGCTGTCTTTAGTTACTGCTGTTGTTGTTGTAGTTATAGTTTTGTATCTAGTTGCAATTTGTTTGATTTTTCTTTCTTGTTAAAAAAATTTAATTATGGTGTGCTCGGACTGGCGCTTGGCTGGGTGTGTGCGCGGACTGGCCCTTGGCTGTGGTGAGTGGACTGGCGCTTGGCTGGTGGTGTGCATGGATTGGCGATTGGCAGGTGGTGTGCGTGGACTGGCGCATGCCTGGTGGTGTGCATGGATTGGCGCTTGGCTGGCAGTGTGCGTGGATTGACAGATGGCTGGCGGTGTGTGTGGAATGGTGCTTGGCTGGCTGTGTGTATGGACTGGCACTTGGCTGGCGGTGTGCATGGACTGGCGCTTTGCTGGCGGTGTGCGTGGATTGGAGCTTGGCAGGCGGTATGCGTGGACTGGTGCTTGGCTGGTGGTTTGCATGGACTGGCACTTGGCTGACGGTGAGTGGACTGGGGCTTGGCTGGCATGTGCACGTATTGGCGCTTGGCTGGCGGTGTGCGTGGATTGGCGCTTGGCTGGTGTTGTGCGTGGACTGGCGCTTGGCTGGAGGTGAGTAGACTGGCACTTGGCTGGTGGTGTGCGTGGATTGGTGCTTGGCTGGCGGTGTGCGTGGACTGGAGCTTGGCTTGCGGTGTGAGTGGACTGGCGCTTGGCTGGCAGAGTGTGAGTAGTGGCTTGCTGCTGGTCACTACACACACTGCTAGCTAATCGCCACTCCATGCAATCTGTGAGCTGGTGTGTTTGCTGTGTCAAGAATGTGGGCCTGTGAAACTGATGGGCCTTTGAATGGTGCTGTCTGCTGGTGTGAGTGCTGTAATGTGCTGGGCCCGCGGCTGGCGGTGTGAATAATTTTGTATGTGTCACACATATGAAAGGTGTATGAATGACCTGTAAATAGGTTGATGCCTTGTCGTGGCTTTACAGCTCACGAGCTGTGAGTCAATGGTTCAGTTTCTCGTCCTTTCAATTATTAAAAGTGAATTTCATTTTTGTGAAATCTCTGGTTAATACGACTGTATATACTGAACCAGCACTCATTCTCGTGCCAAATCCAACCAATATGTATGAGTGCTTGAGGAATAGGTGGTTGTGCAGAAATATTTTTTTTTTCTATCTTTCTCAAGCAAGGTGTACTTTGTCCCTTTTTGTGAATGTTGTAATGTGTTGGTTTTGTGCCTGGTGGTGTGAATGGTCTTGTGTGTATCAGGTATTAAAGGTGTGTGAATGGCCTGTAAAGTATTGGGGCTTGGCATGACTTTACAAATCACGAGCTGCAAGTCACTGTTTAGTTTTTTGTCCTTTCAATTATTGACAGTGCATTTCATTTTTGTGAAATCTCTTGTTAATAACATTTTATATACTGAACCATCACTCGCCCTCGTGCCAAATCCAACCAGTATGTGTGTGTGCTTGAGGAATAGATGACTGTGCAGTAATCTTCACTTTTTTGTCTCTCTGCCAAGGTGTACATTTCATCTAAGAAAACACTATGAACTGTAGATATTGTTGCAAACTAAACACCCATGGGAGTAGATAGTGATGTCTCTCTTGTGGATCCCAACAAGTTATCTTACCCACAATGTCCTGCAAACCTCAAAATGTGACTGTCACATTTTCCTTGCATTATTGTGCCAAACTTTTCGCGCTGCAAAAAAAAAAAAAAATTCCTACCCCCCAGCATTTCTCCAAGTATCCCAATAGAAATGGTACCTCACTTGTGTGGATGGGCCAAGTACCCACAGCAGGGAAGGGCCCAAAACCTATTGAGGCGACATCAAAATTACCTATAACAAAACCAACCTGGTCCCCCAATATTCTCCTACCCAGAATCCCCTGCAAACCTCACAATTAGCTGAAATAAATCACTTTTTTTTAAATTTCTTTGAGGAAAAGTTCTGGAATCTGCATGGATCTTCAAATTTCCTCCCACCCAGCGTTTTATGTTGCCTCAATAGGTTTTGGGCCCTTGCCTGTCCCGGGTACTTGACCCACACACGAGAGTGAGGTACCATTTTTCTCTGAAGACTATGGGTGATGCAGGGTGGGTGGAATTTTGTGGATCCACGCAGATTCAAGAACTTTCCACCACAGAAATGTGAGGAAAATGTTGTTTTATTTTAACACATTTTGGGGATTGCAAGAGATTCTGGGTAACAGAACATGGTGAGAGACAGTCAAGCTACCTCATCCTGGATTCCCCTGGGTGTCTAGTTTTCATAAATGTATAGCTTTGCTAGGTTTCCCTAGGTGCCGGCAGAGCTAGGGTTCAAAATCTACAGCTTGGCACTTTGTAAAAAAAAGGGTCAGTTTTCACTGTGAAAATGTAGTGTGTCCATGTTGTGTTTTGGGCCATTTCCTTTCCCGTGCACTAGGCCTACCCACACAAGTGTGGTACCATTTTTCTCAGAAGACTTTAAGGGAACACGGGGTGGGTGGAATTTTGTGGATCCACGCAGATTCCAGAACTTTCCACCACAGAAATGTGAGGAAAATGTGTTTTTTTGGACAAATTTTGAAGTTTGCAAGGGATTCTGGCAACAGAAAAACAAAAGTAGGGCTAAAACATCTTTTAAATGCAGTTCGGGATTTCTCCCAAACAAACGATCTAACGATTAACTTGGGCAAAATGAGAACAATGACAGTCGGGAAAAAAAGGCGACAAACCGCTGCCTGCCTCTGGGGAGAGACCAGAATAGAGGACACAACTGAATACAAATATCTTGGTGTGAAGGTGGATACAGGGGACCGCTTTGTGGCACAGTAGAACAGCATAAGGCACAAAGGTCTAGCACTAGCAATTTCCCTAAAAACATTAAACTCTAAATTAACTAGCCCAGCGATCCTGCCACTCGTTGAGGTGGCTCGGGCAAAGCTTCCACTGATCGCATTGTCTGCGTTTCCACATTTGGACCTCACACCCACCCCGTGAAGAAGATCATCCGAAGTAACTGCCACTTGATTAAGGGACCCACTATTTGCTTTAAAAAAGAACCGGAGCATTGGACAACAAATTATAATCTTCTCTGGACTATCCAAAAACTGGACAGTTACGTTACGTTAAAAATTATTTGTAACGCGCACTATCACCATCGGTTTCTTGGCACTCATTGACAGGTAACGTGAACCAGAGTGGGAGGGTTATTCATATGCGGATTGAAAGAGCAGGGTTTTTAACAGTCTGCGGAAACAGTCGTACTTTGGGCAGAGACGGAGTGAAGGTGGCAGAGAGTTCCAGGTGGAAGGGGCCAGGACAGAAAAGCTCAGGCCACCGTGCTTTTTTCTTTTAAATTTGGGGACATCGAGGAGATTTAGTGATGCTGAGCGAAGAGCTCTAGAAGGGATGTGACGTGATAAGGCCGAAGAGATGAACGCGGGGGCTGCATCCGAAAGGGCCTTGAAGGTAGTACATGCCAGTTTGAAAGTGCAGCGTTTGGAGACAGGGAGCCAATGCAGACTGCGGAGGAGGGGAGTGACGTGCTGATGTTTGGGCTGGCGGAAAATCAGGCGAGCGGCCTGATTCTGCACCAGCTGAAGTCGGAGAAGGTGGCATGCAGGAATTCCTGCGTACAAAATGTTGGCATAGTCGAGCCTGGAGGTGATGAGCGTGATGACAACTTGGGTCAGGGCTTCTTTGGTAAGAAACCTGCTGATCTTGCGGATCCGCCTGAGGTGGAAGAAGCAGGCAGAGGTGGCCGCGTTGATTTGCGGTCTCATTGATAGATCTTCAGAAATGATCACCCCCAGGCTTTTGACTGAGCTCACGGGAGTGGGTGCTGTCCCTAGAGATGTTGGCAAGAAGGTGGAATTCCATGGGTGATTGGGGCCTCCTACCAGGACGAGCTCAGTTTTGGTAGGGTTCAGCTTTAAGTGGCTGTGGTACATCCACTCCGCAATGGTCAGCATGGTGGACTGGATGTTCATACGGGAGGAAGGAAGGGAGTCTATGGGAAAAATTAGCTGGCGGTCGTCCGCGTAGTTGAGAATTGTGACCGGGGAGTTGCGGAGGGAGGCTAAAAGAGGTTGGAGATACAAATTAAAAAGGAGAGGGGATAGTGCAGAGCCCTGTGGGACACCGCAGGGAAGGGAAGTGTAGGGTGCGGAAAAGGTGGAGAGGTGAACGGACTGTGAACGCTAGTGAAGGAAAGATCTGAGCCAGTCAAGGGCCACTCCCTGAATGCCGGCGTTATGGACACGGTCGATCAAGATGGTGTGATCGACCGTGTCGAATGCCGCCGAGAGATCTAATAGGACAAGGGCTTGAGAGGTGTTTTTGTCAGCGCCCTTCCTGAGGGTGTCCATGACTGCTACGATGACCGCCTCGGTGGAGTGGAGGGGTCTGAATCCCGCTTGTTGAGGGTCTAAGAAGGAGGATTTCTCTATGAAAGAGCTCAGGCAGCGGGTAACGTAGGTCTCTAGAATCTTTCCTAGGTAGGGGAGGAGGGAGATGGGTCTGTAGTTACTGAGTATTGTGGGATCTGCATTGGGTTTCTTTAAGATAGGTAAGACTGCAGCTTGCTTGAAGGAGGATGGGACCTCCCCGGTAGCGAGGGAGTTGTTAAGTAATGGTAGAGGGGGCCCTGGCCATGCAAGAAAGGCTTCTTTCAGAATCTGCGGGGGACAGCAGTCATTGGGGGATCCCGATCTGACTTTATGAAGGAGAGAGGCGAACTCTTGTAGAGATATAGGCGGGAACTCTGTCAAGGTACTGGTATTAGTAGGGGAAAGAGAAGGAGGAGTAGGAGATGCCGGGGTCGGAATGTTGTTTTTTATTGTTGTAATTTTCTCTATGAAGTAAGAATTAAGCGAGTCACAGAGGGTTTGGGTCGGCTGAGGTTGGGGGGTGACTCTATCTGGCAGGGAGAGCTCATTTACGATTGAAAAAATATCTTTCGTTTTGTTGTTTGAGTCCAAGATTTTTTGTGAGAAATATGCCGTCTTGGCTGCCAGGATTGATTGTTTGTAAGATTTCAAGGTTTCAGTGTAAACGAGTTTAAGCTGTGGGTCGTAGTGGCGACGCCAGCGGCGTTCAGTTTGCCGCAGGGCAAGTTTTTCCGCTTTGAGTTGGTCCGTAAACCAACGTTGTGCGTCGTGGGGGCGCTTAGCTTTAATTCTTTTGAGAGGGGCAGCTTTGTCACTAGCCTGACGCAGCCATTCATCAAGTTTGTCAGCCTGATTCTCTAATGAGGTCAGAGACGTGGGTGCAGTAGAAGCCAGTGAGTCATGAAACTCAGGCAGATTGGCCCTTTTCCAGTTGCGAGCCATGATGTTTTTAGTACGGGGGGGGCGGACACAGAGTGTGCAGATGTAAGTGAAAGGAGATTAAATAGTGGTCAGACCAGGAGCAAGGGAAAACTGAAGGAGGTGAAATATCGAGGTTAGATGTCCAGACTTGGTCAAGAATATGACCTTTCAGATGGGTGGGGGTGTGAATGTGTTGGGTGAGATTCATGCCTTTTAGAAGGTCTGTGAATTCCACCGACGATTGGCTTTCGTGGACATCAGATGGCCAATAATTGAAGTCTCCGATCACCATGATATTAGCGTGGTTGATTGCTAGTTGAACGATAGCGTCGTTGAAGAGTTGGGGAAAGAGAGGCATAGAATCGGGGGGTCTATATACGAGGACACAAACAAAAGACGATTTAGGGGAGGTAAATTTTAGTGCCAGGTATTCAGTTTTAGGGATAGAGGTCACCGTGATCTCGGAAAAGATATGTTCAGAGCGGATGATAGCCGCCACTCCGCCACCAGTCTTCCCCGCGGGCCGGTTGGCGTGCATGATGTAATATCCCGTAGGGAGTGCAGCGAGAATGTCGGGGGCTGAGTCTTCAGTAATCCAGGTTTCTGCTAGGAGAAGAATATCGATGGAGCTCTGATGCAGTAGTTGGAAGATCTCAAGCTGATGGCGAATGAGGGAACGGGTATTAAGGTAGTAAATCAATAGAGAGGCGGAGATCTGTGGTACAGAGGGGGAAGGGTCGTGAAGAGAAACAAGTGCCGAGAAGTCAGATGGAACAAAAATGCCACATGTCTGAGCCGCTCTAACAGCACGGGCGGGAATGGGTCCAGAGGATTTAAGTCTTAGGAGGTCGGAGGAGGAGTAAGAGTAATATTGGGCATTACGACAGGGCCCTGGGCCTGGTCGGCCGCGGACGGGCGAAGACGGCCTTGACTTGTGCGCGACTTCGGCGCGAAGTCGGCGCTCCCGCTGCGCTCGTCCGCTGCGCTTCCTCCATATCGCCATTAAATAGTTCACGCACTACGCTCAAACTTCAGCCCATACAAGGGCAACATAAGTGCGGGAAGTGTTCAGTGTGTAATTCCATCATCGAAGGGACTCTTTTCACTGATGGGCAAGGACACAGGTGCCATAACGACTTCCCAAATTGTAAATCTGAAAATTTTGTGTATGCCATTATATCTCCCTGTAAAAAAACGTACATAGGGAAAACTAGCCATGAAGTGTGTCACCGGATTGTCCAGCATCGCTCTCGGCTGAAGAACAAAATTCCCACCGCACCAATGGTTAAACACTTTTTCACTTTGAAACATGCGCAAAAAAAAGCAACCAGAAAGGTGGGGACCCTGAAGCCCTTTCAGCTCAAAAAGAGGTATTCCTCATTATGAAATTCGACACAGCCCTCCATTGATTAAACGAGTTTTCCGAAATTGCCAAATTGTAGATGCCTTCTGCTTATGTGCTGTCCTAGCATCAATATTCGACTTTCTACACCACATGTACCACAATGCACTTGAGCATGTGGAACTCGGGAATCTATCCCTGGCTTTACTTATTCAGCTGTTCCAAGTCCACCCGTTCGCTGTGTTTCTGAACAGGATTAGTGCAGTGGCTTGAAATGCATTTGCTCGAGTTTCTTTGAAATACAGTCAAGTGACACTTGTTCCTCTTGGCCATCTGACTGTGCATAATTCATAAAGCCCCCGAGCCGCTCAGTATTTAATTACTGGTTTCACCTGGCTGGCCGGCGCTTTGTAGATAACTCGCGCTGGAGTCAGGACTTTTCAGAACGTTATAACATTGTGTTTTGATCTCTGTTTACAGAGTTCACACATCTAGTTTGAAACTGATAAATAAGCACCGAGCCTGTCACAGTTGCAGTCACTGAATTAATCGGCCCGACGTCCCCTGAGGGCAAGTTATGTTCAATGCTTACGTTTTCTCTCAGCCGCCTACTGTAATGCTATCTCCACGCAGTTGGACGTTACAACTGTCTGTAACAGAGCATGTTACACACAAAGCAGAGCGCTAACATGATTCCCACGCCGTTTGTTGTTTGTGTAAATCTCAAATTCATGAAGGAACATTAAGCATACCATGAACTGATTTATAGTGCTCTTCAGCGGCTGCAAGGTATGATTCATCTCTGTTTCCTCTGTGCATTGCGACAGACTTCTGCACTGTATATATTCTAACCAATTCATTTTGAATTTGTGTAGCCCCTTCGCTTGAACAGTAGGATTACCACTCCCTTTGATTATCCATTCCCTGATTCATTCAACGTCAAAATACAGGTACATAAATTGAAAGGTTCAGAACTGACATGTGTAGCCCCTGAACAGGGTAGTCCAGTTTGTACATCACAATTTTTGTTATTTTAATTTTAGCGCCCAAGACCAAGTCTGAGTCCTGGGGAGAACCCCCACAGCAAGTCGGGGTTTGAAATTTGTTGGCTCTAGAGTATGGTTAACCTACACAGGGTGTGCCACGAGGGAATGAGTCAGAATTGAAGTTCACTCTTCAGACAACACCTATTGAAATTGTGTAACCCTATCACTCATTACACAGGCAGGACAATGGGCATTTGCCTTTGGGTAAAACAAGATAGTGTCCGCCTAGTGCAAGCTAAGAATTAAGGACTGGTAAATTGCATTGTTTATCTGTGTTTATGCATGTCCATATTTTTTGTTTTACCTTGGTTGCACTGTGTTTTCTCACAACTGTTTTTTTATGTGTTTATGTGTATTTTTTGAACAAATGATCATCATATGATAAGGTGTACTTAAATGATGTGTTGACCATTTCATGAAAAGAAACTGCACAATTTTGTTTTTGCTAAAAAAGCCACAAGCTAAGTGAAAAAAAGCATGTGGACTTTAGACATTGTTTGTCTAAGGTTCCATTTAATTGAGTATTAACAGTCTACTTGAACACTATGTTTGTTTAATACTATTGTAGCAGTCCAGTCCAGGTAGTCAAGGACCCACGCCTTGCTTGTTTACAAAGTTTCAGAAAGTGGACATTTCTTTACTCTGAGCTCTTTTGTGCCTTACAGCCTATCTCCAATACCCTTCCGGGATGGGTGACAGCTACACATTGTGCATTCATTCTAGACAGGCAAAAACACAGGAATGTGAGGCTCATCTACATTCTGAATTCTCATCTGTATTGATATGCATCCGGATGGTTCTTCCTT
Organism: Lissotriton vulgaris; assembly: GCF_964263255.1. Lineage (NCBI taxonomy): Eukaryota > Metazoa > Chordata > Amphibia > Caudata > Salamandridae > Lissotriton > Lissotriton vulgaris. The sequence goes on along the minus strand of NC_141697.1, from coordinate 350,603,970 downwards.
GGCAGGAAGGAATGGGTGGGGCTGACACACCATGATAGGGAGTGCCCTGTCCACACACAAATCACTGATTTACCCCCCTTCCCCCACAGGTAGGCCAAGAGACAGGACTGAGTTGAAAAGGATCCTTGTGCACATCTGAGAGATGCTTTAAAGTCACTCCCTACATGAAAGGCACTTTTGGGTATAAGCACTGGGTCCCTGACCCACTAAAATTTCTTGATCTTGACATGAACCTCTGTCAGAAGTACTGCTGTGCTGCTTAAAGAACTCAACTGGACTGCTTTTCTGCTTGTTGCCCTGCTGCCCACTGCTGTTTGACTCTACTGAATGAGAGTTGGACTCTGCCTTCATTCCAAGTGGTTTCCAAGGGCCTGCTGGCTTGCCTTCTGGTTTCTGAAGTCTCAGAGACACAACAGACTAGTTGCATTTCTGCTAGTGCTGCTGGACTCTACCTTCTGCAAGTCCTACCTTTGTCTGAGGTGCTCTCTCAGGTCCTAGGCCTCAGAAGTGGATTCCACAGCTGTTTTGTTACAAAAACAGTGCATCGTCAACACTGTGCCCATCAGAACTGGTGCATCACCCTTTGAGGCCGATGCAGAGGATGTTTGGCGACAGTGGTTCTACAGGCTGCATGGTCCGACGACGATGCTCTGCGTGGCTCAACGAAGATGCATTACCATCACTTCAGTGACGACGCAGCGACCAGACTTAGGGGCAGATTTATGTTAACTGGCGCATCCCCAGGGATGCGCCAGTTATTTTGCGCCGCTGCTCCGCCACCCATGGTGCGCATCTGTGCTGCAAAGGTAGCGCATTGCTGGAGTTGCGTCGCAAGTGCGACGCAGCTCCAGCAAGGCTCAGGGGTGCTCTATCTGTCCAATGCTGCGTCAAGCCTTACGCCTGCTTCAAGCAGGCGCAGGGTTTTGACGCAGCATTGGCCTGAAAGTGACTGAGTGAAATCTTATAGATTTCACTCAGCCACTTTTGCGAGGCGCACCTGCCCCGGAACGCCCACCCTGCGCCGGAACGCCCACAAGTGGCGCAGAGCTTTACAACGTGACGCATCTGCCTAGATGTGTCACGTTGTAAATGGGTCGTAGGGATGCGCCACGTTTACGCCGCAGTTGCGTGACGCAAACGTGGCGCATTACCAACATAAATCTGCCCCTCTGTGTGTATCTAGCTTACCCTGACTAGAAAGGTGGTTCCTGCCTGGCCTGGGTGCATACCTTAGTTAACCAGGAATCTAATTTCTAACAGCTATGAAGATCCTGTTCTGGGTCCCACACTTGGGTGATGGTGGTCCTTTGAGATCCCCACTTCTCCAATGGTGTAGAACAAGTTACAGTCCTGGATTCTCCAGTGACTTCCTCCAACACACATGGATCACCACCACTCACTGTCCACGAGCTCTGGTCCAGTCAACATGGTAAAGTTATGCACAGCAGCCCCTCCTGCCATAATTTTCTTTTTTTTCTTTCTTCACTTAATTGTATTTTATTCTTCTTCCTCCCGCCCAACTTTACCTTTCGCCACTTTCTGCCTCCTTCAGCTGTTTTTCCCATTGATGCTGCTCCCGCAGTCCCTCCTGCGTGTTCCCGCCCCATCTTCATGCCTCCCAGCTGTGGCACCCTCCCCCAACCCTCACTTAATGGTGGCCACTGTGCGGCTACGCCACTGGTGCGCAAGGGGCGCCAAAGAGAAGCTTGTATGTGCTCATCCGCGACCTGACAGTGACCAGCGCCAGAAACCCTGATCGAGTGATCCACCAATGCTCCAGTTTACCGGCTCATTATGTACTCAATGTTGATAAGAAATAGAACTGCACGCTCTTGTCACCTCTCAACACCCACAGACCCTTCACCTGTGACACTGCTGCACTCCTTTACCTTTGATGAGACCCAGGAACCACCTCCACCCTCCAGCAACGACTCCATCACACCCCAAACCATGCAATGCACCCTCCTTAAAGTCCACTTCATTCACAAACATGCTTAGGAAATCTGGGACCTCCTCAACAGCACCACCCCTGATGTCTCCTTCCTCACCGAAGTCTGGACAAACGCCACCTCAGGACCTGACATCATGATCGCCATCCCCAAAGGCTACAAGAACACCCAGGAGGACCGTCCCATCCGCCCTGGGGGAAGCATCGTCATCGTTCACAAGTCCAACCTCCATCTGAGCACCTACACCAACAGGCCCACAGATGATCAGTTGGAACACCTCCATTTCAAGATACAGACCAACCCGTCCACCACCCTCCGAGGCCCCCTCATCTACAGACCCCCAGACCCTGCGCATCTTTCTCCAACTCCATCACTGTCATCAACACTCTGCAAGCCATCACCTCCTCCGACTACACCTTGCTGGGAGACCTCAACTTCCACCTCGACAACTGCCAAGACTCCACCTCCCTCCTAGACAACCTCGACAACACGGGACTCAAACAGATTGTTCAAGAACCAACACACTAGGCAGGACACACCCTCAAACCCATCTTCACAGCAGGAAACTCCATCACCTTCAGCCACACCTCCGAACTCCCATGGACGGATCACTGATGCGTCCACTTCACCTTCAAATCAAACATCACCCACGCAAGCTCCAGCACAGTAATTGGATCAAGATCTATGATGACCAGCTCTCAGCCTCCCTCAGCAGGTCCACTCACAGCAACACAGACTATGACCCTACCACCTGCGCCCATACCCTACACAACTGGATCACCAACTGCGCCAAAATAATCGCTCCCCTCAATAAAACTTCAAACCCACATGCCAGGATAGCCAGCTGGTTCTCCACTGAGTTCCGAGAATCTGGAAGAACCTGCAGATGCCTCGAAAAGCTATGGAGGAACTACAAAACCCCAGCAGACCTCAACAACTTCAAAACAGCCACCACCGCCTACCACAAACTCATCATTAACTCAAGGAAGAAAGCACTCCAGGACAGAATCTCTACCCATGCACACAACAGCAAGGAGCTCTTCTGCATCATCAAAGAGTGTGCCCAACCCATGTTGGTTTGCCAGTGAGGCTACCGACATCCCACCATCCCAGGACCTCTGAAACAGACTCAGCACCTTCTTCCATTACAAAATCAAGACCATCTATGACAAATTCAATGACAACAACCTTCATGAGGAACCCACACCGGCTGCTCCCTTAACCACGCAGCCGACACTGGACAGCTTGACTGCTCTCAGCATCGAAGACACCATAAAGACTTTGAAGCAACTGACTTCAGGAAACCTACAGGCCCCTGCCCCTCCACATCTACCACAGAGTTGCAGACCTCATCGTCCTGAGCTTCAACGAATCATCAACCGCTTCTTCGGCGCTGCCTCCTTTCCCGATGACTGGAAACACAGAGAGATCAACCCTCTCCTGCAAAAAATCCTTGGCAGACCCCATCAACCTCAAGAATTTCAGACAGATCTCCTTACTCCTGTATCCTGTGAAAGTCATGGAAAAAGCCATCAACAGTCAACTCACCTCCTTCATAGAAGGAAACAACATCCCCGACTCCTCCCAATCAGGCTTCAGGAAGAATCACAGCACCAAAACGCCCTTCTGCTGTGAGAGACGACATCCGCCTCTCCCTCCTTGACAGAAGAGAGACTGTGGCCCTCATCCTCCTGAACGTCTTCGCTGACTTCGACACAGTCTCACACCTCACCCTACCTTGCAGGCTCCAGAATGCATGAATCTGCAACAAGACCCTGGACTGGATCTGCTCATTCCTCTTTGGCAGAACGCAGCGGGTCAGACTCCCTCCTTTCCTCTCAGAACCCACACAGACCACCTGCGCTATCCCCCAAGGACCCGCCATCAGCCCCACCCTGTTCAAAATCTACATGGCCCACTCACATACCTCGTTAGAACACACAAACTCAACCTCATATTGTAAGAAGACGACACCCAACTCATCCTCTCCTTTTCCAACAAACCCAATATGTCCAATCACAACTTTCAAGAAGGAATGGAAGCAGTCACCAGGTGGATGAAGAACAGCTGCCTACAACTCAACACGGACAAAACTGAAATACTCATCATGGGCCCACACCCTGGTGCCTGGAATGGCACCTGGTGACTCCCTGCCCTTGGGAACCCTCCCTCCCCCAAGGATCACAAACGTAACCTCAGAATCATCCTGGACTCTGAACTCAAAATGGACCCCCAGATCAACACTGTCATCTCTTCCTGCTACTACACCCTCCGCCTACTCTGAAAGACCTTCAACTATATTCCCCTTAAACACACAAAAACCATCACCCAGGCCCTCATCAGCAGCAAACTGGACTATGGCAATGCACTCTATGCCGGGATCAACAAGAACCTCATTGCAAACTCCAGAATGTCCAGAATGCTGCCACCAGACTAGTCCTCAAACTACTGCGCCACTGCCACATCAGCCAATACCTACAGACACTACAATGGCTCCTCGTCGAGAAGAGAATCACCTTCAAGCGTCTCACTCAAGCCCACAAAACCTTCCACAACACAGGGCCCACCTACATGAACCACAGCCTCTCGTTCCACACACCCCAAAGATTCCTCCGCTCAGCCCAGCTCTCTCTTGCAATGGTACCACACATGAAGAAGACCAAAACAGGAGGACGCTCCTTCTCCCTCCTCGCGCGCATGGCTTGGAACAACCTCCCTCTCCCCTCTGACAGACACCAACACTCTCCAAGTTCTTAAAGGACCTCAAGACCTGGCTCTTTGACGAATTACCAGGACCTTCCAGGAGCTATGCGACCCCCTCCTCCCCTTCAGCGCCTTGAGACCCTTTTGGGTGAGTAGCTACGATTTACAAACCACTGATTGAATAATTGATATGGGATTGCTGCACCTCTAACGCACAAGTCTTCTACCCTTAACACACAGAAGTCTTTCACCATGGTAGCCCCTCTTGGAATATGGGGGTCACTGCACAGCTACTGCACAAGATTCATCCCTTGTTGCACAGCATTCTTTCACACAGCTATTTTCACGGTTGTCCTCTCCTGGCATATGGCGGTCGTGGACTCAATCCTGCAAATGGACTTTGGCCCAATCAGTGCAACAGCCGTTTCCTCACACCTCACACAGAGAGTCCACACGACAGGGTTCCTCACTAGGCCTCGCTCCCTCCAATGCTTTCCTTTTCCTCACGTGGCATACTGATCTGGCAAGCAGATATGCACTGGTGCTCCAAGCTCCAGGGCAAGTGGTCGTGGATTCCCTTGGTGATGTCCCCTCACCCAGCAGGGAGACTAGCAGGACTTGGCCCCCGTCCTGTTCACAGGCAGAAGTGGTACTGAGCATCTCCTGCCACTCAGCCCATCAGGCTACTTGCCAGATTACATTTTTTGGAGTCTCTTTCTTATAACCTACTTTCACTCCCCAAATGGTATTTAGAATTCGAGTCTTTGAAGGTTTTTGTTGGAGTTTTTCTTCTTTTGACATGCATAGTCCTCTGCTGCCTTGTCCTCTTGAAAAGCGGTGTGTCACAGCAAGGATGTCCCAGAAACCAATAGTCCCATAACAGAGGCAATGAGAATAACTAGAGTACACACCTGGATGTCATCCACAGTTATATATACATCAAAAGGTTATCCCAGGGCTCTCAGACATAGTGCTAGATGTATGAAGATACAATTTTGTGATTTCCTAATTGGGAATCACAAGGATTCGCAATTAGGAAATCACAAAATGGCATGTATGAAGGTGTGTAGTACACTATTTGTGATTCCTAGAGGGTCGCAAATGACCTACCTCAGGAATAATAATGAGATAGGTTGCAATTAGCGACCCCATAGGAATCGCAAAAATCACAGGGATGTTGGCCTGTTGAAATCTGCAGACCACCATGTCTATGATTGCGTTTAAATACAGAAATCTTTTTTTTTTTAAAGCAGCCCATTTGCCTTTAAGGAAAAGATGGTTTACAAAAAGAAAAATTTTAAGTTTTATTTTTATTTTTTAAGAGCAGGTAGTAGTCCAAAACATTCATTCATACCGATGTGATTCGGTATTAGGAAGGGATGCCCTAAACACGCCCCTTCCTAATACCGAATCGCAAAATCCATTTTGCGATTCGGTAACAGGTTACAGAATCGCAAAATTGGAAAAGCATTTTTTGCATTTGCAAACAGGTAGAATCTGCAAATCTGCCCATTTGCGAACGCAAAAAGGCTTGATACATCTGCCCCATAATCTTCATGATTCTCCTTCCTGAGATGTGCTCAGACCCCTTCCTTGTGATCTCTCACTGTATTAAAGAGCATCCTTTGAACAATACAGGCCCCAATATGACCCTCCCCTTCCCATTGTGTGTCACAGCCAGATTACAGGAATGCAGCAATCCACAAATCTATCTGAGGGGAATCTTTCTATCTCCACTCCATGTTTCACCATGCAGGGCTGAGTCTCCCAAAATAGAACCCAGGGTCATATTTGAATTGTACTACCCACAGGCACATATACATCCAGTGCATATATGCATCTTACAAACACTGCCCAGCACTTTGGGCCAGATGTAGGTAAATGTGAAATACAGATTTAAGAAATCGGTATTTCCGATGTAGGTAAAGATTCGGTAAAAAATACTGAATCCTTAAAACTCCTTATTACCGAATCGGTAATTGAGATTCGGTAATAAGGAATACCTACCAATACATTCTTATGGGCTTGGAGGCCTATAGGAATGAATGTGAATTCATTCAGTATTACCGATACGGTATTACCGAATTGGTAATACCAGGAGGCATTTCAACTGTGCCAGGGTGTCCACACCCTGTTGCACCCCTGAAATGTGCATGTGTGCACATGTGGTGCACATACATGCCCTAAGGCCATGGATGTGTGCCACATGGCACTTTTAAAAAAAGCAAAATTTGTTTTTTTCTAAGAAATTGGTAATTATCACCAACTTGAAGTTGGTGGTAATTACCGAATTCTTAAGGCCCAAAAGCACTCTTTTATGTGCTTCATACATTGCATCTAAGGAATCGGTATTACCGGTTCCTTAAATGCAAGAGCAATAAAGAATCGGTATTGAGGAATCGGTGTTGACCGATTCCTTATTTACTGATTCCTTACCTACATTAGGAATGGCTGAATACTGGTTGGTAACAGTGAAATTTCCTGAATTCCACTGTTACTGACCGGTATTTAGCCACCTACATCGGACCCCTATCTTTCAAGTACTTCTGAGGCACAGATACAGCTAGCACTTGTATTCAAAATGCACACACTGCCCAGCACTGTATCCTTTATGTATGGTACCACTCACAGGCACACATACACCCAGCACATGCACTCATTCTGCATGCACTGACCTCTTTATGAATTCTACCACTCACAAGTAGACATACATGCACTCATCATGCATGCATGCACAGCACTACATCTTTCAGGTAATGTATCAGTTTCAGGCACGTGCACCTCCAGCTCATGTATACACAATCACGTACAATCCAGTTGTGCATTGTCCGTGTATGGCACCCTCCCCAGGTAAGCAAAAACACAATTGATAGACGGAATGCAGAACAAATCAAAACATTCATCCCCAGTCAAGAGATCTGGGTTAAATCCATCATTCTTTTGCTCACCATGCCACCCCAGTTTAGACCTGGCCATATGCAAATCAGTATTGACCCAGTGCCTCATGGAAACAGTCCAACCCGAACTGCCAAGCCAGGTCCTCCCTGGACTGGAAACAAGCATCCTAGGACCGGTTTCGGCTTTCAGCCCTCATCAGCCAGGATAGCTTGATTCCAGTGGCACAGTGAACCCGGGACCCACATCTGGGCACACCCGGTGCACTTAGGGCAAGAAAGCAAAAGACACACAATTGATGGACGGAATGCAGAACAAGTCAAAACATTCACCCCCAGTCAAGAGATCAGGGTTAAATCCATCATTCTTTTGCTCACCGTGCCACCCCAGTTTAGACCTGGCCATATGCAAATCAGTCTTGACCCTGTGCCTCATGGGAACAGTCCAGCCCAAACTGCCAATCACATCAAGTACCATGCAGAGGACGTTGGCATCCCAAAACTGGGGTTATTACCAAAGTCCCTCCTAATTCCACCCATGACAACTTATGCTCTATGATGGTCATATGGGAGCCAATGTGATTCATGAAGGTACATGCTTTAATTATTGTCTCGTCATTGAAAGTGTGTGCTAGCTCATGTGATGGTTCTTACTAAAGATTGAAATAGACGCTGGTAGTAATTTAGAACTGAATACAGAGGTTCTCTTGCTTAGAGAAAATACAATTAAAACCAGCTACTAAAAAGACTATTTACTGGAACAGTAACAATCAAGCAATATCATATAAAGAAGCTGCTCAGCTTAGAGGTTGGAAATGTAGCAGTTATGTCGTTTTTCTGAACTGTTTGTTCCCATATGCTGAAAGAATGCAAAGCTTGTACAAATCAAGAATTGTTTTATTTTTATGGTTACTCTGAAGATAACACCACTCACTGCATAATTGTTATTGTGAGATTGGAGGACAAGTGTTTGCCTTATGAGCATGTCTTACAAAATGTTTTTCAATTAACTCCTTTTGATAATGTTTCTTAAAAGAGTAGCTAAGTCATAAAACTAACCCAAAGTGCCTCAATAATAACGAGCACATGCTGAGGTCTCCCATTTCCAGATTGCATATGGTTGTACAAAAATGTATCAATGTCTTCATTATAATATTTAATTTGAGCATCTATTCTGTCACCACAACGTGCCAGACTTCCTAGTATTTAGAGTTGCAAAAGTATAAAAACACTCAAAGCAGAACTGCTGCAAAAAATCATTGAGTGGAACATTCCTCTCTTCAGGGTTGGAAAGACAAGTAGGGTAGTAGTAAGAGAGACCGGAATACAGTGTCTGAGAAAATGGGGCAAGAGGTGATATCCCTCAGGTTAATATCCCTCCCACAAAATCATGGTGCTCCTGATACGCAGGAACCTTTCCTGATATTTGCATTATTGTGCGTGCCTACATCGACAACGTTTCTACTGGTAACAACATTGTCATTCGTGCATGAACGATGGCATACGCTGACATTGTTACTGCCGCTATAAACACTGTTATGTGGGCACAGGTTATGGCATACATTGACAATGCATTTATGGATGTTTACATTGTTATGCGGGTACAAGTTATAGCATACGTTGACATTGCATTTATTGATATTGACGTTGTCGGAACTGCACATATTATAGTATCCATTGACATCATATTTACCCATTCCAATAAGATCCATATCCCATCCAACTTGTTCGGTATTCATAATTATTAAAGATTCTCCTAGGTGTGGCGAGATAGTTGCTACAGATAGTTAAAGCTTGATTCATAAAGGTAAACTTGCAGCTTTGTGTAAATTAACTTTTTGTGTTATTCACAAACTGTGAGTTAATAGTGAGTTATAGACTGCGGAGACTCAGGAGTCAGGCCTGTCTTTTCTTTTTATGTGCAGAGTTCTCTAAGCAACTGAGGAGTATCCACAGTCTTAAACTTACCATCAACTCGTAGTTTGTGAATACCCCCCAAAAAGGTAAGCTTGCACAATAGTGTAAGTTATCCTTTGTGAATCAGGCCTTTTGTTGTCACTGTTGTTGCAATGAATACTTCCTATGTTCTACCTCAAACCAGAGTGGTTCAGATTGTGGGTGTGTATGCCTTTCACTCCTCCAGCTTCTCTTTTTTCTATAGACTCGGATACGGTAGTCCACTTCAGGCTCCTATATTTGTTCTCTGGCTTCCGATTTGGGCAGCAGCGGGAGTTCACCCGAATAGCCATTACAAGAATGTGTGGTATCAGTGCTTAATTTAAAATATGAATTGTTGGTGTACAAAGCGCTGCACAGATACCCAGCTGACGCTACTAAATGTCATTGTACTGAATATCAATACTATGTTGTCCAGAATCCACCTGTGCTTCTTAAATACACTGCCAGATACTCCCTGTCCCTTTATCTCACAATTCTGTCTCCCTGCTTTCCTACTTGGTGACAGTTTTTCTGTCTTTCTCTTCCTCCTTATTATCCCTTTGCGTGTTTTTCTCTTAGGGGCACATGCATCAATCTAGGATTTTGCATTTCCTAAATAGCGAAAATTAAGGAATCGCTATTTAGGAATTGCAAACTCTTATGCATCAAGAAATCCTAAAATTTTTTGGGATTTCTTAAATTTCGGAATTTGCGATTCCTCAATTGCGAATCGCAATTAAGGAATGGCATTACATTGATTCCTATGGGCCTAGAGGCCCAAAGGAATCAATGCCGTTTTGCATTTCTTTTTTTAGGAAATCGCAATTTGTTGATGCATTGCAAGGGTGCAGAGGGGGGTACAAAGGACCCCCCCGCACCCCTGAAATGTATTTTAAAGTGCATGTTTCACACACACATGTCCTAGGGACATGTGTGTCTGTAACATGCCACTTTTCAAAATGCATTTTTGTGCTTTTTGAAACAATTTCGCAAATTAACACGAGGGTCAACCTCGTGTTAATTTGCACTTCCTATTTCAAAATTCGCATATTTTAAAAAAATGATGCATTGCATTTAAGGAATCGCACAAATGCGATTCCTTAAATGCATTCGCATTTTTAGGAAATGCAAAAAAAAACGAATTTTGAAAAAATGTTTCATGCATCCCAAAAACATATTTAGGAAGCGCAAACGGCCGAATTTACCGATTCGCACCGTTTGCACTTCCTAAATAGGTTGATGCATGTGCCCCTTACTTTCTCTCGGGAAATGTCTGATGAAGAGAACTAAGTGCCGTCCCCAAAAATAAGTGCGGGTCCCCACCTACCGGCAACCACCAGCTCAAATTAATAATTGGTGGTAATTATACTTAAAGCATTACATTATGTGAAATTTGTGTAGATAATTCCAGAATCAAAAACTAGCAGAGTCCCAGAAAGTGGAAATAACGAGGACATCAGTGCTTTAACACTGATTTCCCATGTTATTCTCTATTACTTAGCCGAGAAAAACATCTTGTGTGCAATTCATGCTGTCTTGCAATTATTCAAAACAATAACTTTTTGAGGAGACCCAATGATAAGAGTCCCAACGCTTTACACAATATAGTCAAATAATTCTTTAAAGTAAATAAAAACCTTTTGTGAAGAGACCAGAATAGTCCACCGGTTTTGCAAACCCCATTTTAACCCCCGTGTAAGTAGTTAGAAAAACAATCTTCAAAGACTGCAGCTGCAGACAATCAAAGATGACTCATTTTTTAGCATTGTCAGTTCATGCTTCATCAAAACATAAATGGACAGGTCAGGGGTACTGTTTCCATCGCCATTTATTTTCTTTTTAGGACACAGAAAAGCTTTTAAAAGATACGTTAGTGAGAAGCCGCATTCGCATACGAAGTAGATGACGTTCAGGTTTGCTTGCGTAAGTCTCGGTAGGCCGCGAACATGGCGACCTTTGTCTGGACCTTAGCGCACGATTACAGGGGCAGGAACGTGTCAGATGACGGTGCTCCTCTTGGGAGCACTCTGTCTACTCTTATTAGTATGTGATGTATATTCTGCGATCAGAGGGTTCTTATTAATCAGAATCAGGTAAATATACTGACACAGGGAGGTCGGGTTAGCTCGACAACTCCTTCAATAAGGTGTATTTTATAATTACTGTTAAGACTTTAATGGTGAATATAGCATGCTGAGAGACGAAGCAAGGTGAGGTTTCGTTATGCATTATGAAACCGCTCTTTTGATCATTCTAGCCTTACGAACTTTCAAGATATGGGAGATCATAGGTGTTCTCTAGATCCTGGAAATATATAGTGGTAGATTTACTAACACATTGTGACAGGTTTGTGACACAAAAGTGAAGCAAATGTCTCAAAGAGTATTGAGATTAACATTCCAGAGCAAAACTGCTCTGGAAAGTATCAACAAATTAATGCAAAGTAGTGATATGAGCTGCTTTGTCCTCCTTTGCATTAGGGACGCATACAATGGATGCTACATGGGCCTGCCAATGCAACTACCCGGGAATTTGACTCAAATTTTAAATATAGAAGGACATGGAACTTCGTAAAAAAATATGCCTCCTTCAAGCAGGTGTAATATTGGAGAAAACTTTTCTTTTCTCCAAATGTTTCCAACTGTTCATGTGTGCTGTACTGCTGATCTGACATTATTAACCAGTAGCAGGACCTGCTTAGTATAGAGGTGGAGGAGACTTTATAGGTAGGTGTACATGTCAGTTAAAATTAACCCTGGTTGTGAAACTCCGCTCCGCTCGCGGAGTTTGCAGATTTTTGGCAACTCTGCATGCCGCGTAGAACGCGGAGTTGCCAAAAAACTCCGCACTCTGCAGCAGAATGGAGTTTGTTTTGTGTTTGATTACCCAAAATGCATTACCACGCATGTGGGTGTGACTTACCGGGTGCCTGCGATCGCCAATGAGATTTTCCATCCATTCATGAGCGCCACGAGATTTGCTAGGTTGGGGATGGTCACGCGAGAGTTTGCGATCGCGAACAAGTCATTCAGGCATGCCATCGGACTTCCGGCAGAAGTTTTGTGAAGATTACGATCCTGAACACGCAGAATTTGCAATCTGGTGAATGGAATCTCCCGAGCAGTATCAACACCTTCTCAAAAAATTAATTTGGATTACAAACACTCCTCAGATTGACATTTGGCTGTACTTTTTTGTGCAAGGAGTATTTTTCTATTTTTAACTTTTTTTAAGAGGAAGGAAGTGCCCCAGAGTCTCCAATTTCCCTTTTTCTGTCCAGCAGGCTCCTCCGAGTGCTGTGTCCATCTACTGCTCACTTTTCATTTGGATTTGGAGCTGGAAGGATCCCTCTTTGTGTCTGCTGCATCATTCATAATTGGATTTTAGGACGTTTTAATTTGAGATTTCACAAGTAAGCTTTAAAATTGGTGTTGTTTGTATGATTGGGGCATTATACCTACATTTTTTTGTACTTTTCATTGTTTTTGATTAAATTCATTTTGGTGGGTGGCCTGTAGTTTCACTATGGGCCTAGTTGTTTCTTTGTAAGTAATTGTTCTTCCTTTATAAAGGAAACATGTTCCACAGTTCACTACGTTTTCTTTAACTTTTGAAACTCAATTTGTAATATTTATTCAATTTACTAGCCGAGTAGTCTGCCAATACGCCTTTCAGCTAGTAGGCCCATAGCTGCTCATGGGTGCATCAAACGGCTGTTTCTGTGGTGTCTGTTGAATTTCCATCATTTAGGGCATGGATGGCATTAGATTGAAATGCAATTCTTTTTTTAATATTTCACTTGTTTCATGTGTGTTAAATAAATGCCTTTGTTGGATGTCTGTGGTTGTTGTGTAACTTGCAACCTTTTTTATAGCCATGTGGATTTTCATTTTTTGGCATTGTTGCATTAAAGCTTTGTTGTTTATTAGAATGGCTCCTTTGTCTGGCCAGTGTGTGAGTGTGTTTGTAATAGTGGGCCAGCATTTTCCTTAGTTGAGCCTTCCCGTGTGGCCAGGGTCCATTTTGTAAAGCCTGTGACCATAAAGGCCTGCTTGAGTTCATTGTTTTCTAGGCCTCCTGCTTGTTGTTGTTGTGAGTTACCATGTGGTTGTGGTAGTTAGTGTGCTTTTGCAATAGACCTTCATGTCTTCTTTCCTTTGTTCCTCTTGGCTTATTGCTTATTGTTGTGGTAGCCTGGCCATGTGGCTTGTGGCCTATTTGTGAATACAGCCTGTGTGCTTTTGCCACAGGCCTGCATTGTCTGTCTTCAATTTCTTGTTGTTATTGCCTGCCTGGCCATGTGGCTGGTGGCCATTTCGTGAAGGCAGCCAGTCTGCTTTTGCCTTAGGCCTGCATTGTCCTTCTTCCCTTTCTTGTTGATGCGGCCTGGCCATGTGGCTGGTGGCCATTTTATGAAGGAGCAGCCAGTGTGCTTCTCCATTAGGCCTGCAAGTCTTCTTTGGGATGGCTATGCCTTCTAGCAGGTTGTTGTTTTACATGGAATTCTTCTTTTATCCAGCAAAAAATGTAGCACAGTTCACTACATTTTCTAATAAATTTGCAATATTATTGATTTGAATTGATTCACTATGTGGCCTAGTCTGCCAATGGGTTTTCAATGTTTAACCAATAGTCCCAGAGTTACTCATGGGTACATGAAACATCTGTTTTTGTGGCATCAGTTGAATTTAAACAACATTTAGGGCATGAATGGCATTGGATTGAAATGTGTGTTAAATAAATGACTGTTGGATGTGTGTGGTTTTACCTTGCAAGCTATTTTTAGCCCTGTGGATTTTCATGTTTGGCCTTGTTGTGTTAAAGCTGTATTTAGCATGCCTCCTTTGTCTGGCCAGTGTGTGAGTGTGTTTGTAACAGTGGGCCAGCATTTGCCTTGGCTGAGCCCCTCCGTGTGGCCAGGGGCCATTTTGTTAAGTCTTTTTGCACATAGGCCTGCTTGAGTTCATTGTTTCCCAGACCTCCTGCTTGTTGTTGGTAGTGACCATGTGGCTGGTGGCCATTTTGTGGTGCTGGTAGTTAGTGGGCTTGCTTTTGCCATAGGCTTGCGTGTCTTCTTTCCTTTGTTCCTCATGGCTTGTTGCTTCTTGTTGTGGCCTGCCTGGCCATTTTATGAAGGCAGCCAGTATGCTTTTACCATAGGCCTGCATTGTCTGTCTTCCCTTTCTTGTTGTTGTGGCACAGCCATGCGGCTGGCAGCATTTTGTGAATGGACAGCCAGTGTGCTTCTGCATTAGGCCTGCATGTCTTTCCTTTGTTCCTCTTGGCTTATTGCTTCTATCCATTGCCAGCTGCAGCTCCCTGAATGCTGAATCCCACATGATGCACAATGCCAAACTAGGTCCGTTATATTTGAATTTTTGTTGTTCTTTTTCTTTCCTATCCTTTCTGAGTGTACTGTACACTAATACACCAACCATGAAAGCCCTTATTGTTGTCAAATAAGTCTCACAAATGGCTACACTGTATTGTTATATATTTTTTATAACTGAGGTAATAAATGTAATAATATTAATAACACTAACATGTGTGGCCACACACTAAGTTATATATTATATTTGTTTGTTTATACTAGTAGTAATTAAACCACAACAATTAATGCCACGTTTCACTGATGTTCTTCTTGCTTCTTTGCTTTTAGGTGCAAAAAAGAGGAGGAGATGACATCACCCATTGTACTACCAGCAGAAGTCCTGCTGCGCACAGCATCACGTGACGTGTGACCACTGACATCTCTTCAATTTGTGCCACTGCATGCTGCTGGCATCTTCAAGATGGCCCCAAAGAAAGGCACCAGGTCAAGTACCAAGAAATTTGCCAGTGGGTAGAAGGCACTGCCACTTCCCAAGACTGGATGGTCGCCCAAGACCTTTTTTGGGGAACCAAAAATTGTGCCTGCAGCAGCGGTGTCTGGGGAGTAAGCTGGGAGCAGCACCCATGCATCAGTGGACCCACCCACTCAATCTAGGCCTAAGCCCATGTCTGTCACAGAGTCAGTCATTCTAATCACAAGTCCAACACCGATGAGCAGTGATGTTGGAATTGACTTATCGTTATCGCAAAGCAGTACCTAATCAATGCTGGAAACTCAGATAAGTGGGCAACAACAGCCGCAATCACTGCCCCCAATAGTAGTTGTTCCTCCTAAAGTAGGGGAAGTGCAGAAGATCAAGCTTCCTACAGAGGAGGCGCGGCCAAGCGTGGATCGAAGATGGCCACGTAGTGTAAAGCTCCATTAATCGTCCCTGCCCTGCGTCTATCCTGAAAAAAGATCTGCTCCGTCTGACGACGGCCCGTGTGTCGGAGAAGCAGCGGTTCCCAACCTGCCCATCCCGGTTCGCGTCGCAAGTCGGATGGGAGAGATATCATCCCTAGAGAGTTGTCGCCTGCTGACTGACTGAAAGCCGGGACCCACAGTGACTGGGGATGCTGGATGAGGGGTCTGGCCGGTCTGAAGTCATTGTGCGATGGCGCCGCATCCTGAAGGTGCTGCTGCGATTTCCCTGGAGCAGCACAGCGGGGCAGCAACTGAGGTCCACAGCAGTGGCGGTGACCGGGGGCCCGCAAAACAGATCCAGTGAGGCAGGAGGGCACAATTGTGGAGGCAGACATAAAACACGACTGCCGCAAGTCTGCTAATGGTGGCAGCGCGCTTCTGACATTGGTAGTTTCCGCTCTGCTCGCCTCATCAGTGCCGAATTATGCCACACACCCGGGTCAGCAGCGGCCTTGCAATGCCCATTTCTGGCTCGCCAGTGTCTTGGAGTGACCCCCCAGAGGTCCAGAGGGGGCCGTGAGAGGTCAGGTGGCCCTCTGTACTTCATCCTGGGACCAAGACAGCCTAATGCCAGTAAATTTGTAGTACATTTCCCAGAGGGTCAGTGGAGGGCGCGTTGCTGGGCTCATTGGCAGATATTACCCTTGGTGCCCATGTCTACATGGACGGCTGGTCCCCGGCATTACCGCTGCTGTGAAGGACAGATTTGAGGGGCCCATCTCCCTGGTGGGTGCTGGAATTGGTGCTGGATCTCCTCGTGCCCGAGCATTGAAATTGGTATCCAACCCGGTTGGCTCCACTGTTGTACACTGTGAGAGGCGGTGCTTCAGCCTGCCCCGAGTATCCCG
This sequence comes from Lissotriton vulgaris, assembly GCF_964263255.1. Taxonomy (NCBI): domain Eukaryota; kingdom Metazoa; phylum Chordata; class Amphibia; order Caudata; family Salamandridae; genus Lissotriton; species Lissotriton vulgaris. The sequence continues at coordinate 350,587,343 of NC_141697.1, read as the reverse complement.
GGCCAGCTGGGAGCATACTCTGGACACTACAATGGAGCGTACCAAAGGCTCCAGAGCCCGTGGGACGAAACCAGTGCAGACCAACAAACTAGACCGATACATAGTTTCCAAGGACATACAGCAGAAGTGGCTGTCTAGAGATGCCACCCAAGGGAGGCTGGGGGAAGAGGAACAGGAACTTTCACTTAAGGATATTATGGAGGCTATTACTGGAGTCAAAACCTTGTTGGATCACAAAACGGACACTATGGCGATAGACATCAACCTTATTAGGGCCGATCTGGGGAAGCTCAATGAGAAAGTCAAACAGGTAGAAATAACGACCTCCAAATCTCGTTTGCGATGTCACGCAACGGCAAAGGGAGATCCACGAGCTCCAGGACTCTTGCAATCTCACAGACCTCAAGTTGGATGACTACGAAGGCCGTCTTTGGTGCAATAATCTCTGCATTCTAGTTGTTCCGGAGAAATCTGAGGGGCAATCCCCTGATTTGTTTGTTGAAGACCTTATTCTTAAACACTTGCAACCCAAAGGCATTAGTAACTTTTTTGTTATTGAACGTGCTCACAGGGTCCCGGGCGGCCGTCCCAAACCAGGCGCTCCCCTGCGGCCCATGCTGGCTCGGGTCTTGAACTTTCGTGACAGAGATGGTTTTCTCCAGAACTCCAAAGCAGGGGCCCTCCTTTGTTAGGAAAATGCTGACAGCTCCTTTTTTCCGGACTTCACACAGAGAGTGCAGAGGCAAAGGAGGTAATTCCTTTCCGTGAAGCGCGACCTTAGAGAGAGGGGTCTGAGGTACTCAATGCTGTTCCTGGCATGCCTCCGGGTTGAGGCGGAGGGAAGAGCGTGGTTCTTCAACCAACCTGACACTGTGGCAGAATGGATTGAATATCGTGGAACGAAGAGCCCGACGGATTGCAGTGCCGGGGAGAATGCAAACATCTGACCTGTTTGAGATAGAGACTTGGAGGACGGCAGCCGCTAAACTTAGTAACTGGAATTTGATGTGGGGTGGGCTGGGAGGGTGGGGCATTTGTTTCTGATTGCTGGGGCCGGTGGATCCATATGGTTTTGAGTTATTTGCCTGCAAAGGGCCCTACATGTGATATGGATAGGGCCGGGGACACAGAGCACACTACTTCCCCCTTTTTCTTCCTTTTTGAATTCCTTTCTAGGGCGACAGGCACTCTGCAAGTTTTGGATGGGCAGTTTTAGGACCAGAGTGCAGGGCAGCTGGGTGGGGGTTGTTGGGCTGTGGTGTTTTGTTATGTTTTTAGTGTATTCATTATCTCAGCAACGTCTATTGTGATCTTAGGAGGGAAAGTGAGCACACATATTACACTCTAGGTAAAGGAGGTGAAGAAAATGTTCAATTAGTCATGGCTGCACATGGGGGCAGTGGGATTAAATTGTTAAGCTGGAATGTTAATGGTTGGGGGACAAGATAAAGCACAATGTAGTTTTCCAATACCTCAAGCATCATGCCCCTGATGTTATCATGCTTCAGGAAACACATCTGATTAAGAATGCTTGCAAGGCCCTACATCGGGGGGGGGGTTACATATTGTTGGCACATGCAGGATTTACCTCCAGTTTGCGAGGGGTGGGTATCATGGGGAAGAAATCTTTTTCCTTTATGGTGAATAAGACCTGGACAGACGATCGAGGATGGTACATTGGGGTCTCGGGTGTATGGCATTGTCAGTCTATCACGTTGTCGGTTTATGTGCCACCTGGCCTACAAGCCACAACCTTTAGGGATCCAGGGGCGCTGTTGTTGACCATCCCGGAGGGTTTTTTAACATTGGGAGGAGATCTGAACTCCGTTGTTTCGGGTGCACTGGACCACCATCTTCTCCGTGCAGTTAGTTCCTCTTCTTGCTGACTCCCCGACTTCCTTGATACTATGGGTTTGGTAGATGGTTGGTGGTCCTATCACCCGTACACAGTGCAATACACTTTCAATCCGGGGCCCATGGGTGCCTATCACGCGTAGATTACTTCCTTGTCCCCATGTCCCAAATTGCCCACATTCAGAAGGTAAAACATCTGGCTGGAGGCATCTCTGACCACACGCCGGTTTGGCTACATATGGTCCCTAGCTAAGTATTTCCATAATCCTAAAATCCGCAAGGAACTCCTCGCGGCCATAGATAACTAATTTACAGAGAATGAGGGTTTTGTGGAATCCCCGCAGATCCTGTGGGAAACCTTCAAAACCATGATACAGAGTCAGGCCCTTTCTTTCATTATGGGGATGAGGAAGGAACGTCGTAGGGAAATGGAAGCCATTGAGACAGAGATTAGTCATCTGGAGGAAGACCTGACTTCAGGAGCCACAACCGATAAACTTTACCACCTCGCTCTCAAACAGCAGGAATTTAGAGCATTAGTTACAGACCAGGCAAAAGCCCTGGGAAGGGCAGTACAGGGGCGGCTATACGAGGTGGGAGACAAGGCCAGGAAACTGCTTGAATGGTTAGACAAGAAGGAGTGGGCCAGCCAACTGGTGCCCAAGCTCAATAGGCAGGCGGGTGGGACCCTTACGAATCCCCAAGATATTGTAGACAGATTTGCAGCACATTTCGGCGTTGTCTACACCTCAGTGACTTCTTACTCTGTGGAGGACTCTCGTTAGATGTTAACTGACATAACATTGCCCAGGCTGTCGGTTACTGACAGCAAATTCTTAGATAGTGCCCTCTCCACTGCGGAAGTAGCGACAGCAATCATATCCCTCAATTCCGGTAAAGCTACCGGTCCTAATGGGTTGCAGATCGAGCTCTACAAACTCAAACCAGACAGGCTGGCCCCTAATCTCAAGAGAATGTACGAAGATGCCAGAGCCAATGAGTGCCTACTCAACACCAGAGGACGGCAACCATAATCACCATTTACAAGGATGGGAAGCCCTAAGAGGAATGTGGATCATGCCAGCCAATTTCCCTTCTAACTGCAGAGCCTAAGATCCTGGCTAAACTGCTGGCTAACCGGCTGATCAAAGTGATTGAGGCACTGGTCCATCCAGACCAATCGGGTTTTATTCCGCATTGGAATACTGCACTTAATCTTCGTAGAGTACATGGCATTCTGGGTAGGGCGGCCTCCATCCTAGAGCCAGCTATCATAGTCTCTCTCAGTGCCACCATGGCATTTGACACCATTGAGTGGCCGTATCTTTGGGCAGTGCTGGAGAAGATGGGGTGTTGCCCGGAATATATTCATTGGGTACAATTATTATATGCTCGGCCTCTTGCTCAAGTGGTAGTCAATAATAAAAAATCTGCAACCTTTGAGTTGAGTCAACGAACCCGGCAGGGATGTCCATTGTCCCCCCTCCTGTTTGCTCTGGTGCTGGAACCATTGGTGGCCTGGATCCGCAGAGACCCAATGATCCGGGGTATGCGCTGGACGCCAGAATGGGAGGACTGCATCTCCCTCTATGCAGACGATATTTTACTTTATCTGATTTATCTGAGGAGATATCCTCACTGCCTTCGGTCGATTATCCGGTTATTCGATTAACTGGAGTAAGTCCCTGCTTTTTGTGGTAGCGGGGGTGCCGCTGCAGGGGTGTCCAATACAAATATGCACTGACGGCTTCAAGTACCTGGGGATCTTTCTTTCCCTGGATCCTTCACTTCGATATACCCAGAATTTACGTCCCCTCTTTGATCAGCTTGCGAAAAGACATACTTCACTGGAAGTCGCATCCCGTTTCCCTACTGGGAAAGGTGGCCCTTTTTAATATGATGTCTTTGCCTCGGTTTCTATGTTTTACAAAACTCCTTGGACCAAGTCCCGGCTTCATATTTCAGGGAGGTGGAGGGCCTCCAGCGAGATCTATTGTGCGAAGAAAAGCCACACATCGCTCTTGGTAGACTCTCCCTGAATTGGTATGATGGTGGTATTAGCCTCCCCGTTATTAAAACTTATTATTGGGTGGCTCACCTAGCCTCCATCAAGACGGGACGTACGCCCAACCCAAAGATCCAGGCCATAACATGGACAGATGGTTGCTCTCTGGTGGGAACTACAATAGAGCTCTTTATTCCAAACCACAACGTTTTCCACTTACGGGCCCCACCAAGTACTGAGTACATGTGTGGCATACAGCCTCTAAGGCCTGGGTTAGGATTGAAGAGTTACGCTTGCAACATCACTATGGAACAGCTGGGTAGCTTGTGGAAAAGTAAGGGGTTTGACAAATGGGACCTAATAGGCCTCTCACGCATTGGTGACCTATGCTACAAGACCATTCTCTGCACTGCAAAAGCAATTTGACTTGGCTGATTCGGAGTTCTTCCGTTATACACAGGTTAGGCACGCCCTGGGCTCCCGTTTGCAGCGTAGAACTGCCCCTCCCAATCCTCCCCAATGGAAGATAGAGTTTTAAACTGTCACTTCCCAGACAGGACTATCTCGCTGATATACAAAAAAACTCATCAATAACATACTAGACCCTCTCCACGCACTTCGAGAGAAATGGTCCAAAGATGGTATTGAAATGGACGACAAGGAATGGCAGGACGCCGGTTCCTCACCCAGAGTAGTTGCTATACTTGCTCGCCTAGAGGCATGGTCCAGCTTAAAATCCTGGATAGGGTGTTTGTGACTGGACCTCAGCTGGTACCGATGGGGAGCTTGGACGTGGGTGAGTGCAGACAGGGGTGTGGTCAGGAGGCCACTTTTATGCATATAATTTGGGAATGCGAATCCATACAATCTTACTAGCGCCTCAAACACGACACCATTCATGCAGTCTTGTCCACACATCTTCGACTAGAAGCCCGTAGATGCTTATTAATATATGGGAGCCGAATGACCTAAACACCTACACAATACAGTGGACTACTTTGGGGCTTATGATTTCCAAGAGAAATATTGCTCAGCGGTGGGGGGTGCTACTCCCGCCTAAAGTGCGAGACTGGGAGAAAGACTTGGACTGGTCAATGTTCCGGGAGAAAACAGTGCATGTATACCGAGGTTGCCCTAAGAAGTGGACTATGGGATGGAATATCAGGTTTGTGG